>NC_092464.1:54580642-55180642 GCF_047495875.1 Pithys albifrons albifrons
AATTTTCACTTCTTCAGGTACAAATTATATTTAAAATCCATAGAGAGTTTCTAATGATACCAAACATCAATGTCTTACCTGTGCAGTGTGAATCTCTAATAAAACCCCGAAATGAGCAGCTAAAAGAAATATGATTAGGACTTAGCCTGACGAGAATTTATTTTTGTTTTCCAGAGTTAATCTTTCCGTGGGCACTCTCATACATACTCCCATTATTCATTTTCATGCAGAAGCTTCCCTTAGCAAACTAATTCCAGGAGGTGATTTAGTGCCCAGCAGGAGGGCAGCTCTGTGAGGACTGGCTGATTCAGAGAGAGCTCATCCATCCCCAGCACTGCCCTGCCAAGCTGATGGAATGAGCTGCTGGGAACTGCCTGCCCTGGCACTGCCACTGAGGCAGGCCCTGCTCAGTCAGCCCCGGGGCAAAGCAGCTTCAAAAATGCCCAACACGGTTTCACAGAATCATAGAATGGACTGGGTTGGAAAAGACCTCCGAGATCATCAAGTCCAACCCTTGGTCCAACTCCAGTCCCTTTACCAGATCATGGCACTCAGTGCCACGGCCAAGCTCAGTTGAAAAACCTCCAAGGATGGGGAATCCACCCCCTCTCTGGGCAGCCCATTCCAATGCCTGAGCACTCTCTCTGGAAAGAATTTTTTCTGATTGAAGCTGGAATAGCTGTTTAGTGGCAGGCAGCAAAACCTCCTGTGAGACACCCACTGACACCCTTTTACCTGTTTGGGAAACCCTTCCCATGACTCACACTAAAGCTTCTGAGCATTGTTAGTATGGTGTAAGTACTCTAGTTAATACTTGATAATTTTTTTCATTAAGTTTCAGGGTTTTGGTTGGTTGGGGGTTTTTTTGTTTTGTTTGTTTGTTTGTTTGTTTGTTTTCCTGCAGCCAGAGCCTCATTTCAAGGGTAAATGAAAGCAGAGCTGTCTATGTAATGGTTTGAGCCTGAGTCCATAATGCCCATTCCACACCCTCCTGCCCTGTGCACTGGAACTCTGCAACCAGCCAGGGATTGGCACAACATCCCATTGCAAAATAGTGTTTAATAGATCCATCACCTCCTCAGTGAGAGTGCTGACCCAGCAAACTGCAGCAAAGGCTTCCTTGGTGGCATTAGTGCCATTAGAGCCTTGTCCAAGGTCCTTCAAGGTCAGATCCAGGGAGCTCGGCTGGCAGGTTTTTGGGGGCATTCAAAGCCTTCTGCCATGGCCAGTCCTTTGTGGGCTCTTCTTGGTATGGTTTTTTTTGTTTGTTTTTTTTGTTTGTTTGTTTGTTTGTTTTGTTTGTTTTTTGTTTTTTAATATATTGAGCTTTCCTGATAAGGCAGAGCGAGGAGCTGAAAGGCTGAGGTGTGTTGTACATGTCTCTCTGTTCTTTCCTCACTAATCAAATACTGGGGAATACGTTTGTCTTTGAAAGTGAAGGTCTGCATTACTTTTTTTGGCTAGTTCTAGATACAGTTATAATCAAAAAGAATTTAATGCTTGAAATACGCAATTTAAAAGCTATAAAGAGATTAAGGGCTGACTCAGACTGAAAAGAATCCCTTCTCAAACTGTAACCAAGTAACTTTGCACTCACCAAAAGAAGGTGTTTGGGCCTCAACTTCTGAAACAAATGGTTGCAGTCTAGGAAATATGTGAAAAATTAAGGAAAAAATATTTTAAAGAATTCAGGGATGATTTTTAGTTTCATTGTGTCACTTGCTCAACTCAGTTATGTTTAAATACCAGTCTGGGTTACCCATTATGTAATTTATAATGTCATTTTGATTGCACAACAGAAAACCTGGATTTCTTTGTTGCTATGATAACTTTAGATAGCACATTTTGAAATGTTAAGCACATATTGTTTATGTTATGCATGTAAATTAATTTCAGTGGCAAATCTAGAGAGGAAATTGGTTCTCATGTGAGGAAAAAACTCAGATAGTTAAAATCTTCCATAAAAGGAGTAGAAGAAAGATTTTTTTGTTCCAATAGTCTGCCTTTCCCCCTGGACAATTTCCACAGGGAATTCTGTGTGCCAGAGGACTGAGAAGCAGATCCAGGATTATTTCCTATTCCTTATTATACTCCTCCATATAACTTAATGTGAGGTCATTTCCCGAAAGGAGAAGCAGTATGATTTTTATTCTGAACTCTCTAGCTCTCTGCAGCTACCATTTCAGAGTTAGCACATCATGCTGAAGTTGGTCATACTTTTAGAATATTTCCTTGTACCTTGAGATACCTTTTTCATCTTGAAGATGTCCCTGCTCCTTGCAGGGGGCACTGGACTACAGGTGACCTTCAAAGTTCCCTTCCAGTCAAAACTTTTGGGAAAAGAAAGAAAATATGAGCTGGCATTGGACATTTCAGCATAGCAGAGAGACACCTGAACTTGCTTTATCTGAGGACTTATAGACACTGGAAGTTCTTAAAACACAGCCATTAAGTACTCAACAATTTACCTTTTTCATGATAAATTGAACTATGTTTTTATCACAGAAAGAGGTAAAGAATTTGTCTGGGGCATCAATTTGCTGCTGCCCAGCCTAAGAAAAAAATATTGACCTAAAGGAAGTCATCAAGAACTCGTTATTTGTTCTGTTTTGAAAAGTGGGAGTCAACTCTTGCTGCTCATTTTTTTTCATAGACCTCTTAGTTGTCTACATTTTATGTCTTAATTTTTGACAGTCTGGAGCCAGAAAATACATTCCATATTAGACTTTATATGAACACCATTTACAGAATTGAGATTCTAGGCTTTCATCAGGTGGATTTCAGTCTGCACAGTGAAAAAGACAAATAAATTTAAACTGTTTTATGTACTACAATACAGATTCCCTGTAAAATCCCTTCAGGTGATGCTGAGCCACAGCTTCCCGTGTGCTCTGCAGTCTGCCATGTTCTGCTGAGCCACAGCTTCCCGTGTGCTGTGCAGTCTGCCATGTTCTGCTGAGCCACAGCTTCCCGTGTGTTCTGTAGTCTGCCATGTTCTGCTGAGCCACAGCTTCCTGTGTGTTCTGTAGTCTGCCATGTTCTGCTGAGCCGCAGCTTCCCGTGTGTTCTGTAGTCTGCCATGTTCTGCTGAGCCACAGCTTCCTGTGTGTTCTGTAGTCTGCCATGTTCTGCTGAGCCACAGCTTCCCGTGTGCTCTGCAGTCTGCCATGTTCTGCTGAGCCACAGCTTCCCGTGTGCTCTGCAGTCTGCCATGTTCTGCTGAGCCACAGCTTCCCGTGTGTTCTGTAGTCTGCCATGTTCTGCTGAGCCACAGCTTCCTGTGTGTTCTGTAGTCTGCCATGTTCTGCTGAGCCACCCTTTCCTGTGTGTTCTGTAGTCTGCCATGTTCTGCTGAGCCACCCTTTCCTGTGTGTTCTGTAGTCTGCCATGTTCTGCTGAGCCACCCTTTCCTGTGTGTTCTGTAGTCTGCCATGTTCTGCTGAGCCACAGCTTCCTGTGTGTTCTGTAGTCTGCCATGTTCTGCTGAGCCACAGCTTCCCGTGTGTTCTGTAGTCTGCCATGTTCTGCTGAGCCACAGCTTCCTGTGTGTTCTGTAGTCTGCCATGTTCTGCTGAGCCACAGCTTCCTGTGTGTTCTGTAGTCTGCCATGTTCTGCTGAGCCACAGCTTCCCGTGTGTTCTGTAGTCTGCCATATTCTGCTCTTCACTGGGGTTGTTCAGTTTTCTTTCAGAGATGCCTGGCAGGAGCATCTTCATTCAGAGACAATCTGCAAACCATCCCTCACACTCTTGGTTGAGATCCAACCTGCTGTTAGTCTGGGTGGGTGAAGTCAGGATCCCCCTGGCCATGACTGTGGTACCCATTTCTCCCTTTGGGCTGGTGTTTTTCCAGTGGCAAAAAGTGACAGCATTAGGTTGGGTTGAAAACACTCCATTTAATTCCAGTTCTGTGGAATTACCATGCTCTCCTGAACACTGACCAAGCTAAACACCAAGGATGTGTTTTCTTTTTGATATTTCTTGCTGGTTTTACATTATACAATCTTCTCCAAGTTAGCCCTGCATTCAGATTAATACATGGAGACACTTTCAGCTTTTCAGCTGTTTTCCCTTCTGGACTGAAATAGTTGTTTTGCTTCTTTTCCCTGAAATATAAATTGAATGGAAAGGCTTAAAATTCTACACTTCAGTAAGGTTTATCTTAGTTTCTATCCCAGTAATGAAAGGAGTGGAGGCACCATCTAGCTCTGACTTATTAACCTTCAGTTTATATTAAGTGCATAACACACAAAGAAAAAACCCCCAAATCCTGACACAGCAACGTCTGCCCACATGATGGAAAAGGAGGGCATTGAGGGCCTGCAGGTGAAGGCAGCTCCTGTGGAAGCTTTTGGGCTCCAGATGGGTCAGGAGGAGGAGTGGGTACATCCCACAGCCTGCCATGTGCTTTGCCAGGACAGGGCAGAAAAAAGTTCCTTTTTTCTTGCATCATGTGTGCATAATTCCCATTCATGTGGCTGGTGAGAGCTGGATCAGCGCAGGGAGAAGAGAGCAGGTGCCTCAGGCTGGAAGAGACACAATTACCTTTCTGACAGCAGGCAAATGGAATTTTTTCAGGCAGAAAAGATGTAACTGAGAGCAGGAATTTAAGAAAATGTGTGCTTAAAAGCATATTGTCCAATGAAATTTGGAATTTTCAAGAATATGGTGAAAACTGTTCATTGTATGACCATGTTCTTTAACATTCATTTCTATAGCTGTGTGCAGTTTAGGCATAAACAACTTCATGAAGTTTATTGCTTCTTTAATACTGTCTAAATGGCACACTGAGTGTTTTCTGAGGTTCTAGCAAATTGACTCTAAAACAGAGGAAAATAATGGAAACAACAGTAAAACAGTAAAAAATATTTTTATTACAGAAACTTAAAAACAAATATTCCCTTATATTATTGCCATTCTAAGTAATTTCTTTTTTATTTAATAAGGTAAATATTCCACATTTTGGTGAGTTCAAATTTATTTTTTTCATTCCAATTTTCTAAAACATGGAACCTTTGCCCCAAGAGATTTTTTTTCCTCAGGAATTTGAACAATTTATAAGATATTTTAGAAATGTAAAACTGCAAAGGTTTGTCTGATATTCGAAAACAGCTATTGTGATAACTCTGAATTCTTAATTTGGAACAGGTTTCCCACCAATGATCTGTTCCAGAAGAGTCTTCATAATCCACTGTATGGATTAAGATTCAAGGTGATTAAACAAAATTGGGAAAAAGAACTCTTATTCTGTAATTGGTGTGTCCACAGAACTTCCTTCTGTACCTACAAATAACAATTTGATTATATCATTCAGTAAAGAGGAGCCTTCAGCTGAGAAAAATAAAGAGAACATTTCTTTAATTGGAAAAGTACACAAGATTGATTGAGGCGTTTTCATGGTTAAAATATTTTCATAGCAATATGGTTTGGAATCTTGTGATAAACCCATGTCTTTGCTGGTTTTTCATCCCTTTTCTTCAGCACAGCCAAGTCTGGGCCATCAGGAACACATTCCTGAGCCAAAGGGCGGGTTTGCAGCAGGGCTCAGATCCCATCTGTGGGTCTGTAGTTGCTGCCTCTGAGCAATGGCATTGTAGAACTACAGTTCAGTGTGTCAGTGGAACCCCAGAAAATACTCTACCATTCTATTTCAGCCTCAGCACATCAGATTTTTCTCCCAATCTTTATGGCAAAATAGAAATTAAATACCATGGTGCAGATTTTTCATATTGCTGATAGACGTGCTCAATAATAAACTATTGTTCAAGATCATTTGTATTTAATTAAGCCTGAATTGTTTGCTTGTATTGACTGAACCCAAGGACATTTCAGTGTCTGCTGAAAACTAAATATGTGCTCAGCTGTGCTGTGGAATGCTCAAGGAAATTGCAGTTCCATGGACCGAGGAAACAGTAAAAGGCAATTTCTGGCTAGATGGACAGATACAAAGGAAGAAGAGTGACAATCACAGTAGCATGTGAGCCCAGCAGTCAGAAACCAGGGTACAAAAAGGATTCCATGGGTGGGTCTGCTAATGGTTAAGTGGTGATAATTGTTAATTTTACAGGGAAAGGACCAGTTAAAAATGCAACAGAAGACAGTGAAGTAGTATTGATGTAGGAAAAAAGTTTAGGTTTAAAGGACTTGGCAAAAGCAGAGGGATAGAACGAAATGCAGAAAAGGGAGATCTGAGCCCTGGAAAACACTCATTTCAGCTGTCAGGACATACAGGAGGGAAGGGATGTGCAAGAAACCTGTAATGTGCATATGGATGCAGATCTTTCTGAAGGAAAATTAGGACTCACTGGTGCAGTCCCCAACAAGGCAGCTGTTCTATCTACCAACATCAGGACTACATAACTCCTGATAAACAAACCTTTATTTATAAACCTTTTTCTTCAAACCTTCACTATCAGAGGTTCAGGGGTGTCTTCAGGAATTCTGCTGCAGAGCTTACCTATCTTGGTGCTTAGAATATTTTCTTCATTCTTAGCAAAAGCTAAACCAGAAGCTGCTGCAGGAAGAGGATGACTGTAAAATTCATGCAAAGCATGTCCTTTGTAGCTGGAGATACTATAAAAAGTTTCAATTTTCCCCAGAAGCAATGCAGCAATACTTACAAAAGCAAGAGCTAAAACAACAGAGTGCTCAATTTCCATTAGGTTCAGAAATTGCCCTGAAATTAGAGGGGAAGAGAGAGCCTATTATTTGAATAATAAAACATTTGGTAACACTTCCTTAAAATATCTCCCCAGTTCTTACTGTTCCCTTCATGGCCATGGCAAGAAGTTCTGATTTTACCTAATGCAAGGAAGTTGCTGACAATTTAAATTTACTTAAGGCCTTATATGCTTTAGCTGAATGAACCTTTGATGGGAAAAAGGCATTTTGTATGGATGGCTGAAAAGAGAACTGAGACAAAAGAGTTAAATATACATTTCCTACACTGCATTTTTACCCTCAACATTTAAGCTGACCTTGACCTCTTTTATCTCACTGCCACTAACACCAGAAAGAAGCACATCATTAGCTGGTTAGAAAAGATCAGTCAGTCTTTGTGTGCTATGGTAAGGTACAAAACATTCTGCAAATAATCAAAGCAGGCAGTTGGAAAAGTGAGAGAAGATAATTTTCTTCACAGATTGTTTCAAGGGTGATATATATAAAAAAATCCATAAAAATGTGAATCTTTGACGGACTTCTGGTTTGCACTTTTGCTCCACCTCAGGTGGGTGGGAAAAGTGCTGTTCAGAGAGTAAGGATGGGAACAGGGACAGGTGGGATGCAGGGAGGGACAGAGGGCAGAATGGGGCAAACTAGGAGGTGGTTTTGCACTTGAACTGGGAGGTGTGATTTCAGTGGAAACACAGTGCACTCAATGAGTTCTGCCAGCCCCAAAGGTAAATAAATACAAAAAAAAGCCCAATCTCCAACCAAAGTTAATTGAGCTGTAAGGCAATCAGGGCTTATTCAAAATCAAACAGCATTTTCTGTGAAGTATTGATGGCTTCAGAATTTTTTGAAAGCAAAACAAAAGAAATTTCGAAAAATGTGAGACATTTAGTGGTTGCTAATGTCTTAGTGGTTACAACATTCACTTGGGATGCTAATGGTGCATGAAGAGCAGTGGCTCCAAAGTTAGACAAGTAATAGTTCTATTGATCTTGTTCTGGTTTTAAAACAAGGCATTAAAAATATATTTTTCTGGGAAAAAATAGTTTTGAGGAAGGAATACAGTAATACAGTAATTTAAGAAATGGCATAGATAAGAAGTAACACAACATTTTCTTCCTTTCCCTTTTCCTTTCCCTTTTCCTTTCCCCTTTCCTTTCCTTTCCTTTCCTTTCCTTTCCTTTCCTTTCCTTTCCTTTCCTTTCCTTTCCTTTCCTTTCCTTTCCTTTCCTTTCCTTTCCTTTCCTTTCCTTTCCTTTCCTTTCCTTTCCTTTCCTTTCCTTTCCTTTCCTTTCCTTTCCTTTCCTTTCCTTTCCTTTCCTTTCCTTTCCTCTTTCCTTTCCTTTCCTTTCCCTCTTTCCTTTCCTTTCCCTCTTTCCTTTCCTTTCCCTCTTTCCTTTCCTTTCCCTCTTTCCTTTCCTTTCCCTTTTTCCTTTCCTTTCCTTTCCTTTCCTTTCCTTTCCTTTCCTTTCCTTTCCTTTCCTTTCCTTTCCTTTCCTTTCCTTTCCTTTCCTTTCCTTTCCTTTCCTTTCCTTTCCTTTCCTTTCCTTTCCTTTCCTTTCCTTTCCTTTCCTTTCCTTTCCTTTCCTTTCCTTTCCTTTCCTTTCCCTTCCCTCGTTCCTTTCCTTTCCCTCTTTCCTTTCCTTTCTTTCCCTCTTTCCTTTCCTTTCCCTCTTTCCTTTCCTTTCTTTCCCTCTTTCCTTTCCTTTCTTTCCCTCTTTCCTTTCCCTTTCCTTTCCTTCTTTCCTTCTTTCCTTTCCCTCTTTCCTTTCCTTTCTTTCCCTCTTTCCTTTCCTTTCTTTCCCTCTTTCCTTTCCTTTCTTTCCCTCTTTCCTTTCTTTCCCTCTTTCCTTTCCTCTCTTTCCCTCTTTCCTTTCTTTTCTTTCCCTCTTTCCTTTCCTTTTTTTCCCTCTTTCCTCTCCTTTCCCTCTTTCCTCTCCTTTCCCTCTTTCTCTTTCCTTCCCTCTCTCCCTCTCCTTCTTCCTTTTGAGAGAAAATGGTTTAAAAAAGAAAACCAAACCAAACCAAACCAAACCACTTTTTGTCTCTGTCCCCAAGATAAATCGATGAAACAAACCCAAGATGAAGCTGTGATAATAGTGCATGACAATTTTACCTAAGACAGTTAAGGAAGACAGTGATTTCATACTAAACAATGTGTTGAAGGAGGAAAAGCAATTAAACCAATAAAAAATCCTAGCACCAAGTCAGTAAGGCAAAGTTCTTACAGTTTTTGTGGTTATGAAACTAGAATAGCTGAGAGGGACAACTGGGGGGGAGAAGGGATTAAATATTAAGAAAAAGAAATAAAAATCCATCAAGCATTTATTTCAAACTGCTAAACAAATGGGCTATGCTGTTAACTACTATGCCTAGAAAGCTAATTGAATTCTAATAACTTATTCAGCATATTTTGTCTCTTCTTCTCTCTGGTCTATGAAAAGAATGTGAGGAGAGTACTATGAAGTCTAAATTATTGAAGAAAAAGCATTTGCTGAACACTATTAGAAGCACTTCTTCACTACTAGATATTCACAGGCAGTTTTTCATAATTACTGAATATTTTGTGTTGGAGAATTCACATCATAGCATTCTGTTCTCGTATTTAAAGATTTATTTGTTTCTCAGCAGCTTTCCTATGCACAGTTTTATAAATCAGAATTTAAAACTCCCTTGCCATGAATAATTTGTAAGACTTCCTTGAAGTTCGTTGTTTCAGCAAAAATTCCGAAATTTATGAGGTGTTTTTCACCCCAGCACAACCTGATTGTTAACCAGGTGTATTAACTGAGTGAGATCGTGGGGATGCTTCAGGTTATAGAGACATCCAGGATTTACTGATTGGGGATCTGAGCTGGGACAGGCACTTTTATTAGCATTGTCATCATCATCATCTTTGTGTATTTGATGCACGTGTTCAGTAACCCACATCCCCTGGTTTCCTGTGCAGGGAAAATGATGGGAAAGAAGAATGTCCCTCCTGTGGCCCCTTCAAAGGGCAGGATGACTTTTCATGTACAGCAGAGCTTTCTCTTTGACTGCAGAAGTTCCTCCTGAAAGTGCTCACCAGCAAAGGAGAGTAAAGGAGCACACTGCTCAAACACAGACCTGGTAGATGACTCTTTACTGGTTTGAAATATGGAAGCCTCATTCAACAGTAACACTTGGGTTCAGTTGTTCTGTTTGCTAAACATTTATACTACCTTAGGAAAGCTCAACAAGTTTTAGGTATTTTATCATCAATTGTTGTTTTGACTGTATTTGCTACACTTGAAGTTATTACTTGGTTGAGTTCAGTGAGTTAAAAAGCATCAAATAGCTTCATATTCTTTAAAGTTCACTTGAGATGATGTGTTAGGAAAAATGTTCAGCAAGTGCTAATTAACAGTAATGCAGCCATATACAATGCACTTGATTACATTAACATATAGAAGGAAGTCTAATGCAAATGGCATCATCAGATACTTTTATTGATGTTGTAGTGAACACAGGCTGTAGAAAATATTATTTTCCCTCCAAAAACAACTTTCAAACTTCTTGGTGCATAAGAGCTCCCTGCAGGCAGACTCTTTGCCCTTCAGTGTGAGCATCCACATTTACCTGATTGTTGTGGCCACCCTCAGGCTGACTGGGGTTTTAGTGGAAGAAAAATGGTAGGATTTGAGATCTTTCTGAAAAAAATATCTTCTTTTAAGGTACTTGAGTCTTTTTTGAGTTACTTATTTCTTTTAGTCCACATAAACCTCCATGTCAGTAGCTGGTTCATTCTGTCTGTGCACTTTCAAGTGCAGTTTCTTCCAGTTAAGAAATTCCATTTTATGTCAGCATTCCTGTTCACTCCATGACCAACACTGTGGGGTATTTTCCTGTGTCTGCCAGTTCAGAGACACAGAACAGAATGTCAGTAGAATCACAGAATCATAGAATGGATTGGGTTGGAAAAGACCTCCCAGATCATCAAGTCCAACCATTGGTCCAACTCCAGTCCCTTTACCAGATCATGGCACTCAGTGCCACGGCCAAGCTCAGGTGAAAAACCTCCAGGGATGGGGAATCCACCCCCTCTCTGGGCAGCCCATTCCAATCCCTGAGCACTCTCTCTGCAAAGAATTTCTTTCTGCTCTCCAACTTCAGTTTCCCCTGGCAGAGCTTGAGCCCATCGTGCCCCCTTGTCCTATTGCTGAGTGCCTGGGAGAAGAGACCAACCCCCACCTGGCCAGAACTTCCCTTCAGGCAGTTCCAGACAGTGCTGAGGTCACCTCTGAGCCTCCTCTTCTCCAGGCTGAACACCCCCAGCTCCCTCAGCCTCTCCCCACAGCACTTGTGCTCCAGTCCCTTCTCCAGCCTCGTTGCTCTTCTCTGGCCCCGCTCCAGCCCCTCAATCTCTTTCCTGAACTGAGGGGCCCAGAACAGTAGTTGGTGACTGTATCAGCAGCAAAGGGGAACTAAATGCTCCACCCAAAACTTGCAGAAATCAAGAAGTCTCTGTAATCCCAGAAGGCTCCAGAACAGATCCCAGGTCTGTCTCCCTCCCACGGCCTCGGTAATAACCCTTGAGCTTCAGAAGAATTTTCCCCAGTCCAAAGCAGACTGAAGTGTCCCTTGAGCACTTTATTCCCTGCTCTGCCCTGCAGTTCCTGCAGCCTTCAGGATTTCCTGCATGGGCCCTTCAGTGCTGCACTCGCTGCCTGTCCCTGGGCAGGAAATGCAGTTCCAGGCACATGTGGAAATGTCAAAATGGTTTTGAATTATGAACCATAAAACACGATTGCTAAGTTTGAGATCCCTGCAGGGGCTAAACACCTAAAGGTTTATGGACAGGATAATTTCAGTTCCCTCTTTCTTCTTAGAGAATTTTTTCATGGGTGCTTTTTTCAGTGTTCATAAAAGTGCTGGAATATTCGTTATGGCAGGGGATGAACTGGAAATGGTCTCTCTGCCAGCACGGTGGGCTTGCAGTTCATCAAACAGAATGTGCAGATACAGGAATATACACTGGCATTGTCAGATGCTGCTGCTCAAAACATTAATTTTCATATAATAAATTTGAGGAGTGAAGGTGACAGGCAGGCCATATGAGTACTGCTGGCAGGGTAACCTTATATGTAAATATGTGTGACATTTTTTACTCTGATAATGCTAATCTTTAACCAGAAACTGAATAGAAGAAATCCTGTTTAAACGTAGAACTTAACATAGACCTTGGATTTGAAATGGAGAGAGTTGTTTAGAAAGGGAGATTGTTCTTTTGTGCTTTGTGCTTTTGAATGGTTCTCTTATTATTTTACTTCCAAATATTTGCTAGTCATGAATTTCAAAACCATTTATGCTGCCTCAAGTTGATTTCAGGAATCTGATTGACCAGAAGAAGTTAACATCATCTTAGTTCATGTGAATTAATGGAATCAAAGATTTCACTTTTTTGTTTGTTTGGGGGTTTTGTTTGTTTGTTTGTTTGTTTTGTTTTGTTTTGTTTTGTTTTTTTGTGGAGAGACTTTCCATGAAAAAGTCCAGGCTCTTATTTTCATAAAGTATTTTAATGAAACATTTCTGACAGTTACTGGTGATTTCAGAAAAGGAGATTTGAAGAGGACTTCTTGGACAGAATCTGATGGGGGATTCAAATATTTTGAGGCAGAAAAACTCCCCAGAACCTGTTGATAATACCCCCAAAATGCAGTGTGGTTTGCATGCAGGAGGGAGTGGGATCACATTCCCCCCAAATCTGCTCTCAAGGAACCTCCTCCCAGCAAGCCCTTTGAACTGATGGGCTGAAACCCCACTGGCTGTGTCTTGGCCACACTTCAGGCTCATTTTCCTCCATGAAGCAGTTCTGAGAAGAAGGATAATTTGGGAATAATCAGGTTTTATTCCTGCATCTCCTGGGCTGTGTCCCCCAGGTCAGGAGTGTGGGCACTGCCACCCAGCCCCATTCCCTGCCCTTGGCTGATTGGCACTGTGGGTAACAGCAGTGGGTTGGTTTTCCCCTGCTGTTGAAGGCTTCTGTCTTGAGACCCAAGGGAAAAAACATCCATCAGATGCTTTCCTGCCTTTGCAGAATTCCCTGGAAGCTGAATAAAGATCTTCTGTTTTCCCATCTTCCTTCTGCATCTTGAAAGCAACACACACCCCACAAGCACATGGAAATAGTTGCAATGAAGCCAAATAGCCCTGGCAGGATAAGTAGATGGTTTTCTGAAAAACAGAAAAACAGGTTTCCATTAGAAAAGAAAAGTAACAGCTTTGGCAGTTATTTGAAATTACAGTAAAAGCTGTAAGGTCAAAATCAAAGGAAAGATTCACTGTAAGTATTGGAAATTTGGTAGTACGAATGCTCATTATAACCTAATCATATTCATCTTTAGAGTAAATTACGCAGGATACTGCTTCTATTTTTAAAGATTCTTTAGGAAGATGCCAACAATCTAAATGTCAATGAATAATGAATTCTAAATACAAGCAAAATAATTTTCTTCCTTCAGTGAGCTATGTTGCCTAGGAAAAAATGACCAATATTCTTTTAATATATGAGTAGTTACAGTTCTCATGAAATACAACTTTTATTGCTATTTTACAAGGTTTACATTCAGGCAAGATACTATCAGTGAGTAAAAGTCAAAACTATCTGAAATCCATCTGATAGTTGTGCGTGCACATACGATGGCATTTACATTTTACCCCGGGGTTTCACAATTTCGAGGAAGCTGAGCCTGCCAAAGAACATTTTAGGCATTTTCTGCATACAGAAACAAACCGCAAATTAGTATTTTTTACCTGATCTGCACCCAGTTTCCGGATTTCCACCAGAAGGGGGTGCTTTGAGCAAACCGGTGCTCGAGAGTCCCGGAGAGAAAACACTGACGCCTTTTATCACCCCAGGGCTCTTGATATTCCATGTAGCCTTTCAAATCTGTTAAATCAATATGTACATGCATAGAAGCCTATTCTCAGTTATCAAAGGCTCCTCAGTCTTTGAGCATGTAAAAAGCATTAAATGAAGGAAATGAATTAGTTTTGGAACTAGCCAAGTCTTCAAACAGAACTCATATGTTAGATGAAGGAAATATCATGGCAAGACTTACTTACTGCAGTTGTTCCTGGTAAGACCTGTGGCTGGCAGTTTTTTCCAAGGATTTCTACACAACTCCCTGCAACTGCCCCCTTCTCCCCCCACTTTTTTTTTTTAATATTGTTCACAAAATAGTTGCTGTTTGTAGGGGTTTCATTAGGTGTGGCATGCAATGCCATTGCACTTGGATCATTTTTAGTACTGCCATTTAGTGCTTTCTTAACAGGGGAAGAAGCAAAGAACAAAATACAACAAAAATAGCCATTAAGGACAAGTTACCTCTAAAATACCACTGTGTTTGTTCATGTCAGTGCTGAATATTAAGCAGCAGATGTTGAAGAACTGGCAAAGACCCATTTCTGAGTTTGGAATTATAAGAAGTGTACTGTCATAGATAATAAAACATATCAAAATGATCACTCAGTCACTTTGCCAGCGTGACAAGAATATTTTCAGCTGTGCCCAGGAAAGCCAAACACAGGCATGTGTATGCCAGGTATTATTTATATGCAATTGAGTTGCTCTTTATAATGTATTCTACTCTGAATATGCACTTTTATTTTATTAATGAAATATAATCCCTCTTCCTATGTACTTTTAGATCAGTTCTCTTAATGGCGGAGCTTTAAATATGCTTAAGTGTAGCTAAAGCATATTTGAAAAATGAAAATAAGTAATGTTTACCTTCAAACTGTAATTAAGGTTCATGTAAAGTTAATATTAGGTGTTCTACGTAAGAAATATATCTTCGCAAAGTCGTATAGATAGAAAATGAATAATTAACAGCACAGATAAAGTGAGTCTTATCACAAATAGACTAAGGTAAGAATAAATGCCCCAATCAAGCTGCACATGAATATTTTTATTACACTTAGAAATGTAAATGGGAGTTGTGACTATTTTCAAGCAGTAGTAGAATCAAACACTGTGTGTCTCTTTAAGAGCCTGTAGGGACACAATCTCAGTCAGATTGTTAACACCTGTGCTACTTATTTAAAGGTATTGGGGGCAGCTGAGGCCTTGCTGCTGAAGGGATTTGTTGGGGCATTTTTAAATACTTGGGAGGAAAGGGCAGAAGTGGCTGAGCTGGAAGTGTCCCTTGTTTAAGAAGAAGGGAGCCAGCTCTCAGAAGAAACTAAGAATGTGGGTGAATGTTGCTGCTCACACGGTAAGTCATCTGAAATGGAGCCTGAAACAGGGATGTGTCTGTGAGCACCCTGTGGGCAGGAAAGCAACTGTTTATAAATGCCCTCACTTTGGTGTGATTTCATGTGGGCACTCCAAGGTAGCACTGAAGGAATGATGTATCCTGGCTTTAATATCAACAGAACCAAGCTCTATCTGATTGTAAAAGTCTTTTGGTCTGCTTTGGGGTACTCGCTGGAAGTGTAAGGTCTAACAAGGCTGGATCAAAGGCTCCCCTGACTGGCAGTCGTGCTGTGCTCACTGTATCATGAAGCAGTGGATTAAATAATTAGACATCTGCATAAGTGCTACCAGTAGGTCTAAACCAACAGGGTTCTTCCCTTAAGGAGTGCTGTTTCTGGAATGTGTTTTCCTTGATGAGAATTAAGGAAGGTGTGTGTCTGAACCCTGGAAGGTCAGAGTATTCCTAATCCATCCCCTGTTCCCTGCAGAGAGCGGTGAACTGGGAGCACAGAAGCAGGGATGGGCTGGCTTTGGGGCAATCTCTCTGGTTAAGCCACACTTCAGCCTAATGCCAAGAATGCAAAATAGTTCTCTGCTGACGTTTTACACACTAACTTGGAAAGGAATAAGTGAGTTCCCTGCGTTACCCAGCAAAATGCTTTGGAGCAAGGGAAGGTTCATGTCACACACAGTCAGAGAGGTTTTGGCTTCATGCTCACAAAGAGGTACTACCTCATAGCCTGTTCCTGGTCAGGTCTCTTGACTTCCCTGTGCCTCTGTTTAAACTGGATGGCAAAACTGATTAAAGTACAACCTTCCTGAAAAACAGGTGTTGTTACTGAGCCAAGTCCTTCTGGGCAGGTGCCTTACAAAAGTCAGCTGAAGTTAGAAGCTCACCATTGAGGATAAGGAGCAGTGATGAGTGATTCAAGGATGATGGATGATTCCTTTTTCCATTCTAAATTCAATTCTTTTAGTCAATCAGTGATGTCATGTATATAAGCTGGGCCACCATGTTCCTCTTTGCAGCTGCTGTGCCTTATCACACCTTTCCTCTTTGCTTGGCTCTGGACCTTCTCACTTCTTGTTACCAGACCTGCGATTGTGACATGAAGAAATTAAAGAAAAAAGTGGGAATTAGTAATGGCAGAATGAATTCCTGGTGTATAATTTATGGGTATTTCTATGGTGTAGACAGAGTGCCTCATGTTTTCAGTAAATTAAATATATAGGGTTTTTTTTAAGGGACGGTAATAAAGGTCTTTCTGTGTTCTCATTAACTGATTTGCTGTAAGTTGATTAGAAAGTTCTTGACAGATGATGGGGGAAAAAGTATTTTGAATTTCTGTCTTGTGCTTAAACCATGCTCTCCTCTTTCCTGTGCATCTTCTGAATCCCAATCTGTGAAGGGTAGGCAGGGACAAATATCTTGTTTTCATATCCACCCTATATTTGTGTGGTCACTGAATTTGCCAAACATTTCTATAGAGAGTTCTGCTGCTCGTATTTAACTACAGGCTTTGGAGTGGTCACACAGCTTCATAATCTATAAATGGGGAATTAACTGTCAAGAACTGTAAATATTTTCCTAAGAGGGAAAAATAAATACAGGTTTAGATGACAGACTTTAATAAGGACATGTTTTTGATTGGGAATAGCTCAGTACAATTACACATATCCCTTGATTTTGTTTTTTAAAGTTATATTTCTTGTTCAACCTGACTAAATGTGTTGGCATAAATATGGGCAGTTAGTGTTCTGTGTCATCATTTATCATTTGTATAGCACTGTGGCTCTTAATGGTCCTTCATAATGTACAGAAGTACAGCAGACAAAGGCCATAACTCTGCTGTCACGAGCTTATGAACTCAGAACCAAATATTTAGCCTGCTTGATGTTATATCCAACTGAGTCCTGTTTTGTATGTTGCTTGTACACTGAATTACCCCATAAAATGCTCAGTGATCTAAGCTCACTCTGGCAGGCCATTTAAACCCAGTCCTAGCAGGTGAGTAGTCCTAATGACACTCCTGGAACTAAATGTTAGGAGTCTGTATGTGTACCTGGATGTGCATGAGTCTGCTTGGCATTGGGCAAAACCATTCTGAGCTGCCTCAGAATGAGATCTGGGTGCTCAGGCCCAGAGATTATTTGGTTTGGATACTCAGTAGAGTTGGAGCATGCAACACAATTCTTGAGTGAAGGATGACTCTGGTGGTGACAGAACCTTTCTTCTCAGTCTTATCACGAAGCTGTGTTTGGGTCCTGGCTCCTGTCATCTCATGATAAACTTCAGAGGCAATTAACCTTTCAGTCTGTGCCTCTCGCCCCAGTTTCATTGGGTCTGGTGAACAGGGTGGAATTGGCATTGCTGTGCTCTGCTTCTGACAGGTGACATCGGGCTCTTTTATTTGGAGCTGGGTGTTCCTGAGACTGAGGGCTGTATGGGGGCTCCTTTTTTTTCCCCTTCCCACCACTGCTTTCTTGATGCATTTTCTATAAAGATACCACCAGCTTTAATTTTATGGACTGTTGATACTTCCAGAGCAGGTGGCATGGTGTGCCAGCTGCAGCCTGCCCTCTGGGTGGCAGGAGCACCAGGCAGGAGGCTGTGATCTGGTGGAGACCCTCTGCATAAGGATGGGCACAGGGACCTGTGGCACAGCCAGGTGGACTGACAGTCAGAAGCACAGCAGGAGCCAAGGACCCCAGGCTTTGTGAGGATGTAAAAGCTCAGGATTTCCTTTGCTCAGGGTTCCTCCTCAGAGGAACACCTTCAGCCCGAGGTGTTAGGCTGTTTTTGTGCCATGGCTAAACTCTTTGAAGGGTCCAGGCACCTGGAACTCTGCTATGGAAACCTTGTGTGACAGAAAGTGGTGTGTGCAGGGCCACTCAGTGGATCACTGGAGCCACTTTGGCCAAAGGGACTTTGCTCCCAGAGCAGAGGCTGTGAATGTCCCTGCCAGAGTGGCTCCTGGGAGGTCACGCAGCAAAGTTGCTTTAATAGCACTCTGGCCCAACTTTGCCCTTGTGGGAGAAGGAAAGAAAAACATTAAAAGGAATAAATGAACGTGGCAGGCCACAGAACTTGCAAGCTGCCCAAATATTTTTGTGTCTCCCCCAATATTCTATTCTAAAACCCACCTGAACTCTTGGTATTTCCACCTTTAAGTCTTGGTGGGGCTGTCACATCCTACAAATGCAGTCTCACATAGGGAGGGTGTGGCTGTGTGAGGCTGAGCCAGGGCATGTCAGAGCTCCTTTCTAACAACGTGGTGCTGGGACTGGGCAGCTCCACTCTGAGTGCCCTGGGGACAGCAGCAATATTCAGTGGGATGAGAGACTGCAGTTTGTCATTAGCTGCTTTAGACTTGGCTCACCTAAACAAGTGCTGTCCCATAGGCCAAGTTTGCTCTATTGGATGATGTGCTGAACACAGACACCGGGAAGGCACCATTAGCAACATCCCTCTATCACAGAGGTCATCCTTGTGCTTCTTCCCTTCTCATGACCTCTTATGTTGGTTATTTTGTTGTAAAATGGCTTTCTTTTTGTCAGTAATACTCCTTAATATATTGCAAGTTCATTTTGATTTTGTTTTGTTTTAATAATTTAGCAGGTCTTTGTATTTTATTGTATGCAAACTACTTCATCAAGCTCTTTATTTGCAGTATAAGAGAAGGCTAAATAATTGTCAGGTGCATCATTTAAATGTATATAAAGAAGGAAACCAAATTTCAGTTTTTCATTAACAGAGCAGTATTTTAGTTGTTTCCCTTCCTCATCATGTCTGGCTTCAGTCTTTTTTTTCCTTCTTCATTTGTGCCCTCTTGTTGTGGCACAAGCCATGCAAAACCTGGGTGCCAAATCAGATTTATAACTGTTCTGCCTTAGTATTGCTCACTTGCCTTTCTTGGATTGACAATTGTTTAATTTTTCCCTTTAAAATGAATCCTTTTAACATAAAGAAAGCATTGCTTATTCACTAGATCAATAAAAATAGTCAGAAAATTGCCAATAATAAGTTTAGTTACCCAGCTGTAGGACGGCCTGAGATGTGCTACTGAAAATCTTCTTGCTGTTTTATAAAAACAGTTCAGCCCAAATATTTCACTTCCCACACTGATGTCAAATCATCAGCTGAAGAAGTTATTCTGTTCTGACCCTCTTTTTTTCCTTTTTTTTTAAATGTCAATTATTTTTAATGTAATTTATTCCAGAATGGAAGTACTCTAAAAAGAGGGGAGAAAAAAAAAGTAATTGTGCCCCAAACTGATTATTTGATAAGATGATATCATAGTGAGCACTATGACTCACCAGTGAGGCCAAAAGCCTGAGTTCAGATTAATTTTCCCCCTGCTGAAGAAGTTCTGAAGCTTTGGAACTGGGCCAGGTTTCCTGAGATATTTTCCTCCTCCAATTTGGTGCCTCCACTCTTGGAAATTTCTCCCAGCCTCACAAACTGTCATCTGTTTTCACATGGTTTGAATGAAATGTATACGGTATTTTCCAAGCCCATCCCACTTCTCTCCCCTGAACAGCAGCTGCCAAGATTTCTGCCCCCTTGCAGTTGCTGTGGTTTCAATGTATGCCTGGGGTCAGCAAGGCTTGAGCTTACAATTGTGTGATCCTTTGCTTTTCTGCTTAGGGCTGAAAGCAAGAAGGGTCCTTTCTATTTTCCCTTTTTCTTTCGATGTTGGGGCTCTAACACTGCCCTTAATATTGCACAAGGGAAACTGTGCAAGACAAGGTAAAGGTTTCATAGCACTTCTCTTGCTTCCTTTTAGCAGTTTCTCAGTGTTCTGCAGAATGTTAATTGGCATGTTTTGCAGGAACTGATTTATAACTTTGGCTCTCTCAAACCCACATTCTGACCCATTTATTGACAGCAAATTGCACCTTCCTCTGTTTCAAAAATATACTTGTTTTAGGAATTATGCATAGAGACACATTGCGACTAGCAGTAGTTTTTGACTGTTTATCAGTTAATTTTAGAAAACTGGTATCACTGACTTCTGGCACGGTGCACTTGGAAAACAAAATTGGGGGTGGCTGGTGGTGTTTTAAGTGAAACATTTGGTTTCTTTGAAGGGGAAGGTTTTGCAGAGACACTTTGCCAGGGCTTTCCTGGTGAGCGGTAACCTGAGTGCTGTTAACTGATTGCTGGTGACTGTCCATCTGTGTTGGGAGATAGGACAGAAGTGAGATTGGGAGGACTCAAGCCTGAGCATAGATTAGTCTTAAAAATGCAACTTGTAAATAATTAGGAGGAAAAAATCCAAAACAATTGACAAAGTTTTAATTCTTTATTGGGATGAGCAAACTGTCAATCCTGCTGGCTGTGAATGTGATTTATCTGCAATGTCTGAGTCACTTGCCAGCTCTTAATGCTGCACAACTGGAAGTAAGAATCAAAGAAGCTTTTAGCATAAGATCATGATTAATTTGATGTGAAAGTTCTTATTTCCCAAATTACATGGCAAAAATTATTCCCAGCTTAGTATGATTCTCTGACAAATGTTGTGCTGTTCAATATGTATCATCACTTATGTAGGAGGGGATTGTTTGAGATCCTGTTTTAAAACCTCTGGGTCTCTGTGTTGGCATGAACAACTTTAAGAGAATTGCTGATGGAGGACACTTGGAGTTTTATTTTTTTTTCCTTTGGGGCCTCTCTTGTTCTATAAAGTCATAGAATATTAAACTAAGGCAGAGTTAAGAATTGTGCAGAAGTGACAATTTAACAGATTCAGGAGGAAAAAAACCAAGGCTGCCTTTAGCCTTTCTTCTTTTTCCTCCCCTCCAGTGTAAAGGAGCAGTAAAAGAGTTCCTGTCCTCTCCCCACCTCTGCCTGACCTCCTGCTGTGAGTTCTTTGGCCTGGGAGCCACCCTGACTCAGGTTCCTACAACCAACAAGGTTTAAATCCCCTGACTTAAAGTCCTTAAGTGTGTTATTTTCATTGCTAAATAATAAAAAGGATCTGCATCTCAGATGAAACTTGTCTTTTGAATAAGGCTGGCAAAGCAAGGAAGGACCAGGCAGCAGCAGCTAATGCAGATCTGCAAATGTGCTCTGGGTTTGTCTGAGGAAGCTGCTGCCTGTTGGCTGTCAAAGCAGATAAATCTGAATTCCTGCAGTTACAGCTTTCCAAGAAAGGCATAAAGCTTTACTAGGAGAAAGTGAGTGGCGTTGTGTTAAAAGATTTCTCTCTCTTGTTTTATTTCTGTAACACCTTAGGAATCAGGATTAGGTTGGAAACCTGGATCATCCTGTACTCTGAAGATAATAAAATTCCTAACAGCTCTGAACACTGAGCTATAGGATGATGCTGCCTGCTAGATATTATTTTATTCAGGAAGTGCCAGCTGTCCAGTTAGGGTAGGCTGGGACACGGGGTTCCCTTTCCACAAGGTAAAGATCAGTCTTTGTTGTTGTTGGACAAATCACTGAACTGTAAGGGGCAGACTGAGTGTTTAAATAGTTTTATTTTTCACGACAGGAATACACTTTCACTGCCTGCAATGCTGGGGTTACTGCCAATAAAATGGGAGCTAACCAGCAAAAGAATAGCAGACAATTTGTAATAAATCCCCAAGACTCTGTCCACAGACTTGATCTAGAAGGAATTAATAACTGAACCAAGATAAGAATAACTACCTCAGGGTTGCTATTTAATTGGTTTAAAAAGGTGAGATGCAAGAATTACAAGCAGACTTAACATCTGAAACCTATTCAAAAAGCTGTTACCACTTCCTTTTTTTTTCCCCCTCTGAAATGTAGGGAAATCCTCTTGAGAGGTGAGCCAGATGCAGAAAAGACAAGAAAGTTTAGAAACAGTTGCTAAACAGCAGTCTCTGCAGTTGAATTATAAGGGGAAGCAGATTCCCAAGCATCCTCCTCAAAGGGGAAAGAAAACATGACCTGAGAAATTTCTCTCAGTGAACATGTGAAATTTTTGGTTGGGTGGCTTCTGGCACTGAGATTTGACCATACCACGTTTTTGTTTCCATATTCTGGGTGTGTCTCCTGGGAGGTCTCAGAGCATGTGCATTTGGCTTTCTGTTCCATCATAACCTTGCACAAAGCCATGGCTGGGCTCACAACAGCAAAGCAACCTGACTGCAGTAAACGAACCCCAAGCAATAATGAAAGGATAAAAACAATTTCTGTAATTTTCTGCTTAGCACTAATGTAATTTTTAATTTTTTTTTTTCGGTGTTGTGGTTGACTTGTCTTTCAGTGACATAAAATTCTCCTATCAGCATGTTCTACCAAACACACTTGTGTTTATCCTGTCAAAGGCATCAGAAAGACTGTTTTTCTCCAGCTGACAGGAGCTTGCTGTGTCACTCCCCAAACATATTTTGGTGCTCAGAAGAGTAAACTGGAGGGACTGAATGTTTCCCAGAAATATAAAATTCTATTGAAATCTGCTCTAGTAATGATTTATTGTTTGCAGGAGAAGGACAGTCTTGGGGTTTTGATAATGAAAAATCATTCAATAATTTTAAGCTCTTCAGATAAGATGGACATGTATCATGATCATCTTCAGTTTGGCAGAAAGCATGGATGCCTTGATTGGTTCAGGAATTATAAATCACAAGAGTTTTATTTCATTTTAATGTAATACTGTGTCTTGTTCTGAAATGTGGACTATAGAAGAGTCAGGCAAGATGGAAAGTAGGCCTGGGATTGCTTTTCTGAATTCTTTCCTAGAGATTTGTAAGTATTTTATACCACGACTTTCAACTTGCAGAGCAGGTATTTCTGTCTCCCTACATTATGGCACTCATACCTGTTGCACTTCTGCTTCATGGCAGAGGGGGAGGGCTCAAAGAACAGGGACTGATGGGTCTCCAACCCCTTTTTATCTAAGAACAGGTTTGCCTTGAAAGCTGAGACTGTGGGATGAGCTCATGGCCATAGGCAGTTTATATCACAGAACCACAGGACATCCAGAACTGGAAGGGACCCACAAGGACCATGGAGTCCAACTCCTGTCCCTGCACAGAACCATCCTCAGAGTCACCCCCTGTGCCCCAGAGCATCATCCAAACACTCCTGGAGCTCTGGCAGCCTTGAGGCTGTGCCCACTGCCCTGGGGAGGCTGGTCAGTGCCCACCACACTCTGGGGGAAGAGCCTTTTCCTGAGATCCAACCTGTCCCTGCCCTGACACAGCTCCAGCCCATTCCCTGGGGGCTGTCCCTGCCCTGACACAGCTCCAGCCCATTCCCTGGGGGCTGTCCCTGCCCTGACACAGCTCCAGCCCATTCCCTGGGGGCTGTCCCTGCCCTGACACAGCTCCAGCCCATTCCCTGGGGGCTGTCCCTGCCCTGACACAGCTCCAGCCCATTCCCTGGGGGCTGTCCCTGCCCTGACACAGCTCCAGCCCATTCCCTGGGGGCTGTCCCTGCCCTGACACAGCTCCAGCCCATTCCCTGGGGGCTGTCCCTGCCCTGACACAGCTCCAGCCCATTCCCTGGGGGCTGTCCCTGCCCTGACACAGCTCCAGCCCATTCCCTGGGGGCTGTCCCTGCCCTGACACAGCTCCAGCCCATTCCCTGGGGGCTGTCCCTGCCCTGACACAGCTCCAGCCCATTCCCTGGGGGCTATCATTGGTCCCACAGAGCAGAGATCAGTGCCTGCCCCTCCTCTGCCCCTCCCAAGGAAGTTGTCCCTGCAATGAGGTCTCCCCTCAGTCTTCTCTAGCAGAACACCCCAAGTGCCCTCAGTGCCCTCGCTTGCTGCCCCTCCAGGCCCTGAACCATCTTTGTGCCCTCCTTTGGATGCTCTCCAATGGCTCAATCTCTCCCTTCCATTGTGTCCCCCCAAACTGCCCCAATATCACAGGTGGGGACACTGCAGTGCAAAACAGAGCAGGACAATCCCCTGATACCCCCCAGGACAAGACAGGGATGTCCCTTCTGGCTGACTCATGGCCAACTGGCCAGTGCCCAGGACTCCCAGGGCCCTTTCCTGGCACTGCTTTCCAGTATCTCATTCCCAGTACATCCATATGGAATTGCCCCATCCCAGGAGCAGATTCTGGCACTTGCCCTTGTTGAACTTCCCATGGTTAGTCATTCTGAGCCCTGGTGCTTTGTCCAGCTCTCCCTGCAGGACCTCCCTGCCTTTGAGGAGCTCAGCGGGCCCTCACAGTTTTGTGTCACCTGCAAACACTCTGTGTCCCTTTCAGTCCTGCATCCAAGTCAGTGATGAAGCTGTTGAAGAGCAAAGGGCCAGGGATGGAGCCCAGTGGAACCCACCAGTGACAGGTCCCCACTGTGATATCACCCACCACATGGTGTGTTTACCCAGCTGTGTGCTGGCCACTTGGTTACTGTTGATATCCAAACTGCACAGTTGGTGTCTCATGGGGGTTTCCAATCCATCCACTTGCTGTTCTCTCCCAGGTTGCTGTGGCGGGGACAGTGGGGGCTGGCAGACTCATTTCAGCACTCTCTGTAAGTGCTCTGCTGTTCACAGCTTGGTGTGCACTCTGTCAGTGAGACAAGATGTAGGCCAGCAAGATTTGCTTATGGGATCCACAAAGCAGGTATGGACTTTTTATTAAAAGTGCTGCAAGAGCCTTTCAAAAGAAAGCCAAGTGAATTGCCAGTAAAACTGTTATCTGTCCATCTATGCAGGAATTCATTTTGCCCATAACTTAAATTAGTTTCCCTTCCTTTTCTTAGAATACATTAAATGCTCAGATGCATTGTGTAAATTAATAAATTATCCATCCTGTCTGAATATAAAGCTATTCAAGTGGAGCCCTCAGAAAAACTGAAGCCCATCAACACTGCCTGTTTAGGTCTCCTCTGCAGAAGCAGCACAGGGTGCTTAGGTATCAATTGCCCTCCAGTACCTGTTAGACAGTGATTTTCAGCAAGAGGTTCAAGAGGTGCAGTCATCTAAAAATAAACCAGCCCTTCCCAAAGTGCCCACAACAGCACATCATAATCAAAGCTGATTACATTTGCAGCCTGCCTCAAGTGGCTGTATCAGAGTGCACCAACTCAGAGCCCTATGGGGGCACAGCTGGCAGAGAGCTATTTGACATTTCCCTTTGGTAATGCAAGTGTTCCTGAGGCATGAGATGCAGAGTGCCAGGCTCTGCTGAGCTGTACTCAAGGGCTGTCTCAGCTGGGGCACCTCAACCTGTCCATGGGCTTCTTGGATTGTGACAGAATCTGCTTCAGTCAGAGCTCATGGCAGAGTTTGTTCTGTCTGCACAATGTTTGCCTCCCTGTCAGGATTGCTACATAACTTTTATCTCTGTCCTTTCCTCTACCATCCTGGCCAGAATGACCTCCTTCCCAGATGGTCCAGGTCTATAGATTTAGTAGCTTAATCACAATTCTTTCTGGCTAGGCACATACACAGACTGTGGTCAGAACTTTCTGGCTGGGTTTTTCTCTCCTCCCCTTTTTACAGAAGGTGTACATGTGTGAGCATATCTTAATTTTTCTGCATGCAGGTGACGAGATCTGGTCTTTTAATTTTTGCCTGTGTCCATAATTCCTCCAGTAGATCTGTTGTCTTTTATCATATTTCTCGTGCATGTTGCAAAAACAGGTCATAAACTGGCTTAGCCCCCATCTCAGTCTTGTTAAAAAGCACTTCTTGTGACCAACCCCTGTATTCCATTATGCTTTTTTTACCTTGTAGTAGTTCATTTTCTTCATGATTTCAACCCTTCTGCTCATTTTTTTCTGCTTAACTTGACAAACCAGACAATCCATGTCATGAAGGATGTTCTCCTCTCTTCTGCTTCACTCTGCAGAGACAAGTGGTTAAGAGAAATCTGGATAATGTTCTAATTATGTCAGACACTTTTCTATTACAGCTTTGAAAAACCCCAAATTCATCAGGAGCATAACCCAAACTGGTGTGAAAATCTTATGTCACCTTAACTGTTGGCTGGCAGACACTGCAAAAACGACCATAGATATGGATAACTGTTCCCTGATGTTCTTGCCTTAATCTTTTCACAGACATTGCCATTGATAAAAAAGAGGATTTCTCATGTGAAAGAGAACGAGGTTGGCCCTTGGATGACAGAGTTATGTGCAATTTAGCAGCTCAAATTCCAGTGACTTGAGGGAGTGGATGTGTAACTGGGGGACGCTGCACACATTCCTTGCAAAGGATTAGTTAGTCCCTTCATTAATATTCAGCGCAGTGATTTCCTGGCCCATGTTTGATTGGCAAAACACATACAAAGGCCTTTGAAAGCTTTTGTAGGAAATGAACAATGTCCTGAGGCCAAATTCCTTGTCAGTAATCTTGAATTTTAGCAAGCAAGCAATTTATCATGCTCAGCTCACGCAGGTGACAAATCACTGTTGCAGATACTATTGTAGGAAAGCATCAGGTACTTGCAAAACTGGGGGCTTATTTTATTTATTTATTATTTATTTATTGCTCCTTCGAGCAAAGGACAGCAGTTAGATTTCTGGGATGGGATTGCTTTGTCTTTTTTTTTGTTTTTAAGTGTCAGCATGCCCAGGAATTTTACATCTTCCCATTTCATGGGGATCACCAAACTCCTGCTGTTCACCTCCAAAATGTGGTCAGAAGAGCAGGTGGGACTTCCCTGCCACAGTGTGAGTGTCTAAGGAGACCAGAAAGGCTGTAGGTGGAAACCAAAATTAAAGGAGGAGATGCAAGTCCCAACCTTCCATTTGCTTTAGGCAACACTGCTGAGCAGCAATTTTCTTTTTCTTTATTCTAATTTTCAGTTACTGATGGTGTGGGAACTAATATTTTTATGGCATGATTTCGTTTCCCCTTCCTTGCAAGTAGAGGGAGGCCATACCACAGATAGTAGGAGATAACTGTGCATTTCTAATTCCAATTTGGGCTCTCAACAAGTGAGTTTTCCAAAATTTACTTAAGCTCTGAGAGGGAAAAAACCAAACTGATTCCCTTGAAGAGTTTCCATAATCCTGGAACTTCAGTTGTTTCACTTTTAGTATTCAGTGAGAGCATCCCTGGTTGTGCTTTCCCCAAAAGAAAGTGGAGTACTGGTGTCCTCTGGATCTCATAGTTGAGGAGCTGGCAGTATGAAGGGCAGCAAAAGCAGGAGCTTAAGCTAACTTTTGTTTTCTCACTCTTAATTATTGTTGAAATTCAGGAATATGGAGGAAATTAAAGAATACTCTGCCTGAAGGGGAGGGGGCAGGTGCCTGTAGAGACCTTGGGAAGAGCAGAGCTTGCAGAGTTAAGTCTTGGGGACAGCTGTTGGTGCAAGCACAAAAACACTGATTTTCCCCCTCACCCCATCACCAAACCAATATTGGAATTAGTTACTAACAAAAAATATCTATACCTTTAAGCAACTACAACCTAATGTATCCAAGTAATGACTAAGGAGTGATCCATGGTAAAAAGAGTAATCCAAGAGGTGTTGGATTGGATTTGTAGGATTGGCAATTAACAGAAGAAAAATAAAGAACTCTAAATTAGGAAATGCTCTCTCCATAAACAGTGAGATTTTCTTCAAGGAAAAAAGGGATTCTTACTAGCTACCATTTATTTCCTAATGGAAATAAAAGATAAAGTACTTAGAATACCCAAATTCTGATGGAAAAAATTGGGTTTTATATGAAAAAAAAAGGCAACTCAAAAAATCGTTTAAGGGAATATATGAAATAATTAAGATTTGTTTTGTTTTGCTTTCCTTGAGGAAAAATCTTCTGCTATTAGTATTGATTGAAAGAATGATTACTTTGTAAGTAAACAGGCTTGGGTTTTTTGAAAGGAAACAATATTAATCTGCCTAATGTACAGGGAATGAAGCAATAAACTCCTAAATAAGCAGTGAACTGTTGGAAAGTCACTCTTAATTAGTCTTCACAAAAAGTTTCTCATTCTACCTACTCTTTGTAGTTCTAGAAGAATAATGTGCCTCAGTTTGTCCTTCACCTCAGCTATCCATAGCTGAGTCTCTGACTGTGATGCTCCTGGATTCTTTATGCAGCCCTTGGTTAAAATAATTCTTAATAGTCCTTCAGGTCTCAGTTTACAGAGAGCTGACCTGACAGAAATCTGATTTTAAAGGAATTCTGGTTGATTTGTGTGGCTTTGAAACAGCACATGGGATCTGTAGTCATCTCAGTTGGGGCTGATTGAGGTGTAAATGTGTGGTATTATCTGCAACAAACGCAGTGTGTTCCTTGAGCAGTCCTGTTCTCCAGAATGCACCATCCCTGGAGCTTTGCCTCTTCTCACTGGGCAGTGATGAACTT
The DNA here is from genome assembly GCF_047495875.1 of Pithys albifrons albifrons. Taxonomy (NCBI): domain Eukaryota; kingdom Metazoa; phylum Chordata; class Aves; order Passeriformes; family Thamnophilidae; genus Pithys; species Pithys albifrons. Next base: position 54,608,787 of record NC_092464.1, read on the forward strand.
GGAACATACTCCTCCTTTTTAGATGCCTTTAAAGACTGCCAGTAACACGTTGAAATTAGGACCTGAAAACACCATGACTGAGTGTTCAGAGAAGGGTGTGCTCATCCACACATGTTACAGCACCTCAGTAAGCTGAATTCAAATGGAAATCCTCATCCCCACAGTCCTCTGGCATGTGGCAGGATCACAGGGGGATTGTGTTTGAGAGGGGACAAACTCTGGGCCACAGGGTAAATAATGGTTAAAAATTATCTTATTCAGACTAGTTGTGATAATTTAATTTATGATTTGGTGATGCCTCACTAGAGCAGTTCACAAACTCACTGCATTTTTGTAAAGGGAACCTTTAGGAAGGAAAATATCCTGGCACAGTAATGGCCTGTAGGACAGAGCAGGGTGAGCTCTCCTGAAACAGTTGCACAGCTCCAAAGGAGGTGTGAGCTCGAGCAAAGGGAGGCATTGAGAACATGATACAACTGCCATGGATGGGATATTTTCCATAGGTAACAACTCCTCTAAAATGATTCCTGACTTTTTGGAAAGAAAAATTGTTCACATTGAACTTTGATTAAAGAGACTGAAAAAAGAAGCAGGTAAAGTAACACATTTGGCTGCAGGATCATTGCTGCACATGACATTTATTTTTTGAGAAGGAAAATTAAGGCAAACTTAACACTTGTTTTGTCCTTGGCATAGAATAGGCAATCCACAGCCAGAGTAATACACCTCTGTTATTTTAGCATATATTATTTTAATTTCTGAGAAAAAGAACTTGCAATTAAGAAACAATAAAAAAAAGCCTAAAAAGAAAGAAAAGTCTAAAATACCTGGAGGTACTAAAACACTGGAAGTCCTATTTTTACTAGTTTTTGTTTGGTTTTTCCCTAGGTGAAAACATCAAGAAAATAAGAGGCCTTTATGGCTCTTCAAGGTTAATATGTTTTTATTTGTACTGATGATGACTTAAATAACTCCTTTCTCTCCATAATGTGTTTGTTCTCTAAACTTACTGAGACAGTTATTCCCCCCATCCTGTTTTTCCAATTTCTATTCCTGTTCTTGGCAATCTAAGATAACCAGCTCCTACAGACAGTGCAAGCTTATTAATTTTTTCTTTTTGATGCTATTCTGATGAACAATTATACTGAAATATTTCCCTTCTCTGTGTTTTTTGATGTATCACATAGATCTCCCTCTTTGGATCCCTCAGCTGCCTGCTGAGATGTCAGTACATGATTTAGACCCAGTTGCAGAGAGCATTGTACACTTGTGTTTAAAACTCAAACACTCTCTTTAAAAGACAAATTGAAATAGTTTTAAGTGAATACTGGATTATTTGCCTGGATAGAGCAAATATGGGAAGAGCTGAGGGAACTGTGCTTGATTTTTAAAGGATAAACTTTGTGGTTTGTTTTCTTTGGTTTTGGGGGTGGTTTTGTTTTTCCCTTTAATTCAAACAGGAAGAAATATATTTTTTCCTGTTGTACTAGTTGAACTTGGAACTTAAGAAATAAAGTATGTAACTGTTCTTTTTAAACCAAACTTTTGATGCAACTTCAGTGATAATGCCTAAGTTTTTAAGATTGCCTGGTCTTAAAATGAAAGCTAAAACATTTATATATGCCCCAGGTTTGGGGGGTTTATGTTCTTTATTAGGTTGTGCTCAAGGCTTCAAAGCTGATTTGTTTCCAGAGGTGTTAGACTTGTGCTATAAATTTTACATTAATGTTGTTTCATGCTTGCACTGCTGATTTGCTTTAGCTGTGCATTGTTCTTCAACTTATTAAAAAGTGAGAGTGAGCAAACACAGCTAAAAGCAAGAGTGCCTTCTGTCCTTTCATCCAGTCCTGCTCCCCTTTTGCTGCCCAGACTTCTGCACAAAGGTCTTATCATCTAATCTGATGTAAAGCTCTGATAGCTTTTGCTCTGTTACTTTTACATTTTGGCAATTAGTGTTTCTTTTATCTAAAAAGACTTGGAACTAAAAATAAGATAATGTGAAAATCTAGCCTGTTAATCTTACAATCTCCTAAGAGGAGAGTAACTTAAAATGATCAGTCAGTTTCCCAAGTAGGAAGAGCCTAAGGAAGGGCTTGGCCAGTTCCTATAACTTACCTCAGGCATGAAGTTTGCCATAAACCAAAGCAGGTGGTGTTTGGGTCTGTTCATGGTGATAAAGCCATCAAAGCATCACAACTGTGGACATTCCTCTGATGGGAGGCAAAGGGAGATGCCAAATTCCTTCCCTCAGTCTTTGGAGCCTGTATGAGTGAGGAAGCCCTCTACAAACTGAAGGTTAAATGTGGGTTTGTGCATTTGGAATCTTTTGCCTTATTTCTTCTCTTATTTTCCCCTTCCCTTTCCCTGTCTGGAAATTAACAGTCCATGATTTCAATTTTTTTTTTAATAGAGAAACTCATTCTGCTGTGGGTTTTTTGTATTGTTGCAGACTGTTTTCAGACTAGGATTCATTCTTTGTGTTGCTTATAGTTGCCATAGATTTTTTGTAGATTTTATTTCTCCAAAATGAAAACATTTGAAAGCCCAATACACAGTTTTTGGGTCTAGAATCCAGGTCTACCACAGCCATGCTTCAATCCAGCTCTTTTCTTCCTTAAGCTAAACTATTCCATCACCAAATGAGGTTTTAATGCTACCACTGCAAATAATTTTAATGGAAAGCAACTAATCAACATCAGAATCTGATCCCACTTGTATCCTCCATTCCTCACTACAAAAGGCTGCCTTTCAAGTTCAAATGACTTTCCTTATCAGCTAATTTGGCTGTGGCAGCCTTCAGCTGTGTTTGAGGTGCTTTAACTGGCATTAGTCTTCATTTCAGATCATGACAGCCAAAGGCTGGCAGGGATAAGAGCGAGTTGGGCACGTTTCTTAATGGAAATGCAATTAGCACTGGAGGGCAAGGGTTCTGTAAGAAGTTAAAGGAAACACTTAGTGACAGCGATGTAGCACATGGTTCATGCCTCCCCTTCCTAAAGGAGGGTGGATTTTCCTGTTCTGGCACTTACCTGGAACAGGGAAACTCTTCAGTGAGTCTCGAAAGAGAATTTATGAAAAACCATCACACTCAAGAAGTAACTGTGTGGGTACAGAAATGTAGCTCAGCATGAAAAAACTGCAGTAGTGGGAGGCTCCCTGATTACAGCCTGCCTATGGTAGCACCTCGAGTTGACATAATGAATACTGAGAGAGTTTGATAGGCTTGGCACTTGTCATTTAGAGTGGACACAAGGTGCTTATCTATGGGGTTGTAGTCAAGTATCAGTAGCAAAAATGTTTGAACTAAAGAGGTTTGCTTACTGTTTTTTTACAAACCGTATTGCAAAAACTTTATTTCTTTTAAAAAGAATATAAGTATTTGAAGAACACATTGACAGTTTCATGTATTGAGGAGGAGGTCTTTTGTGTGTGTAGGTAAAAGAGAAATGTTTTATAAAGTTAGATAAAAAAATAGATAAAAGGTGCTGTGGTCAGATTAAAAGGGACATGCCACAGTAGTTTTTATTATGTTCTGCAGTAGGTGTTCATATTCATGTAATATTCTTCCTAATTACTAACCTATTTGAAATATTTTTCTCCCTGCCCACGTTTCTAGAGCTTAGTGGGGTTTTCTTTCTGTTTATCTTCTCTTTTTGGGGGGTATTTCCCTCCTTCAGAGCTTGCACTTCTTGTTTGTTCAGCATGTTTTACCTTCTAATCACATTGGAGCTCTTTCAGATCCCCTTATACATAAAAACCAACCAAAGCACTCTCAATACTGAGGCTGGGGTTATTCTACCATCTGCTTTCCTCCTTTGGAACAAGCTGCTCAGCTGCTCACATACTTTACTCTTTCTAGTGTCTTCCTTATACATATTTCTTGTTTGATCATTGTTTCTGTAGCTTGTGCTTAGCCTGACTCTTTTAAAATTAAATCAGGATTAAACGAGTAAGAAGTTTTTGTCAGTGTGTTTGGAAGTTCTCTAATATATATTATTTACTTCCCCCAGCTGAGAATGAGGCTCATAAGGAGGACAAGGAGGGCTTGACCCATCTGTTACTTATCTGTACATATTTCAGAGCCATAAGAGAAAAAAGTAGTTTGTAGGTTCCTCAGAACAGTAAGAACATCCTAACAGTTGTTCCCTTGTAGAGTTACTCTCACAGCCCCAATGCCTGACAACTGGTGCCATGCATGAGTGATGTACAATTAGGCACAGCAATTTGTTTAGTGCAAATCACTTCAGAGGACCATTATTTTTATTATAATTATTTGAAGTAACAATTATCATCTCAATTATTCCAGGTAAACTATTTTTTTAGTGTCCCCTCTCAAAGCTAGATGTTTATTCAGCTTGGCAGTGGATTCCTGTCGGTGAGGAAACATTTCCCCACGTGAAACATTTATCATATAAAGAGATATTCCTTCCCTCTCTCGGTGTAAAGTCACACATATTCATGCAAATTAATGCAAAAGAAAATAACCAGAGGCTCTCAGTGCTCACACTGGAAAATACACCAGGGGATTCCTGTCTCAGGTAGCCTAGTGCTGCTGGCAGAATGAGCCCCTTGTCTGCCCCTGTGTGCTGTGCTGTGTCTCAGCTCCTCCCTTATCCGAAGGGGTTTTATGGGCAAGGGAGAAGGGAAAAGAAAAGGGTCTCATTTTTCCCAGTTATCCCATCTGTCTGAAACTGGGAGCCTCATGTGTTGGCCAATGGAGAAACTCCTCTGAGTGGAGCTGAACAGGGAGGGGTCTGGCAGGGCAAGGAAGTCCTTTCCTGTCTGCTCTGTAGCAAGACATTTAATAACAGAGAGACTTCGTAATCATTTCAGAACATAGAAAGAGTCTTCTGAATTTCTACAGAAAAAGTGAAAGCTCTCACCACCCACCACAGTTTTTCACCCAAAATGACTTAGCAATGAGTTTGTCAAATGGTCTTTTGGTGTCACATTTATTCTATTGAGTAATACTTAAAACAACTCTAAGACTTTATGTTCTTATTGAGCAATAAATACTTAACTAAGTGGAATACTGAATAGAGCTGCTTGGCTATTGGTACCCTGAGAAGCTGAATGTTGCCCACCTGGATTCCTCTTTGTGCTGCAGAAGCAGCATCATTTCAAAGAGGGAAATCACTCCCCAGTGGAACAGAGCAAAGCAAGTCCAGCTCCCACAGAGGTGTCTCTGAGCTGTGTCCAGTCTGTGGCCAGGCACTGTCTCAGGACACACGTTCTTTCAGGTCAACGTGTCAACAGTGTGACTTGTTCCCTAATTTGTTCACATAACGTCTCATTTTCTCAGAATGTGGATGCAACAAGCTCAAGAGCTCAGTCTGATCTCCAGACAGTTTTATGCTGATGGAATTGCAGTGACTTCAATGAAACATTTCTTAGTTGTGCTGTTGTGAACAGACAAGAACCTCCTTCGGAGAGTTTCACAGATTAGTATCCTGTGTAAGAGTTGCTTCAGTAATACTGCAGAATTTTAGAAAAAGAGGTGTTTAGAGAAAACAAACAGAGAGAAAGCAATTAATTGCATAAAACTTACCAAGAATAGTAAGCTGTAGTAGCCTCTTGGATTTCCAGTGGGTTTTAGCAACAGGTTTTAATTATGATTTTATGCTAGAGGAGAGTAAGGAGATGGCAGTATGACATACCTGGGTACTGACTGGATGGTGTGAAATGTTTGTTCCTTAAGAATCTTACATTAGAAGTTGTTCCCCTTCCTACTCTACAGATTCAAAGGGTACAGTAAGAGAGATCTGAAATTCTCTTGTGCTCACCCATGTATGTGTCTAAAAGTGACTAACCATGGTGGCACTGCAAAATCAAAGGTTGCAAACTGTCTCTGCTCTACAGTGGATAAACCTCTGTGGTGCCTTTATTTACTTGGAAACTAAGAGATATTAAATTAAAAGAGAAATGAGGGGAGGAAAGCAACAGTATAATTCCAGTACAAATAATTTCTGTAGTAATAGTAGGAAAGAACTGTATTTGCACTAGGAAGTTAATGGTACACACTTTGTTGTTTAAGTTATTAACATCTTTTTTTTTTCTATACTTAAAATCTCTGTGCTGCACATGTGGCACTGCTGGGAAGAGGCTCAGCGAGTTCCCTGGTCTTAATTTATTTGTATTTAATTGCATTTAAGAGTGAGGCACTCTGTTGTGCTAAGAAAAATGTTCTGTGGTGTATATCAGTAATAAGCAGTAGCAATTTATTACTAGTTTTGGAAAAAATAATGTGTAATAAACCCCCATTTCTTGAGGAAAACCAACATGACTTTTTTTTTTTATCGGGATGGCATTTAAATAAATAGTAATTCAACAGAGCTTATGAATCTTAACACTTGCAGTCAGGAGTTATATTTTTAAATAAAGAAGTAATTAAATTTCCCCCTAATTATTAGAATATAAGGAGAGATGCTCCTAATGTTTTCAGAGTGCTTTTAGAACATGCAATTCATCATGTGCATGAAAATGGAAATTGGTTTTATGAAATAGTGTAGAGAAAAATAAAGGGCATACATTAACTTGTCTGCTGATATATTGGCTATATTATTATACAATGCATCTTTAGTACTTGACCTTACATGTCACTAATATAATACACATTTTTATGATACAGTTACACTGAGTGTTCCTTGTGACTACTGCACTGCATCCCAAGGTTAGGATAAAGATAAGCTGCATTAAACCAATATCTCTGGCACTATTAATAAAGAAGATCAATCATTTCACTGCTTCCTGTTCCCTGGCTTGCAATTTCCAGCTCAGCAGCTTCCAGTGGATATTTTGCCAGCTCTGCTGGTTGTGGTTGCTGCACTCAAACTTTCCAGATGTGTTTCCATGAAAGGCTCTGACAACATTAGTGATGGAAAGCTAATGGTCTTTTTAATTCCAACATATTGCTGTGCTGAGTGCATGAAAGGCTCGTGACTGGGGGTTTGGGGTTGCTTTGTGGTGTACAGACATATGCTCTGTTTCCATTTGTTTGCTGCACTCAGCTGTTCTGCCTTCAGTTCTGATGCAGGCTCTTTGAAGTGGTTACTGCCAGGTGTGTCATCTGAGAGGTACAGCAGGTGTTGGGGCTTCTGACTGCAGCAGGGAAGGGCAAGGAATAGAACCAACCACCTAAAACAGGATAAAAAATAGTACAGCAAGTGTTGGGGGCTTCTGATTGCAGCAGGGAAGGGCAAGGAATAGAACTAACCACCTAAAACAGGATAAAAATAGTACAGCAAGTGTTGGGGCTTGTGATTGCAGCAGGGAAGGGCAAGGAATAGAACCAACCACCTAAAACAGGATAAAAAATAGTACAGTAATTATCGGGGGCTTCTGATTTCAGCAGGGAAGGGCAAGGAATAGAACCAACCACCTAAAACAGGATAAAAAATAGTACAGTAATTACTGGGGGGCTTCTGATTTCAGCAGGGAAGGGCAAGGAATAAAAGCAACCACCTAAAACAGGATAAAAAATAAAGTCAGTAAAACAAAACACAAAAATCAACCAAAAACAACCAAAAAACCCCAGCACCAAAAGAGAAGAAATAGTATAAACTTCAGAGAGAAGATCCTGTGAACCAAAGTTTGCTGCTATTAAAACAGCACAGCAATAGGGGTTGATGAAGAAACACAGTATTTCAAAGGGGGGAAATTCTGCTACTCTAGTGAAAACAGGTGGAGAAAAAATTGCTGGAAATCACATTTTGTTCATTTTGCTGAAGTTAGGCCCAGTAAGCTACTTGATAAATAACATCTAAAAGGTTAGTTCTGGACTTACCCCTGATGTGCAGGAGAAGAGTGTCATGCAATGGTAATTGTCTTTGCATACAGAGAGCACCAGCATATTAGAAATCCAGCCCATGTGGCAAAGGCTTTCATACCAAATAGGATTAATCTAGAGGTGTTATATTGCCCCTGGACATGCTTGAATTTCTAGACACTACAATTTAAATAATATATTAGAAACATCCTGTAGGTACAGCACAAAGTCCAGGGGGAATGAGTGACCTCCAACTGATCTGGTGCATCCACACAATTCAGGCACATCTTCAGTGACCTGTGGACATGTGGCACTGCAAAATCCAAGTTACCTCCAAAACTGTCATCTGTAACTGGCTTCCCTGAGAAATGTGTTGTGCTGCAGGGACAAAAGCATGTTACAAATCTACTTCTAGAGGTACCACTGGAATGAATAAACTGGGATTTTAACTCTTCACTAAGAATAACAGAGAATGTAGTCTGGGCAAAACAGACAAGAATTTTCTTGGGAAATATCTCAAAAGCAGTAATAAGAAACCTGAAGCAAAGTGTAGGGTAAGTCTCAGGGTGTTGAGCTTTACCGTGTCTGGTACAATGAACTCACAGCAACATGTTTATAAATAGATATTTGCATGTATGGCTGCATGTACATTGCATGCATTTGTTAAATCATTTAGTGCTGTGTGCTGCAAACTGCTTCTTCCATCACCACTTTTTTATGAGATGGAGGTCCTGCATCACTCCTCAGTCTTGATTTTGAACACTCTGCTGTGGTTCTACCTGCTGATCTGTGACATCACTGCTTTGGTCACTGTTCTGCTGCAGGAGTTATTCTGGGGTGAATCCCTTTCTTTTATAGCTGTTAAAACATACTTAGTGAGCTTGTTAGCAAAGACCTTCAGAGCACAGCCCAAGACAGATCATCTCTTGAATCAGGTTTTTTGTAGGTTCCAGCCCTGTCTGAAATCTCCATGTGCCTTTTTTTCCTGATTGCTTAACTCTGGATTCCAGCTTCAGGCTTCCACACACTGCATTTGTGTTTGACTTTTTCCATTACTAGTGAAGTGCAGCCATTGCTTTCTTGGTGTTCACTGTCCTTTGGTTGTGTTGTGCAATCAGCTTCAAGCAAACTGTAAGTTCCCACAAAATGTGGTCTAAACATGAAGTTGTCAAAAGGATTGAGGTACTTAAACTCAGAAGGAAGGTTGAAATGTCTTGTTTCAATATTTTTACTGAAATATTCCAAATAGGCCAAGACATTATTCCAAATATCTCTTTTACGTGCTCTAAAATAACAAATGTACTGCAGCTTTTTATTCCCATGAATATTATCAAAGAATTCAGATTTCTTTCTGTATCATAAAATGTTATCATTTAGAAAGATATTCTGTATTCTTTATTTCTGTATTGTATTGTATCAGGTTTTTTGTAGGTTCCAGCCCTGTCTGAAATCTCCTTTTGCCTTTTTTTCCTGATTGCTTAACTCTGTGGAAACCTGAAGCTGGAATCCACACTGCATTTGTGTTTGACTTTTTCCATTACTAGTGAAGTGCAGCCATTGCTTTCTTGGTGTTCACTGTCCTCTAGTCGTGTTGTGCAATCAACTTCAAGCAAACTGTAAGTTCCCACAAAATGTGGTCTAAACATGAAGTTGTCAAAAGGATTGAGGTACTTAAACTCAGAAGGAAGGTTGAAATGTCTTGTTTCAATGTTTTTATTGAAATATTCCAAATAGGCCAAGACATTATTCCAAGTATCTCTTTTACATGCTCTAAAATAACAAATGTACTGCAGCTTTTTATTCCCATGAATATTATCAAAGAATTCAGATTTCTTTCTGTATCATAAAATGTTATCATTTAGAAAGATATTCTGTATTCTTTATTTCTGTATTGTATTGTATCAGGTTTTTTGTAGGTTCCAGCCCTGTCTGAAATCTCCATGTGCCTTTTTTTACCTGATTGCTTATCTCTGGATTCCAGCTTCAGGTTTCCACAAACTGCATTTGCGTTTGATTTTTTCTGTTACTAGTGAAGTACAGCCATTGCTTTCTTGGTGTTCACTGTCCTCTAGTTGTGTTTTGCAATCAGCCTCAAGCAAACTGTAAGTTCCCACAAAATGTGGTCTAAACATGAAGTTGTCAAAAGGATTGAGGTACTTAAACTCAGAAGGAAGGTTGAAATGTCTTGTTTCAATGCTTTTACTGAATATTCCAAATAGGCCAAGACATTATTCCAAATGTCTCTTTTACATGCTCTAAAATAACAAATGTACTGCAGCTTTTTATTCCCATGAATATTATCAAAGAATTCAGGTTTCTTTCTGTATCGTAAAATGTTATCATTTAGAAAGATATTCTGTATTCTTTTTTTCTGTATTGTATTGGGGTTTTTGTTTTTGTTTGCTTTGTTATTGTTTTTTTTCCTTAGCAGTAGATACAAGCAGCCAAATTGAGCAGAAGACTGAGGCTTTTTGTTTGGGTGGGGTTTTAAAGGATTAATCAGGATTTTCTAAGTTTCAAACTGGCATGTAATTAAGATGAAGGAAACTTCAGTGAAGCCTCGGTGCTCTGTCTGTTGAGTTTTCATCTCAGGTGCTCCTGTGAGAACAGGTTCACCTCAAAACATTCATGTAGGGCTCGCTTAGTTTTTCTAGTAAACAATTTGGTACTTCCAAAATGTAACTCATACACTGAATGGGGAGAAAAAGTTTATGATTATCTTTGTTTTTTTCAGTATAGTAAAGCAGAAGCCCAATAAGGTGACATTGGAGGAGGTTACATTATTCCACTCTATTTTGTGTGTAAAGTACAACATTCCTTAGTGCAGACAGGAAAGTCCATTTTGCAAGTGCAAAATACATCTCCAGGCAGTCTGATACTAGAAATACTTTGAAGTAAGTTCATTTGTTTATTGAAATCACATTGTACACAATTTAAAACAACCTGTGACAATAACAAAACCCGACAAAGTGAGCCAGAGGGAAGGGGAAGTGCTGGAGTTGTAATTGCACAAGTGAGTCCATATTTCCTCACTCAAATAAAGCCCCTCTTCACTGCCTGGAGCTGTCCTTGGTCTGATAGCCCAGCACATTTCACACTTGCAAGTGCTGAGATGACATTGCAATGTTTGCTGATGCTGACGACAGCAAATATTCTGTTTTGCCATTTTCCTGCATGGTTTAGGTTTATAATCTAGTAAAATATTTAACTGGGTACAGGTTTCTGCCAGCTTTAGTTTGAATAAAGCTGAAGAGTTATGAAAATGTTTTGGATGATGAGCTGGATCAAAACCTTTCTGCTGAACAAGTTTTAGTTGAATTGCATGAAGACTTTTTCATAAAGTAACATTGCTTAGCCTGAAATCAAAAGAGTGAGAAACTGGGGTTTGGATGTTTTGGGGATTTTTTTTTTAGGTCAGGAATGTTAACACAGGTCTCTGCTGACACAGAGTTTTTTATTTCAGAAGAGTTGCTTATGTGCACTCAGAGGTATCTTATAAAAAATACAGCCTTTGAAATTTTATGTTCCTCCACTCTCTCATGAACTCTGAAAACAGTCAAGAAACTTTCATTAAAGGCATTAAAAATTACTCCTTACAGCACTGGTATATCCCACACATTTCTGATCTTCTGCCTTGTGCATGAATTCAGCTTTCTTGCTCTCTGTGACTGAATTAAACAGAAACCATACTCTTAAAATTAGTTATTTTTTAAAATAAAGCTTAAAGGAAGGTATATCCAATAAAGAGGTTTATGTAACTCGTACTGCATTGTTTTTTATAGATGCAGTGTGGCCCCAGAGATCTATTGGACATGAGATAAACTTATTAAAATTAATTAAGCCATGTGACACTGGCACACAGCAACCTTCCTGAAAGCTTGATCTTGGTTGCTGCCAGTGAAGTCAAGGATGGGGGAATATCATTTCCTTCAAGGATGCCAGATCAGGCTTTCAAAGCAGGAGTGAAGTTGCCAGAGGTATAGAAGTCTGGAATGTGGGGACATCTTTGTTTAATGGCATTTTTCTCTTCTGGCTCCAGGCTGTGTTGAGACACATTGTGCCAGCAATTCCTGAGGCAGGGAAAAAGCCTTCTGGTCAGGAGGATTTGCTGCTGCAGTGGCTCATGCCAGGCTGGACCTGAGAAAAAAGAGTAGTGAGAGGAGAGGGCATTGGTGGGATGTTGGGAACAATAAAGAACTCCAAAAAATCCAAGCTGGGTTGAGGGCTTTTATTCCCCCCAGATGTCAGATTTACCAACATGAATCACTGAGAAGATGAAAGAAGCTGCTCTTGTCTTGCTTGTCACTATCTGGCAAGGGTGGGCCATGTTTTTAAGGCAGGACTTTGAGGTACCTGGTGAGTTGTGTTGTCAGTGTTGGGCTCTGCATCCTGACACTCTGGCAGTGCTTTCATTTCTTTGTGTCCCCGGGGCTGCTGTCACCGTGTCACACGCATTGCTGCCCTCGGGCTAAAGGCACATGTGTGGCAGGTCCTGCGGGAGCTGCAGCCTCGGATAGAGCTGTGGAATCACATCACGTTGGAGGAAAGAATGGCAAAATTGATATCCTTAATGGCCACTGGCTGTTTTATGAGAGACAAACTCCATGTGCCATTAATGCCACGGTTTCAAAGCATCTTCTCTAACATTTTGTACTTTAAAGGGATTCTCTCTGATGACATGTTAAAGAAATTCTCAATCAGCAATATGTTACAGCTAAGAATTTTTAAAAGGGTAGATGACTTGAGGTGCTTCACTCTTTGCTTCTTGAGACACCCCAAGGAAGCACATTTTGAGAAATGTCTTAGTATGCCATGAAAGACAGGTCATGGCAGCTGAAGAACTGACAACTGGGGAGGCAAAGTCCTCAGGCACAACTGAACAGCTTGGAAATGGTGAGAGGCTTTAATACAGCTGGTAAAGAGCAGCTCAACCCAGCAACGAGACTTTGCAACTACCCCCAAGCATAGAACAACATTAGAATTAGGTTTTTAGAGCAAAATCTCAATCAAATATAACCTCCAAAAGGGGGGTTCTTTTGGAGGAGAAATCTTAGCTCTGTGTGACTTGTTCTTTTTCAAAAATTCAACTGGATAAATACTGAAATGGATTATAGTTATCAGTTCTCTAAAGAAAAATTAATTCAGTAGCAGATATTCCATGGCTTACATTCAGACTGATAAAATCCGTTTTTTCCTTCGGTATCTTTTTTTATTATCCAGTAAAACATTTCAAAATAACCCTCCTAAAATAATTTTATTTTCCAGTGCCTGTGAATGACTTGTTGCCCTCACATGGCCCCTGCAGCCACATTTGGCACTTAAAAACCACGCGTGGTGTCTCTGGGGTCTGTGTGTTTCAGGATAACAAGAAATCTGCTGGGTTTGATAATGTCAATGAGCCACACAACAGTTCAGCAGACGCTGACTCAAATCGTGTATGGCACTGCTACATAAATATTTAATAAACACCAAATGCAAGCATGGAGGAGTTGTAGGGAAAAGTAAGACAAAATGCCTTTCTCTGCAGTTTCAACAGGGAGATAAAAACTCTGAGAAGTGACAGATTAAGACTTGCACTGAGAGTGAAGTGTGTTCTGCTTGTCTTCCCCAGCAGACTCCAGGAAGTGTGGCCACCTTATCACAGGGGCTTCATGAATAATGAGATTATGATCTTCTGCCACTGCCTCTTGTTTCTTGCATTCCTGGTTTTTGACATGCAGCAGAGTTGACTGTTAAAAACCATGGCTGGGTATATTTGCAGAACACATTTTCCATAGGAAGTGTGGCACTGTTGCAACTGTTATTCTGAATACTTTGTAGACAGCTCACATAAATCTTAATTCAAAAATCTTAATTACTCTAGTTTAACTGAATAGTGTCATAAGTTTACTGCCTGCCCCTGATCTAGGCTCTGTTTAGAATAAATCTGGCAAGTCAAGTGCATTTGCTGACATTTGGAGGTTACCCACATTTTTTCCCCAGTGTGAATTACTGAAGTAGGGGAAAAAAAAAAAAGAAAAAAGGAAAAAAAAAAAAGAAAAATTCAGCCTGTAGTAATTCCAGATATTGGAGTTTCACTGGAGATACCTTATTTACCCCAAAACCTCTAGCCATGTACTATTGAATGAATTCTTCTTTCAAACAATGTCTTTTCACAGATACACTTTGACAAACTGCTTAGCCAATTTGTGCCTGTTTCCCTCTGAATATGCCCAAATCATAAGTGATGACAGGTGCAACTTTGTGGCATTGCCTGCTCTGGAAACACCTTTGGCCAGGCTTTACAGTAATTAAAATTTCCCATATGGACCTGCAGATCCATTGAAATGTCCAAACCACCTTGTCTGTTTGCTTTTCACATTTTCCAGCTCTTTTTTACCCAGGTTGGAGAACGGTTTTTTCTGGTTTTACACAAAAGAAAATGGAGAAGGCTGAAATATTGTTCTTACTGGCTCTAGGAACAGCAGAAACTCTTAGCATAAGGTAATAGCAAGAAAATTCTCCAATCCAATAGGAAAAACCCACTCTAAATTAACGGAGACATTAAAGGCAAAAATCAAACAGATTTGCTTTTAGCTTGGTTGGTAGTTTTTATTTGCACTTATGGCTGGAATGAGGCCTTGCCCATCATGTCTTGAATTCTTGCATAGACTAAAGTTTATCTTCTTATTTTCTTCCCTATTAATTAAGTGGATAGTTTTGTGTCATTCCTGATGCTCCTCGTTCACCAGAGAAAACACAGAAGAAATGGCTTATTTGGGATTTTTACTTTTTGACTTGGAATTCCTATCTGTGAAATCTGCATTAACTAATCTTTTGATAAACCAGAGAACTTATTAGGAACTTCATTGATGGATTCTTAGTACTGGTGGTAGGATAATGCTGTAATTTATTTTCCTTTTCTGAGGTTTAGGGCTCACTCACACTTGATTTTTCACTCCAGTTCCTTTGCAAAGTGTTGGTAGAATTTTGTAGGAAAAGCAGCTGAAGTAGCTGCAAGTCAGAGGGTTCCATTGGTGTGATTTGTTGATTACCTGTTAAATGTTTTCACTTGTGATCTGCTGTCACTGGGGGTAATGCCATGGTCAGTAAGTTATCTTGGTCTGGTTTTATCCTTTATAGATAAAGCCAATATTGAAAAAGACCTATTTTTGTCATGAAGGTAAAGCAACACTTTCCTGCTTTTCATTTTCTCATATCTTTGAACCTTTGATCTGGGCTGAACTTTATGATCTGAAGACCTTAATTTTTTTTTTATAGATTTTGCTTTTGAAGTTATTTTTCAAATATTATGTTCTAAGAAGGCATTATGGCTCCACCATGGCTGTGAGAAAATGCAGGGAGGTTTGTCAGGCAGTGCCACTGGCTGGCAAGGGTGAATTATTGCCCTTTCTGCTTCTGTTTCTACAGGAAGGAAACAGAAATCCAGTACCCTGCTATTCTTATAAATGTTTAACAGAAGGAGAAAGCAGCTTCTCTAAAAGTGATGCTGTTATAGGCATTAAACAAGACAATCTGAGCACTTCCAGGTGGAACCAGAACTCCTCAGTGAGAAAACCCCTTTGCTGTTTGTGGCTGTAAAGGTTCCTTGGCACAGAAACCCAGAGCTCCAGATCTAACCTTTTGCTGACCAAAGTGTTGTGGCTGTGGAGTATTAAGGATGTTGGATTCTTAGACTCTTAAGACAGATCTCTGTAATTTAGGATAGCCCGAGGGTGCTAATGATGATAAACCCACAAAACATCTGCTAAACATTAAAAAGAAATTTTCCCTTCATTACAATCAGTTACCTGATTGCAGTGGGACAGAGAGGCTGTGAGGGAACACTCAATAAACTCCCCAAACCCCTCTGCAGTGTCTGCATTGCCAGCCAAGCCTCTGATGCTGCCTCTGAGCCCAAACCCACCATGGGCTTGTTCCAGCTCCCAGGACAGCCTGAAGGGACCTGCTGTAGCTTTTGCCTTTGCCTCAGTGGTGGGAGTGCAGTGTGTGCTTTCTGCAGCATGTCCTGCTCAGGGGATTCAGAGGAGAGCAGACAAGGCAGGACACACAGTGCCTGGTGGTACCTCCTCCTGATGTTTTAGTTTGTTGTTAGTTTGGAGCAGCTCAGTAGCTAAAGCTGTAACAGTATTGGAATTGCGTTATACTGAGTTGTCACTCAGATCCAGCAAAACATTTGAACAAAATAAGCAAAAATGACAACTGATCTCTTTTTTTTTCTTTCCGGTTTTAGGGTTGAGAGGGCAATGTGAGACCCCTCTCTCCCTCCCTGGGTCTTGTCCTCTGTGTGTCTCAATAATTAACAGAAAGGTGTGTGTATGACAGTTCTGTTCTCCTGCAGGAGGTACTTCTCAGCTGTGCATTGTTTGTACACTGGAATATTACCCATTAGTTAATGACTTCCAGCATCAAATTACATTTAATTTGGAACTAAATTTGGAGGTGGCATAAACCTGTAATTCCTGATTCTACCATTTTTAACTAGTTTTCTTTTATCTTTATCATTTTTATATCTAGTTCTTACTCAGATGGCATTCTTCACATGATTCCCTTTTCTGAAGTACCTGTAGAATTTTGTAGGAAAAGCAGCTGAAGTAATGGAGCATAAAGGGATTTTGTTAGTGTAGTTTGATTTTCTGTTCATGTGCAAAAGTTTGTTCTGGTCTTTATGGGAACTCTGAGCCCCACAATGTAACAGATTTGTGTGCTTACATTCGAGTACATGTGGGAATTGTTCAGAAAAGCCCTTTTCATCTGTGTGTAATTCCAAATAAAAGTTAATAAACTCTTCTAGTACTTGCAGATAATAAGGAAAATAGTGCAGTTCTTAAAGAAGAGGGACTGCAATTCTGCAGCATTGTGTGAAAGGGAAGGAAACCAGGGAGATAAAAGTTTGGGTTTGGATTATCCTTTTTGTCTTGTACAGGTTGCTGAGTTTCCTGACGAGGAGGATATTTCCTGAATGTTGAGTGATCAAGCAAATTAACTTCAGATATCAAAAATGTAACAACTTCTGGGTTATGTGTGTTTGAAGGAAGTGCAGGTGAAATTCAAGGTCATATTTGAGTTATAGCAGGTACAATGTGCAACTGTATGTTAGAAAATACTTTCAAAACCTGCAGCTTTCACCAGGATTTATCCAGACACCTTTGGAATAATCAGTGAAATAAAATGCAGAAGTGCTGCCTATTTTTCCATTCATTTATTCGTGTGATGAAACAATTCTATCTTGAGATCCCATCCTGTGGAGCCTGAGAGGTGTTCCAGTTGTGCCACCCACACTGAGGGTGTTTGGGGAGTTTGGAGTCCCATTCTTGGGCTGCTCAGATGGCAGAGCACAGACACAGGCAGGGCAGCTGTGTTGTTTCCAAATCACAAATGGAGCAGATCTGCCAAATAAAATATTCCTGTCCATTAGAATCCAGGAGAGGAGGGAGTGTGTCCTGCAGGATGAGAAGCAGGACTGGCCTCTGCCTCTGCTGCCCCCCAGGGACTGTGCATGGCTTGTTTTCCCTGGCAAAACCCTTGCTTCTAGTCACAGGAATATTGAAGAGAGAAAAAAAATAGATGGTAGCAATAAGAAAAAAAAATAAAGCAAGGCAAATGGATGTTTGGAATTTACTTTTAATTTTAATATTATTAGTGTTGATAATGCTCCGTAAGGGAATAGATGGGAATCTGCTTTTCCTGTTGAACATGCTCTTTGAAATTTCCTTCAGCTTCTCCTCTCTGTTGAGACTTGCTCAAAGCAAGAATGTCTCAAAACAACAGCAATAAAGATACAGCCAAAATATATAAGGAACACAGAAGAATACAGCTTAGTAAGCTTAAGCACTGAATTTAAATGTTTCCTTATTGCTTTGATGCAGGAACATTTATTCTTGATGGCAATTTTAATTTAGCTGGATTTCCAGTGGGCTGTTTGTTTTCCTTCTGTGGGCCACAATGAGGCATTGTTAGGGGGCATCGTTGACTGAGTTTCAAACCAACCAGAAATGTGCAGCAAAAATGGTCAAAATCTGAGCAGTGTCTTCTCTGTGGCTGGAGAAATGACAGAGTTTGCTTTTCAAAGTTTGATCACAGCTTTTGCAAGCAGGCAGCATGAAATCTTTTGGTGGTGCTTCCTTCTGTTGTGCCACAAACATTTCAAAGCTCTGTTGTGTTTAATGAGCACCAAAGACTCTGCAGTCTGGTAATTAGGGGACAGGCCTGGGCTGAGAGACATGATTTGAGCAATAAATGACACGAGCTGAACAGCTCTGTCTGATCCCATGTGAAGTACAGACTTGATCCTGTGTCTCCTGCAGCCCTGGGCACCATCCTAAAGATCTGGTAGGACTGAAGAGGTCAAAGCTCAGCTTTCAATTTGAAAAACACTTTTAAAAATAATAGTGCCTAAATGGAGTTTGAGACATTTTCTGCTGAAACTTGTGGATGGATTTGATTTAAAAAATGAGCAGAACAGTTATGAGATTTTTATTTATTTATTTATTTAGAAAAGGGTTGCCTAACTTCAGGCATTTTTTCTGAAAACCAGTCTCTCCTGACCCACAAGTAGGTTGTCAATCAGAAAATGCTGTGAGGTCAGACAATGCTTCCTCCTGGGGGCACAGAATGGTTTACCACAGGTTGTAACACAGAAAATAGGAATTCTCTTTCTGTGCTGGTTTAAAGGTGAACCAGCAGGGAAAATGAACTCACCACGACAGAGATTATAAGTCAGACCTAAAATTTAATAATAATATTACAATAAATAGACTGACACAAAAAGAAATTGCTTTTAACTCATAAAACCCAGCAGTATGACCCAGTGTCCTGGGGCACAAACCCAAAGGGGTTTTTTAGCCCTTGTGCTGAGACCCCTGTGGTTCCCCCAAGTCCAGAGCAAAAAGAAGTGAGAAACCTGTTGGTGCAGGCGAGGGCTGTGGTCTGGTCAAGAGCGGGGATCTCCTCCTGTCGAGGTCCTGCTGCTCCTCAGGATCCGACGAGAAGTTCCCAAGGTCTTCTTACCCACCCCTTATGTACCCTCAGGGAGCACCCAGTCCCTCCCCCTGGGCGGGGACTCACACAATGGGTGATTAACTCTGGGAGCCAGGGGGTGTTGAACTGTTGATGGCCCATTGGCAGCTCCGCCCCCCTCAGGCTGGGTGTGAAGTGATAATGGCTCCCTGGGCAGCTGCTGCTAATGGTCCATTTACCTTGGGGAATGAATAGAGGGGGTAGAATACACAGCTTTGATCACCCCCACACAGGGTTAGCTGGTCCCTCCTGCTCAACTAGGACACTTTCACAGAGAGAAATAAAACTGTTAAAAAAGTAAACCTTTTTTTGGGAGGCCAGCATAGGAAATAGTCAAATATGAATCTGGCTCAACTGTTGGTCTTGCAGAAATCTCACAGCATGTTTAGGTGTTTCACTCGTTTGGTTCAAGCAACAAGATCAATATTAGGTAAGCTTTGAAGTGCATAAATAAGAACTCCAAAATTTTGTGGGTCTCTGGGGGATACCAATACAACCAATGTGGTAGTTTTGGGGGATCTTTCTGAAAACACTAAAATGGGTGAGCAACAACACAACTGTTCAACTCAGTGTTTTCTCACATGGTCACTGCAGGCAGGGAGAGCCTGGTCTCCTTTTTGTCCTGTGAAAGTTCCTTCCTCCTCTGTTGGATGAAATGCTTGTTCTGTACCTGACAAATATGATCATTGAATGTCCCAGTCTCTGCATTTTCCTTGTCCATCTCTAAAGAAATCCAAACCTGACAGTTGAAGGAGGCAAATTAAAAGCAAAATGTTTGTTAGTGGAAATCTTGGAGAAACTGAGGATTCCCAGGAAGCTGGAACTCTCCTTAGTGCATTTGGTGGTGGGAAAAGGTGCAGGCAAGGCTGCTGAGATGCTGAAGGCAATAAAATGTTGACAAGGAAGAAACTTGGGAATATGGTGAAAGAGCTGTAGAATCTTTGCCAAACAACATCACCAGCATCACTGGCATTGTTGTAAACCACCAGGTGTGTTGGTGATACCGAAATTCCATTGCTAAAACTCTGCAGACGTGTCTTCATGACATCAGCTCGTTATTTAGTTATATTAGAGGCCTTCTTGTTGTGCCTTTGGAAGCTGCATTCAGGTCTACACTTCAGGTTTCAGCGTGACTGTGGTGTAGTTGCCCTGGGAATCCCAAAGCCTTGTCCCAGGGAGGGAGGGGGTTGGCAGAGCTGCTGTGGCACAGACCCAGGGGCACTGTGCCCGTTGGCTGCACTCTTGGCTGGAGGAGATGCAAAGCAGCTCATTTCTCCTCTGGAAGAAACTTCAGAGCAATATGGGCATTTCTGGGGGCTTCTTTAAAATTCTGGATGAGGCAATTAATACATGAAACTCCAGACTAATGAAGGTGGGCTGCCAAAGGTAGGCTTTTTTTTTTTTTCCCTCTCAATACGAGCACCCCTGAGTCTAAACATTCAGGTCCTTGGAGGACATCTCAGGACACTCCTTGATGAAGCAAAGCCTTGCTCTCCTGAAGCTGAAAATAAGATGCTCACTTTGCTGGCAAATCAATCTGGCAAAACCATTGCATCAAAATCAGTGTTTCTGAGCTTTGAGTTAGTCAGTAAAACATTCTATTTAGTGGCAAATCACACAAGCTGCAGAAATAGAGCTCAGTGTGTTGGTAAAAACTCCCAGGTCTAAAAGAAAACCTCTTAGAGAGCAGGGCTGACCATTCATACTTGTAGTGTCAATATGCATTTGGCATAAAGAAACAAGATTACTGGGCTTTTTTTTCTCACATGTGCACCGAACTCTCTATTGAAATAATCAACTGGAAAAATGGAAACAACTCATTTGAACTGTTGTGTTAAAGCAATCTCATTGGAATTGAAACCAAACGGCCTCTTCCAAAGCTGCCTCTCATTTTCATGCCATTATGCAAACAAACACTAGAGATGAATCACAGATATTATTTCTTAATCCCTTTTCTGTGACTGTGTTTTGCACCCCACGAGCACAAGCAGCTCAAGCTCCTGCCAGGCTGTTCTCAGGAGCAGGCAGGGCCTCCGGGAGCACAGCAGAGCTTTGGGCACTGGGGGGATGAGCCTGCCAAGCTGCTTGCACTGCCACAGAAAACAGGTTGTTCCTTCCTGACCAGGGGAAATAACTTCCTACATTAAACTCCAGCCTTCAGATAAGCAATGGAGATACTTCAAACCTGCTTTCTGGATGGCTTATTTAGAAGCTTTTTTCTCAGGACTGTACTGGAATGTCCCCTCAGGTCACTGGAAAGACAATTACTTTTCACTCACCTGGCAAACAGGTCAGATTACTTTGACTATGACTCAGGTATCAGACACATCCTCCCCGTGGAAGTTCAAAAAATAAGAATTGTAGGACTTTTGAAGCTTAACATGCTTGGTCAGTCCAGTTTGTCATCCTTGTGCCATGTGCAACTCATTCTTGGGATAAGGTTCTCGCCACACAATTGTGGGCTTGTGGTAGGGTTGCTTGGTTTTTATTTATTTATTTGTTTGTTTGTTTGTTTTTATTTTATTTATTTATTTTATTTTTTGTTTGTTTATTTTAGTAATGAATGACATCCATTCATGTGCAAATCAGTAAAAAAGCACAGGAATTGCCAATAAATATTATTTGGAAACCCAAAACCTCCGATCTTCTCCCCCAGTGTCGAACTATAGGATTTTAAATCTTTCTATTTCAGTATCATGAAGCACAGAATACACTTTCCCCTGAAGTCACACTAAGCTGAAGTTTCCATTGCTTAATACTTCCCAGAAAATTAAGATAATTTAGATTGAGTCCTGCATTTCTAAAGAGTGTTGAGTTCTAGTTTTATGACAAAGACAACTTCTTGCTCTTCAGGTGACATATGTTAGCTGGGAAGAAAAACTTTAAGTAACACAATGTGAGCAGTTTCCATTCCCAAATATTTCAGGGAAGCTCTAACACTAAACTGAATTTCTAAATTTTTCAGCAATTGACACTCTTAATTCTTTTGGGCCTCTTTTCAAGTGATAGAGATGGTAGATGTTGTGTTTCAGTATGTTAGAAAAGCTTGAAATTAATACTGTCTCATTCCTGATCTGCTAAGCACCAGCATGGCATATGTTAATAAGTAAATAAAAGTAAGTTAATAACTTAATAAATACATAATATAAAAACACAGTTGAGAAAAAAATAATATAGTAAAACAGAAAACAGCATGATACCTGAATTAACTGTTTTCCTTGAATTTAATGTCTGTAGGGATATAGAAGACTTATTAAGCAATTAGACAAAATTCATTTGTTAAGAAGGTACAACAATATTTTTGATTTTGTTTTGGCCAGCTGGTGAAAGGTGAAATAGATAAATCACAATCACAGGCAGCTGATGGATTAATAAGCCTTTGAGCTGAGGTTTATAGAATCAAGGTGCTTTGGTCAGAAATGTCAGATAGCACAAAGTCATTGACCTACAGTCAGTAGAACAGCTGAACTGAAAAATGGGGTCCCAGAAGCACAGAAATCTCACAATTAGTGTAGAAGGGACCTCTCTAAATCATCTAATCCAGTCTCCTACCAGAAGCAGGGACAATCTGAAAGTTGTAGTAGGTTGCTCAGGGTCTTGTCCCAATGAATTTTGGAATATTCAAAAACTCAGAAAAAACCTTCAAAATTTGTCCGAACACACACTCTGAGTATTTTTTATGACACTCACATAAAACTAAAAGCAAACACTTGATCAGCAGTACAGCCTGCCCCTCCTTCCACCAAGACATTCCAGATCATTCTTCTCATTTTTTCCTAGTTCCATGTCTTTGCATTCTTCTGCATTCCTGTTGCCTTGACGTGTTCAAAGCTGATGATCCATGCTGGGTTTGTGGAGGGTGAGGGGCCAGCTTGGGCACTGCAGTGTGAGAAGGACATGAAGCTGTTGCAGAGTGCCCAAGGGGCACAGTGAGGATGGGGCCAAGAGGCTTTGTGATGATTTCTGTTTAAATCCAAGTGCCACCTGCAGGAAACACTGTGCCCATCTGGATGTTGGGTCAGTCATGTTTGTGGATCTGCCAGGGGAAATTGAAGTTGGAGATCAGAAAGAATTCTTTGCAAAGAGAGTGCTCAGACATTGGAATGGGCTGCCCAGAGAGGGGGTGGATTCCCCACCCCTGGAGGTTTTTAACCTGAGCTTGGCCGTGGCACTGAGTGCCATGATCTGGTAAAGGGACTGGAGTTGGCCCAAGGGTTGGACTTGATGACCTCGGAGGGCTTTTCCAACCCAATCCATTCAATGATTCTGTGACTGGGTTTTCATTCAGGATGTGTCCCAGGTTGGCATGGCTGGCACTGTCTGTGCATGGCACAGGGCAGGCCAGCACCCCCTCCCCTCCATTAGCTCCTCACCCTCTGCTCTGCCCCTTGGTGCTGCTGCCAGTGTGGCCTTTGATCTCCCCAGCACTGGCACAGCCCCAGTTGCCTCTCCTGCCCCCACAGAATGTTTGACACCCTGTCAGTGCTGAGCTTTTCATGATGTGCTTTTCATCATCGCTCTGTCTGTGCTCAACAAGTTTATTTCAAAGGCTTGGCTAAAAATGACAAGAAACATGACAATTTATTTCCTTGTCCTTTCATTAGATTAGAAATGCCAGGAAAGATTTAGAAGCCATTTATTTTTATTAAAAGGCATGATGCACTTTGCTTGTCCAAAGAGAAGACAATGAGGGAATGAGAAATATTAATTTAGGTGATTGAGGGGCTTTGAGTCTGAGGCATTTGAGTAGAAAATCTGTGCACTTGTAGTTCACAAATGCACATGTTTTAATTGCCTTTTTAAGACATGAGCTGCTGTGAATGACATATCTAAGGATGAAGGAAATACTTTTGATTCAGTAACTCTCTCCTTTGTAGTCAGCCTTGGAAAACTCCATTTTATCTTGCTCTGAATCACAGTTTAGTGTGGTGTTTATTGTCAGGCTATTAAAGATGGTAGTGCCATATAAGCCATAATTTCTTTTTTGCTTTATTGATGTTGCGTTTGTTACAGATCAAGAGGTTTTTACCTATTATCTCCTCTTAAATAAATGTGAATAAAACCTGCAGTATGAACTGAGATGTACCTGCTTGGGAAGGTGCCATCCCATGAACAAATTCACCTCATGAATGATTTAAAAAATATTATGAGCAATCCAAAAGCTTAATCAAATTGCAGAATTCACAAAGATTAGAAAAGAAATAAATAATGTTAGCTGGGTTATAACCCCAAACAGTACTGTTAGAAAAAGTTGAACTATGTTTGTTGGGCCTGATCAGAGCAAATGGGAGCTGGGCCATCTCATACTCAGCTATTTTTAAAATTCTCTCTCAGAATTTCCACAAGGAAAGACCAAGTAGGAGAAGCCAATGCAAGTTTTGGTTTTTGGAAAGTACTTTGAGTGTCTAGGGGAGAAATTAAAGTAGGGACTGTCATGAGAATAAAGATGATCTTTTAAAAAAGGAAGCAAAAGATGAATAAAATCTACTTATATTTTTATCAAGTTTGGAAAACTGAAGTGGATAAATTTTTGTTGAAAAAAAAACCTTTGGTGTTAACTTACAATAGAAATATGAAGCAGTAACGGGAATCAATGCAATAAAAACACTGAGGGATTGTCATTTTAACTCACAGTTAATTTGCACATTCTCATTAAAGCAGCATCTGGAAATAAGGCTCATTTAATTATTACGAGCTGCTAAGTACAGATATAAAATACTGACCTTGCCTTTAAAGGACATCGGTCATTTTTACTGCATTTTAAGCACCTCTCTCTGGGACAGCAATTTATATCTTGAAGTGATCATAGAATCATAGAATCATGGAATGGATTGGGTTGGAAAAGACCTCCGAGATCATCGAGTCCAACCCTTGCTCCAACTCCAGTCCCTTTACCAGATCATGGCACTCAGTGCCACGTCCAATCTGTGTTTAAAAATCTCCAGGGATGGGGAATCCACCCCCTCTCTGGGCAGCCCATTCCAATGCCTGAGCACTCTCTCTGCAAAGAATTTTTTTCTGATCTCCAACTTCAATTTCCCCTGGCAGAGCTTGAGCCCATCGTGCCCCCTTGTCCTATTGCTGAGTGCCTGGGAGAAGAGACCAACCCCCACCTGGCCAGAACTTCCCTTCAGGTAGTTCTAGACAGTGCTGAGGTCACCTCTGAGCCTCCTCTTCTCCAGGCTGAACACCCCCAGCTCCCTCAGCCTCTCCCCACAGCACTTGTGCTCCAGTCCCTTCTCCAGCCTTGTTGCTCTTCTCTGGACCTGCTCCAGCACCTCAATATCCTTTCTGAACTGAGGGGCCCAGAACTGAACACAACACTCAAGGTGTGGCCTCCCCAAGGCAGAGTCCAGGGGAAGGATCACTTCCCTGGTCCTGCTGGCCACGCTATTTTTGATACAGGCCAGGATCCCATTGGCCTTCTTGGCCACCTGGGCACACTGTTGGCTCCTGTTGAGCTTCCTGTCAATTAGTACTCCAAGGTCCCTTTCTGCCTGGCTGCTCTCCAGCCACTCTGTGCCCAGCCTGGAGCACTGCAAAGGGGATTTCCCCTTTGAGTTGCTTTTGGTAGGTAGGAAAAAAGTGAGAGGGTGAAATGGGAGTGAGAGACACCAATACCTGGAATTATCCAATACCTGGAATTATCCAATACCTGGAATTATCCAATATCAGGATTAATCAATAAATTTCAAATAAATATTTCCCTATTTAGGAAAGAAGTTGCATTCATCTCCCACGTGAAGGGTTGGTGGTATTAATTCTTGGAGTTGTACTTTGAGGCACAGCTAGTTAGTGCTAAACCATCAGTCTTTCCCTTAATTAATTAAAGAAAGTAGAAAAACAGAATATAAAATTGGATTAATCAAGGTGGGGGGTCAGGGATTTAAAAAAAAAAAAAAAATTAGGAGTCCAGATTGCAGATTCATCGTGAGACTTGTTTTCTCTTGTTATAGAAAATGAACTGTAATTATGGAAATCATAAAAAATCCCCAGCTCCAAAGGCTCTTTGGCTACGACTAAATTTTAGTGAATTGTATTGAAAATAAACTATATCTCCAATATTTTACTGGTATCCCCAATATTTTACTGGTATCCCCAATATTTTACTGGTATCCCCAATATTTTACTGGTATCCCCAATATTTTACTGGTATCCCCAATATTTTACTTATATCCCCAATATTCTACTTATATCCCCAATATTCTACTTGTACCCCCAATATTCTACTTGTACCCCCAATATTCTACTTGTACCCCCAATATTCTACCTGTACCCCCAATATTCTACCTGTACCCCCAATATTTTACTTGTACCCCCAATATTCTACTTGTACCCCCAATATTCTACTTATATCCCCAATATTTTACTTACTTCAAGAGCATAAAACAGATGTTGTTGATAGAAACCTACAGTTGAAGAGAAAAGAGTGAATAAGATTTTTGTCTGTAGAGAAGCATCATGAGACAAGTATTAGAGAACAGTAACACTCACTGTGGCTACCACTCCTACCTGGGTTTAAAATCATGGGCCATCTTAGTCCTCCTGGGACTATTGTAGGGGAAAGGTTATACATTATACATTGCAAAATTGAGCTAAGGATGCATGTAAATCTGTATCTGAGGGGAAATAATTTAACACAAAAAATAATAGTAATATTAATATGCTAGAAGCACTAAAAGTAGAACAATGAATACAGTATTTCCCCATAACGTTTTCAATGTGTTTTTCTCTCTTAAGAAACACTTTCTATGCTTTCTCTGGTTTTCAGCTTTAACACTTGCTCTCTTGCTGTTCCACTTGGGTGCATCTCTGACATGGTTACCAAACAGTCTCCTGACTTCAAGGAGGTGGAATCCCTGTTCCCAAAGCTCTAGATAATTGCAGGATACCAGCAATCCCTATGGAATATTCCCTGATGAGGCCACTGACCTTGCACAATAATTGAAGCAAATGAAAACTGAAAAAAATCCATATATTTGCAGAACAGCTTTCACTAATAGAAATGAAATTCTGATTAAAATCATCCAAATGGAATTAATTACATTAATTACTGAGTTTTAAAAAATTGTGCTCTATTATTCTTTTAACTGACTAGACATTTGCTCTGAGAGGCACCAGGTGTACCAGTGGAGAAAAGACAGAGATGTTTTCAGCCTCAGCTGTTGAGTTTCAACACTGACTGTACAGTGAGAGCTGCTGTTAAACCTGCACAGGGAAAGAAATTCATGTATTTCTGTGATGTTAATAAGCCATTCTAGAAGATTAAGATCAGCCCTTGCTAAGTCACAAATAAAATTTCCCTTCCCTCCCTCCCATTCCCCTGAGCCTTCAAGCTTTCTCATTCACCTTTTGTGTTCCTGCTCTTCTGCAGGAAACATTTCACCTGGCAGAAACTGGTATGAAAAATGCAGAGGTTCAGAACTTTGATACTTGAGTTTTAGGCATTTTTGGTCCTCTCTTTGGTGAATAACAGAAAAGGTCTTCAGATAGAAATATTAACTTTAAGAAAAGAATTAGCTCCTGTGTGATTGTTATGGCTAAAGGAGCTCTTAAAGTGAATGAATGCAAAGTTTGTGCCACTGATACCCAACCTCTCCTCACCTCACTCTAAGCCACAAAAATTCTGGGTTTAAATACTAAAATTTCACATAGGAACATTTTATGGTTATATGTTGAAGAGCAGTGAATGTTTTTTTCCCTTCAGTATATGTGCTTATATTTTTAGAGAGAGACACACAGGGGAGAAAAGGGAGGTGCTTATAAGAAGGATGTAGAGAGACTTTTTCCAAGGCCTGCTCTGCTGGAAGGTGTCCCTGCCCATGGCAGAGGGGTTGGAACCAGCTGATCTGTGATAGTAAAAACAATAACTCAATAAGGACTTAAAAGATCTCAGCCATGGTTAAAAGATCTTCTGTGAAGGACAAGACTGAACTGCAAACGTACTGTATTTTACATATGTATGTTTATTTTCCATTTCTGTATCAAGACCTTCTATATTCCTGTTCTGATTCCTCTTCAGCACTAAAAACCAATTAGTTTTTTGGGTTTTGACTAGTGGTGTGATATTCTACAAGCTCTATTAGCTGTGATGCTTACCTTACCATGTTACTTTAAAAAGAAAGGAACTCGTTTCTTCCCTTTCTGAATAGATGAGCAAATAATGTATTTTTCTAAGTAAAAAAGCTTTTGCTACCACATCTTCCTACCTGATTGATATGATTTTTAAATCAAGTGTTTACAAAACATTCTGCAAGGAGTCTAAATCTTGTAGTACAGGCCTGTGGTGCCAAAGCCTGAAAGACTCTGAGTTTGGCTGTTGGGAAAGTGCAAGTGAGAATGTGGAAAATGGACCAACTCACTGGCAAAAGGACAAAACCCTCATGATTGAAAGGCACATGGATGCAGCTGTGAAACCACTGTGTGTTCAGCAGTGGTTTAGATCTGGTTTTAGTCTGAATTAAATTGGTATCTGTTACCTCCTCACTGTCTCCATGCAGTTATTTCAGGAGTTGAGATCAGCTCAGTTGGTTAAAACTTGGCTGTAATAATGTCATGGGTTCAACCCCCTGTGTGGGCCATTGACTGAAGAGTTGGCCTCGATGATCCTTGTGGGTCCTTCCAACTCAGAATAATCTGGGATTCTGTGTCTCTGAGTTGGTGGCCCCGTGATCCTTCCAACTCAGAATAATCTGGGATTCTGTGTCTCTGAGTTGGTGGCCCCATGATCCTTCCAACTCAGAATAATCTGGGATTCTGTGTCTCTGAGTTGGTGGCCCCATGATCCTTCCAACTCAGAATAATCTGGGATTCTGTGTCTCTGAGTTGGTGGCCCCATGACCAAAGCAGTTCCATTGCAAAGCAACACAAATGCAGAGCTTATAAAATAAACTCCTGCAACTATTTCCCTAATCAAAATAGAGCTGGGAAGGTTGTTAATTCCATGCTCTGTGACCATCCACACTGTGCATTTGTCAGCATGTTCCCCACACGGTCTTGGTTTCCATCAGCTCCCAGTTTCCCAGACAGTGCTCTAAGGAAAAGAGGCAACAGGAGAACTTGCTGCATCCCCCTCTTTCTGCAGGCAAAGAGAGTTTGGGCCGATGGCTGTGGCTCCCCTGGATCCTGCTGGGCTCTGTCCAAGGAGGCTGTGGCTTCAAACACTGTGAAAGGGCCAAAATGCCAAAATTGAGGCAGAGAACAAGTGCCACAGCCCCTTGGAACTGTTGTTTTCAGAGGGTTCTGCTGTCACTCCACCCCCACTTTTGCCTGCTCTAATTTGCCTCTGGATTCCTCCTTGAAGCGCCCTGGGAAGTGCTGCAGGGTTGGTCAGCAATAACAGGGGGTATTTTCATATCACTCTTTTTGAACTTAGTAATTTTTCTTGAACTTCTACTGTCTTAGGAACATGTTGAACCCTTCAAACTTTTGAAGACGAGGAACATACTTTTGATTTATGTATATGTTTTGCTTCTGGATACAGAAAAAGAAAAAAAAGAATTAAGAATTTATTTTTCCCTGTAATTCAATGGAATGTACAGTTTCACCCTGCTGACAGAATTTAAAGTATAATGCACTGAATAATGTGATTAATGTGGTGAGGGAAAATTCAGCATTTTGCGAGTTTTGTCATTATTATTTCCAGCCATGACTCCACACTGGCATTTGTCTTTATTATTTTTCTGATATATTGGATTAGCCTTGGAACAGGAATCTTTGAAAAGGAGGGATCTCTTGAGCATTGAAAGTTACAGCATCAATCTGTGAGTTCCAAGAACTACAATTTCGTGACCATGAGAATATAAAACTACATTACAGGGAAAGTTTATTGCTATTAATAATAATAATAATGATGATGATGGTAGTGACCTCTGGATTTGCCAGCATTTTAGCATTCTGCTGCAATGGGGTGTAGAGAATGTTGAAGTAGATTTTATTGAAGCTAAAAAAACTCATAAAATTTGCAAAGACCGAGTAACAGAAAGTTTTAGATGGTGTTAAATAAGGCAGTGACAGCATTTTGAGCTCATTGCTGGTTTCATTAGAGCCTATTAAAAAATGCATTATTTGAGTAGATATGCTCTGGGAGAAAGAGATGTTTGGACTCAGGCCACCTTCCTCATTTTGCTATCTTGTCTGGGAACTTAATTTCACATTATTTTGAATCAATTTACTTGAAACCACATGGAGAGAAAATAAATTGATTTCCTGAGCACTGTTTACTGAAGCCACCCTGGAAATCAAAGCTGCTGACCAAGTTAACTTTTCTCCCCAGATATAAAGCAAACCCAAGTTTTGGTGCAAGCAGTTTTGTATCATCTTGACTTGACTTATGCATATTCCTTCTGCCCAGATAAACCTCCTTTATCCACCTCCTGAAATTTTGTCTAAATCCACCTGCAGTGCTCCAGGCTGGGCACAGAGTGGCTGGAGAGCAGCCAGGCAGAGGGACCTTGGAGTACTAATTGACAGGAAGCTCAACATGAGTCACCAGTGTGCCCAGGTGGCCAAGAAGGCCAATGGGATCCTGGCCTGGATCCAAACTAGCGTGACCACCAGGACCAGGGAAGTGATCCTTCCCCTGGACTCTGCATGGGTGAGGCCACACCTTGAGTGTTGTGTTCAGTTCTGGGCCCCTCAGTTCAGGAAAGAGACTGAGGGGCTGGAGCAGGTCCAGAGAAGAGCAACGAGGCTGGAGAAGGGACTGGAGCACAAGTGCTGTGGGGAGAGGCTGAGGGAGCTGGGGGTGTTTAGCCTGGAGAAGAGGAGGCTCAGAGGTGACCTCAGCACTGTCTGGAACTGCCTGAAGGGAAGTTCTGGCCAGGTGGGGGTTGGTCTCTTCTCCCAGGCACTCAGCAATAGGACAAGGGGGCACGATGGGCTCAAGCTCTGCCAGGGGAAATTGAAGTTGGATATCAGAAAAAAATTCTTTCCAGAGAGAGTGCTCAGGCATTGGAATGGGCTGCCCAGAGAGGGGGTGGATTCCCCATCCCTGGAGGTTTTTAAACACAGATTGGACGTGGCGCTGGGTGCCATGATCTGGTAAAGGGACTGGAGTTGGACCAAGGGTTGGACTTGATGATCTTGGAGGTCTTTTCCAACCCAATCGATTCTATGATTCTATGATTCTTATTTTATGCAATTTTGTGGTTTGTTGCTGGATTGTTTGGCACCTGCTCTTTGGGAGGGCTCTCCTTGTAGTCTGCCCCAGGGATGCTCCCTAATCCCACCAGCAGCAACATTCCAGTAAAACCAGTTGGGATGTGCAGTGCTTTTCCAATTTCTGTCATTCTCTAATTTTAAATAAGTTGTTCTCTTCTTTTCAACAAGTCAAATAGCACCTTCTGTGGTTTCAATATGCACCAAATTAGCCAATGTTTTTCGAAAAGTTAGGATTTAAATTTAGTCTGAGCATGCAAAACTTGCTTTTCCACGGTCAGCTGCATTTTTCTTTCATATTGGAAGCTGTTAAAATAAATATTTTTTTTGTAAATTCTGATTTAAAAATTGTGGCTTCGTGTGGGGATGTATTTGAACAAGCACAGAGCTGAGTTAGTGATGAAACAACTCCATGAACAATGTGAGATAGAAATTCCAGGCTTAGATATTAGAAAGCAGAGACTGAGTGCTGTACATGGCAATCTCCACTGTAAGAATATTTTCTTCAGAGTCACAACCTTGGAAAAACCCCCTCAGATGGTGATAATTTTGCTCTTTCAGGTCTTCTGCTATTTCTCTTTCATTGCGTTTCGCTGTTGCACAATTGCAAAAGGTGAGACTTTTTTCATGGACTCCTTCCCTTCAATAGTCAATCAGTACAAAGAGGGATGTAGTCTTCATTTTAATTATTTTATATATCCTTAATATGTTTCCTGGTTACTGTTCACTCTTAGTCCAAGCATTGCTTTTTGCAATGGGTATTTAGGAAGCAATTTTCAGTCAAGCTAATGCCACTTGTAGATCTCAGGAAATGCATTTACATCTATTATGATGGTATTAATTAAATTAAATCTTTACAAGAACTTTGGCTGTTTTTTATCCCAAATAACTCAACAGACAACAAAACTGACTATATGAAGCAATAGTTGCACCTTCCCCTTTCACAGGAAGATAAAGAATTCAGCTGGGTCTGAGGTAGCTCCTGACTCCCCACAATGGAGCTCATAAAATCAACTGCAGCATGTGTAATTTTCTCCTGGAATTTGCATAATTGCTGTGGATTTGTCTCAGAGAACAGCTCAGAGAAATGATCCTGCTCTGTCATCCCCAGTCAGCTACCACAGGCTGATTAATCCCTTCCCCAGGTGGTGGGCAAAGGGCAGGAGAAGGGTGGGCACAGCCCCTCTGTCTCTGGCTTTGGTGTTCCCATCAAAGGCTGCCTTGTCTCCTGGACCAGCAGGGAAGCTCATCCCATCCTGCAGGTGCCTTGGGCTCTCTCACCTTAGTCTGAGTGTTCTGTGGAAAGTCTGGTTAGAGGGGGAGAGAGGGAGGAGCTCACTGCCCTTCCCAAACTCCCACACTCTTGTATTCACAAGGCTTGGCTTTGCCATTGGAATTTTGGGAGGTAAAGAAACTTGTAACAGGTGATACTCCCTTTCTTTTGTTGTTGTTGATTAATTAATCCTTTCATGAAATCCAGAAAGAGGAGGTAGAGTTGTTAATGTTAGTGTTTCTAATTTTACTGTCAGCCCTTGAAGTCTGTCTCACAGCAAACAAACCCAAACAAGAAACCCTACCTTTGATTCAGTAGTAAGTTTAAGATATATTTATGTAAACTAATCTTATTAAATGAAACTGTTTAGGAGTGAAATTTAATTAAATCCTGCTGGTTGCAGGAGGGAATAATATAAGTACTTCAGAGATTTATGATTTCAGAATTTATGTGCATCTTCTTAGTTAACACTAGATCATACTTTGATGCCTACTTTAACTTCACTTCTCTTTAGTTAGCAAATTAGACCACTAACAAAAGGAAAAAAAAGTCAAAACTATATATAGTGTCTATATTTCATATCTGTTTTCCAGCCTTGATTCTACATCTAATTAGGAGATCTTGTCTTTCATCAAAATCTGACAAAACCAATTACAAGGGAAACATGGATAATAGAAAAGGATGGCATTACTAACTAGGCAACTGGAGCACATCTAGGAATTTATTTCTTATCGAAGCAGGATGCCACAACTGGGAAAGAAATGTATTTCAGAATATTTAATTCCCTCTGCCCATTAAAACATGGACTTAGACAGCAAGGCAGCACATTTTCCACCCCCACTAATTGCTTTGTTGTGAAATGCCAGAGCAGTGGAAATGGGAGACTTTGTGCCGAGTGCAACGATCCTGTGCCTGCTCCTCTGCGGAGGCACGGCCTGCAAATTGAAATGTTCCCTGACAGCACATTTAGGCCTGAAGTCAGCAGGTTTTTCAAAGGCCTTGTGTTGTACCATTCTTTGCTGCATTAGAAATGGTCGTCTTGGTTTTCTTTAAAGTTTGCCAGGCAGGTCTGTAAATGAGAAAGGTAAGGTGAGCAAACCTCTGTTTGTGGAAATTACCTGGGGAGGTTTCTGCAAGTTCCTTGTACCTCTCTGTGTCCTTTTGAGACAGCAGGAACTGAGATTTATGATGATTTTGGAGGTTCAGAGAAAAGTTAATGTAGCCTCTATGATGAACATTTTTTTTTGTTAATTTCTCAAATGTATTTGGCTTTACAGAGATAGCCTAGTACTGTGCTTCCATAAAAAAGTGAGTGAAGCCCTGACTTTATTCCTGCTCCTGGAAAATTTCTTCAGCTAAGTGTTCATCAGGTGGGATGCTGGCTAAGTTTGGATGCATTAGGACTCTTATTCCTAGTTGTTATGGGTTCCCCTAGGTGGGCCTAAATTTGGGCTCTGAAGTCTGGACTAGGCTGAAGCTGTCAGCTGACTTGAGCTGGGCTGAGCTAACAGCTGACCTCTTCTAGCCAGTGATTTTGTATTCCATACCACATTATGGCATCATCTCCAGGGCAGTAGGAACCAGTGTGGGAGTGGTTAAGGCAGTCGCTTCTCAGCCTTCCTCTTGGGAGGACGCACGATGCTGTCCCAGGGGGGATGGAGAGGACCAGGCCCACCACTGGCTCACAGGGTATCTCAGGAAAGTAAAATGTGTTGTTCTGGGTCTCTCCTTTCTGCTTGGGTTTGTCTCCCTGGGGAATAAGCTTCTTCTTAAGTAATGTGTAGTTAAGACAGTAGAATTTGTGTGCTCATTCAGAAGTTGAGGTGGGGAACTGGACTTTGTTGTTGTTGCAGACTTGTGTGAGTGTATATTTGTACTCTCTTCTAATTGTCTCTTTCTTTCTGTGAAAAAATATATGTAGATTTAGTATAAATGCAGTTTGAAGTGTTTTTTTCTTTCCCCTCTCTTTTCCTCCCTTTCCCTGGTGTTAGGAGGGAGGCTTTTCTCTCTGTGCTTGGGGGGGTTGGCAGTTGCTTATCTCAAACCAAGACACTAGTTCTCTGTACATACCTGCATTATCTGAGTGTCTCAACCAGTAGAATCCAACAGTTTCACAGTAGGAAGGTGAATGTTTCAGCAGGGACTGACAACACCGAGAAGTCTTTTCACTGCCACTCCCCGTGATTCTAAGCACTCTGACTTGTGATTTAGACTGCATTGTGTGAAGGATACTTGTTCACTTGTGAAAGGTGAGAGCAGTTCATTAGGTCTTCCAGAGGGAGACTTTCAATCAGATCATCTATTACTTGTGCCTTCTTTTGAGCATTTCCTCTAAGTGGTTTGAAGGAAAGTGGCTCATTGCTCTGTCCAGGTGAGGATTTGTACCAAGCACTCACCTAAGCATGTCATTAAACCAAATACAGTACAAAGGAGAACTGACTCTTATTTCTGCCCATTTGTCCAATGGAATAAGTACCCAGAGAGCCTGAGAGCAATTGTCTGAAAATAGCCTAGGCAGGAGAAAATGGGATCCAAGCTCCCTTTGTATGGACTCATATATAGGAAAAGCAGGTGGGTCTGTCACACTCCTCAAGCCCAGTTCCACTTGGTTGCTTCTATCAGGAGGTCTAATTAAATAAGAAAGAAACTGGCAGAAGAATTTGTGCTGTTCAAAGGCTCCCTTTGCCCATGACTTTGTTGTGTTGCCAAGTAAAGTAACACAGCACTAAATCCAATCTGGCAGAGCTGTCACCAATTTGTGAAGCTCTCATTGCACAGGAGTGAGGGTGCAGCTCCTTTTACACTTCCAACCTCATCATCAGTGCAGTCCATTAAGAAACCATGGGTTGAGTTGCTGCCTCTGTCTCCCCAGTGAATTTGGGGGCATGGAGCACTTGAGACAGGTCCAGTCTCACTAACAGGGTGTGTAAGCACAGGCTGCCAAAGCTCTGCTGGGATCATCAGGCTGCTATGGCCTCCCTCCCTCCTTCTCCAGCTGCAGGGGATTCTGCAACAGTCAGGAGGGTTACAACACTCTGTTTCACTTATCAAAATCACACACCTCTCAATGCCCTGAAAAAAATTGCAATTTTTAGTTGGAAAGACCTAAAATCACCATTCCAAAAAAACCCAGGGCTGTTTTCAGGGGAAGAGCTCTCTCTGCCAGCATTCAGCTGCACAGAGGAATATTCCTCAGTAGCCCTTGTAGTGAGCTGTACCTGCCACGACAGACAGCTGCCCAAACTCCAGCAGTCCTGGGTTCTCCTGGCCTGTGGGAAACTCAAACACAGCAGGATACAGCAGGCAGGCAAAATATAATGTTTTCATAGCCTTTAATGGAGTTGAGTATTAATTACTGGTATTTGGTTACATCTACTTAAAAAGCTTGGAAAGCAACTTGGAATATATTGAAGGATAGTCCTCTAAACTGGTTTTGAAAGTTGATCTTTTATTTGAGGTAACTGAATAGTCAGTCTCTAGACTGTACTGGTGTTGGGATACTTTGCTCATTCATCACTTTCTTCATTAATGATTTTAAGATTTCCACTAAAATTCAATCATTCTCTATATCTGCAGGCTTCACTAGGTACTCAAATATTTTGTAATGCTCTCAGTGTTTGAAAGTAGCTTAAACTATTTCTATTGGCATCCCAGTGTGTCCTAAGAACATTGACTATTAGGAGGTTTTCATGAATCTTTATGAATGTTTTTCAAGTAGTCCTCCTAGACTTAAAAAACCCCAAAAACAACAACAGCAAAAAACAACAAGAAAAATTGCTGGAAAATAATTTTTGATCAATTGTAGTTTTCATTTATTTCTTCTCAAGGAATTAACCTTTGGGGTTTAGAAACAAATAAAAAGGTTCTTTTCTGTGATTTGGAGACACCCTGAGTTATTTATACTGATCCTGCATTAGTGTTGCTGAATGTTTCAAATTGTTACTGTCTTCATTTTCCAAACACTTGTACCCAACAGCAGGAATTCCAGTTAAGATTTTGGGCGTGACCTTTCCAGTGTTTTGTAAAATGCATTTGTTCAATGCTGTGAAATTTGAAAGTTGCATCTCACAATGAGTGACGAGGTTGCCCAGCAATGAGCAGGTCTGAGCCCACTGTCTGTCCCAGGGCATCACTGTCTGTAAGTGCCAGTGGCTGCTGCTGACGTGGGAAAAGGTACAGCTGGCAAACTCAGCCCTCTCCCAGGTGCTCAGGGCACATCAGGCTGTTGGCATGTGCTGGAGCGTGGCTGAAATTGGGGTGAAAAGTAGCTAACTAAATAAAGCTCCTGGACTTTTATTAGACAGTTTTAATAAACTAACATATATATACACACACATATACATGCATATGTATATAATAGATTAAGATCACTTCTTCAAAAGCAGTATAAAGTACATTCAAGTGTTTGAGTGTTTATGGAGGGTTTACTTAAGATGTTGATATTCCAACCCTGAATCTTGTTTTGTATCTCACTGTAGTCTGGAAATTTCTGGATCAAAGTATTCTAAGTGCTGACTGTGACAGGCTGGATCTGATACTGTGAGATTCTAAACATGTCTGCAGCTTTAAAAGGATGATGTTCATTGTGGCAGAGGCCAGTGGGAGTTTCCAGGAGTTCATTACTCTGCTTGGTTTGTACCTGAGGTGCCCTGTCACTGGGAACACACAGCCAGTCCTCAGCCCCCTGAAGTGCTTTGCTGCTGTGCCTGGAGCCTGGTGGTCTTTGCATACAAACAGCAGCAGTGTTGGTGCCTCCAAAGCCTGTCCCTTCCCCTTTCAGGTGGTGATAAAGCTGGGTGGGCTCTCAGAGTTTCAGAACAGAGGTGTGTGTGCCCTGGGCAGGGCGATGGTGCTGAGGCTCAGGGGACAGCTGGGTTGTCCCTGACTCCAGGGGGCTCAGCAGGGCTGTGGGGTCCCCAGGGAAGGCCTTTGGCAGTGCAGGTGAGATGGGACCCTGCCTTGCTTTGCCCTTTGCATCAGCCCCAGCTGAACTCTCTGACTGAGCTGAGGACATTTGTATTCCTGCTGCTGGCTCTGTCTCCAGCTGGGTTAAAAAGGGCAAGGAAAGGAGTTCTTTGGAAATGCCTCCTTGGCTGGGCTAGAATTTCCAGAGCAATGCAGAGCTGTGATTAGCAGTGCAGCTTAATGCATGGGGGAGTGATGGGGAGGAAAGGCTGAGCTATTTTGAGCAGACCTGTACCTGTCCTTAAAACAGAAGTGCAGTACATATGGTTTAACATATTATTCAGTTTTTCAAATGAAGTCAAATGCAATGGACTTTCCCCTCCCACTATAAATACTACAGTAGAAGAAACCCCCCTCCTTTAATTAAAATTTCAGTGAGGGCAAAGTGTATATTATATAATAATATCTAAAAGAGTAGGTTAAAAATAGCATTAAAAATGCAAGGTCCGACCATTAGTAGTTATGAGGCAGTACATTTTTAAAGGTCTGTGAAAACAACAGGCATTTTCCACTGAAAGATTTGACTTTATTTTAGCTGAACCTTCTTAAAAATCAAGTAGGATTCACAAGATAATGTGTTGAAACCTTATGCCCAAAGAACTGTCTGGTTACAAGTTTGAGCAATGTGTGCCAGCAGCCTGGAGAGCCAAACACCACCACCCCTCACTGCTTTTCCCTCAGTGCAGTTAGCCTGCCAAAGTTAGCATTTTAATGCTTGTTCATCACTGAGAATCTAAAACCAAGGTCTTGAAGGAAGATATTGCAGGCAACCCAACCAGCCCCTCTGCAACAGTGGGTTTTTTCAGCTGGTTTTCTGGTGCCTTTTTTTTTCATTCAGAAATCCTTTCTACTTTCTTTAATTTTCATCTTGTTTTCAATATGTTCAGTAGTTATCTTGCTACACAGAGATAGATAGATAGATAAATAGATAGCAGAGATAGTTTCTGTTTCAAGTAGTGCCTTCTCTGGATGAAGAGCAAAGGCCTTTTCAGCTACTGAAAAAATGAGGGTGGCACCTGCATCTTCAACAGCCACTTTTCTGCACTGAGAAGAGAAAGCTCCTTATAGGTAGTTTGCATTTGGGCTTTTATTTTACCATCCTGAGAAATTTAGAGACATGGACACAAGAGTTAGACATCAGAATGCACTGACATTTGGGACAAAGATCCCTTTATTATCTACTTTTATTTTATGGTTCTTGCCTTATGTGATACTTTTTAGGGATGGAATGGGAGCCCAAAAGGCTCCATGGTCTTTGATCTGACCTTGTGTAGCTGTTCTTACACATACAAACCACTTCTGTTTCCTAACTCAGAACACACATTACTAATGTTTTTGCTCCTAATGTGTTCATAACTTTAATTCTTTATGTAATCCATGTAGGTTCTAGTTTTAATTTTTGTTTAAGGCATATTGCATATATGGATTTGCTAGATGCTTCCAAAGAATTTTTTAATTCAATTTTTCCATATTCTTTGAAAGTGGTTTTGTTTACAAGTTGGTCAGTTGAAATGTTAGTGATCTGTTTCTTCATAGGAAAGGTGCTTTTTGTATATTTTTTCATAGAAATCAGCTGTTGACTGGATAAAATTAAGACTGTCATCTTCTAGGTCTTTAGAAAAGATGAATTATATTAAGTGTTTATTTTAGTAAGTTCTTAATTTGATAATTAGCAATGTTTAAACATCCTGAAGAACCACGTGATACTATGGGGGCTGTCCTCTGACTGACATTATTGCAGACACTGTTTTAATGAAAAAAGCATAACTCCAGAAAATCCAATATTCCTTTGGAACTACATTATCACATCAACATTTTGTTGCACAGCAACTCATGCCTTCAAATGCATTTCTGTTCTTGAAAATGTACGTGTTTGCTAAGTGGAGGATGTTGTTACATGTCATTTCCATGTTTTTCTTTTTGAAGTAAAGCAGTAAGTTTGAATAATCCTGGGAAACAGCTCTAAAAAACAACCCTCCTTGACTTGCTGTGTGACTCACACTGCCTTTGACAAGGGTTAGGGCACCAAGAAAAACTTCAAGAGTTCTCCCCTGGTGCTGAGGTCAGACTGCCAAGTGTTATCTCTTTGTATGTGTTACATCTCTTTTATAGCCTGGTCCCTGTTTCTTGTGCTTTGATGTTACATTACTCTTCTACCACAGCCAGGCATTATTGTCATGGAGAACTCTTGTGAGAGAAGCCTCATGCAAAGGTGGTGCTGCAGGGGGTTTGATGGAAAATGAGGATTTCCTGAGGCTTTGTCTTGCTTGTTTTGTATTGTTTACTGTAGTCTTCTGTAGATCCTTACTCTCATTTTTCCTGGCTTTGTTGTCCTTTGCAATCCGTGTGTGTAAACACCTGCAAGAGAGAAGGCCAAAGGGCTTCTCTGGTGCTGTCTGACATCTGCTGTATTTGCAGTGGGGAAAAGCATCTCCCTGGAAATGTTGTAGTGAGACCAAGACTGCTGAAACTCCAGGTTGGCTCTGTGAGGTGGTTTGCCTGGTTAATCTGTCCTGCTCACAGATCTGTGTTGAGACATTGTCATCCTCATTGACTTTCTCCTCTGGAGGGCAGTTGGGTTCTTCTCCCTCATCCTTTTCATGAAAATACAAACAAGGCTGCTAAAAAGCTTAGTGAGAAGATATGGACTCAACCCCTTTGCTGGTACTGCTGATAGCCAAGCATTTATCTCCATCTCTTTCTGCAGGAGAAGCAAGAGGGAGGGACTCAGTTTTTGGCAAGCAGTGGCTCTGATGTGTTTGTATGCTCTGCATCACACACTGCTGATAGCACTGTCTGCTGTCAGAAGAGTTGACCTTGGTTTTTTAATGCCAAAAGAAGTCAGTGCTAATCAGAAAGCCAGCAGCACTGATACCTTGCATGACAACAGAATATTAAAATAACTGTTCAACCACTTTCTTCCTTTTTCCCCCTTATGGTCAGAAGAGTTAATATGATAAATTCAGAGAGAGTTTTCTCGCCGACATTTAATTAAAATGAAATTACCTACCCTTGTTATGGGCTACACAGAAGCTATTATTTATGTTTATATTATTCTAATACCTTATTAGACTAGGCTTGCCTTTGCATCACTATGTTAGCAGGACTTGAGTTATTCCTCTCTGTACTTGGAGCAGCAAGTGCAAGCTGCAGTGTTGAATACTTGCAGAAAAAGATATTTTGGCTTTCTTGGAAAAGACAGAGGCAGTGTTCAGCCACAGGTTTCTTTTTCCTCCCTTTTCTCCACTTAAATTTTCTTCTGTTTACTCCATTACGGTTGGTCATTCTTGTGATGGACTGAAATGTCAGTAATGGCTTAAACACTGTTGATATTATAGCAAGATTTTCTGTTGAGCTGCTGCAAACACCAAAGCACCCCTGAACTCCCAATGCTTCCTGACTGGAATTTGGGCTCTGCCTGGGAACTGGAAATGATAAGGCTCTTGTCTCATCATCTCAGGTCTAGTGAGAAGCAAACAAGGCCCAGGGGATGGAGGAGGAGAAGGGTTTGGAGGTGTGATAGGGAAATCCCTCCACACCAAACAAAAGGAGTAACCCCACGCTCCGTGAAGGCCACATGCACATGGGACATTCCCACATGGGACATTCCCACATGGGACATTCCCACATGGGACATTCCCACATGGGACATTCCCACATGGGACACTCACAAAAGAGGCAGCTGAGAAAGGTCATAAACCATCAAAGACTCATTCCTGAGACCTTCCAACACATGCACGTGATCCAAGTGAGGCAACAAATCCATTAAATACAACCCATACTATTGACTTTGGCATCTGGTCTCCTTTGCACATTAATTGGGCAGAGGCATTTTTAATAATTTTGATATCTGGATCATGACAATCACAGAGGCCAGCAGGAGGGCTGAAGGACTCTTGTTGGTAGAATTTTTATCGTGCCAGGTAGTTAGACCAATCCCCTGTGCATTGGAAGTAAATTTGAAGGTCTGGGTAAGAGTGATGGTTTTGTCAATCTGAGAGTGCACAGTCAACTATTCCATTTCCAAAACAGTTACTCCACAATGTCCTGCCATTTCCACCTGGATCCCACTGCTAACCCTGTCCCTGACCCTTTCCCCCCATTTTCAAGAACTCCAGTGAAGCTGTTAGCAGATCTCTGTGACTCTTTGATAAGGGCTCATGCTCTCAGTAGAGAAACTTCAGCGGGTTTCCTACCAGCACAAACATCCTGCTCAGGATACTTGCTGATTTTCCTTGAACCTCTATATTTGTACAATATCTTTTGACCACTTGCTTTGGGTGTGAGGCTGTGGACTGTCGGAGCAGCATGGGTGGGCACTGCTCCATGAGAAAAGGCCAGCTGGAGGCCAGCTGTGACAGGAGGGCAGGCTGGAGGCCAGCTGTGACAGGAGGGCAGGCTGGAGGCCAGCTGTGACACTGAGGCTGGCTGGAGGACAGCTGTGACAGGAGGGCAGGCTGGAGGCCAGCTGTGGCACTGGGCCAGGCTGGAGGCCAGCTGTGGCACTGGGCCAGGCTGGAGGCCAGCTGTGGCACTGGGGCTGGCTGCGGGCCAGCTGTGACAGGAGGGCAGGCTGGAGGCCAGCTGTGACAGGAGGGCAGGCTGGAGGCCAGCTGTGACAGGAGGGCAAGCTGGAGGCCAGCTGTGACAGGAGGGTAGGTTGGAGGCCAGCTGTGACAGGAGGGCAAGCTGGAGGCCAGCTGTGACACTGAGGCTGGCTGGAGGTCAGCTGTGACAGGAGGGCTGTCTGAAGGCCAGCTGTGACACTGAGGCTGGCTGGAGGCCAGCTGTGACACTGGGGCAGACTGGAGGGCAGCTGTGTGACACTGAGGCTGGCTGGGAGGGCAGCTGTGACACCTGGCCAGGCTGGAGGGCAGCTGTGACACCGGGGGAACCTGGAGGCCAGCTGTGACACCAGGGCAGGCTGGAGGCCAGCTGTGACACCAGGGCAGGCTGGAGGACAGCTGTGACACCGGGGCAAGCTGGAGGGCAGCTGTGACACCGGGGCAGGCTGGAGGCCAGCTGTGACACCGGAGCAGGCTGGAGGCCAGCTGTGACACCAGGGCAGGCTGGAGGGCAGCTGTGACACCGGGGGAACCTGGAGGGCAGCTGTGACACCGGGGGAACCTGGAGGGCAGCTGTGACACCTGGCCAGGCTGGAGGGCAGCTGTGACACCGGGGCAGGCTGGAGGCCAGCTGTGACACCAGGGCAGGCTGGAGGCCAGCTGTGACACCTGGACAGGCTGGAGGGCAGCTGTGACACCTGGACAGGCTGGAGGGCAGCTGTGACAGGAGGGCAAGCTGGGGGCCAGCTGTGACACCAGGACAAACGAGGACAGTGACTCAGGTTTAAGGGACAGCCTCACAAGAGGGGCAAACAGCACGTGATGCCAATCAGCTTTAGCCAAAATCCCCCAAACTTACAAGTCTGTAAGTTCTGAGGCAGGACTGAGATCAAACTGTGAAACAAAGTCAGGACAAGCTTTCTGACCTTTTTTCCTCAAAAATATCGGGATAAATAACTGCCTTACACTTTGGAGACGGAGTGTCTATTTCTTAGTCTGTGATAAAATCAGAAGAATTCTGCAGGCATTTGGGCAGAGTGGGAGGAGA
Organism: Pithys albifrons albifrons; assembly: GCF_047495875.1. Lineage (NCBI taxonomy): Eukaryota > Metazoa > Chordata > Aves > Passeriformes > Thamnophilidae > Pithys > Pithys albifrons. The sequence goes on from NC_092464.1 coordinate 54,651,581, forward strand.
GAACAGCCTGTGCTTGCAGCTCTGGACATGAGGGCAGGGGTTTCAGTACAGGCAGCCACTGGAAAACATTTTTATGTAGAGAGAGAAGAGTAAGAATTATTCCTGTTTCAGCAGGAGACTGACAAAAGAAGGAACAATTTTCTGCTTCAGTGGGTATGTGACAGCAAAAAGGGCTCTTCTTGGGACAGGGTCCCAATAAGGTTTTTCTCACTTAGTATTGCCTTAGAGCAATTTGGATGAAATCCTGCAGGCTACAGCAGGCAAATCCTGTATGGCTCTGTCATGAATTACAGCACATATCCACTTAAATCACCAGCATAACAATATATTTGGAGTGTAATTGGGGATGACATGAATGTAGATGAGCTGTCAAATTGGCTGGATAGGCTGCATCACAATCAAGTACATTCTCTTTAAAGAAAGAGACTAATTAATGAAAAATAGTCATGCTTTCTGCATTTGCAGTAACTGAAGTAACAACACGAAATTGATATTTTAGTTCCATAAAAACCCAGTGAGTGACTAACTAGGTCTTGAAGCACACAAACCAGGCACCCTTAATTGCCTGAGTTGAACAGAGGAGTAATTTCTTTGCAGGGATGGAACATTTCAGATGTGCTCAATTCAGTCAATCTAACTTTCAGCTAATTCTGACACCTGCACTGCGTTTTACTGTTGAGAAGCTCAAAAAAAAAAATAGAAGAAAATTAATGATAAACTGCACCTGAACTAATCACGTGCTAAACCTGCCCAGGAGGTAAAGCAGGAAAGTTTTTCTACATGTTGAAAGAGGCCTGGCCTTGGGTTATGGAGGGAAGAGTAGTAGCCTGCAGTATTTGAAATGAAGGAGGTACAGGTAGATCTTCCAAGGTGTATGGAAGTCAGAGTCAGAGCTGCTTTGGCTTTCAGTGCCAAATACAGGCACAGATGTATTGGTAATTATATACTTTAACTGCAAGCACAGAGAAGACAAACAAGTAAGAACATTTAATCTGCATTTTCTTGATAATAGTGTATTGAGATAAACTGTAGAACACCTGAGCATTGCCTATTGCTCGAATGTTTACCCAAAACCAGACAACCATTTAGTGAGTAGTATGTGTGAAAAACCAAAATCTGGAGCCAAAATGTGATTTAAAAGCTTCCACATTCCAATAAAAAGCTCTTTCCTGTTAGGTTTTCCTGCCCAGAGTTTAGATTAGCATTTAGGTAGCATACTTACACGTAGCTTTATTTTTCATAAATTTGCCACTGTGCTATTTGAGGAGTTGGTAGCACTACCTGGCTTCATTAATGCAGCATTTATATTCTGCAACTGTTCATGTAAATACCAGGTTTCAAGGCAGCAGTATGAATATTTCACATGCTTTTGAAACACTTGTGAGGCATTTTTCCTCAGTAAGGAGACTTTTATTGTGAGTATTCTGCCTATCTACAATGATGGGTTTGAAACTCTTTCAGTTGTGTTTCTGTTCCTTTGACAAGCTTGCTTCTGTTGCAACACTCTTTCAGTACAAGAGTTTGGAAATTATGATGTGATGTCATCTTAATCTTAGTTACATTATTGTTGCACCCTTGAGACAGACTGAGGGCTCCTCCTGCTCCACAGTGGTGCCATGTCTGGAGCTCACAGGGATGGAGAGAACTGCTGATGTCACAGCAGCTTCAGCAGCCCTTCCTTGGAACAACATGCAGTTCAAACACTTAGCAGGAATTTTAGTTTTGGAGAAGCTCTCATGCAGGTATTGCCTATTTCAAAGGGAAAAGTATCTATAAAACCTGCAGTGACAGATCACAAGCCCTGACCTACAGCACAGAGGAAGCTCCAGGGTGTTCCATGGCCTGAGTTTGCCCAGAGAAGCTGGAGTCAATCCTGGCTGGGGCAGCTGCTTGCCCAGTGCCATTCCTGTAGGCACAGCCAGCTCAGCTGGAGGCTGCTGCCTGTGTGCCAGAAGGTAAAGCCTGGGCTTTGCTGTGCCAGTGGAACAGTGGAATTCCTGTCAATGTATTTAACTTTGCCTGGGAATTGTACCTGTTAAATGATTGCTTTTCTTTGGGTGTTCATTCTGCCTTAAGGAGAATTTTTTGGTCTGGTCTGCACGGCCTGTGCCATTCCTTGCCCTGACTGGTATCCTGTGGGCATGCCATGGGTGTGAAAAGTACTTAACCTTTCAAATTACAGTGCACACTATTAAATGTTTAATTGACAGGCACAATCTACTCTAATGCTCACATGTGCTCACTTAGGGATGAGGTAACCAAGCACAAACTTGCTGTTTGGACAGTCCCTTGGTCAACTCTCCAGCACTTTGCCTTCCTTTCAGACAAAGAAAAATGTGTATTGCCATGCCTTGGATGAACTGTCCCATATATTGCTTAGGAAGTATCCAGAAGACTCGAGTTCAGGAATCTAATCAGAGAGAAACACTGTGCTGGGGTTACAGTAGGGAAGGGAGAGATCCTTTCTTACAGTAGGATGTATTTCTTACATATGAACTGAAAAGGGCCTGGGCTTTGGTATTGCTGATTCTTGAGAGAGACCTAATTTGTTTCACTGGTGTTAAACAATTTAGGTCTTTGTTGGAGTCTAAAGATATTAGGAAGAAGTTTAGACAAAAAGATGCTCATATTGAAATATTAGTTTATTTAAGTCCTTAAAAAAATCTGTCATTGAAAATTGTGTTGGAGTAACAGGATATTTCAATGGCCTTTTAGCAGAAATTATTCCAAAAGAGGAATCAGAAGGTCATCTTAGGGAAATACAGAAATAAAATGTAACTTATAAAACAAACTGTTCTAAAGATGTCCACCTTTAGCTCTTCATGTCTCAAATGGCTGTTCACTTTAATTTGGTTGTAATTCTTCAGCATATGGACAATGTTACTCCACTATCTAAAACTGAGCTTTGTTGTGAATTTTCCACTGCTGAAAATACTGCAAATGGTTGAAGGCACCCAGAAGAGGCACTCCCATTGGTACTGAATGAACCAAGGGAGGGAGGACAAAAGAAAAAAGGATTGGCTGAGATGCATCTGTGTGTTCTTGGGGTTTGAAAATGGGAAAGGGGCATTGGGTCCTGGGCTTCTACTTGCCCAAACAAAAGTGAAGGAGAAATGTGATGTTTTTTTATAGGGAAAAAGTTAAAACATCTCTCTCTGGAAAAAACATTCACCCTCTCAAACTTGTCATTCCCCTGGGCCACCATGGGGCCTGTGGAGTATGTTAATGTTAATATTCCCCATGGCCTGAATTTCCCAGCTTGGAATAAACTATTCAGGACAGGAGGCGTGAATAATTTCTCCGTGTTGCATCTCCCCCAAGAAAATGATACCTCAGTTAAAAGGTATTTAAATACCTCTTGCTCTCTAGGACTACAGATTTATTTCTTTGAGGGTCTGTTGGGACTATGGCAGTATTTCTGAGCTCCTTGAAGTACCTATTTACATTGAAGTTCAAAAAGCCTTTGTTAGACTTAACAAACAGCCTCCTTTTACTCAGTGTTGAAGGGAACCTTTATGAACAAGTGGGGAGGGAGGGCTGCAGTGGGAGAAGACTCTTTGAATCCCTGCAGAGCACCAGAAATTACCACTGCAGTGGAATTTGGACAGAGTCAGTCTCTGCCAGTGAGTGTGTTTGGCTGGAGCTGGTTGCTCTCAGCCCTTTGCTGTCATGGGCATCACCCATTCCATGGTAGCTCTTCCAAGCCCTGCACAGTCCCTCCTCTTCCTAAAGAAATGGACTTAACACCACACGGAGCTGTCCCAGGAAGCCAAAATTCTGCCCAAGCCCTTTGCCAAAAACAGTGGGGTTTTTATAATCCATGTCCTAAGATGGCCAGTTTGTAACTGTCTGGTAGGGGGAGAAAAGGACACCCACCACTCTAATATTAATTTAGGCAGATATCTGATTTCATAGTAGGCATGATACAGTGTTGCAACCATGAAAATTGTATCCATATATAGGGAAGAAGCTCTGAAATTTTATTTTGCTGCTGAGCTCACACTCAGGAATTAAAACTTGATCCTTACGCCGACTTCTTCTAGCCTGGAATTTTCACCTCAACAAGACACCAGAAGAGTTTCAGACACAACTCATGTATAGCAAGGCTGACTATGGAGATGAACATTCAATATATTCTGAAATCAGAACACTTTTTTAAGTGTTTGAAATTGGTCAGATGGCCAAAAATGGACATTTAAGTTTTGGTGGGGAAAAAGATCTGCGTTTCCATTTTTCTCCTTTAAAAAGAAAAGAAATAAATCCTGTTCTCTATATCTAGAAATATATTTTACTTTCCTTTGATTCCCTACTTGATGCAGCATTCCTGTAACAGTTTTTCAGTGTTTAAGGTGTAGTTATGGGAAATACAAGAGAGTGCTGTTAGAGCTGGTCCTGAAAAGTTTCTATGTGGAGAGGGATCTGCAGGCACTTCGCTTTGGGATTTCTTTCCCTTGGCACTCCTGCTGCCTTTTCTTCATTGGCTGATTTCCCTGGAAACAGCAGCTAATATTGAAAATTATCAAGGATAAAACTGTAGGAAATAAAAAGCCAATGCCTTAAATTAATTTTAAATTAAAAAACCATATGCTACCCTTAATTGAAATAGAGTAGATTGTGATTAAATATTGGGAAGAAATTGATCCCTGTGAGGGTGGGCAGAGCAGCTGTGGCTGCCCCATCCCTGGGAGTGCCTAAGGCCAGGTTGGATGGAGCAACCTGGGACAGTGGAAGGTGTCCCTGCCCATGGCAGGGGGTGGAACCAGATGAACTTCAAGGTCCCTTCCAACCCAACCCATCCTATGATTTTATAATAATATTTTATTTCAGATGTTGATTTATTTTTTCCTTTTGAATGTTACAAAATAGTTGAAAATTTTTAGTTACAGAAGAAATCTGATTATGAATGAAGGAGAAAATATTTATTTTTGCTACTCAGGATGGGTGGGGGTTTCCTGCAGTAAAGTTCTTGTGCAGGTGTATTTAGTATGGAAATCTTCTTTCTTGCTGTGGGACAAGGAGTTAAACATGAGTGTCTGTTTACATGGGGTTTAATGTGGGACATATGCAGGAGTTGAAGATAAAAGTAGTGTCAAGGATGTTTCTTTCTCTAAGGGAACTTTTTTATCTCTACTGGGAGAGAAATCTGAATATTCATTTTCACTTTTAAAGTTTTCAACTCATCTTTGAGACCAAATTTTATTAAATTTTTATTTATAATTTTCTGCATTGCAACTCAAATGAGTATTTTAACCCAAATCTATTAACAATTCTAATTAATTACTCCAGGTAGTCTCTCACACACATTCCCACCAGTCTCCAGCACTCAGCATTTTGGAATTCCTAAAAAAGTACTTTGATCAAAATTAACTCTTCTCTTTCTCCTACAACCCATGAAATACAAAGGGATTGGTGTTTCTGCTAAAATATCCCTGGAAACAAATCGGTAGATTAAAGATTCTTATTCTTTAGAAATACAAACACCTGCAAAAGGGATGTGCTTTTATTGTTATTTTAAAGAACCCCCATTTTGGGGTTAAATATGTTTTTGGTAATATGTGACTTTCTGCATGTTTATATATATAAAATTGATAGATGTACACACACATTTTCCCAATCTGATAAATCACTTCCCTGCTTGGCACAGAAACCCTGGAGTGGTACAGATGTTACTAAATTCCATTTTTATTCTGAATTAGAAAGTTAATTAACTTCTTTGCTGAGGCTTCAGTTCAAGAAACGTTGGGGTTTGTCTTATCAGGATCACAGTCACAAGGACAAGTGGCTGCGATTTCCATGCAAATGTTTCCATTTCCAAGTCACTGAAGAATTAAAAGAGGGTTTTTTCAGCTCTAAGGATCTTTCAAAGTTATCAATGAGGAGCCTGTTATTGTTCTTGCAAGTGTGGTTTTGAAACCTCCATACCCAATTCAGCTTAATAATTTCTGTAGGCATAGAACAGTCCAGCCCACTTGACTTTGGGAGATCTGAAATGGGTAACTCACTTGGCTAAATCAGACAGCAAAAGGAGAAGGACTGAAAAAAGATGGGCCATAATTTTATCTTGCAGTGAGAGGTTTGCTACTTTTTGTAGTTTGATATGATTAATAACATTGCAGCCAATGGTTGGTTCTTATTTAACACCTGCCAATGACAGGCAGCAGGAAATAATTTTTACAGGTCTTTGAAAGGCCTTTGAAGAGCCTTTTATTACATCTCACAGTGAAATAAATAGTTGAATGGAACTTTGGAGACTATGAAATGGGAGGTTGGGGCTGATACCTGGAATCTCCTGTCATATGGCCTTGCTAATGTTGTGGGAATCTATGGTTATAAATTCCTTGTAAATGATGCTGTTAGTATCGTGTTTTCTTAAATAACTGCATATATTTTAAATGAGAGAAAGGACACGTAAATCAAGAGTTGTTTTAATTGGAATGAAATGTAGTAGTCCAAGCATGGAGGCTGTGGAGACAATGGATTGCAAAAATCCCAAACCCCAGATGGTTTGCATACACTCTGCTCATCTGAGAAAGTGTGGAATAGGAAAATCTGCCTGTGGCTATTTGGTGATTCAGAGGCTTGTCTGAAAATGTCCTTATTCAAGAGGTTCTGTTTGTGCAAATATTCTGTGGTGGAATTACAAGGCACAAGTTATAGAATCATCAAAGCACTGTATAGCTTGAGAAATGTGGGGTTTGTTGGTACTCCTTTTTCTTCTCCATTTTTTAAAAATACTTCTGCTGTTATTGAAAAAGAAAAGCCTTGTTTGGGGGTTGTTTATCTTTTTTTCTGCAGTCTTTTTTCCTTCAGGACTGTGAAGACTCTGCCCCTTGCTCTTGGCATGCAGAGACAGCAAATCCCTTCCAAGGACTCCCAAGCCATGTAGGAGTGGCCCCACAGAACTCAGAGCAGTGTCCCCCTCAGAGCCTGGCTGGGCATTGCCAATGCATTCAATAGTTCATTAACAATCCCTGGTGTTTTTAAGCACTTCAGATCATTTCATTGCTTTTGACAGAACCTGCTCCTTAGTCTTGAACTCACAAATGATACATCCACTGAGTACTTATCTTTAGTTTGGCACGTGAGAATGTCTCCATTTGCGTCAAAAACTTATTCCTGTTTTCTGTTTGACAGGAATGAGAATGAAAGGACTAAATATCTCTTTCTGTTCTTGGTTTCTCTGCTAAGATAGCAACTAGTGCTGATTTTAATGATCTTCCTCCTGACAACCTGCCCATTAGAAAATAGAATCAAATGATCTACTATTGGACAAACTAACACTTGTCAAATGGTAATGATTTTCCATCTGCATTTAATGATGAATCTGATGGGAGACTACTGGTGGAAAGCTCTGCACCCTTTCACAAATCTCCTAGGCCACCTCTTTATTTTAGTGCATCACTGGTTTGTGTGCACAGTGCAAACATCTGATAGGAAATATGAGTAGCTGACAGACTCCTTCCTTTGCATATCTTGTAAGCAAAATAATTGCATTAATACCGCATGGGCAAAGGGAGAGATATAGAGATAGATTTTCCAGAGCTGTGCCAATGAGAATTATTGTGCAGAACTCTGTAGCTGTGGACATTTAGAGAATTATTTATGCACTATTCAGGGGCTGTAATTTTTTACTTAATAATGTCTTTGCAATTATGTTGCCTACAAGGCAACCCAAGATTTAAATCAAATAAAACCCCTTTGTGCCTGTGAGTTAGTTACAACCCATGCAGTGTGTAGTCTATTCTGAAGGTATATGGAACTGGATAACCTTTTATTTTAGCTGACTGTCTTCCCATTAACCTGCAGCTTTTATCAGAGTGAATGCTCTGGAAATACAAATTTGTCAGTTCTGAAATAAAAACTAAAAGGGGAAGTAGTAAGGAAAAGTTACAGGAATTACTGAAAGTTTTGTATCACTTGGAGAATGGCAACTTTTTCCTGAAACAAGCTGATTTGTCAATATGAGTGCAAATCCAAAAAGGAGCATAGAGATAACTGTGTGTTGTGCACTGAAACTGGATTAAGTTGGTTTTTCTCCCAGTGAGATGTGACAGAGTGCAGTCTCTTTGTTCAGACTTATCATTGAGAGGACACACCATGAGAGGTCTCCAGTTGAAACAAATAGAAGGTAATTTGGTAAAAAAAGTGTCAGTATAGGACTATAACCTTCCCCTTTAAAAAATGAAATACATGGTGGTTGATTTTGTTGGCTTGTTTTTAATAAAAAGGAGGCAGATCCTAGACATTTCATGAAGTCTTTTTGCAGGGGGTTCTGAATCAAAATATCAGTGTAGTTTTGGCTAGAGGAAAGTAGCCATTTCAGACTTATTTCAGGACAAAATTGTGATAATTGCCTTATTTTCACGCTGAGATTGATGGATGAAAAACTCAAGCAACACTTATCTCCTTAAAAAAAATTAAAGTAACAATGCTGAGTCTTGTAGTGTTATGATAAGACTCCAAATTCATGTAGGAGTTTCCATTAGATGAGAGGAAAGGTTGAGATTTTCTTAGCTTGAAGGTGACATCTCACCATCTCACCTGAATCTCATGTTTCGTTTCATGGAGCAACTATTTTTTTTTTATAGACTGTCCAGCAAAATGCAATTCTGATTTCTAGTCCTTGAGTTCCTCTGTTGATGATGAATAAGAAAATACATCAAAATTCTTGTTTATTCTGTTACAATCAAACAAATTGTAACTGGGATTTGCCAAATTTCAGCTGCTAGAGCATTTGATGTTGAAGGGAAATGAGTATTTTAAGGCTGTTTAAAGGATCACTGGCAAAGCTATCAGCAAAAGCAGGTTTAACATAAAAGCACGAGCACCATGAAGTTTGTTTGGCAAGGTTCACTCTATTGCTTTCTAGGTGGTTAAAGCAAACAAAAATCTGAAAACCAAAATCAACCCCAAAATTATGTGGAGGCTGGGAATGGAGGGAGGGGGAGAAAGGATAAGGGTAGGAAAGAGTAAGGCTAAAAAGGAATGAGGAATTGAGTCCCAAGGTTCAGAGTAGATCCCCTTGCTGAGCTGAGCCCTGGACTTGACCCACAGTTCATGCCTAAGGGTTTGAATTTATTATAGCACAACACTAACTCACTCACTGGCCTAACTTACATTAATATTAAACTTTTTTGAACAACATAACAATTGTCTCAAAACTCCATGAAGATTAAATAAGCAGCTCACAACTATGACAAAATATTTAGAGGCTTTGGCAACTTAATTTTTCATATATGGATAGTTAAAATGTAACAAATTGTTTATTCTTCTGGGTAAATCTGTTTAGCAGGTGGATTGTGAGGTATCTTTTATAGTTCTTTTTCTCTTTGTCGTGAAAAGAATGAATGCATCAAACAATTGCCAGAAGCACGAAATTTGAAAAAGGCCTTCACACATCTGACTCGTTAAGTTGAAACTTTTGCATCTGCATTCACTTTGTCAGCCTGCAGAAGTGTTTAATCAGGGATCAGAGAGACTGATGATAACTTGTGTTTTTTGTTTAGATAGTTTTAATGGAGCCATAATTCCAAATGAGCTGCATTTCTCATGTCAGCCCTAATGAGCCTACAAACCCCTTGCCATCTTTCTGAAGTGCAGGTGCCAAGTGTGGTTGTGAGTGGCAATCTCTGGGAATGATATGGAAGCTGGCTTGGAGTACCCAACAGAGAACATGTTGTCATGGACAGAAGTTGGTGAACCGGAGTGGTTGGAGGTGTGGACAGAGAGGGAAACAGATGTTCAGTAGGTTTGGGTCATATATCAAAAGGGTTTCTGCTATACACATTGACTGGCTCTTAAGTAGAAACCTAGAATGGATTGGGTTGGAAAAGACCTCTGAGATCATCAAGTCCAACCCTTGGGCCAACTCCAGTCCCTTTACCAGATCATGGCACTCAGTGCCACGGCCAAGCTCAGGTTAAAAACCTCCAGGGATGGGGAATCCACCCCCTCTCTGGGCAGCCCATTCCAATGTCTGAGCACTCTCTCTGCAAAGAATTTTTTTCTGCTCTCCAACTTCAATTTCCCCTGGCAGAGCTTGAGCCCATCGTGCCCCCTTGTCCTATTGCTGAGTGCCTGGGAGAAGAGACCAGCCCCCACCTGGCCAGAACTTCCCTTCAGGGAGTTCCAGACAGTGCTGAGGTCACCTCTGAGCCTTCTCTTCTCCAGGCTAAACACCCCCAGCTCCCTCAACCTCTTCCCAAAAGACTTGTGCTCCAGAAGTTCCTAGCTCTGCCATTGGTACTACCCAGTAAGGTTTGTGCATCAATTTTGGCCATCTCAGTATATTAAACTCTTAGGAAGGGTCCAAACTAGGGCACAAAGATGGTTCAGGGCCTGGAGGGGCAGCGAGTGAGGGCACAGAGGGCACTTGGGGTGTTCTGCTGCAGAGGAGGAGACTGAGGGGAGACCTCATTGCAGGGACAACTTCCTTGGGAGGGGCAGGCACTGATCTCTTCTCTGTGGGACAGGGACAGAACCCTGGGAATGGCCTGGAGCTGTGTCAGGGCAGGGACAGCCCCCAGGGAATGGGCTGGAGCTGTGTCAGGGCAGGGACAGCCCCCAGGGAATGGCTGGAGCTGTGTCAGGGCAGGGTCAGGTTGGATCTCAGGAAAAGGCTCTTCCCCCAGAGGGTGGTGGGCACTGACCAGGCTCCCCAGGGCAGTGGGCACAGCCCCAAGGCTGGCAGAGCTCCAGGAGTGTTTGGAGTCTGGGGCACAGGATGTGACTCCTGGGAGTGGTTCTGTGCAGGGACAGGAGCTGGACTCGCTGGTCCTTGTGTGTCCTTGAGCTCAGCATGTTCTGTGGTTCTGGAAGTGTCTGCAGAGCAGCCCTGCCAAGGGGCTCTGTGGGTGCTGGGTGATGGGCAGCAGTGCTGACCAAGGGAATGGGCAAACCTTAGACTGCATCTCCCAGAGAGCGGGTTAATGATTCTATTCTGAATAGAACAGTATTCTATTCCAGTCTATTCTGTGCTATTTTTGTAGTGCCATTCAGAAGATCTGAACTGCGTTGGGATTGATCAAGAAAATAATATTTCATTTATGAATTGAATAAACCAGACCTATTTACTTTATTTATTTATTTATCCATCTATCTATCTATCTATCTATCTATCTATCTATCTATCTATCTATCTATCTATCTATCAGTCCATCTATCTATCAGTCTATCTATCTATCAGTCTATCTATCTATCAGTCTATCTATCTATCAGTCCATCTATCTATCAGTCCATCTATCAGTCTATCTATCTCTCAGTCCATCTATCAGTCTATCTATCTCTCAGTCTATCTATCTATCTATCTATCTATCTATCTATCTATCTATCTATCTATCTCCCTGTTTTTCTGCATTTTCTGGAGATCTTCAGATTGTCAAAATGCAGCTTAGTGTATCTCCTTCTGCAGCGGGAATTTATTCAGAATTCCTATAATTTTTAAAACCTACAACATGACATTTTGGAAATGGAGCATCAAGCTAGTGAGACCAGTTTTGGCATGAACTTAATTAAGTTTTCATAGTAATTGCAGAGTTCTAAAACTCTGTGCTTCACAGGGAATTAGCTTGTTGTTGCACTGAACCAGCTTTTACCCCATTCTCCTGATTGCTAGACTTTATTAAGAGATGCTGAAATCTAATTAAATCCATCCTGATATAAATTACCAATGTATGTTATTGTAATGGCTTTCACAAAGACATGATTTAATTGCATGTGGGAGAGTCTTGGGCATCCCAACACCTTCTGTCCTATTTATTCTGTTGCCTTACGTTAAATGCACCCAGCAGGGCACCACGACCTGCTGAAATGACTCTGTTCTGATATTCACCTTTCTTTGCATTTTGAAACCTCCAGGTGTAAATGCCATAGAAGTTAATATAAATAATAAAACAACTCTAAATAATATTTTGCTTTTATTATTTTTTAGCTTTTTTTCCTGATAGTGCTTCCCAACATTAACATGTAAAATAGGAGTGGGTGTTGCCCCACACCCTCTTCCCTTCGTATCATACTTCCCTCTTTAAGAGGAGAAAAAGGGGCACAAGGGCTGAGTATTCCCCACACACACATTTGTCTGGAATACTTCAACAGAAAAATTTTACCTGGAATTCTGAGACTTGTGTGAACTTACAGAAAAATCAAAATCAGGTCTGGTTTACCCCCTAATGATAAAACACTCCCAACTCTTGCTGCCTGATGGATTACTGTTATTTCTAGTTCAGATGAAGCAAACTTCTCAGCACAGATGTCCTTCACAAAAGAGAAGGAGATTGCATTCCCTTCATGTCCTTTGCTTGGTGATTGCAATTTTCAACTGGGATGTAGGAAACAGATTTGAAATCCATCTTTGCCTGCTTTAGAAATAAGCTCAAGACTCTGCCCTGTTTTTTCTTAAGAGTCTTATCTTAGGAGACTAATGAGTCTTCTACAGAGCATCCTTTGGACTGTCCTGCTGAAGTTGCTGCATTTAAAAACATATTCAGCTATTTATTCAAGGAGAAATGGGATTGATTTCTCCCAGTTTTGGGTTATTTACAATGCAAGACTTAACAACAATCAGCTTTTCTTTCCTGTCTCTCCCTCTTCAAAATACTCTGATTCATAGGGATTTAAGAAGACATAAGTTCCTTGACTGGTTTACATTAGTAAAGTCATCCTTGCAAAGATATACAGGATAACATTCCATAATCATTGAATCAGTCAAAACCTGAAATTTTGTGGAATTTTATTTGTTGTTTGGGGTTTTTTTTTTTCAGTTATGATGACAATATTTGCTCAGTTTGGCAGAAAATCACTAACAGATTGGACTGTGCCAAATTTTACAAATGCCTCACCCAACTCTATTCCAAACTTTTGAAATAGCTCAGTAAATGACAGGAAAAGAATGAAATGCTAAAAAGTGTAACATTTTAAGGGTGAATGAGTGAAAATGGATGTGGTAACCTTGACCAAAGATGGTGACCTAAACTTTTTGCTGCCTGGCATGTCCCTGCAGGGAGTGCATTTGGAATTCCCTCGGATGGACATCTGGAAATGCAGAGTTTAGGTAGGAGGGTTTCTCCTAGAGAGAAATTCTCCATTGCACTGGGTTGGTAAGTGAGCTTGGCTTTTATTTTCCTGAACCAGCAGTGCATGTGGCATTCCTTCAGCTGAGCTCTGGTAAATTATCAGCAATTAAAATCATTGCAGCCACACCTTTGGGGCCAGAGGTGGAAGAGCTTTACATGCCAGAACCTGATAGAACAGAGATCAGCTGAGCTTTTATTAAACACCTGCTGCTGGCAGTTGGACACTTTTACCTGTTAGCTGGCAAGATGTCCTGGACAGCAGGACTAACAATAAATGAGAGTCAATTAACCAGTAGCTATGAGTATCTCAAAAGATTTGCCCAGTGGTGGGGGGAAGACTAAGTAATATTTGTGCTTTTTGCTTTCTTTGACTTGTTATGGCAAAGTTGTCTTCTCATCAACCCATAAAAATAAGAAAATAAACCCAAACTCCTCCCTGCTTTTTCTTTTAACCAGATGATTTATATCTGTCTTGTTCAAAGTGCAAAACCGGTGGGAAAACAAGGATCAGATTATTTTATGAGCTGGAGCAACAGGAAAGTGTGACTTAGTGTCCCAGTTTCTCCTCTTTAAGCTGCATATAGTAGGTTTGTATTTCAAATGGAGTTACAGCCTTGTTTTTGATAGCATGCTGAAAATTTCTCCAGCAATATAAGAGTTTTATTAAATATTTCTGTGCCACAGAAATTCCTTAGGCTTGCTAAGTACAGTCTCATGAAATTACACTCTGCTGCTTACTCTGAATAGTACAGATCAGACCCTGAAAAACCATTTCCAGCTTTTCACCACCAGCAACTTATTCTTGTGCCACGAGAATCTACATATCCCTGAATACATGCTGGTCATGTTCATGAGGAGGGCACTTTGCTGTGTCCTGCATGTCACCTGGATATGGGCACTGGGGTCTATCTAGAGATCACTCTGAGCTCCAGGTATTGAAAGCAGACAGAAAAAATGGAAAAAAAAAAACAAACAACTGATCAGAAGTTTAAAAAAATAAAAATTTAACGATGAAATAAGCAAAATAGTAAGTAAGAAAAAAACAAACAAAACCAAAAAAGCCCAAACAAACAGCCCCTGAATCCTCCAGGCCTCCAAAAGCTGCTGTAACTCCAATTGTCCTCCCCCCATGGGAAAAGCAGCAAGGCTGGTGGTAGCTCTGCTGTCACCTCCCACACTGGGCCTTGTGTCTCCCACCATGCACAAGTGGTTATGGAAACAAAAATAGGGAAGGATCTAGTAAATGGACTGGAGTTGGACCAAGGGTTGGACTCGATGATCTTGGAGGTCTTTTCCAACCCAATCCATTCTATGATTCTATGATCTGCTGTCCTTTAATTTCCAAGGCAATATGTGATTTCACCATCCATTTGTCAACTTTATTGTAAATAAAAACAGTCAGGATATCCAGTGCACCCTAATGGGAATAACTTCAAATATCCCACTGAGAATTAGGAGCTCAGTCTCCCTATATTTCAATTTGCCACTTAGAAATTAAAAGGGAGCTATCGAGAATGCCTCTTTTTACACACAATTTTAAATTGCAGGAAGATAAATGTTTATATCACCCGAAAAAATGACTAAAATAGAAAGAAAAATATGCGTGTTAATCTTGAACAAATTGTCTTCTTCCTTTAAATTTGATAAACTAGGTAAAGAAATAGGTTTGTTTTAATAGATTTATGTCTAATTAGCAGAACAGGGGGAGGTGATATAACAGAGCCAGACAGCAGAATTAAATGGGGTTTAGCAGCATGGGGCTCAGGTATCAGAGTCAAACTTGTGGCTGCAGCTTCAATTTAGATCTTTGAAATATTCCAGAATGCCATGTTGTGCATCCTTTTGCATAATTTAATCATCTCACTCTTGGGAATTGAACATCTTTCAAACCATCCCAGGAAACGCGCTAAATATCTCTGAATGATGATGATGATAAACTGCCTACATAATGTGTGAAACTAATGCAGAAAATGCCTATTATATAAAAATATAGGAAGTCAGCCAAATAGCAGTATCCTTTCAGCAGCTGTTTTTGTAGGATTTATGGAGGTAATTTTAAACATGTCTTTGAGAGGTGTTCTCCCACAGGTTTGAAACCTTTCCTGCACACTAGAAAGCATGCAAAGCACAGAAAGTAACCTTCTGGTTTATTTTTGAAGGCAGTCCCCAGTGCTTCTGGCTGATCAGCTCTAACACAAGCTGTGTGAGCACCACAGCTGTCTGGGCAAGGGCTGGGAAATCCCTTCAGCTTTTGGGTTGGGGCTCTGAATGCCACTGAGCATGTTCTGTGACATGGGATGTGGTAGTCCCATTCCACCTGCTTTGTGCCTTTCCAAGAGGATTGTCCTGGCTGGAGCTGTGAGTTCAGCCCAGCTGCCCCACTGCCCTGTCCCCTCTCCTGCTGTGGGGTGTGCTGGTTTAAAGGGAAACCAGCAGGAGAAATTAACCCAACACAACAGAGATTATAAGTCAGAGTTACAATTTAATAACAATATTACAATAAATGCAATGGCACAAAGAGAAATTGGGTTTAACCCCCAAACCCCAACAGTGTAACCCAGCCCCCTGGGGCACAAACACAGTGGGGTTTGGTGGCCCCTGTGCTGAGCCCCACGTGGTTCCGCTGAGTCCAAAGGAAAAGGAAGGGATAAACCTGTTGGTGCAGATGATGGCACAGTCTGGTGGAGAGTGGTGGGCTCCTCCTGTCCAGGGACTGTTCCTCCTCTGGGTACCAGGAGTGGTTCCCCAAGTCCCCAAACCCTCAGAACTGTCTCCCCTCAGATGCAGGTGGGAGCCCCCAGTCCCTCCCCCAGGGCAGGGAGTTCCACACTGGGGGATCTGACTCTGGCAGTCAGGGGGGATTTTGGAATCGTTGCTGGCCCCTGAGCAGAGCTGAGCCCTCAGGTGGGTGTGGAGGTGCCAAGGACTCCCTGCAGGGCAGTTCTCCCAGCTCCTCTGCCAGGCTTCTTTCCCAGCCAGCTCCCAGCCTGAGGGCTCAGGTGTGCCCTGGGCAGCTGCTGCCAATGGGCCATTGGGAACAGTTCCTGGGCAATGAATGGAGGGTGGAGAATGCACAGCTTTGGTCACACCCACACAGGGATAAACTGGTCCCACCTGCTGAACTGGGACCTAAGGACAGTGCTGGAAAGGCCCATTCCAGGGGCCAGACATGGATGAGGCAACCAGAGTGCTGGGAACAAACTGCGCTTCTGAAACCTAGATGTGATTTTCTCATTTTAACTTTTCAAAAACTAGTTTTTCTTATGCCACATCCCATATTAATTAGGATGACATTTTGTTTCTTCTCCTTTATAGGGCAGGAAATTGTTTTCCCAAATTCTTCTAGTTCTGTCTGCATTAACTGGAAGTGTGTTTGATAATTGTTTTTTTGCTCTCTTGCCTGCCCATCATCTATCAGCTTTTTTTTTTTATTTACATTTCTAGCTGTGTTGAAATGCATGGTCATGAGCTTACCTGTGATAATTACTGCTTACATTATGTCTAAAAACTTCCTTTCTAGGCAGAGCCTGTGATTATATAGCATTAGTATGTGCAGGCCTCAGGGAAATCACGGCCTCTTTGTGATGTGCTCTGGAGTGCACAGTAACATGCTGTGTTTGCCTTCAAGAGTGTAACTGAAGCCTATGATCTTAAAAAAAGATGTAACAAACATAATTATAGAGTTGATTTCAAAAGACTGCTTGGGGTAGAAAGACTTAGGTAAACACCAAATTTTTTGTAGTGCCCAGGGTGAGGAAAGGAGAGAAAAAAAAGAATATATAGAAGGGAAGGGAAAAGGGAATAAAGAAAAAGACCTAATTATAGAGATCTAAAGCTGGTGTAACACTCACAGTGGAAGCTCTGCTAATGAGTGTAGGAAGGGCATGTTGCAGATGACTCTGCTGGCACCTGTGCCAAGGACAGCTGCTGCAGGAGCCCTGGGTGAGTTCTGCATGTCTGGGAGACAGTTATCACACATCAGCAGTGCAGTTGTGTTGGCTAATCCTTGGTCAGTTCTTGGCATTTGATGCATTTCTTAGGGAATAAACATTTGCCAGTCAGACTCAGAACCAAATCCTGCAGTTTTGGGAGATGGCCCGGAGCTGTTTAAGAGACAACTGGTTTCCATTCTGCCTCTGAGACTGGATGACACCAGGATGGTTTCCAGAACATAAAATACACCTACAAGTACAACTCGGTTTAAACCAGAAAGGAATCTTCCATGGAAACATACAGTGAAGAAAGTTTTATACACATGGCAGCCAGTGTTAGTGGGGTTTGATTTGTTGTTTGAAGCTGCTGCTGAATGATAATATTTGGCATTGAAAAAGCCACAGCGAAGAGAAAATATGTGCTTTAGATTTTATTGCACAGTTATGGCAATAAAAGTTATGGCTATTTAAAAAAAAAAAGTGTATAGAGAGAAAATGGTTGAAATGCTCATTGTACAGAATCCTTAAATAGAATTTTATTCCATCTAATAAGAAGATTCTTCATAGTGACTTACTCAGCAATTTTAAAACGTAAGAAATGTATCTCTATTCAAATCCTTTTTCTGTAGTGAGATGCAACAGCTGCCCAGTCTCAAGTTTTCCATGTGGATATGTGTCCATGTCCACTTAACAGTAAACAGCAGCTCTACCTGTATTTGGCACTAATTGTTGAAGAGGTTATCTAAAGTAATTAACATGCTTTCAACAGGAAGTTTTCTTACATAAAGCAAGGTGACTAGATAGATACATGAGTTTACAAGTGTTCCCAAAGTCAGTGATTGGTGTACAGCCTGATACATGAGCTTACAAGTGTTCCCAAAGTCAGTGATTGGTGTACAGCCTGATACATGAGCTTACAAGTGTTCCCAAAGTCAGTGATTGGTGTACAGCCTTTGAGAGCTTTCTTTTGTGATCATAGGGATCTTTAAACAAAGTAGATGAGATAGACTTGAGAGATGGGCTGATTGCAATGGGATGAAGTTCAACAAGGCCAAGTGCAGGTCCTGCCCTTTGGCCACCCCAACCCCCTGCAGCGCTCCAGGCTGGGCACAGAGTGGCTGGAGAGCAGCCAGGCAGAGGGACCTGGGGGGACTGAGGGACAGGGAGCTCAACAGGAGCCACCAGTGTGCCCAGGTGGCCAAGAAGGCCAAGGGGATCCTGGCCTGGATCCAAACTAGCGTGGCCAGCAGGCCCAGGGCAGTGACCCTTCCCCTGGACTCTGCCTTGGGGAGGCCACACCTTGAGTGTTGTGTTCAGTTCTGGGCCCCTCAGTTGAGGAAAGAGATTGAGGGGCTGGAGCGGGGCCAGAGAAGAGCAACGAGGCTGGAGAAGGGACTGGAGCACAAGTGCTGTGGGGAGAGGCTGAGGGAGCTGGGGGTGTTTAACCTGGAGAAGAGGAGGCTCAGAGGTGACCTCAGCACTGTCTGGAACTGCCTGAAGGGAAGTTCTGGCCAGGTGGGGGTTGGTCTCTTCTCCCAGGCACTCAGCAATAGGACAAGGGGGCACGATGGGCTCAAGCTCTGCCAGGGGAAATTGAAGTTGAATATCAGGAAAAAATTCTTTGCAGAGAGAGTGCTCAGGCATTGGAATGGGCTGCCCAGAGAGGGGGTGGATTCCCCATCCCTGGAGATTTTTACACACAGATTGGACGTGGCACTGAGTGCCATGATCTGGTAAATGGACTGGAGTTGGACCAAGGGTTGGACTTGATGATCTTGGAGGTCTTTTCCAACCCAATCGATTCTATGATTCTGTGATTCTATGAGGGTACCTGTCCTTACAGTGAGAAATTCTGATGTGATAAAAATTGAGCTAACATGCATAATGTAATTGAATCCCACTATAATGCAATATTTAGATTTAATATAATTGAATGAGTACTCAGAGTGTGTTGAATATCAAATTCAATGTTACAAAATATTATTAACACACTGAAGTAGGATTAAATACTTATGAATTTGCACTCACATTTTGGTGTCATTGTGTGTGCAAGCTGAAATCTATATACCTGTAATGAAAGTATTGAAAACAGGAGACACAGCAACTTAAAAAATAATACTGCATCTCTGGCTTTCATGTTCCTTAAGGTATAAATTGTGAAAAGAAACTTCTTTAACAGTAAAAATGTTGACTGGGGGTTGGTCTCTTCTCCCAGGCACTCAGCAATAGGACAAGGGGGCACGATGGGCTCAAGCTCTGCCAGGGGAAATTGAAGTTGGAGAGCAGAAAAAAATTCTTTGCAGAGAGAGTGCTCAGGGATTGGAATGGGCTGCCCAGAGAGGGGGTGGATTCCCCATCCCTGGAGGATTTTAACCTGAGCTTGGCAGTGGCACTGAGTGCCATGATCTGGTAAAGGGACTGGAGTTGGACCAAGGGTTGGACTTGATGATCTGGGAGGTCTTTTCCAACCCAATCCATTCTATGATTCTTTTTGAAATGCTTCATTGTGATTAGTACCTTGAGTGCTTTGCTGAAACTGCTGCATTATTCCCTTCTCATATGAGGTCCTGAAATGGCACTTTACAAGGGAAAGCCCTGAGACTTAAGCAAAGCTGGCTAATCCTATAATTGGCCAGGGTGCTTGAAGGAGGAGTATGATGGGGGGTGAAGAATATGGTTATCAAGTAAGGTTGCCTGCAGGTATATAATTTGCCAAATTAGCTTCCAGGTCTTGTAATCTGTGTTCTCTGTGACTCGATGCCCTGTGGTGTCACATACAGTGGTTTCAGAAATGCTGTCCTGGCAATCCTGAGGTTAAACTCCACTGACCTGATGTGGGGTAGTGGATGGAGCTGCCACATGGGGCTTACATTTATCTGGCACTGGGCTGCCTTTGTTGGAAGCCAAACAAAGTAAATCTGGCATGTGGACTGCAGATCCAGACATTGCCCTTGTAAAGGGGTCTGTGAGGTTTGGGAGAACAGGAAAGGACCATGGAAACTCTGGCACTGAGGAAGACATTATTGCATTCCCTCCTTGACTCAGGTACAAGGACATGGCATGGCCACTTCAGTGGGAGGGACTGGGCACAAGCTGAGGATGAGCTCACGTTTTGAATAAAGGAGCAGACAGGGCTGATTGAGGTCTGATGTCTCAGGAACTGCTCATTTGTGGTCAGGATTGAAACTGTTAGCCTGCTTTGGCAAAATAATGTAGTTGCAGTTATCACATTGAAGGGCCATAGAATAAACATGGCTGGGAAGAAGATGATTACCTGGAAATGAAACTGTTCATTTTGGGTTCTGTTTGCCAGTGAGGAATTGATACTGCAGGGATATTAACTCGCTGATGGGCAGAGATTTAATCCAGTACCACGAGTTTATTACACCCGTTAATATTAACTGTCTTGAATAAATTGAATGTACAAGATAACATAATTAGGAGGGAATGACATGGTTGTTCTTCCAAAATGCCACGTTTGAGATAAATACAGGCATCTCACCTGAGTGTTATCTGAGGTCTTATAATGCCTTTACATTAATCACTTCCTATATTATAATGTAAATTAAAGATGAGAAGAGACTGACTCAGGAAAGACTAGCAGAAGTAGTGTGGATTTCAGGGAAGGTGCCAGAATGGTAAATGACACAGTGATAGCTTTGTGGGAAGAGAGATTGGACTAAACAGTTATCATATTTTGAGAAAGAAGACAAGCAGAAGGTGTATGAGTTGCAAAATAATGGACTGTACTGACAAGATAAATGGTGGCTCCTATTTACTGCTTATCACATAAGGACAAGGAAATAATCATGGAAATTGAAAGGCAATACATTTTAAAACTGAGGAAAAGAACTAATCATTCAACATATGAGATTTATGGAGCTTAATGTCCCAAGATAACACTGAAGCTAAGAGCCCAACAGAGGTTTTTAAATCTGTTGAATGGGTGGAAATGTGGTATTAAATGAAAGAGAAAGAGCTCTTGGAAGAATTTCTTCTTTCGGTTGCTGCTCACCAAGAGATCTTGCTCCTTTGTAGTGGCTGAGCTGAACATACACAGAATTAACAATTCATCTCTGTCACAAGGACAGCAAATAGTTTTCCTCAGTCAAAAACTATATGGCTAAGTTATTAATAAGCACTTCAAAGTTGCTTATGTTTGTTTTGTTGCCTTTTTATCTTTTTATTGCTTTGCCTTTTTTTAGCAACGTCACTTATGTCAGGCTGAGTCAACCAAATCTAATGTAATTTATTAGCTGAGGTAATTATGCAACCCTACAGGGCCAAGCAGAATCAATATCTGTCAAAACAGGGTGCAATGCTAACAGTATTACTGGTGAGAGCTCAGCAGGCTGTGCTGTGCTCCCCTGTCTGGCTGTGTGGCACAGGGCTGAGCTCAGGGCACCTGACTGTCCGTGCTGTTCCATCCTTGCCATGCTCCTGGGCATCCCAACAAGGAGATTGGATGTCCCCACAGTGTTTGGAGGGGGGAAGTGTTTTCGAGGTGTGGGCAGCAGCTGTGCTGGGCAGCAGCCTCAGTGCCAGGGGATGTCTCCCCTTGGAGAATCTCCCTGCCTGGCATGGGGGTGGTCACAACCCCTCAGTGTCAGGACAGAAAGCACTCCCTGCCCACAGGGGTGTGTTGGTGTTTGGAATTGCCCTTGCAGAAGAGGTAGCTGAGTTGAGTAGGAGGGAAAATGCAGGTCTTGTGAGCAGAGGTAGATGATTTTGACACCTCTTTGAAGGGCTGTTGTTTCACCCACGGTCACACTTCAACTTACCCAGTGTGTGTAAAATGAAGCTGCTAATTGACAGGAAGCTCAACATGAGTCAACAGTGTGCCCAGGTGGCCAAGAAGGCCAATGGGATCCTGTCCTGTATCAAAAATAGCGTGACGAGCAGGACCAGGGAAGTGACCCTTCCCCTGTACTCTGCATTGGTGAGGCCACACCTTGAGTGTTGTGTTCAGTTCTGGGCCCCTCAGTTGAGGAAAGAGATTGAGGGGCTGGAGCGGGGCCAGAAAAGAGCAAGGAGGCTGGAGAAGGGACTGGAGCACAAGTGCTGTGGGGAGAGGCTGAAGGAGCTGGGGGTGTTTAGCCTGGAGAAGAGGAGGCTCAGAGGTGACCTCAGCACTGTCTGGAACTGCCTGAAGGGAAGTTCTGGCCAGGTGGGGGTTGGTCTCTTCTCCCAGGCACTCAGCAATAGGACAAGGGGGCACGATGAGCTCAAGCTCTGCCAGGGGAAATTGAAGTTGGATATCAGGAAGAAATTCTTTACAGAGAGAGTGCTCAGGCATTGGAATGGGCTGCCCAGAGAGGGGGTGGATTCCCCATCCCTGGAGGTTTTTAAACACAGATTGGACGTGGCGCTGAGTGCCATGATCTGGTAAAGGGGCTGGAGTTGGACCAAGGGTTGGACTTGATGATCTCAGAGGTCTTTTCCAACCCAATCGATTCTCTGATTCTGTGCTGATTACCAAAGTTTTAGAGGAGTTTCAAGGACTGAGATGTGTAAATGTCTGAAATGGTGATGATTGATAAAAGCTCTTTGCAGGAACTCCAGGGTTTTTCAGTCACAGAGTGATAGACATTGCAGGCTGTTCTATGTTCACGTTGCCAGAACACCCACATCTAAGAGTAAATAGAAGTGCCTTGTGACTTATTTGCCCATGATTTCTCCCACAGAATTGTTTCTGTTTAATAATAATTGGTGTGTGGGAGAAAGATCTTACTACAGTCCTTCTCTATTGAAATTGCTTGCTGGGTGCTGAGGAGGAGAGTGCTCTAACATGAGCTGTTCAGAGGTTATCCAGAGAAAGAAGCAGCCTGGCATAAATCTGGTTTATTTTCTTTGTTGTCTGTTTCTGCATCATTTGAGTCCCAGTGGAGTTATTCTGTTAGACCTTTGGATTTGCCTGCTTTTCTAAATCACTATAGGATATTTAAAAGAGTGACTTGCAAGAGAAGGAATAGAGGTGCAGTTTGTTCCACCTCTACAATAATTCTTCATCCATTTTCAGTATGCCTTTCAGTTGATCTACATGCTCTTATTTTCAGACATTTCAGTTGTGCACATTATTTTGCTTTTTGTGGTTCTTTTTAGAAACTCTCTCTGGGGAGTTGTTCTACACCTCTAGCCTTTAGTAAGGAAAAAAAAATACTCTCCATATCTTCACACATCATATTCTGTACAAATTGAAGATGATCCCATTCTATCACAGTCACAGAGGTCATTGTGAAAACTCTCTGTCTGAGGGAAATGGAGTTGTCCTGAACACTGAGCAATTACAGATCAGAGAGTGCTTGAGCTCCCTTTTGGGGCAGAGAAGAAAGGAGGAAAGAAAAAGTGGTGCTGTGGAACTAACAAGGAGAAAGGATCAAAAGCAATGTCTGCAGTGAGATTTCTTAAGGGTGTGCAAGGGAATATTCTGTATAGCTGTAAGGAGAGGGGGCTACAGCAGAGTCGTCTGAAATTGGTCCTCAAAGAACCTCTTTAGTACAGATAAAGCTGGAAGAACCTTGGGATCTGCATGCTGTAAAAACTAATTGGAGATTCCTGTGCTTCCTAGAAACTTCTTTTCACTGTGGGCATGTTGGGTAGTTGCTCCAGTGGAAAAGGTATTAAAAAAACCCCAACTTTTTAAGTATCACATTAAATATTAGGAACTGTAAGAATCACTGTCATCTGTCTGCCAGTGTGCAACCCTTACAAATTAACTGCTTAAATTAAGAAAATTAATTGAGACACAGATACTTTGGGGCATATATCACAGAATCCCAGACTATTCTGATTTGGAAGGGACCCACAAGGACTATCGAGTCCAACTCTTCAGTCAATGACCCACACAGGGGATTGAACCCATGACCTTGGAGTTATTACAACCAAGTTTGAACCAACTGAGCATGATTGCTTGGGAGACCTTTGCTTACTTTTTAGAAATCATAGAATAAAACCAATTGCTTAGAAGTTCCCTCGTTGTTTGGATGTGCTGCAAATAGAAGAATTTCCAATCCAATACTGTATGTAAAATAACCCAATAGATATTTCAAGCTAAATTTGTTGTTCTGTGGTCACATAAATACAGCCATGGATTACACTGAGATCTTGAGCAGTGGTTAGAGTGATTAAATACACTATTCCTGCAAGATTTTCTGTCCTTTAAGAATAGGGTACCCATCTGATGATAAAACTGCAACCTCTGGATCTTTAAACACTCAGATTCCATAAAACAGATTTATGTTTCCAGTGAGAACCTTTAGGTATAAGCCTTGTTTTTGCCCCTGATTGTGTTGAAACATGAAGAAACCATCATCTGATGTCAGATAGATTCACATCTCTGTAGCCCACTGGATTTTTCTGTACTCCATTGAGTTATGATGATAAAGGGGTGAAGGAGATCTGACCTCTGTGAAAATGCTGAGCAGTTATTCAGTATCTACAACCAGATTCACAACTGCATAAGGAGTGTGAATCCCAATGACCTGGGAGGCTCCCCAATGCCTCTGTGATTCCAAGAATGAAAAGGCAGGACAAGTAGTTGGAAGTCAGAAGGGCTGTTGTGCTTGGCCATGATTCAGAACCACAGAGTTTGAGCACTGTGGAGTGACAGCTCACCTGGAGCCACTCACCTGTGTGTCCTCCTTGTGAGGAATTTCTGTGTGCAGCACAGTCTGCACCTTCAAATGGACAAATTGATGATGAAGTGCAGTGTGTTTAGTTGGTTCTTAGACAAGAAAACCCTTATTTGCATGTACCTGGAAAGCCAGAAAAAAGCAGTCCTGCTTCCCTCAGTCTGGAAACCTAAGGCTGCAGTGTGTGTTATTGAGGTTTGCATGGAGACTCAAAAATGCATGTTCTGGGTATTATGTGAAATACTGAGCACATTTGTAGGCATGAGAAGAGCTAATTTGCATATTCTAATGTTATAAACAGCCACAGCTGTTTGGCCTCATTAATATATTGCCAGTAGAAAATAGGTCAGTGTATATTTGATTTTTGTTCTCTGAGCCAGCTGTCAGCCCATAGGTGTCCACACATCGTGGGGGGGTTCATCACAGCCCCAACTTCCCAACAACTCAGTGGGAAAACAAGTTCAGATGAAAATCCTCTGAGATGGTGAAATACTCCCACTTGCTTTAGTATAGACCTCGGTGGAATATGTACCTCTTGCTGTGGACAATTGCAGTTTTTACCCAAGTCAGTGGGATGAGCTGCTCCTCCAGTCAGCTCTAAAATGGACCTACATTGTCATGAGAATGGTGTGACCAGAGAAGGTGATTTATGGCAGGACAGAAATTTAGTTCAAATACTTCATCACCTTACTGTGCCAACACTGGTGGCTTATGGCTTATGTTTGTAATCACATTCTCTTTTTTTCCTGTTCTTTTCACTTTCAATGATTGTGGCATTTCACAAAGAATATCTTTGGGAATCTGTCTTCTTGATTTGTCTCAGCTTCTCTTTTTGAACAGCTCACGCTGAGCTGCTGGACTTGGCCCAGGGCTTTAGTGGGAGCTGTTTGCCATTCACTGGGTGATCTCTCACATACTTTCCTCATTGGAAGGCTCAAGCTCTGCCAGGAAAAATTAAGTTGGAGAGCAGAAAATAATTCTTTGCAGAGAGAGTGCTCAGACATTGGAATGGGCTGCCCAGAGAGGGGGTGGATTCCCCATCCCTGGAGGTTTTTAAGCTGAGCTTGGCCGTGGCACTGAGTGCCATGATCTGGTAAAGGGACTGGAGTTGGTCCAAGGGTTGGACTTGATGATCTGGGAGGTCTTTTCCAACCCAATCCCTTCTATGACTCTATGACTGAGAATATTAAATACATGACAGTGTTTTTGTTAGAACATGCTGAGACTCAGGGTATAAAAGTAGGGGAAGAAATGATGTTTTCTGTAGGTAATATTGATTCCCTAAGTGTAAAGTATGTAAAATACATTAATTTAGGCATGAGAGGATTACTCAAATGCTGAACTGGGATGCCATAAATAAATACATGAACATTAGAATAAGGTCTTGGCTTTTTATCATCATTACTAAAACTTTGGCTTCAGAGTAGAACTGTACTTATGTAAGAAATTTAATGACAGTTACAGTTGTTCATCTTCAAAATCTACTCTTTTTGAGCTCCAGAAGGACTAATGACAAGTACTGGAATAG
Organism: Pithys albifrons albifrons; assembly: GCF_047495875.1. NCBI lineage: Eukaryota > Metazoa > Chordata > Aves > Passeriformes > Thamnophilidae > Pithys > Pithys albifrons. The sequence continues at coordinate 54,677,742 of NC_092464.1, forward strand.
CTCAACCTTGTGTTTTTTATATCATACAACCTCTCTTAAAAATAGCTCAGCTGCTATTATACAAACCATTTCAGAATTACTTTAAAAATCATTCAGTGGAATATAATCTTTATTCTGTATCGTAGCTTGAAAGCAGAATTTTCAACATCTGGCTATTAATGCATAGTCCTGTTCTCATTCCAAAGCCATAAGTGCAGCAGCATAAAATTTGAAGCTGTAGAAGGGAAAACAATATACAGAGATGACATAAAAACGTGAAGCCTGAATGTTTCTCAGTTTCTCCCAGAGCTCCAGGGAAAATGCCTGAGAGTCTCAGCGTTTCATTAGTGAATTATCCACTAATATCTGGCTGCATTTTATCTACAGACTTGTGTTTTTAAGAAGTTGGGGAATACTCCAAGCCCCAAAAGAAGACACTTGTTTTCTCCTTCAGAGAGGACAATATTTCAGAATTGCAATTATTAAACAGAATAATAAATAAGTGAAAGGGGAAATCTTATAACTGGGCAAAACTGAATTTATTTAGCCAAACTCAGTGCAGAACTCCTCTGGTTTCAGGTCAGAGCTTATTCCAGCAGTGGAACTTTATGTCAAAATTCCTATTAAAAGTCATACTGGACAATTGTCGTTCCCAGTTAAACCTGGAATTACATAACAAATATGCTTTTTGAAACTGGCTTAGTAGTGAATACAAAGCTGAGACACCATAACAAAACCTCAATGCAAGTCTGGGTTTGAGCACAGAACCATTTCTAGTGGTGGTACAGATCCAAAGCTGCCCAGTCACTGCATAGTAATGATTCTCAGTCCCTTGTGGGTTTATATTTATTCTGCTTTCCTCTGAAGCTCTTCCTCTGAGTTATGATGTGTGAGTCCTGCAGCCTGGGGCTGACAACCTTGGAGGGGTTCTGTACCCTTAGGGAAGGACGGATGATGAGCAGTGGGAACATCCTTTTCCTGCACTCCTGGAATACCTAACGCCAGACTAATATTGCAATGGCCAAAACTGAAATAAAATGAAATGAAATAAAATTAAAATAAAATAAAATGAAATGAAATAAAATAAAATAAAAATAAAGTAAAATAAAATAAAATAAGGTAAAATAAAATAAAATAAAATAACATAAAATAAAAATAAAGTAAAATAAAATAAAGTAAAATAAAATAAAATAAAGTAAAATAAAATAAAATAAAATAACATAAAATAAAAATAAAGTAAAATAAAATAAAGTAAAATAAAATAAAATAAAGTAAAATAAAATAAAATAAAATAACATAAAATAAAAATAAAGTAAAATAAAATAAAGTAAAATAAAATAAAATAAAGTAAAATAAAATAAAATAACATAAAATAACATAAAATGAAATAAAATAAAATGAAATAAAATAAATAAAATGACAATAAAATAAAATAAAATAAAATAAAGTAAAATAAAATAAAATGAAATTAAATAAAGTAAAATAAAGTAAAATAAAATAAAATAAAGTAAAATAAAATAAAATAAAATAAAAATAAAGTAAAATAAAATAAAGTAAAATAAAATAAAATAAAATAACATAAAATAAAATAAAAATAAAGTAAAATAAAATAAAGTAAAATAAAATAAAATAAAATAAAATAAAGTAAAATAAAATAAAATAAAATAAAAATAAAATAAAATAAAGTAAAATAAAATAAAATAATAAAATAAAATAACATAAAATAACATAAAATGAAATAAAATAAAATAAAATAAAATAAATAAAATGACAATAAAATAAAATAAAATAAAATAAAGTAAAGTTAAATAAAATAAAATGAAATTAAATAAAGTAAAATAAAGTAAAATAAAGTAAAATAAAATAAAGTAAAATAAAATAAAATAAAATAAATACAATAAAATCATATTAAACTGATAGTTTAGTTTTAAGACCTCATCTGAAATATGCAAAGAAGACAAGTATAAATAATTTTCCTTGAGTCTCGATGTCAGAAATCCTGTAGTATAAGAGGGATTTTTATCTATGTACATAATTGTTTTGAAGTTAAAACAAGCTGCAGGTCCAGGTTTTGTCAGAGCAGAGTCATAAAACTGGGTGGGGATCACAAGTGGGACACACCACTGGTGTTTCTAGAGCCACAGGTTTCTGGAGAGCCACCTGGAAGCTAAAAGCAGCTAAAATGGTGCAGGACAGTCTCTGAGTAACAGAATTACCACTTTCAGGTTTCTGAAATGTGTTGTACTGCCACAAAGATTTTATAATTTGCCTAAAGGACATACATGCCCCATTGAAAATCAAGCTACTGTCCATGACATCGTTACATTTTTAGTCAGTTATTGCATCATTGTCTGCTGACAGCAATTTCTGTGTCAGGTTTTTATCCATGGCAATGACTCACCGATTTTCCTTCTAAACATGACATCAAGAATGTGTAGACTTATGGAATGTTATTGCCATTTTAGTTTAGTTTGGTTCAGGTGTACATACCCAAATAAACATTTCCTGTGAAAACAGATTTCCACCTACAGAGCACTAAAGAAGGTTTTCATCTGTTAAGCCTGAAACAAACACATGAGCTAAAAGGTCCATCTGGAGTTTTCCAAACATAGTTTTGCTTTCAGATATGGAAACAAAGATATCTTCATAATCAGAAAAAAGCCAAACAATATATATAGCAAAGGCTGGAAGAGAACATGATCTCTGTAAAAAGACCTTATTGGATCTTTTTCACATTTATCAAAGGATTGTTATCTGCCAATATTGCCTGTTCTTCACTGATATAAGTAACTTTCTGTGCAAACAGGGTTGTTTATTGCATTATTATTTTATTTCTAAAGGACTCTTGTGTATGTAACTTCCCCAGGAAGTATAACTATGGGAGACCTTGAAGTCATAAGGTTTGAATGTATTCCCTGGAGCTGAGCTTCTTTTCACACTTGGACAACCAGTGTGTTCAGGCCAATCTGGCCACCTTCCTGCACAATTAACTCGCTTGTCTAGACTACCTACGTAACAGCATTTATGGAAGGAAAAAAAAAATCTGGAGTCTTAACCACTTTTGCAAGCATTAAACTTACATTAAATGATCAGCACATAATTTAGGACATGAGTGACCCCCTTTTGTAGTGATAACCTCCTTCATATAAGCCTTTAAGTGACAAGAAAAACAAATGAACCGCTCAGATCAGTGTAATGGGCCTTGTCAAGAAGAAAGTGAGCCCAGGAATCTGGGACCTCACAGCTCTTTGCTCAGAGATATCTGAACATCCTTCGGGCAGCCAGTTCTGAGACAGCAGGAAGTGAAGGCTTCATTAGAGTTTATTTCATTTCCATTTATTATCTGTCCTAATGGAGATGGGGACTAGTGATAATGGGCTGCTAAATCTTTGGAAATCTGTCATCTTTCCACTGCTACCTTGAAAGAAAAGATTATCTCAGAATATTTCCACACTATCTCCTAGGGTGAAAGATGTATTGAGTGTTGCTGAAGTCACATATGGAAATGGCAGAAGGAATGACAGGGATTGTGAGGGGAAGCCTCCACCTCTTCCAGAGGTTTCTTCTTCCCATTATCCAGCTGGAAAGAGAGTGGACTTGTGCAGTTATTCATTTTAACTGATCTCTCTTCCTCGGCAGACCAAGCATTCAGTTAAACATCAGGACTCGACTAGTTCCTTGGATTTGCTGATCTGCCCTCCCATTTGCAGTGTGCAAACCCTGGATTTAGGGATGTTTTGGCATCAGGCAGGGACTCTCACTGGACCAAAGGGACAGGAAACAATGGCACTATTTATGGCTTAAGGAATAATCTGATTTAGCATATAGAAGATGATCAGGTCTGCCTTCCAAAGGACCAGGATCAATAAACTGATGGACAATTATTCCTGCAAGATAGCAATAGGATTTTTGAATCAGAAATATTCACGTTGGTAGGCACCTCTGGAGGTGGTCACATAGTCCAAACTCCCACTCAGTGCAGGAACAGCTTCCAACTTGGAGTATTTTGCTCAGAGTTGCTTCTCCTGGTGAGAACTGAAAATTTCCAAGGATGGAGTTTCCACAGTCTCTGTGAACAACTTATTCCGGAGTTGCATTTCTCATTATTGCTATTTTTTAATTATTTTCAAGCAACACCTTCTGACTGCTCTACCAAAGCTTTAATTCTCCTGCTTCTGTCTTCTCTCTGTTTAGGTACTTGAAGGCTGCAATTAGATCTCTCCCTCCTTCTCCAGGCTAAACAAAGCCAATTATCTTTGTCATTGTTCAGCTCCCACATGCTCCAGCCCTTAACCCTGTCAGTTATGCTCCACTGGGCTCTGCAGCGTGTTCCTGTGCCAGGAGACTCCAAACTGGGTAAAGGGTTCCAGCTGCAACATCAGAGGTGCCAAAGGAAGGGAAACAACAGCCCTCCAGCAAGTTCCTTGCTGTGCTTTTTCTGCTGCAGCTCAGTATGGGGTTAGTCTTTATCCCTTGCAAGGAATGACTCCTCAGCCCCAGCCTGGAGCCCCCCAGACCCTCTTCTGCAGAGCTGCCACCACCCAACCAGTCTGCATTCTGCTCCAAATCAGGAGCTGGTTCCACCACAGGTGCCAAAGTGCACAGTTGCAGTTTGCAGACTTTGTGAGGTTCTTGCCAGCACATTTCTGGTTTCTTGGTGTCTCTGAACAGCAGCCCAAACCCTGTGGTGTATGAACAGCTCTGCCCAGCTTGGTGTCACCCACAGACTTACTGAGCTGCCAAGTCTTGCTCTGTCCAGGTCATGGATGAAGATGTTGTTGGGCACTATTGACTCTTAAGGAATAATATTTATAACCAAACGTTGATCCACTGTCTGTCATGTCCCTACTCATTGCATGGGATTGGATTAGAAGAGCTTTAAAGGTCCCCTCTAACCCAAACAAGTCTATGATTCTAACCTTTGCCTCTGTTTTATCATTAGACATTCCCTGCTCTCCCCTGTGCACAGAGCCAGTCAGTGTAAGGCCCCTGCTGCTGGAATATATTGACATCATTGACAGCTGGATATTTAACACTGGGCAGGCAAGAATGGGGAGTATAATCAGTTGTTTGGTTTGGCTGAGAAGAACATGCCATATTGCTGTTGAGATTGACCCAGAATTCCCCTGCTCAAGTTGCATTTAAAAGTATCAATTATATTAGATGACTTAGAACTGATCCTTTTGCATTCTCTTGGCCACCTGCTCAGCTACAGAGACAGGACTGGGCTGGAAGAAAGGGAGTTACCACCAAAACAGTTGCTCTGTCACACCTTGAAAATCTCAGTGAGCTTCAGGGATATTAACAAAAAGTACATTTCTTTTTTTCAGCAAACTATTTGATGCTTCACCTGAAGAGCACTTGAAACTAATTACTGTGCCTTAAATCTTTTTAATTTATGCTGATATTAAAGATGGAAGTGTCAGGAAATATTCTGGAAGGGGCACAGGGAAACAAAGAGGGGATTGGAGAGTTGTGGCCCTACAAGAACGATGGTGAAAAGTATTTAGTTTTATAAAAAAAGACATGCCACACGGAGGTTTTCAAGTGTTCCTCCTCATCCAAAGGAAGTCAAAAGCCTATGAATGACATAGAGGAGTTTTATTCCTGATTAAAAACTCCTTTAGAGTGCTGCAATGCAACTTACAGTGATGACCTGTTCTCCTTTCCACCATCACAGTCTTGAAGTTATTTTGCTTGGGTTTGCCCTCTGCAATCTTTTTAATTTTTACCAGATATTTATGTTACTGTGCTCTATAAGAGAGTAGAGCCCCTGTTTGCCAAATCCTGAACCCAAAATCAGGGAGATTGCTGTTCACAGTTTAGTTTTCCCTCAAACTAAGACAACTTTTGAGCTTTATTCTATAAAATAATTTAATACCTTTTTTGGCTTCCTTTTTGTCTTTTTTTTTTTATTATTTTCCTCAAAGAACTCCTAGTAATTTCTTTCCATTTTTACAATTTTACAGTGCCTATTCCTCTATTTCCCTGGTGAGTGGCTAACAGGATAAACTCCCCCAGCATGCTGTGGTTGCAAATTACTTAATGAACTTCTCAAGCCTCCCAGAAATCAGGGCTCTAATGGGATTTTTTGGCTGGTTTTCCTTTTCCTTTCCCTTGGATCAGGGATACAAGGATGGCTGCTGGAATGGAGTTGACAGTGGCTGTTGGCAAGGAGGAGGAAAAATAAAATTCTTAAATATTCAGCTACTTTCCAAATATTTAAACAGCATTTGAAAGAAAGTCCTCCCCACAAAACAAACAAACAAATAACCCCACCAAAGGAAAAACAAGCAAGCAGACAAACAAACAAAAAAAAAAGAAGAGAAAGTTTCAGTAACAGATTTTGTGACCAATAATGAGCTTTTTGCTCATAATTTTGCTCAAAGCAGAGTAGATGTAAACAACGTAGATTAACATTATAAACTCCCACAGGTCAAGTCATTCATATTATTTTTTTTTATCATACCATACTGAAATAATCTGCTGATTTAAGGTACCTTCCACAGTGAGGGGAGCTTCAGCAAAGTATAAATGGAGTTTAAAATTCAGGACTTAATAGAAATGGTCTCCTGAGCCTCTTGTCTTTGGGAGCTGTGTGTGCTGAAAGAAGCAGAGCTGCTTTGATTCACCTGGAGTGGTGGGGTTGGCAGGACAATGGTGAGCACATGGCTCTGTTTTAATGCACAAACTGCTTTCCAAAGGGAGGGTTATCCCTGAATTGATGCAGTGAGCAATATGTGATGCAAATTCTGCAAAGGTGTGGCTTGCTTTGCAGTGACCAAAACAATGCACATGGATGAAGGAGCAGAACATGGCTCTAATTTTTACATCCTGTATTTCCCTTTACTTCAAGGGATGTTGGGAAGCATCTGTCCTTGAATATAGGGAGGAATGGAAATATTGAGTGCACTTGTCATCTAAACAATTTGCTGAACCAAACAAGCTTAATGTTTAGGGTTGTTTTTAAACAAAACATGTCTTAGCAGTGCTGTTAACAGCAGGCAGTGCTGCCTGGCTGAGAACTTGTTCCAGTGGTTTCCCCCAGGTTGGTCTGTCACACCCAGCAGTTTGTACCTCACTTGCTCTGTGTGTGTAACATGTCACCAGAGTGGGCAAGGACGTGCAGTGACAGCACAAGGGGAATGGATTCAGGCTGAAAAAGAGTGGGGTTAGATTAGATATTAGGGAGAAATTCTTACTGTGAGGGTGCCCTGGCACTGGATCAGGGTGCCCTGGCACTGGATCAGGGTGCCCAGAGATGATGTAGATGTCCCATCCCTGGAGGTGTCCAAGGCCAGCCTGGATGGAGCTCTGAGCAACTTGGTCCAGTGGAAGGTGTCCTTGTCCATGGCAGGGGAGGTGGACCTGGATGATCTTTAGGGTCCCTTCCAACCCAAACCTTTCCCTGATTCTATGACAGTGACTGCACACTGTTACACAGATGGGATCATTTCACTCCCTCTGCAGTGCCACCTTAAACTGGCAATTTTCTTTTCCAGTCCAGTAGCTGTCTCAGTCCCTGGAGAACCAGCTGTGTGTGTGTTTCTCTTTGGGTGCCATGCAGGGGTCTCAGCAAACTGCACAACCTTTTTTTTTCAACAATGTAGACGGTGCAAAGATTAAACATTGAAAACTCCTTAACTTATTTTCACGTGTTTTACCTACTTTCACAGTAGAAGACAGTTCTTGACCTTGAAAGATAATTGCACAAATTAATTTCTGTTAAGATCCCTCCCTGTCCTCCCAATAATTTAATAAGGACAGGAGCCTGATAAATAAAGCGTGTAATGTTGGAGTTACCAAAGTTTAATCACTGGTCATTATAGTAGAACAAAGTAATTTAATAATTGCTCTGTGGAGCACCCTGACTGCATGCTGAGTGCTGGTGGGTGCTTGGCATCTGAGGGCATGTGTGGCATCTCCAGAGCACAGCAGGGACTGTCCAAGTGGCAACCTCCAAAGCAGGGATGTCACCCACAGTGTGATGATGCAGAGGGGCCAGCTGAGCCAAGGGCAGACCAGAGGCTTGGTTTGGTAATGCAGAGGCGTCAGCTCTGCCAAGGACAGACCAGAGGCTTGGTTTGGTACTGCAGAGGTGCCAGCTCTGCCAAGGGCAGACCAGAGGCTTGGTTTGGTAATGCAGAGGTGTCAGCTCTGCCAGGAGCACACCAGAAGCTTGGTTTGGTAATGCAGAGGTGCCAGCTCTGCCAGGGGCAGACCAGAGGCTTGGTTTGGTAATTCAGAGGTGCCAGCTCTGCCAAGGGCAGACCAGAGGCTTGGTTTGGTACTGCAGAGGTGCCAGCTGAGCCAAGGGCAGACCAGAGGCTTGGTTTGGTACTGCAGAGGTGCCAGTTCTGCCAAGGGCACACCAGAGGCTTGGTTTGGTACTGCAGAGGTGCCAGCTTTGCCAAGGGCAGACCAGAGGCTTGGTTTGATAATGTGGTGGTGCCAGCTCTGCCAAGGGCAGACCAGAGGCTCGGTTTGGTACTGCAGAGGTGCCAGCTCTGCCAGGGGCAGACCAGAGGCTTGGTTTGGTAATTCAGAGGTGCCAGCTCTGCCAAGGGCAGACCAGAGGCTTGGTTTGGTAATTCAGAGGTGCCAGCTCTGCCAAGGGCACACCAGAGGTTTACTTTGGTAATGTAGAGGTGCCAGCTCTGCCAGGGGCAGACCAGAGGCTTGGTTTGGTAATGCAGAGGTGCCAACTCTGCCAGGGGCAGACCAGAGGCTTGGTTTGGTACTGCAGAGGTGCCAGCTCTGCCAGGGGCAGACCAGAGGCTTGGTTTGGTAATGCAGAGGTGCCAGCTCTGCCAAGGGCAGACCAGAGGCTTGGTTTGGTACTGCAGAGGTGCCAGCTCTGCCAAGGGCAGACCAGAGGTTTGGTTTGGTAATGCAGAGGTGCCAACTCTGCCAGGGGCAGACCAGAGGCTTGGTTTGGTAATGCAGAGGTGCCAGCTGAGCCAAGGACAGACCAGAGGCTTGGTTTGGTACTGCAGAGGTGCCAGCTCTGCCAGGGGCAGACCAGAGGCTTGGTTTGGTAATGCAGAGGTGCCAGCTGAGCTTTGGGGTTTTATCAAAAAGTACTCCAAACACACACAAAAAAGGCAAAAAGTCAATTAGCTTTTCCATAAAAGAAAAAAAAAAAAGGAATGAAAATGAATAATTAATCTCTAGAAAGTAATTTTTTCTCTGCTGTTAATTTGTCCAAAAGGAACATTTCCAGAAAAATGGTGGATGAAGTTAATTCTTCAAGAGAAACACGAGTTCTACTGTGAGGAGAGGTGAATGACTCCCCTTCCTTGAGCTGAAGTTTTATCAGTTAACTGCCCTTAACAGACCTTTGAAAAACAAGAGTTAAATGCTTGTGTTTCTGAGCAGTTCACACACTGATCTGCAGAGAATGATGCCTTGAGTAGGAACAGAAAACTATTTCAAAGGATGCTAAAAAATAAGATGTGGACCACATATTTTGATTATTGCTGGCTACAAAGCTGAGTCAGAGGCTGCACCGTAATATCCTTACACTGGACATTCTCAGTGAGGATGGTGGCAAAATGTGGCTGAGGAGGAATTAATCACCTTTTAAACTGTACAACAATTAAAAAAAGAAGCAATAATTAGTTGATAGGCTACCAGAGGAAGAAGTTTTAAGGGCTGAATATACACTATTATTAATATTTTGATTTACATTTGCATTTACAATTTACTGGCCCCTGTGTTAAAATCCTAACAAAAATAATGAATGCAGTAAACTCCCAGCAATCTGTTCTTTAAAAAAGCAGACCAGGGTAAGAATTAAGAGCACCTCAACACAGTGACATTGCCAAGTCAGAGTAATGAGCAGGAGTGTCAAACTGGCATAAAAACGTGTCAGAGAATCATGTCACTGTTGTGACTGGCAGGTAAAAGTCACAAGGCTTTGGATGAATTGTCTCTGTGAGCAAAAGGAACAGCCAGGAAATCCCGAGTATATCTGTGTTTTCTCAGCACAGAATGGTCACACCTGTGGTGCACTTAAATTCTTCCATGAAATGATACAATCAGCACAATAAATTAAACTCTAGGAAAAGGTGTTCCATGTAACCTTCCCGTTCTATGGCATAGGATAACTAGAGGAAAATTAATAGAGAGACTGAATCTGAAAAAGACAGCAGGGAATAAAAATATCCGTTTCTGACAAGTGTGATGTGTGGGGGCTTCAGTGGACTCTCCATCTGTTCTGTATACCCTGGGGAGGGTGAAAAATGCTTCTTAAATGCTACAAACACTGGAACTGGTAAGCTGGTATTCACCTGGCTCAAGTGCCAGGGATTAACAGCTAATAATTATTTACTGGAGGGCAGTAAAGCATTTCTGTGAGATTTCTGTGATTCATCAAACTCATAGAATCAAAAAACTGTGTGATTTCCTGACCACGAGGTCTGAGCAGATTGGAACATTGTTAAAAATCCAACAGGTTTTTTTGTTTGTGAAATGATTGTTTAATGGCTTGGAGATGACCCACAAGGGTTCTCACTCTGCAGAAGTTCAGGTTTCTTCATTGTATTCCTTCTGTGCTTTCTGGAATAAACATTAAATCAGGATTCCCGTGCTGATTCCACCCTTCGTACCAACCCGGGGTTTATTTCTCTTCAGTAAAAATGTTGTGCTTCTTTTTTTCTTTAAGAGACAGAACTGCACAGTTTGAAACGTTCCTAGCAACTTCCCTGTCATTATTCTTCATGAGCAGTGACTTTGTAAGCAATAGGAGAACAGTATTTTGGGTTTAAGGGACTCTTTGATTCAATTTTTGGTCTGGGCAATTAATTCTACTGTGAATTGTCCCTATATATAATATAATCAATGATAACTGTGCAGCAGATAAAATTAGTATTGACCTTTGTGGATTTCTTGGCTTCTAAGTAAGGGTTAATTGCAATTATCTGCTCTATGGATTATTTTATACCCAGACCAGTCAGCAGCAGCAGCAGCAATTTGGTGTTGGGGTGCAGAGAGTTTGTGAGAACACTCAGGTTTGGTTTTGGCCACACCTGGCATCTTTATGGGCCAGTGTGGATGGAGCTGAAATGAGAATGTGCTCTGCAATAGCCTGAAGAGTTGGGACAAACAATGCTGTAAATGTCACCCAGAATTGCAACTCTCCAAATGTCCAAAAGGAAGAGCAATCCTGAGCTCCCTGGGTCTTGCACCTTTGTGCCAGTTCCATATCTCCCCTTCACACACCCTTTATTGTGGCAATTATGGTGGGAATGGATGAAGAAATGATGCCAAGACACAAATTCAGGGCGGGAAGCCCTGTCAGCTACAGGAAATTAATTGCAGTGCTTTGTTTACTCTTCCTTGCTCCTCTTTTGCATCAGTGCTGCTCCTGTGCTGTCTTAAATGTGCTTCAGGTGTTGTTGGCAAAATAAATCAGTCACTCAGAAAGGGTGGTGCAGTCATGTGAAGTTCAGGTCATTGGTTTGCTTTGGTTTCTTTTTTAATATATTTTTTATTTTATTTTTTGTTTATTTGTTTGGGGGGGGTGTGGGTATTTTTGTTGCTGTTTTGGTTTTTGGTTGTTGTTTTTATTTTTTTTATTTTCCCCAATGTAAAGAGTGAAATGTGTCTCAGGGAAGTTTAGAAGTGAATTCTACTTTATAATTACCTGAAGGTACCACCTCTTGCAGGAGGGTTTATTTTGGGATTTCATTTGCCAGGCAGTGTTGTGCACATTGTTAAATTCCTGGGCACAGTTTTCCCAGCTTTTGGAGGTTCTGCTCTTCTTCCATTGGCACCAACACTGCATTTTTAGTTCAAAACTTTTGACAGTTGTTTATTCAGTCCCATAATTTTGAACTGATGCAAATCTCCAAACAGGGTAGGGGGCACACAGAGTTGTTCCAGTTTTTAGGGAGAATCCTGTCTGTGTCCCAGGGGAGGGGGAGTTCCTCAGCACACTGAGACTCCCTTGGGCTGGGGGTCACTCTGGCCCTGCTGTGCTTGGGTACAAAGTGGGCATGCACTGTTGGTGTTACTGCAAAGCCATTTCTGCTGCCTCCAAAAGCTCTTCCATTCAGCTTCAGGAATTTGTTTTGAGCCCCCCAGTCTGTCAGTGCTTGCTGGCTGCAGCCTGGAATGTGCAGCTTTATTGCAGCAAGCATTTCTTCACCAGGGATTCTCTATAGAATGTGTGCACAACCTACAGTTAATGGCGTGGAACTGTTTTATTGCAACTTCCTCTTTTAAGTAGATGTTTTGCTAAATTATTTTGCCTCAAGCGTCTGTTCTGCCTCCTGTAACTCACTCAGTATTAAATCCACTTTCATTTAGACTCCAAACTGTATGAAACAGATTAAGGGAATCTCATCTTGCTCAGTGCCTCCTTCCCCACCTTGTCAGACATCTGGGGAGGAATTCCTTGTGGCTATGCACAGATTTGAACTCCAGGCAGGGTGAAATAGTGCACAGATAGAATTAATAACACCGTAACCTGACAATACAGTGCATTGAAATGTGATGAGAGATGGGCAAAGAATTGAAAGAAAATTGTGCTTAATTTACTTAAAGACCAGAAAAGCCTCTTTCCCCTTCAGCTGTGATGTTAACACGATGGCAGGCAGAGGAGAAGGGTGTGCAATGACACTTTCCTTTGTATCCTACTAAACAAAACTCCTCTCTGAGTTTCCTTCCTCAGAGTGCACTTTTCTTTGTCTAAAATTTTACTTCTCACAGGCAGGTTTTCCTCTGAGCTCTGCCAATCTCCATTTACTTTTAACCCTTTCCCCTCCAACATGTACTGTACTCACTCCTTCTCTAAGAGAAGCCTGACTGTAACTCCAGGTTGGTGGGTGGATTTACTTAGAGGTGCAAACATCTCTTTGTTGGGCTGAGAATCATCTCTGGTATTTGAAATTGTGAACTCCTCATTTCAGCAAAGGACAGACCTCTCACCTCACTTCCCATTAGTTCCCTGAGAAGTTCAGAGTGCAATCTGCCTTACCCTGGACAATGCAGAATTTCATGTATATCTTTACAAAATTACAGTTTTTCCATAGAAACTCAAAACCAGTGGAATGATAAATTAGTGTGAACCCAAATCACATCTCAGGGTTTTTTTATTTGCTCTCTGATTTCTGACATCAGAATTGAAGAAAAGATATGCAAAGTTTTATTTATTGGATAACTGGTTTGGTTCTCTGTACCAGGTAATAAAGTTTCCATTTTTATGAATATTGTAAAAAAATGATACCATTACCCAAGGGAACAAAAGAAACCAACCTCAAGTTATTATTTGCAAAGGAAATTGTGTTGGTGGCAAGGAGTGATGAGTCAGACAGATGAGTAAGCAGCTTTTCACTGGAGTTCCACTTCATGAAATAGCTTTTTTTTTTTTTAATAAAATGCAGCAGTTTTGGGTATGAATAATGCAGAAGATACTTCTGCACTCCTTAATTTGGATCTTCCTTTCAGCACTCCACAAAACCTGTGTGTTTCTGTTGGAGCTGTGTTATTTTGTGAACTGAAACTCTTCGAAGAGACAGACAATATGGGAGGGAAAATATGAAAAAAATGTTCTGCAAGGGTTGAACTGGTATAAAAGATGCCACTTGTAAATGTGAAATACTGTACAGAAGATTTGTTGAGGAGTTTGGTACTGAAATCTGAAAAAAGGTAGAAGATTACAGCCTTGAGCTAAATGTTGGGCTATATTTCCATGTACAGCAGGATCCCATTGTGGGGTATATTTATAAATATACCCTATTAAATACTGATTCAAACAGCCTAGAAGTTTGAAAATTTAAATCTCTATACTAAATATCTGGAGTATTTCTCAGTCCTGCTGCTCTTCTGATTTACTTCTGGCTACCAGTCATTTTTTTTCGAACTTGGCTGTGGACTTTGATGGAAATGAGCACCAATCAGACAGATGAACATCTATTTTCACTTTAATCAATTGCTTTTAAATCAGTCTCTCATTTCATATTTTAGTCTTTCATCATTTATTGCTGATGTTCTCTGTGTCTTCTTACATCATGCAGACCTGTTGGATGATGAGCTTGAACTGACTCAGTGGAATTTATGCTCTGTTGGTCTCTTCAAACATGTTCAATATTACATGTTTTTGATATTTTCAAGGCTATATGAAATTATCACATCATTCTCCTTTAACAGAAGGGATTAGAGTCTGTTTAATGAATAATCTGTACTGCACCTACATAGGCTGTATTGTGGAGAAGACCACAAATATATCCCAATCAGACCTCCCTTTTCATTATTATAGATTAAGAAGCTTTTATAAACAGAGATTTTTTTTTGTAAGTTCTCCTTGTCTGAGATTTTTTTTTTTGGTCAGTTCTCCTTGTCTGACTTTTTTTTTTTTTCATTAAGAGCATTACCTTCTGACTTTATTTGGTGGGATTATTTAATAGTCAAAATCTGCCTTAGAAGAAAGGAAACAATTTCTATGCAGGAGTTAAATTTCATTTCTGGGAACTGCTGTGTTCCCATCTGAAATATCTACCCCATCCTAATGGACTCTTAGCCACATTATGGAGGGGTGGGAAACAGCCCTGGAAAAATAAAGAGTATTTAGGCATGAGAACCTAAGATATGAGTGACATAATATGGTATGGAATAAGGGGTGGAGAATGTTATGGGTTCCCCTAGGTGGGCCTAGATTTGGGCTCTGAAGTCTGGACTAGGCCGAAGCTGTCAGCTGACTTGAGCTGGGCTGAGCCAACAGCTGACCTCTTCTAGCCAGTAAGTTTGTATTCCATACCACATTATGACATCATCTCCAGGGCAGTAGGAACCAGTGTGGGAGTGGTTAAGGCAGTGGCTTCTCAGCCCTCCTCTTGGGAGGACGCACGATGCTGTCCCAGGGGGGATGGAGAGGACCAGGCCCACCACTGGCTCACAGGGTACCTCAGGAAAGTAAAATGTGTTGTTCTGGGTCTCTCCTTTCTGCTTGAGTTTGTCTCCCTGGGGAATAAGTTTTTTCTTAAGTAATGTGTAGTTAGGACAGTAGAATTTGTGTGTTCGTTAAGAAGTTGAGGTGGGGAACTTGTTGTTGCAGACTTGTGTGAGTGAATATTTGTACTCTCTTCTAATTGTCTCTTTCTTTCTGTGAAAAATATATGTAGATTTAGTATAAATGCAGTTTGAAGTGGTTTTTTTTCTTTCCCCTCTCTTTTCCTCCCTTTCCCTGGTGTTAGGAGGGAGGCTTTTCTCTCTGTGCTTGGGGGGGTTGGCAGTTGCTTATCTCAAACCAAGACAATTTTCTGGCAATCAGCTTAGCTCTAGTGACTGCAATAAAATCATGCACACCTGCCCCAGCTGAGGGTTTGGCACATTATGCAAATCTTTGAGTGAAAGTCTCTTTTTTCCTTGTTACCTCCCCGAGGTGTTTCACCTTATCTTGTCATCTGCCCTTTCCACCTCCTTCTCCTCATCCCTCCCTCCCTGCCGGACAGAATTTATCAGCTTCCCTCATGGATATTCTTACTCCCCAAACCCAGGATTTTCTGCTGTGTGCCCCCTATTTCACCCTGCATTTCTGAGGAGCCTTTATTGCCCCACCTCCTGCCCTGCCTTCCAGCACCTTCCCAGACTGTGCTCCCCGTGTGGAAAATCCACAGCTCACGTCCCGAGTCCATCAGACAGTGTGTGTTTGATGGAGAAACCACAGAGAGGATTATATGCTGGATTTCCTTGTCTGTCTTTGTTTGTTTTCATGAGTTTAGGAATTTTCCAAAAGGAATTGTTCAAAATATCTTTGTATGTTCTCCCCTATTTAAAAGGGTTTATCTGTAGCTCAGTAAATTCTCTGCCTTCCAGTCAGAGCTCTGGAAAATGTTCCTATTGATGTCTGAATTTCCCCCAAGTGTGGGGTGAGAGCAAAAGGTGTGTATTTTAATATACCAACTTCTCTGTAAAGCTTGAATTTCTAATATTTTATATTTCCTGTAAATTTATAATATTTCTTGTAAATTTTGAATTTCTAATATTTTATTATATTTCTTGTAAATTTATTATATTTCCTGTAAATTCTGATTTTCAAATATTTTAATAATCTTGTAAATTTATATTTCCTGTAAATTCTGAATTGCAAACATTTTATAATATTTCTTGTACATTTATTATATTTCAAGTAAAATTTGAATTTCTAATATTTTAGAATATTTCTTGTACATTTATAACATTTCTTGTAAATTTTGAATCGCAAACATTTTATAATATTTCTTGTACATTTATTATATTGCTTGTAAAATTTGAATTTCAAATATTTTATAATATTTCTTGCAAATTTATTATATTTCCTGTAAATTTTAAATTTCTAATATTTTATAATATTTCTTGTAAATTTATTATATTTCTTGTAAATTTTGAATTTCTAATATTTTATAATATTTCTCGTACATTTATAACATTTCTTGTAAATTTCGAATTTCTAATATTTTATAATATTTCTTGTACATTTATTATATTTCTTGCAAATTCTGAATTTCAAATATTTTATAATATTTCTTGTACATTTATAACATTTCCTGTAAATTTTGAATTTCAAATATTTTATAATATTTCTTGTAAATTTATTATATTTCTTGAAAATTTTGAATTTCAAATATTTGATAATATTTCTTGTACATTTATAACATTTCTTGTAAATTTTGAATTTCTAATATTTTATAATATTTCTTGTACATTTATTATATTTCTTGTAAAATTTGAATTTCAAATATTTAATATTTCCTGCAAATTTATAATATTTCTTGTAAATTTTGAATTTCAAATATTTTATAATATTTCTTGTAAATTTACTATATTTCTTGTAAATTTTGAAGTTCAAACATTTTATAATATTTCTTGTACATTTATAACAGTTCTTGTAAATTTTGAAGTTCAAATATTTTATCTTTCCTGTAAATTTATTATGTTTCTTGTAAATTTTGAATTTCTAATATTTTATAATATTTCTTGTACATTTATTATATTTCCTGTAAAATTTGAATTTCAAACATTTTATAATATTTCTTGTACATTTATTATATTTCGTGCAAATTCTGAATTTCAAATATTTTATAATATTTCTTGTACATTTATAACATTTCTTGCAAATTTTGAATTTCAAACATTTTATAATATTTCTTGTACATTTATTATATTTCCTGTAAATTCTGAATTTCAAACATTTTATAATATTTCTTGTACATTTATAACATTTCTTGTAAATTTTAAATTTCAAATATTTTATAATATTTCTTGTAAATTTTGAATTTCAAATATTTTATAATATTTCTTGTAAATTTATTATATTTCTTGCAAATTCTGAATTTCAAACATTTTATAATATTTCTTGTACATTTATAACATTTCTTGTAAATTTTGAAGTTCAAATATTTTATATTTCCTGTAAATTTATAATATTTCTTGCAAATTTTAAATTTCAAATATTTTATAATATTTCTTGTAAATTTATTATATTTCTTGCAAAATTTGAATTTCAAATATTTTATATTTCTTGTAAATTTATTATATTTCTTGCAAATTTTGAATTTCAAACATTTTATATTTCCTGCAAATTTATAATATTTCTTGTAAATTTTGAATTTCAAATATTTTATTATCTTTCTTGTACATTTATTATATTTCCTGTAAATTTTGAATTTCAAACATTTTATAATATTTCTTGTACATTTATAACATTTCTTGTAAATTTTGAATTTCTAATATTTTATAATATTTCTTGTACATTTATTATATTTCTTGTAAAATTTGAATTTCAAATATTTAATATTTCCTGCAAATTTATAATAGTTCTTGTAAATTTTGAATTTCAAATATTTTATAATATTTCTTGTAAATTTACTATATTTCCTGTAAATTTTGAAGTTCAAACATTTTATAATATTTCTTGTACATTTATAACAGTTCTTGTAAATTTTGAAGTTCAAATATTTTATATTTCCTGTAAATTTATTATATTTCTTGTAAATTTTAAATTTCAAATATTTTATATTTCTTGTAAATTTATTATATTTCTTGCAAAATTTGAATTTCAAATATTTTATATTTCTTGTAAATTTATTATATTTCTTGCAAATTTTGAATTTCAAATATTTTATTATCTTTCTTGTACATTTATTATATTTCCTGTAAAATTTGAATTTCAAACATTTTATAATATTTCTTGTACATTTATAACATTTCTTGTAAATTTTGAATTTCTAATATTTTATAATATTTCTTGTAAATTTATTATATTTCTTGCAAATTTTAAATTTCAAATATTTTATAATATTTCTTGTAAATTTATTATATTTCTTGCAAATTTTGAATTTCAAACATTTTATAATATTTCTTGTACATTTATAACATTTCTTGTAAATTTTAAATTTCAAACATTTTATATTATTTCTTGCAAATTTATTATATTTCCTGCAAATTTTGAATTTCAAATATTTTATTATATTTCTTGTACATTTATTACATTTCTTGTAAATTTTGAATTTCTAATATTTTATAATATTTCTTGCAAATTTATTATATTTCTTGCAAATTTTGAATTTCAAATATTTTATTTGGAAAATTAAATCTTCATCAATGTTGGGATTTTTGTCTATTGGAAGTTTAAATGTCAGAAAAGATGTTTATGGCATTGAGTTCCTTATAAAAAATAAACTATAATTCTAATATAGTTATAAACAAAAGAGATGATGAAACAATACCATGTAACACCAAATAGTTTGGACAATGCAAATCAAACCCAACTTTTTCATTCCTTCTAAAGTTTATTTTTTAATTTCGTATTAATTAGGCCCAGAAATGATAAATGTTTATGCAGATTTCTAAAGCCTCATCAAAGGTCCTTACAGCGTAATGCAATTAAGTTTCTGTTGATTAGGTAATTATAAATAAATGAGATTTTTTTCTGCGGGAACAATGCAGGCGGTTAAGCTGGTTTGTGGAACTAATCTGATTAAAGGAATATGTGGGTTACACCAACTCAGAAAATCCTGGGAATTTGGAACTTGGAGCATTCTGTCCTCCCCTGGCATCCGGTGATCTTTTGATAAGGAAAACCAGATAAGATGGAAATTATTGCCCTTTTCCTGCCTCTTTAAGTCAATTATTCACCATAAATCACAGCTAGGAGATATTAACATGTTTGATTCAAGCTTAGTTGTGGGAAAAACATTTTAATTAAACCAGTGGCATTTATGAATATGAAACGAGTAATAAATGCATTTTGTTTGTTGAGGAGATTGCTGAGGGATGACAATATTCTAACTCAGAGGAGATTTACAGGTGCCTTAAAATCTTTTAAAGTCTGCAAAGCAGGAATGTTTGTTCCTGTCTATATTTGGTAGGTAAGAGATGCTGTGTGAGCGGGTTCTGCTAAAGGAGCAGCAAATGCTTTCCTGGCAGACTGTCTTGGTTTGAGATAAGCAACTGCCAACCCCCCCAAGCACAGAGAGAAAAGCTTCCCTCCTAACACCAGGGAAAGGGAGGAAAAGAGAGGGGAAAGAAAAAAACACTTCAAACTGCATTTATGCTAAAACTACATATATTTTTCACAGAAAGAAAGTGACAATTAGAAGAGAGTACAAATATACACTCACACAAGTCTACAACAACAAGTTCCCCACCTCAACTTCTGAATGAGCACACAAATTCTACTGTCTTAACTACACATTACTTAAGAAGAAGCTTATTCCCCAGGGAGACAAACTCAAGCAGAAAGGAGAGACCCAGAACAACACATTTTACTTTCCTGAGGTACCCTGTGAGCCAGTGGTGGGCCTGGTCCTCTCCATCCCCCCCGGGACAGCATCGTGTGTCCTCCCAAGAGGAGGGCTGAGAAGCCACTGCCTTAACCACTCCCACACACGTTCCTACTTTCCTGGAGATGATGCCATAATGTGGTATGGAATACAAAGTTACTGGCTAGAAGAGGTCAGCTGTTAGCTCAGCCCAGCTCAAGTCAGCTGACAGCTTCAGCCTAGTCCAGACTTCAGAGCCCAAATCTAGGCCCACCTAGGTGAACCCATAACACAGACACAGAAAGTTTGAACTGCACTGACTAAAATCTCATTTTCATTATTTTACCGTTCCCTTCAGACAGTTTTCCCCATAGACTGTGAGCAAAGTGGAGACAATCACAGAGAATCCCAGAATATTCTGACAATGGGACCGTCTGGATGAACAATTTTAAAGGCTTTGCCAGATTTTAGTCACAGCTTTTTTCTTCTAAAGTCAGCCCAACTTACAACCACAGGCCACATTTGCCTAAATTGAGGGTTGGATCCTTTGCTCTAAATGAGAAAATCACTTGGATAACTGAATTGATTTGGAGAGTTCCACTAGTTTTTAACTGGTCTTTCTCATCCCTCTGATTTTAACTTACTTTGACTTCAGCGAGGAATTTCTCCTGACCAAAATAAGACGTAGCTTTTAGTTTGTAAGGAAGTGAACACAAGGGTCCAACCCCAGGTCTGTCTCAAAAATAAATCTGAAAAATAAAAAATAAATAAATCAATCCATGGCTATACACAGGTGTCCTAGTTGAGCAGGAGGGACCAGCTAACCCTGTGTGGGGGTGATCAAAGCTGTGTATTCTACCCCCTCTATTCATTCCCCAAGGACAATGGGCCATTAGCAGCAGCTGCCCAGGGAGTCATTAGCAGCAGCTGCCCAGGGAGCCATTATCACCTTCACACCCAGCCTGAGGGGGCGGAGCTACCAGTGGGCCATCAACAGCTCAACAACACCCCCGGGCTCCCAGAGTTAATCACCCATTGTGTGAGTCCCCGCCCAGGGGGAGGGACTGGGTGCTCCCTGAGGGTACATAAGGGGTGGGTAAGAAGACCTTGGGAACTTCTGGTCGGATCCAGAGGAGCAGCAGGACCTCGACAGCAGGAGATCACCGCTCTTGACCAGACCACAGCCCTTGCCTGCACCAACAGGTTTTTCTTTTCCTTTTGCTCTGGACTTGGGGGAGCCACAGGGGTCTCAGCACAAGGGCAAACAAACCCCCTTGGGTTTGTGCCCCAGGACACTGGGTTATACTGCTGGGGTTTTGTGAGTTGAAAGCAATTTCCCTTGTGTGTCAGTGTTGTTATTGTAATATTATTATTAAATTTTAGGTCTGACTTATAATCTCTCTCGTGGTGAGTTCATTTCCCCTGCTGGTTCACCTTTAAACCAGCACAACAGGACATGGACACACACATATAATGTGTATTTATTCTCATCCAAGAATTTGTTGAACACAATTTCCTCCCCCCTGTTTAAAAAGGGGAATGAAATCCACTTCTCTGATTATTTTTTTGCCCAAAATAACCTTAATGTTTCCTTTTGCTGATATTAAGGTATTAAATTAAGACTTCAAAACTTTTGAATGTGGAAGCTGTTGATGAAATTATTTTTTTAATTTAAAAATGGTAATAAGAAATCTTTAGTTACCAAAGTATTGCAACAGTGATTCATCTTATTAATTTTTCTCTTATGCCAAATTATAGCTGCAGCCACCCCTTCCTGATGCATATTTTTGATGAACTTGTATTTTTCAATAAAAAAGACATTTATTGCAATAACCTCAGAGCAACAGTTCTGTTCATTTGAGACACAAGTTCCTCTCATAGTGACAGCAAATTGAGAAATCACTTCTCAGGGAGGGAGACACGGAGGAAAGTGGAGACTCCAGGCAGGAACACTCATATTTGTGTTTTGATTATTTCATCAAAAACTTGGACTGCACTGCTTATTGTTTATGACAAATCACATTCTTTTCTTACCACGGGTTATAAAAATTTAATTACCCAAATATTCTTTCATTGATTTAATATGTTTCCCTACTGGCAAAAGGTTCAGCAGTATATTTTCTGCCCCATTTCATAGTTCAATTTTGGATGCTTCCAGTGGCAGGATTCCATTCCTCTTTTCAGCTGCAAAATTGATCTTGCAATCCGAAAGGTTCCTTAATGGTCATTCAAAATGCACTTTGTTTCTTCACAGCTTTTTAAGTTCAGCTTGAATAGTGTTGTTATTCTTTTATTGTACAAGGAGAGGCAACGTATTCTACCAAAAGGGACTGGCAATTTGTAGCCAGATGTGTTCAGGCACTGGAACATGAAAGGATGAGGTGTGTTCTGGGACATGCTGCTCTCCCAGGGGAGCTGAGGGGAAGGCAGAGGCAAAGGAATATTCCAGGATTTGCAGAGATCTCCTGCAGTTTCTCAGACTGGCCAGCATTGCCCTAAATAACGCCCTGGGCCCCTCAGAGAGGACACAGCAACAGCACAAAACATCAGAAATGGCAAAGGGAAATATTGTCTTCAGCACTGACTTCAGCAGTGTGGTGTTAGTAACAAGTAACTCCTTTTATTGCGTGTGCATGCATTGATTTATTACTATTTTAATGCTTCCTATGTGATTTTTTCAAGCCCCTCCTTAATTGCTCTCACCTGAATGCCTCAGAATTGATAAAATCCTGCAGGGGAGAAGGAGGGACAGTGAGAACAGGGCTGGGAGAGGGGGGATTGAAACCACTGTAACCCAAATTTCAATACACTCCACATGCCAAGAAGCCTCTTTTGTTCACAGCAAGTAAGATTAGAGTTCACTGAAAACTTTTACTTCTTGGTTGAGATGAGAAGCACAGAATAAGCCATGCTGACTTTATTTCAGTAGTTTATAATCCAAATTATTTGAATTAGACACCAGGAAGGAGCCATCTGTTACTTTCTCCTACAATTACTTTTCTCATGAGTATCTCCAATATTGCCACGTGTTTATACAGACCCTGCAGGTCAGAGGTGGGAATTCTGGGGGTGGTGCTTCATGAATACAGGTAGGGAAATGCTCCAGTTCTATCCTTTAGGGTGATCCCATTGGTGAGGACACACCAGGATATGCTGCCTGTTCCCTTTGGAAATCCTCTCAGATTCTAAATTGGAATGTGTCTCA
Source organism: Pithys albifrons albifrons (assembly GCF_047495875.1). Lineage (NCBI taxonomy): Eukaryota > Metazoa > Chordata > Aves > Passeriformes > Thamnophilidae > Pithys > Pithys albifrons. The sequence continues at coordinate 54,700,671 of NC_092464.1, forward strand.
CATGGGTTTATTCAATGCTGGCTCATCTTTACTAAAACTGAGAGCAAACAACTAAACAGTGGTTTGTGCAGGAGTTGGTGGAAAAGGAAAAGAGATGGAAAGGGAGGGGCAAGGTGTGCCATGATTACACCTGCACTAGGTTGGTATCCTGGTGATGTCCTGGCATTGTGCCCTCCTCCCTCCCAGCTGGAATTGCAAAGGTACCTCTTTTAATGGTGCTGGAAATGTCACATTGAGAAACTTTTACCAATTCCCCTCTGTCAGTAGCAGTGGGGCACTCACAAAGCCTTCCATTTCTATCTATATTTTAGCAGGTGTGTCCAGAACTGAAACCAGCAAAATTATAATAAAAATAATTTTAATAAAATAATAAAAATCACTGTGGGCCAGTTGATACAGTGACATTAGTTTGGTAAGAATGTCAGCCTTACATTTGGGCAACTTTGAGAACATTCAGGCGATTTTGAGAATATTAAGGCAATTTTGAGAGCTTGTTTGCTCACTTCTGGTTTTTTGCTGAGTTGAGAGATACTTTTCAGGCTGCATTCAGGTAAATCCACTGCAGATAGAAATGGATTTAGCCTTGTTTCAGTAAAGATGATTAATTGCTTTTCTTGGGTTTGCCTCGTTGAAGAATGATGGATATCACTCTTCCTACTCTTCCCTCGACTCATTGATCTGCCTCTGGTCTATTCTCCAGTTTAAAGAAGAGGAAGGAGAGTTTGTGTAACAAGATTCTTTGGTGTCATCTCCAAAAAAACACTTTGCAGAGCTTGGTAGATTCGCCTGCAGGGACTGTAGAAAAAATAACTGTGTGTTTAGAGAATCTTTTCACAGCACTAGCTGTCCACCTCTTGCTTAAAACATTCAAATATTCAGTGGTATTGCAACAGTGTTTTAAAAATCTGACTTTTCTCTTTTTTTGCCTGTCAGCAATAATTAAGATCATAATTCAGATAGTTAAGATACCAGCACAGAAAGTTTTACCCTGTGCTCCCCCATCTGCATCAGAGCAGAATTCCTTCAGAGTGATGGGAATGGTTTGTTGTTGGTAGGACGTGCACAGCCACTCACATGCAACAAGTGGCTAAAAGGTGTTTCAGTAACATTCAATTAGTGAAATTCTGTTCACAGCTCTCCTTCATTAGATGTGCTTGGGGTGTTGCAGACAGTGGGCAGCACATTAAACATTGTGATCTTCCAACATGTCCTGAGTTAAACTGTAAAATAACCATCTCCAGGCAGGCCCTGCACGTGCTGAGTTGGTTGGTTACCCCCACCCCCAAAAAGGAGGTTTAGTCAAGCATTAAAATAAGCAATCCATATCTGACTTAAAACAGAAAAAAAAATCCTAAAGTCATCTGATTTTCTTTTTCACTTGGCTTTGCTTTGACATTCAAATTGAAGCATAAATTGAAGCATAAACACGCCGTCTTTCCGAGCTGCTTTCACCACTGAGGCACTTAACATGCAAATCTGGAACATAAATTTAGCTTACAAGTGGCAGTGCACAAAGATTGCTGTTGCTGCTCCTTCTGTAGCCACAAAGAAGGTGGAAAACATAACTTATGTTTTTCAGAAATAGCTACATTTTGAGGAGAAAGTGCCATAAGTCATGGTAGTCTGATCACAGGAGCTTGTACCTTAAACTGGTACCTAATGGGAAAGAGAAACCACCCACAAAACAAAAAAGCCAAACAAACAAACAAAAAACCCAAACCCAAAACCAATTGCTAAGCACTTTCATTAATTCCATGATTTGTTTTTGTCTTGTTTTGGAATTTGGGATTAAAACGCATTTAACATCCTCCCCCAGTTGTTTGGAAATTACTGTTTTGCTAATTTCAGAACCTTATAAGCCCACATTTTTATAAACTTTCCATTCTACTGATTAGGGAAGAGAACAGTAGTTAATATTTTAATAAATACTTAGTATAAAATGATTAAAACACACAATGATTTGGGACTAGATGTCTCCATTAACTCTCTGCAGTACACATATTAAGTTCCAAATATACAGGAGCTGGTTGAAGTCTCCAACATAAGAGAACAGTTTAAAACTTATCTCATTAGTTGGCACTCGAAATGGGTTTGGTAAGAAAGGAGCACTGAAAGGAGGTTAAAGTAACAATTCTCTCTCCAATTTTGCTCTTCAAAGGCTCAGGGAATTCTGTGTTCTCCAGGTTCAAGAATAAATATTCTCATCTCAAATGGTGTAGTTCGTGTCATTTGATGGGGTCACATCACACCTGGACATCACAACTTTGTAGCAGTTCTCTCTCAGTCCTGAGAATATTTAGAGAAAGAACAATACTGTAGTATTTAGTGACTTGCCTCTGTCCTTTGATAGTGTGGTACTTTGGTTTGCTTTTGGTTTTGGTTTGTTTTGTTTTTTCCTCTGGAGGGAGTACGAAGGTTTAGAAGTAATTTTGATTGTCCTTTTTACCACTTAGAGACAAGAGAAGAGTCTCAGCTCCACGTGTGGTTTATCCCTGGTGCCTTTTGAAAGACATGAGTGTAGAGGAAAGACAAAAGACCGTTTGCACTTTCCACATCCATTTTTTTATCATTATGTATTAACCTTTTTGATTCTCTGGATGATTGTCTTGGATTAACATAAAAATAGGTTTTCAGAACTCACAATGAACGTAATGTATTTCATATGGTCCCTCCATTATTCATTGTGTTTTAATCTCTCTTCAGAGGAGGGCTGGGCTTTTTGGGACACATTTTTCCCCCAGGACAGTCACTTTGCATTGTGTTTGTCTGCTCTTGTCTTCCCTTCAATTTACTGGTGACTGCAAAGATTATTTTTATATACTTGTATGAAAGCCACCATACAAACATAAATTGTGTTGAATTACATAATAAAAAGCCTATTAGTGGGAATATCTTCTTTCAAGGTTGTCATAATGTGTCCTCTTGAGAAAGGAGATAGTTCAGTGCCGAGTTAACTGAGAACATTTAAAATACAATCTGCCTGAATTGGTTTCTTTCTGTGTGTGTAATGGGGTATTCTGAACTTTGCATCAAGGTCATTGTTGCACCACACCAATAACCAACACTACTGTTCTGAGCCAGCCTAAGAAATTATGATTTATGGTGGCTTTGCCCTAACCTGGGTGTGCTGGTTTAAAGGTGAACCAGCAGGGGAAATGAACTCACCACGAGAGAGATTATAAGTCAGAGCTAAAATTTAATAATAATATTACAATAAATACACTGACACAAAAGGGAAATTGCTTTCAACTCACAAAACCCCAGCAGTATAACCCAGTGTCCTGGGGCACAAACCCAAGGGGGTTTGTTTGCCCTTGTGCTGAGACCCCTGTGGCTCCCCCAAGTCCAGAGCAAAAGGAAATGAAAAACCTGTTGGTGCAGGCGAGGGCTGTGGTCTGGGCGAGAGCGGGGATCTCCTCCTGTCGAGGTCCTGCTGCTCCTCTGGATCTGATGAGAAGTTACCAAAGTCTTCTTACCCACCACTTATGTACCCTCAGGGAGCACCCAGTCCCTCCCCCTGGGCGGGGACTCACACAATGGGTGATTAACTCTGGGAGCCAGGGGGTGTTGAGCTGTTGATGGCCCATTGGCAGCTCCGCCCCCCTCAGGCTGGGTGTGAAGGTGATAATGGCTCCCTGGGCAGCTGCTGCTAATGGCCCATTGTCCTTGGGGAATGAATAGAGGGGGTGGAATACACAGCTTTGATCACCCCCACACAGGGTTAGCTGGTCCCTCCTGCTCAACTAGGACACTGGGGACCAAGTTTCTTAAAGAATACTCCTACAGCTTGTAAACTTAATTAATTATGAATATTTAATAAATACAACAACCCCAGGCCTCCAACCTGGAGGTGCTGCTTTAGGTGCTGCTCTTACACATGATCAGATTCAATTAGGAGTTCAAAAAACATGAGTATAAAAAGGAAAATAATAGAACAACGTTTTTCTAAGCCCCAAGTCCAGACGAGGTGCCTTTAATGGTGTTCTGCACTTTGATTATCAACTGAGGTGTTACATGGAATTGGTGTCATTTCTTCTTATTGTCAGGTGAGAAAACAGACTTGAGATTATCCTGTTACCACCAAATGACTTCTTGGGCTTCTTGCTTTGTGGTGTTCTGTTTAAAATTAAAAGCACAATCTCCCTCATATCATTTGTAACTCTGCAATATTTTGGTGTTGTTTTTTTTCTTTTTCTTCTGGATTTTAAATATCAAACCTCTTTCACTGTAGTCCAAATAGTTCTGAAAGCATTTTCTTCAGATTTTCATTTGTCTGCAGATGAAATAAATGCCTGTAGAACAAATTTCTTTTTAAATGCATGAAAAAATAGATAAAATACACAATTTTGTTAATGGCTTTAATTCCTGGAGAAGGAAACAAAAGTAATTTTAGTCTTTTGGAGATTTAATTCTAAACTTTCCTGAAGAAAAAAAGGAAAAAGAGAGCTGGTGGCTATTTGGCAACAAGGTGAAGAGGATTCTTCCTTGGGGCAGATGGAAGAGCCAGTGAGTGGTCTGGGATGGTCCCTACTCTTTCAGAGTGATACAAATTAAATGGTATCAGCACTTCTCTCAAGCCCTGGATTGCTGGGGCAGCTCTGACCTGGGGCTGCTCCCATCAGTCCCCAAGTGAAAGGATATTTTAATCCTTCTGTGTCTGAAAAGCTGGTCAGAGTGAATCCCAGCAAAGCCACTTCCTGCAGACTTTGGCTCAGGTGAACTCGAGGAAATCTTGGAATATTTGCCCTGTGAGGAATGTGACCATGGCACTGTCTCCAGACTAGCAAGGCACCTTCGTTAAGCACCATCATGATACAGTGACCATGAGGATTTCCCCATCTGTTTTATGTAGGATTTTGTTGTCTGATATTGCTGAGGAGTAAAATTTCCAGAGTACCTTTAGCTGGAATTCTGAAAAATATCTGTCCTGGGAATATCTGGCATATCTGTCCTGTGAGGAATGTGACTATGGCACTGTCTCCAGACTAGCAAGGCACCTTCTTTAAGCACCATCATGATAAAGTGACCATGAGGATTTCCCCATCTGTTTTATGTAGGATTTTGTTGTCTGATATTGCTGAGGAGTAAAATTTCCAGAGTACCTTTAGTTGGAATTCTGAGGAGGAATCATCCCATTTTGGATTCCTTTTTCCTCCCTGCAGTGCCTTTGGGGTCTGTGCTGCTGTGGGGCTGCCCTTGTGCATCTGATCCCAGGGTCAAACCGCTGGGAACACTTTGCAGCACATTATCAATTTTCTAACAAGTTGTGTATTTGACAAGGAAAAAGAGAAGCTGTCATAGCCCTTTGAGGAACCTGTGCCCTGTTTGGTAGGCAGTGCCAGCCCTCTGCTGCTGTTGCTTTCTCTCCTGCTGTGTTGGCTCTGGGCAGCACCTGCACTCAGGGTTATAAATCAGAGACTCCTCTGAGGAAACCTGGGGCAGAATTTCTCCAGCTTCATGATCACCATGGTAGCCATCAGGAAAAGCAGAAAGCCAAACTAATAATTCAGGAGAGCAGAACATTTGGGAAGTCTTGCCTGGTTATCACACCCTGGGTGTCCCCAGAGCTGTTCTATTCAGGGAGAAATGTAAAAGCTGCAGAGAGGTTGTGCTTTTGCTGAGTATCTATTTTGCTTTGTATGTATTTGCTTAGTCCCACCTCACTGACACTTCGAAGAAAATAGCCAATTAGGACTGGTATCTAATTATGAACATAGAGTATTGTTATATTTATTTGTTGAAATTGGAAACTTAAAAGATATTTTGATTGTTCTAGAAAAGTGAGGTTTTCTTGCACTGACTGGCTGTACATAAACTGAATTAAGAGCTCAATCATCCCCTCTGTATGTCCTACATGGAATTGCCTCTTAACAAGGCTTACTGAACATAATATTTATAGAATGTCTAATTGAGCTTTTAGATTCCCATTCATTCTGCAACAGAAGTGAAAGTCTGGCAAGTTAACAGTGACCAAAACTTCCATTCAAAATGGTTTGGAAGAGTTAGCAGCAAGAAACTGTTACTTGAACTCAGTCTGACCTTGTGCATAGCACAGGACAGTAGTTTGTTTTTTAAAGAAGTCAAATATGGGAATTATTTGAAATAGCATCTGTAAACCCAGTTATATAATATTATATTATATATATATATATGGTTCTATATACCATTTACTGTGGTATCAGCAATGAGTGAGCTCTGCCTGGCACAGACCATGCACACATCACATGCTTGTAGCAAAGCCTCTCTGTCAGTTATGAGATTAAAACTTTACTAAAATCAATCTTCAGTCTGCATCGATCTTTTATCAGCACCTCAATTCATTCAGAATTTTGTTATTTCCTGACACAGCAAATAAGTTACAGCTTTTGAAATACTCCCGCAGGGTAGGAATTGCAGTCCATTGAAAGGGAAGATTAATTGAATTTCTGAGTCAGTTTGGTCCTTTAACCCAAATTTTTTCATGGTCTCTTTTAAGTGCTAATGCAAAGATTTGCCCAAACTTAAGAGCAATAAAATAAGGCTTTTATTTTACTACCTTATTGGCCCCTGAATTGTGGTTGTTTTTGCAAGGCTGCCCCGTGTGCCTGTATATTTATGTGTATTATCTGATATCCAGGGACAGCTGAATGGGAGAGAAAGAACAGAATGGGATAAGCAACATCTCACACCTGTTCTGAAAGGGAATTTATAGACACTTTTCTTGCCTGGTGATGAAAAAGGAATAGTCAGACAGCATCACTTTGTACCATCATCATTCCACTGAAGCAAGAAGGGGAAGAGTCATCCTGACACTGTTTGTCAGACTCGCTCAAATATTTGACCAGGAAGTTTGGAAGTGCTTTTTTCCATAAGTTTCCCAACACAGTGCAGATCTTCATTAACCAAGATGGGTCAGAATCTTCTTTATTAGCTTATTTTGGTAAAATGGTTGATGCTTTTCTCCACAACATGTAAAAACAAATCAGAAATATTACTTATATTTTGTTGTGTATCAAATAATATTGTAGCTTCTTTTAATCATCTTTACTTAACATTGAAGCAGACAGAAACACACCAAGGTGTGAAAGGCAGATTTAATTCTGAGCACCCTTTCTTTCTGAATAATGTGGCAAGTTTATTAATTCCTGGGTTTATTTTATTTTATTTTATTTTATTTTATTTTATTTTATTTTATTTTGTTTTATTTTGTTTTGTTTTATGTTATTCTTTTCTTTTCTTTTTTTTCTTTTCTTTTTTTCTTTTCTTTTCTTTTTTCTTTTCTTTTTTCTTTTCTTTTCTTTTCTTTTTTCTTTTCTCTTTTCTTTTCTTTTCTTTTCTTTTCTTTTCTTTTCTTTTCTTTTCTTTTCTTTTCTTTTCTTTTCTCTTTTGTTTATTTTATTTTATTTTATTCTTTTTCTTTTGTTTTCTTTTCTTTTCACTTTATTTTATTTTATTTTATTTTATTTTATTTTATTTTGTTTTATTCTTTTCTTTTTCTTTTCTTTTGTTTTCTTTTCTCTTTATTTTATTTTATTTTATTTTATTTTATTTTATTTTATTTTATTTTATTTTATTTTATTCTTTTTCTTTTGTTTTCTTTTCTTTTCTTTTCTCTTTATTTTATTTTATTTTATTTTATTTTATTTTATTTTATTTTATTTTATTTTATTTTATTTTATTTTAATTTTATTTTGTTTTTTTTCTTTTTCTTTTCTTTTGTTTTCTTTTCTCTTTATTTTATTTTATTTTATTTTATTTTATTTTATTTTATTTTATTTTATTTTATTTTATTTTATTTTATTTTATTTTATTTTACTTTATTTTATTTTATTTTATTTTATTTTATTTTATTTTGTTCTTTTCTTTTTCTTTTCTTTTGTTTTCTTTTCTCTTTATTTTCTTTTCTTTTCTTTTATTTTATTTTATTTTATAATTTAATTTTATCTTATTTAATGTTATTTTATGTTTTTTTATTTTATTGTGGTTTTTATTTTATTTTGTTTTATTTTAATGGTCTCAGTGTCCTACAGTGGGTCACAGCAAGCAACAGAGAAGTCATTGCAAGGGGGGAAGGGGGAGAGCAGCAGTTCTATGGCAAGAGAAAAATATTAGATTTTGAGTCCTTTATTTGGAATTCAGCAGGGCCTTTTCCTGACTAACTCGGGGATTAGAAGTAAATCATAAATACTGAGATGTTTGCTGGAGAAGAACTTAGAAAATGATGTGATGAGACAGTTGAGGCAGTGGTGTGACCTCTACAGGCTGCGTGGCAATAGATAAATTACAGAGATCAGGAACTGCATTTCAGTTTGTTCAAAACTCTTTATTCACTCATTCATTTATTTGAATGCTTCTTTTTTTTTTTACATGCTATTAGTATTAGGTTTAAAAACTAAAAAGCTGTTTGTTTTCTGGGATACTGTTGGCATTTTTTCCCCCGCAAAAAGCAGAATTAAATTCCATTCTGCTAAATAAATGTTGATTGATAAGTGAAAAAATACTTTTTAAAACAATTTTTATTTCTTTACTGTAATCTCAAGGGAGGGTGTTGTTAGCTTTTACCACAAGATATCTTTAATCAAGTCACTTTTTATTTATCTTTCTCTTACTGGCATTGAAACTGTTGAGCTCAGGATATGACACCTAAAGCAATTTCTGAAATTCATATCACATTGTGTGGATTAAACACATTTAATTTTGTTTCAGATTGTGTTTCCAAGTAATAGAAAATATTATTTTCCTATTTTTAAGTGCTTTTCTCTGTTTAAATACTTTTATACATATATTCATATATAGATTTATTCAGCCAGTGTTCTGTATTGGGAAGTCTGAATTCTGTCATCAGAGATTACTAATTGGAAATCCAAATGAAGTCAGAGGGACTAGGTCAGAAAGGTGGCATTAATTGGAAGACTATCAGAACTGTATCATTAACAGGCTGCTTGTATGCACTTCCTTTATACTTTTGCTTTTGTCTCCCAGAAAAGTGCAGAGAAATGAAAGAATCCAACCTGCCCCTTTATAATTTGGAAAATTGCTGTGATGGTGCTTCTCCCTTTGCCAGGGAAAGCAGAGCAGGACAAGAGCTGCCTCCTGGTCTGCCATGCTGAGCCTGAAACAGAAAGCTGTTCCTGCAGCTCATTTTCAAGTTAGAGCTGTCCTTGCAAGAGGAGAATGGGGGGAAGTAGAATGCTCCATCCTGAGATCCACATCAATGAGAAGTTTGGAGTGGGAGGAGGGAGAGATTATGTCAAGTGAGACCGAGAGGGACATGGAGTGATCAAACCCCAGTGTCACATCAGCACCACTTTATCTGGAGACCAGCCCAGTGCCAGACACACTTGGATGAAGCTCTGCACTGTAGGCAAGGAACAGAAACATAAGCTCTCCTCTGGGGCTGTTTAATGGCTCTGTGATCTCCCCAGTCAAGCAGATTTAACTTTTCAAACCAGATGAACACTGATGGAAATAATAGCCTGTATCACTGTTAAGTAAGGGGCAAAAAAGATTGGAGGGTGAACTAATAATGCTGCTTTGCAAAGGTGCCCAAGGCATTTATTTGTTTCAGTAAAATCTCTGTTTCCATGAGAAATGTAGATTATTCTGTTTGATGAAGTGTTTCCCCGTGATCTCAGTGACAGGGTGATGCTCACAGGTGGTGAGAGGATAGAGAAGCTGCTCTGCTCAGCACTGGCCATAGCAATCCAGTTTAGCTCTTAGGAGTGTTTAAATTTGCCCTGCTCCAGTGCCATCGGCCATGGTAGGCATTGCCTGACGTGGGTGTTGTCACAGAGCTCGACCCAATCGCTCTGGGAAACTGCCAAGGTTTGGCCAGTGAAGGTACAGGGAAAATGAGCAGAGAAGCAGCACAAAGTGCAGGAGTCATAAGCACCATTGCTGTGCATTAACCCAAATTTCTCTTCGTGTCTCTTGAAGTCAGCATGTCAAATTGGATACGTGTTTAAAATGCTAAATTATTTTTAAATGCACTGAACAGCAGAGATGGAAGAGCTCAGCATGAGGGCTGTAAACTCCCAAGAGCACTTCAGGATTTGATGCCAGGTGCTGGCACCTGTCCAAATCATCACGATTCAGCCATTCCTTCATGGCAAGATGAAGAAACTTGCAGGTGGTTTCTCCAGCTCAGTCATCTCCCCAGCTGTGCTGCAGATACATACAATGGACTTGCCCAAGAAAAGGAATCTCATTCTCAATGCCTTTGGGGCTGTGTTCACTCTGGTGCTGATGACATTGGCTGGGGTGCGTGAAACATCACCTCTTTCCATGTGCCAAACTCTCCCACCTTCTCTTGCCATCAAACCCACACAAAGCCACGCCATGGCTGGTTGTTTTCTTTTGGTTTGTTTTTTTCTCCTGATCACCAAGATTTTATATTCAGTGCTATGTCATGGCCAGATTGAATAAGCTGTAGCTTCTCAGTGACTCATGTTTGGTTATGACTTTAGTTTCAGGCTTTGTTTATAGGATTGTAACTCTCCCACCTTATGTTACCAACAAGCTAAAATCAAACATATTTTCCCACAACATACAACATATGGCTACACAAAAGTTTTGGGGTCAAGTATTGCAGTTTAGCCAATATAGGGAACAGTTTTAATTTTCCTGGATGTGTTTTCTTTAAAAGCCAGAGCCCAGTCAAGTCTGTTTAGAGGGAGGGTTGGGAACTGTACATGTCTTCTGTTTTTGATGGTTCTTGAAAGTGAACAGAACTCCAGCTGGCACTCAGAGGGTCTTTTCTAGAGAATGTGTGGCACAAAGAATGTGGCTTCTAAAAGCAAATCACTAAACTGTGAGTGAGAAAGGAAGAGTGATTGAGGGTATATGTATAGATAGCAATAGAAAATCTGATTTTAGTAGTGCTCTATTGGGAGACAGCTTGCTGAGGTCCTATCCTTTGTTCTCAGATGATCATTTCCCTGGTTACATCCAAGTGGAATTAGGGTTTCAGGAACTCAGGGAAAATTCAAAGGTGAAGTATTAGATTATACTGAGAGCAGTTTTTAAACCAGAAGCTTCAATGATAAGGACTTGACCTCAAGTAGAAGAGTTTTGATGGTGTTGGGAGTAGGGAAGCAGGGGGGGCATTTGAGATGGTTTTATTGGGGTTTTTTTGTTCTCCCAGGAGTTTACCAAATAGGGGTTTTTTTTCCTTGTGACTGAAGGCTCCAGGCTGCTAGTTTGAATTAAATTACTTGTGCTTCTATTTGGAGGTTGTTATGTTACAGTTAGTTACTGTTAGCTTGGGTGCCTTTAGAGTGGTAAAGTGGTTTTCCTTTTTTCACCTCCCCACCCCCTGCCTTGATTCATTCATTCATTCATTCATTCATTCATTCATTCATTCATTCATTTATTCATTCATTCATTCAGGGCAGTGCCAGCACATAGTGGTGGGCACCCATCAGTTTGTGCCAGAGCCACAAAAAAAAAAAAAAAAAAAAAAAAAAAAAGAAGAATGACACCAGCCTTGAGATTTACTGGAGCTTGACTTTTCCTCATAACAGGTGGAAAAAACATGACAACTTCTTCACAGGAGTTCTAATGATTTCACTGCAGTGGGGAACAGGAGTTTTCAGCAGTCAGTGGGGGTGTTTATTTAAAATATCCCAAACTGTCACTTCTTCAGCCACACAGCAAGGTTGTTGGGGATGAATTGACAGAACTGAGAATCAAGATTTCCTGCCCACATGCTTTCTTCTCTTGACAGCCTTGTCAAATTTCTCTTGCTAAAATCAAGGAACGTTCAGTTCCTTTAAAGAAGGGATCCATTCTCTGTGAGCAGAGTTCTTTTTTTTTTTCCTTTCTGCCTCATGAATATTTAAAAAGCATTAATCTTGTTTGGTACCTGACTGCTAAGCACTGGGCAAAAAATCTGTCAGTGCAATTTCATTACTGAACTTAGATCAGAGCTTTTTGAATGTTGCTACAGCTACTGGGTAGAATTTTAAAATATACCCAAATTCCTTTGGAACAGATTCACCCTTTCCACTCTTTAGTAGTGCTATTAGTAATTCAGACATTAGAGAGAGGAGATGCAATTAAAATTTACACTTCTTTTGTGATATATTCCAGTAGCAGTTATTGATGTTGCAGAATGGTGCAAGAAATGTGACTCCAAGACATTCCATCCCGGTTTGGGATGTCACACTCTGGGCAATGGGGTACAGACTCTGTCAGCCTTACCTGAGCCTGTAAACAGGAGGCTTAACATGAATGGAATTACAAAAGAGATCGGGATGTAGTCCATGCAATGATTTTCCACTTCTCTGTTTGCTCCCATTATTGTGATGGATTATTTTTTAGTTTATTTTATTTTCTCCCCAGTGAGCTATTCATTTCTGAGTGTGACTGGTACATAATCAGACAATCCCAGGAGGAAAGTGGAACTTGCTCAGTAGCAAAGTTTATTTGGCTCTCTGGGAATTAGCAAATTAGGAGTCTTCAGTGATGGTCTTAAATTTGTAACAACAGTAGTTGGATGCAGTTAATGATGTTACTTCTTTAATTTCTGGGATGGCTGTTGAGAGGTGTGTCACGGTGTCAAACCTGCTGGCACGTCAGTGGCACCCAGCTGGCACCCACACCCAGCTGGCACCCACACCCAGCTGATACCCACACCCAGCTCGGGGGCACGGGGAGGAGAATCAGGAAAAGGGAGAACTTGGAGGGTGGGAAAACAACAGTGAAACAAAGATAATAATAACAATGGTAATATTATAGTAACTGGGAGATAACAAAAAGAGAGAGAGGGATAAAGCTCAAGAGAAACAAGGGCTGTGCAGTGCCATTGCTCACTGGTTTATACACTTTTCCACACTCTGGCTTTGTGTCCTTTTGGAAGAGGACATTTCACATTTTGGCCCTGGTAGCTTCTTGTGGGTGTGTCTTTCCTCTTGCATTTGTCAAGACACAAGAATGGGGGAAACAACAATAACGTCCTTTGAACAATTAATTGTCAGCCTGTAACTTTTTTCCCCTTAACTCCTCCTGCATCCCATTGGCTATAATGGGTGTCTCCTGCAGATTTCTCTACTTCACAGGGTGCCCCCAGCATGGCCAGTGCCAGGGCTGCAGGATGCCCCAGGTGCCCCCAGCATAGCCAGGGCTGCAGGATGCCCCAGGTGTCCCCAGCATGGCCAGTGCCAGGGCTGCAGGATGCAGCATTTGCCCCCAGCATAGCCAGGGCTGCAGGATGCCCCAGGTGTCCCCAACGTGGTCAGTGCCAGGACTGCAGGATGCCCCAGGTGCCCCCAGCATAGCCAGGGCTGCAGGATGCCCCAGGTGTCCCCAGCATGGCCAGTGCCAGGACTGCAGGATGCCCCAGGTGCCCCCAGCATAGCCAGGGCTGCAGGATGCCCCAGGTGTCCCCAACGTGGCCAGTGCCAGGGCTGCAGGATGCAGCATTTGCCCCCAGCATAGCCAGGGCTGCAGGATGCCCCAGGTGTCCCCAACGTGGCCAGTGCCAGGGCTGCAGGATGCAGCATTTGCCCCCAGCATAGCCAGGGCTGCAGGATGCCCCAGGTGTCCCCAACGTGGTCAGTGCCAGGACTGCAGGATGCAGCATTTGCCCCCAGCATAGCCAGGGCTGCAGGATGCCCCAGGTGTCCCCAGCATGGCCAGTGCCAGGACTGCAGGATGCCCCAGGTGCCCCTAGCATAGCCAGGGCTGCAGGATGCCCCAAGTGTCCCCAACGTGGCCAGTGCCAGGGCTGCAGGATGCAGCATTTGCCCCCAGCATAGCCAGGGCTGCAGGATGCCCCAGGTGTCCCCAACGTGGCCAGTGCCAGGACTGCAGGATGCAGCATTTGCCCCTAGCATAGCCAGGGCTGCAGGATGCCCCAAGTGTCCCCAACGTGGTCAGTGCCAGGGCTGCAGGATGCAGCATTTGCCCCCAGCATAGCCAGGGCTGCAGGATGCCCCAGGTGTCCCCAACGTGGTCAGTGCCAGGACTGCAGGATGCCCCAGGTGCCCCCAGCATAGCCAGGGCTGCAGGATGCCCCAGGTGTCCCCAACGTGGTCAGTGCCAGGGCTGCAGGATGCAGCATTTGCCCCCAGCATAGCCAGGGCTGCAGGATGCTCCAGGTGTCCCCAGCATGGCCAGTGCCAGGGCTGCACCAGGTGCCCCCATCATGTAAGGCCAGTGCCAGAGCTTCAGGATGCACCAGGTACCCCCAGTATGTCCAGTGCCAGGGCTGCAGGATGCACCGGGTGCCCCCAGCATGGCAAGTACCAGGATGCACCAGGTGCCCCCAGCATGGCCAGTGCCAGGGCTGCACCAGGTGCTCCCAGCATGTAAGGCCAGTGCCAGGGCTGCAGGATGCCCCAGGTACCCCCAGAGTGGCCAGTGCCAGGGCTGCACCAGGTGCTCCCAGCATGTAAGGCCAGTGCCAGGGCTGCAGGATGCCCCAGGTGCCCCCAGCATGGCCAGTGCCAGGGCTGCAGGATGCCCCAGGTGCCCCCAGCATGTCCAGTGCCAGGGCTGCAGGATGCACCAGGTGCCCCCAGCATGGCCAGTGCCAGGATGCACCAGGTACCCCCAGCATGGCCAGTGCCAGGATGCACCAGGTACCCCCAGCATGGCCAGTGCCAGGATGCACCAGGCTGTCAGAGGGGAGAAAGGCAAATACAGGAGCAGAAGAGATAAGTGAAAGGAGCCTGTGGGATAAAAGGATAGACAATGAATTTTACATTTTACTCCTTACAGAAGCTGTCTGTGGTGTTCTTGGAGACCACTGTCTCCCTCACCCTCAAACCAGGAGAAGTGCTAAACTATAGGAAGAAAAAGTAGGGAGTGGTCAACAGGGAAGAGTTTTCTTGAAATATTTGAAGTTTTACTGGAAGAATCAGATAAAAGAAGATGACCAGAATAAGAAAAAAAATAGTATAAGTGTAGTGAAGGGGTAGTTGGAAAGAAATACTCCTTCTTGGGAATGTCTGGGGAGTCCGTTTAAAGATAACCAAATGATCGGATAGAAAACAGTTTTGGAGCCCCTGCCCGAAGTTTACAGACATTTAGGAATTGTTCCAGACTTACAGGTTTTCCTTGTGGGGACTGTGGCATTAAATTGGCTATGTCAGCCTATGCTATGCAGCAGTGAGAGCTGTGGTACCAGGCTAAAATTGCATGGGAGTTTCTCTGTAGCAGTAAGACAGTTGGCAGTTTCTAATCTTAAGAATCAGGAGTTTATCAGTCTTCATAGGCTTTAAGTCTGCATATGTAAATATATGAATATTAAAAAAAAATGAACTGCAGTGAAGTGTTTCATTTTTCATTTATCAGAATCCACCATTTCTCTTGAAAAAATGCTACATTAAAACTGAACTACAGTAGCTCCCCTTTCAAAGTGTTAGGCTGATGAATCACACACCACTATGCCAGACTGACATTCCCACTCTATTGCATTTGATTTAATACTTTTAAACTTTGTTATAATAAGTTTGGCTGGGAAAATTGGAACTGCAGATGTGCATCTCTGCAAATCTAATATTGTGGCTTCCTTCCAGCATGGCCTGTAGTAACTCCCCAAGGGCACATTGCTAGATGATAAATCCGAGGGAAAATATAAATATGAGCTTCCAAAGTAAGGCTGGGTTGAAGTTTCAGCATCAAACACAGCTCCCATCAGAGCCAGGTTTGTGATCTCTGTCTGCCTTCACATCACCCCTTTGGCTCCAGGCCCTGGGAAGGAATTGCTGATAAGAAATGCTGTTGAGGACAGATAGAAATGTTAATGATGATGTCTGGGTTGCACCTGAGCTCCTGTACTAACCGTGTCTTACAAGGGCTAATTGAGTAATTAGGCTGTGAGATGGGTGAAACTGCAGCCACAAAGGGGAACATTTTCATGGAAATTGTTCTCTTGGGTACATTTAAAGTTGCAGAAAAGTCGAAATGCAGGTTGCTTGTTCAATACCTGTTCAATCACTAAATAATTTTTTTTTCCCATGTTTTCTCCTGCCTACTGTCCTAAATGTTCTGTTCATCTCTTTTTAAAATTTCCTTTTACACATATACAGGAATTGGCCCAAACAGACCCAACTTTCATGACACAAAGCAAAGTATTTCTCGTTCTGAATGGAAAATCTGGTTTTCTCATACATAAGGATTACGCTGAACAATATAAACAACAGGAGAGAATTTGGTCAAATAATTCTTTAGCTTTCTAAAATAGCTCTTAAACTGCCAAAACGTATGAGGTAGAAAAAAATGCATTATATCCACCTTTTGTCTTTGTTCTCTAAGTTTCACCTTCAGTTTGTTGTCAGAGACACAATATTAGACTATACCTGTTGATTTTCCATCTGAACCATAACAGTTACTCTTTTTAGTTTATTCTGGAGCTGTGCAAGCCTTTCAGACAAAGAAACTTTTTTTTTCTTTAGATAAGAGGAATAGATTTGAATGTCACCAACTTTAATAAAAATTATCTTGCTGACGTCTCTCAGAAAAATATATAATAGACAATACTCTTGTTACATAACATTAATGAATGTTAAAGTCTAGACAAAGTATTTTGAAACCTGATGATGAACCTTTTATTTATCTTTTTTTGGGTGTAAACTCAGTTTAGCTCTGGTTCAGTCACGGGTGTTAATCCTACAAGGCTTACTTAGGGGGAACTGGTAAAATGACTGACTGGGTGTAACTATAATATAATATAATATAATATAATATAATATAATATAATATAATATAATATAATATATAACAAATGTAATATAATAAATATAATATAATATAATATAATATAATATATGTAATATAATATAATATAATGAATGTAATATAATTAATATAATATATGTAATATAATATATGTAATATAATTAATATAATATAATATAATATAATATAATATAATATAATATAATATAATATATATCATGCAGTGGCAGTGACTCTTTAGGTTCTCTGGGGTTGGGGTTAATCCATTCTAAAATTATCATTTCCTATGTAAAAGCTCTTCAATTTTACATAGATCCTGTAGAAGAGATTTCAAATCCTTTTCCCTGTCCTTCATTTCCTCTGGAGACTGTGCCTACTGTAGACCCTTTTTAAGGCTGTGTATGAGATTTGAGTGAACTCTGGGGCTTTGGAGTGTCCTGGGAACTTCCCCTTGCCCAGGAGGAGACTCTGGAACCCCAGCAGAAATTTGGTGACTGAAATGATTGCTGCAAGTCCTCATTTTTAGTCACTAATTTTTTATTGGCCACTAAGGTTTTGGAGCTCTTTAATATTAAATTTAATAAAAGCTTTTATATAAATGTTTCCTATTGGCCTAGGGAAAACTGTTCAGAAAATAAGGGTGGCATTTCAGACCTGCAGGCGTCTGATGTTCTGCAGATACCAGTGAATAACAAATCTAATCCAATAACACGCAGTTCCTTAAAAAGAGAAGCTGGAATAGATCTCACTTGCTGAATTAATTGATTTCACATGTAAATGTAATCCTTTTCTAAAGAGAGATTTGTTTCCAAGAATACAATTTGAAGTAATGAGGTTGCCTAAATCTAATGGTGCTTCTGCCTCATGTTTGAAAGCTCCAAAGATAAAAGAGAAATTCATAATCATTTTGCAGTCGAGTTTAAATAATTCATTTGCTTGCTTACTCTTCAAAGCATACTAATAAAGTGAAATACCTTCCACAGCGAAGATTTCACAGTCAAAAATATGAAATGTGGCCAGGAGACAGAACTGATTGAGCTGGTTTTTATTACCTAATTCAGGTGTTGTGGTTGGTGTGAACTGATCCATGGTATGCAAAGCACTCACCTGGTTTGCTCACGGGTGCAAAGACATGGAGGGCACATCTTTGATAAGAAGGGGAGATACAGGTGAAAAACTACACACCAGATGCACCTCCAAGCTTAAAAATGATACAGTCTGGTGACATTTGATGTCATGTTGGGATCAGTAACAAAACTTGCATGGTCTTCCTGAGGGACAACATCATCCTCCACAAAGGCATGGCTTTTAATTGTTAATTAAGAGAGAATCATTCCCTGGAAAACAATGCGATAAATACCCTAAATTCAAGCAAGAAGTTTACTCTTTTTAATGCTTTTTTCTTTTACTTTTTTTTTTTAATAAAAAAGTGTGTGGGGTTTATCACTAGGAGGTCAAACCTCTCCCCTGAAAGAGGCATTCAAAGGACTAGCACACTTCAGGTATGGCTCCCCCAGCCAGGGATATGCCAAAAAAATCCTACAAATGTAGGTGCTAAGATTAGACTTTCATGAAGTGGAGAGATAATCATAAAATATGTTGAGTTGTGTATCATCACAGATTCCATTTTATACCCTTGACTATGAAATTTCCTCCCATTTTGATGGGAGTTGTGACACAGTAGAGTTGAATTGTTTTAGGCAGAGCAGGGGGAAAGTGTTGATACCATTTAATAACTCCCCAGCCTGGAGGAAAACACAGTGGGAGTGTGATAATGAAAATGTTAAGTCTGATTTGTTCAGAGGTGACACTGTGATTGGCAAGATGAATGACTGGCTGCTTTGTTAGATGAGGAAAAAGCTGCTTCAGGTGGCAAGTTGTGTCTGTCATATCCAAGGACACTTTCATGTTTTAGGTGCTGTTTATCATCACATTAGCAGAGAATTCTGATGCTGAGCAGGAGAGAGTTTGTCAGACAAAAGCACTGAGCAAGAGAAGTTGTTTTTCTGCAGCAAGTTACCTGCACTGCCATTGTTTCAGAAACTTGGGGTTAAGTAAAGGAGGGAATTTGGTGACAGATGGAACAGACAGGATGTCAAAGGTAGTCTCAGGATGTAAAGATACATTAATGAAATCCAGAAATACCTCAGAGTCCCTGAGACCTTTTACTCCCTGAAGGTGTTTGGGATCACCTTTGAATGGGTGAGTCTATTTGTAAATACAAGTGTTTGTAAATCTTCTGCATTATGAGCTCTGCTGAAAACAAAGAGTTTTTCAAGTCCTTAATGTTTCCTCAGGAAACTAATGAATTGCCACTGCCTCCTGACTGTAATCAGTTTGATACTGTGTTAATTATAGTATACATGGGCAACTACAGTTTATTATTTGAGCTATTGTAGTAACGCTTGATTAAAAATATTAGTAATAAAACAGTGTATTTTAATGCCTTCCAGAGTGGCTTTGGAATTGGAAAACGTTTCCAACTGAAACAGCACAGGAGGAGGGGAATTTTCCCCAATGTGTTTGCTGTTCACAGTGGCTGCCTCAAAGCTCACCCATTATTCACAGCTAAAGTTCACTGGACCTTCTAGAGGGTTTAATGAGTATTATTCTCCAGGTGATATTGGCTCTAAATTCATAATGTAAAAATATGGCAGAGATATTTCATGCTCTTAATGAGTGGGACCAGAATAAATCTGTAAGTTGATCATCAGTCTTAGTTTGCTTGAAAATTCGGAATTTCAAAGTATTTTTAGAAACCTTCTTAATACAATTTTTGTAGCTATTAATGATTTCTATTCTTTAATTGGAGATACGAGCTGCTGCAATTCCACAGCAAGGCTTGGTAGAATATTTAGGAATCATAAGTCTTATTTCACAGCATGAAACAAAATTTAGTTTCTTTCTCCCCCAGACTGTTTTGTTTTTTTTTTTTAATATATGGTGGCTAAACATGAAAACTAAAATAAATTTGAAAGAAATTAATGCTTCATTAAAGCCCATATAATAAATTCACTTCTAACTGTTTAGATGAAACAGTGTCTTCATTTGGTAGAGTTGCGTTTAAAATAAATTTTATTTTTAAATTTGAAGTTGTTTAATTTCACAGAAATGGTATAGGACATATTAAGATATTGAAATACAGATAATTTTGGAAGTATCATATTTGATAGGAAGCTGTCATTATTCTTTTTGGTTATAGTAATTTAAATTTATGTTCCCACTAGTTAGTCCTGGTTTCTGTGAAGACTTGACCAGGCATGAACTAGTAAAAGTAACTTAAACCAGTGGCCTAAAGAAGGAAAAAAAATAAATCTGGTTTTTCCTGCGCTCCCTTGGGGTGCCATTTGAGATGTTCTGAAGTCTCTGTTGGCTCAGGGACAAGGTCGGTAAACCAGGAGGTGTTTGAGTAACTCAGAAGTAGAGCTGAATAATCAGTTGTTTTTCCAGTAACTTCCTTTCACTTTATAAGGTGTTTAGAGAAAGTTTTGCCATAATTTTAGAAAGAAAACCAATCAGTTTTTCTGAAAACAGCATCAAATTTTCTGATCAAAGGTGTTGAAGCAGCCCAGAGCCCCACTCTGCAAAGGTTTCAGGGCAGAAACCCTGTCAGAGTTCGGTGTCAAAGGGAAAAAGCAACTTGATTTCATGTGATCAGGACAGAAAGAACAACATGCTGCATCACTGACTTCTGTGGCCCATAATATAAATCTGAGATGTCAATAAATGGTGGTATTTTTGGCATAAATCAAGGCTAGAGTTGGTGGGGGCTGTAGGATTGCAGTGTGTGTCACAATTTCCTAGTCTGGGGTTAGGCTGATATATTTGATTTTAATTATATTTTACCATTCCAAGTGCTGTAAAATTTGTAAGAGTGTGTCTGATGCCCAAATGATGCCACTGTGTGTCTGAAGCCCAAATCATAGAATCATAGAATGGACTGGGTTGGAAAAGACCTCCCAGATCATCAAGTCCAACCCTTGGTCCAACTCCAGTCCCTTTACCAGATCATGGCACTCAGTGCCACGGCCAATCTCAGCTTGAAAACCTCCAGGGATGGGGAATCCACCCCCTCTCTGGGCAGCCCATTCCAATCCCTGAGCACTCTCTCTGCAAAGAATTTGTTCTGATCTCCAACTTCAATTTCCCCTGGCAGAGCTTGAGCCCATCGTGCCCCCTTGTCCTATTGCTGAGTGCCTGGGAGAAGAGACCAACCCCCACCTGGCCACAACTTCCCTTCAGGCAGTTCCAGACAGTGCTGAGGTCACCTCTGAGCCTCCTCTTCTCCAGGCTAAACACCCCCAGCTCCCTCAGCCTCTCCCCACAGCACTTGTGCTCCAGTCCCTTCACCAGCCTTGTTGCTCTTCTCTGGCCCCGCTCCAGCCCCTCAATCTCTTTCCTGAACTGGGGGGCCCAGAACTGAACACAACACTCAAGGTGTGGCCTCACCAACACAGAGTCCAGGGGAAGGGTCACTGCCCTGGGCCTGCTGGCCACGCTAGTTTGGATCCAGGCCAGGATCCCCTTGGCCTTCTTGGCCACCTGGGCACACTGGTGGCTCCTGTTGAGCTTCCTGTCCCTCAGTCCCCCCAGGTCCCTCTGCCTGGCTGCTCTCCAGCCACTCTGTGCCCAGCCTGGAGCGCTGCAGGGGGTTGTTGTGGCCAAAGGGCAGGACCTGCACTTGGCCTTGTTGAACTCCATCCCATTGCAATCAGCCCATCTCTCCAGTCTCTCCAGATCCCTCTGCAGAGCCCTCCTGCCTTCCAGCAGGTTGACACTCCCTCCCAACTTGGTGTCATCAGCAAATTTGCTGCTGATGGACTCAATCCCCTCATCTAAATCATCACTAAAGATGTTAAACAGGACTGGACCCAACACAGACCCCTGGGGAACACCACTGGTGACCGGCTGCCAAATGATGCCATCCTGTGTCTGAAGCCCAAATGATGCCATCCTGTTTCATGCCAAGTATGCCATAGTTTCTATTCAGTAGGAGTTGTCCCATTAATAGCAAGGAGCTCACTTGCAAAGTAACACAAAATCAGGGTATTGTAAGTTGGATCTGAGGGATCAGTTCAAATATTTTCACTGAGTAAGTTCACAACAAGAAGCCATTAGAGGCTGTTTGAGAAGAAAACAAAAGAGGGAAGCAAAATCAAACAAATTGTCTGAATTTCTGAAACAGTAACTCCTGAGAACCTCTTTTGATCAAACCCACCTGAAAGGATTTGGTGAGATGTGACATGAGTGCTCATTATTCAAAGAACACCCTTTACATCATAAATAAAACCAGAAGTGCAAAAGAAACACCAGTGAAGGAAAATAGATAGTGGGAAAAAAAGGAAGAATAATTTATAAATGATGGGATTTAGCTTTTTTTTTCAAGAGAAAGCAGGTGCACACTTTGACTGAGTTGAGTTTGTATTATGTAGCATGCATGGGAGAATATAGGAACACATTTCTGAAATTAAACATGCATGCCTAGGAATTGCCAAGCAAGATGGGTTAGAACTAATCTCTCTGGTGATCAGGAGAAACAACAACAAAAAAAAGAACAAAAAGATTGATTAACCTGGATCGTAGCTGAATAGAATGTTCTGCTTGGCAGGACAGTGCCCAGGAGGGAAATGAAATGTGGGCAGTGAAGGAAGAGGCACTGCTCAACTTTGTGACACCTGAATCTGTCATTTCTCACTTAATAAAAGTATTGCTGAGACATTACTGTGGAGAAGAAAGGTAAAAAACAGCTTTTGGGATGAATGCACTTAAATGATGTGGAAGGAAGTTTTTATCTATGAAGCCGTTGTTGTGCTCACTGCTGAAAATAATGACTGTATTAACAGAATAAAAAAGGTAAGCAGTCTTTGAAGGTTATTCAGCACATAATTACAGCAAGGGAATTAAAGGATGAATAGAAGTGGGGGGTTGAAAAATTAATAACAAAATATCTTTTTTATATTGAAACATTTACACTAATACTTGGGAGTTTTTTCCTGCTGTTCAGAATGAATAAAAGTGATTCCACTTGTCTGTTGCACTTGAAAAATGAAAATCTTTGGAAATAATTTGTTCATAATGCAGGTTCTCTTAGTATTCAAACTTTTTCTCACTTTTTTTAAAGTCACAATAACTGGCAAAGTTAAATAAAATTATTTCACATGATTTAAAAAAAACTCAACTTTTTGTATAAGGGGATTTGAATTTTGTTTCTTGTGTGGTTTTCTAGGGTGGGAAATGCATTTTTCCCAGGATTCAGAGGCTCTGCTTTGTTAAGCAGCTCCTGAGTGACACCTCTCAGCAATTACTCTGCTGCTGTCACTTCCTTGCTTGGGTATTGGAATTTCCAGGGTTTATTGTACAAGACTTGGAACTTTGCTGAGCTGTGTCCTGTGTCATTCTTTATTCTGGGACATCCTGAGCTTTGCAGAATGTGTTGGAGGCTAGAGAGGAATTTTCATAGCAGGACCCCATCCAAGGTGGCACAAGGAACACCCAAGTCCTTCTTTAACCACTGGCTTTGCTTTACCAAATGGGAAAAAATTGCTGAGATAATGAATTTTTATGGTGAAATATATGTGGGAAAACGAAGAATAATACCAAGAATAGCCCTTGCTGCTGTACCTGCTTCTCTGTTGTTTGGAGTGGATGAGAAGCTTTGCTTGATGCCTTCCTAAACACACTGTCCCAGTGCTCAGACACTGCAGTGCTGGGGGCCTGAATGCTCCATCCATTGACAAAAAGCATTTAAAAATGTAGATTTGCATTTAAAAATTTAAAAAAGCTCCATTTCCAAATGTGCTTCCCCTGCCAGTACAGCAAAGGGGGGAGGGCTGGGAAAGATGAACACCAAGTCAGAGCCCAAACTGGGCTTACTTAATTTGGGTTTCACCTTTTGGCCTGAGCTGATATTGATGGTGTGTGCATTGTTTTTCTTTGTAGCAGTGCTTAATGGATGCTTTGGGATTGATTCCCTTTCTCATTAGTAACATCTGGAAGGGCTGCCTCCTGTTCCTTGTGGTTCCTCAGTCTAACATCACATTCTTTTCACTTCCAAGTGAGGTGCCTCCTACATGTGCTCAAAATCTGATCCCCTGCTCAGATCTGGTCGGTTTTATTTTAGTGGAAGCATCATTGATATACATGTTTTTATAGTTTTACTCCATTTCTTGGAATAGCTTCAGTTTGGTGGCTTTTGGTTGTCTGTAATCCCTGCTGGCATTTTCATATCCGTATTTTTAATATGTTTTTAATCACTCTGTGTCCTTATACAGACCCTTTAGTCTCCCATCTGTAAAAAAAAAATCCAAACAAAAAACCCTGATGATTCTTTTCAACATTTTCCTTTTTTATGTTTTGGTGGGTTTGGGTTTTGTTTTGGCTTGGGTTTTGTTTTGGTTTTTGTTTGGTTGGTTGGTTTAGTTTGGGTTTGGGTTTGGTTTTTTTGTGGGTTTTTTTTTTTTGGTTGTTGGTTTGGTTTTTCTTATTTTTTTGGTGTTTTGTTTGTTTGTTTGTTTGTTTGTTTGTTTCAAGTATATAAGAACTTGTGTTTAGTGATGACCTCTCTCCAAGTGGCTTCAGAGAATCCTGGGGCCTGAGGCTGTGCAGTGATAGGCTTAGATTTAAGATTAATAACACTCTTTCTTGTGTATTTGGGACCTGTTTGGGCAAGCACTTTAGAATGTGATCTGTGTCATACAAACCTCACCATTTAATTGCTTTTCACTGTGTGTTTTCTCCATAGCTGGGAGTGTTCTGGCTGTTTAACTTGTTAACTTTTAGTATTTGGTCTGTGTTGCTTCAGTCCAGAAGTTGGTCTTGGTGATAAAGTTTAATTTAATTTATGTTGGTTTTAAAGCCATGTATTTTTCCTTGAGAATTTATGCAGGGAAAGTTGGACAAAAACACTGGCCCAGCACAGAATCCCTCCTTCCCCTTCTGCATCAATACTTACTTCTTTATGTCCTTCTCCCTGGGGTATTAATAGCCATTTATTCCTTTCAGATTTACAAAGGGATTTCACATTTTGATGCAGAGAACTTCTCTTCTGTCTCTCTCTCTGTGTTCCCACAGCTTGTCACATCCCCATTTTTTTCATTTTATTTTCTTTTTTCTTCCTGACTCAATTTCCCTCTACTTACTAGAAAAAAAAAGTACTGGTTAGGTGTGAGGGTTTGGTCTGGTTTGAATATCATTGTATCATGTCAAGAGGTTTTTAAATGTGCACGATGTGGTTTTTTTCAGAGGTGGGAGAGATCTGCTGTCCCTTGCCATGCTGGTCACTCACCCCACTGCACAGGCTCAGCATGGTTGGGGACAGCAATCTGCAGGATTTCCTCATTTTATAAAAAGAAAGGGTTCTAAGGGAGTTGGAAAATATTCTTGGATAGAATTTGACACACCAAAAAAGATGTTTGCCATGAAATGAGTTTATGTACTGTGGCCTCGTGCTTTTGTGGAGCTGCATTTAAATACCAGCAAAGGCTGGATTCATGCCTTGTTACTTTTAGAAAGGAGTTTTTATTATCATTGTCCTGGATGTTTGGTTGTTTTTGTTTTTTGGGGTTTTTTTTTGCTAGTACCAGTACTTAAGAAACAACATTTTAGAAATCAGGTAGTTAGAGATAAATGATTTGAACTAATATTACAAACTGTTTTGATGAGTGTGGGGTGTCATTTTAATGTAGATTTCTTCAATCCTTTTATCTGCTAGTACAATAAAAGCTTGTAACACCTATGATAGTTTTCACCTGTGCTTTTTGTTTGCTGCTCCCAGCTGTGCATTAGTATTCAGCATCAGTATTAACCAGAAAGCATTTAAAGATTTTGCAAACAATCAAACCTGTCATTTTACTGAAAGAAGATACTGAGGTGTAACGTTGGCATCGTAAAATAAAATAAAATGTGTAATTGCTGTCATCGTTGCCAACCTCAGAGTTTCAAAAGAATATGCCTTCGGTACTGGAAAACAATTTCTCAGAATTCTTGCAAACTGAAAGGCTCAATTTTTTTTTGTTTTTCTCAAAAGATTGTGAAGGACAAATGTCCAGTGCTTTGAGCTAGAAAAAAATATGTAGTGGGTGACATGACCCAACAATTGTAGTGAAGTGGAGAGGTCTTTCTTCCTCCTTTGGTAAAGTTGAATAACCTCCTGGGGAAACCTACATTTTTGGGTTTGTAGGCTGTGCTTGGAGCTTTGGGATCACTCCTGTGAACACACAGAAACTGGCTTTGTGAGTCAGGGATGAAGGGCTGCTGTCCCAGAGGCAGCTGAGGGGTAAATTCTGCAGCATTTCGGGAGCATGGCACCATGCAGTGCTGGAAAGAGGAATGTAGATCCCTAAGATATGAAAGTATAGGAAAAAATGGATAGGAAGACTTCAGGGACCACCGTGGAGTTGTAGCTGGTGATTGCAAAGATCTGTGTTCCCTATGCCAGCTCTGACCCGAAGGCAGACTGTGCTTCAGAAAGGAGTGAACTTGAATTGGGGAACCTGTCCCTGAACAACTGTGCTATGAAATCGAGAAGCAGGATGCCTTTGGAACCAGTACACATGCAGCACAGGAACAAAATAAGTTGTCACTCTAAATGAATAATATTTCTGTCCATATTTCTTTCCATTATAATAGTGATAAACCAGACTTTGAGGCTTTTTAAGAAAAAAGGGATAAAATGCATCTCCTTGTCTCTCTTTACCAGTATGCTTATTAGATTATTCACATTTTCTAGAGCTTTTTGGGTGACTTGGATATTTCTGTACATCTGAATATTATGAGCAAACTATCCAGAGTATCCATACATGTGGCATTCCTTCAGTATTAGTTGCTATTCCCCAGGGGTCTGTACCAGGGCCAGTTCTGCAGAGGACTAACCCCATGCACCAGGACATGCTGGGGGATCAGCAGCTGGAAAAGAGCTTTGCACAAGACCCAAGTGGTCCTGGTGGGCAACAAGCTGAACAGCAACATGTCCTTGCAGCAAGAAAGGCCCAGGGTATCCATGGATGCAGTAGGAAGAGCACTTCCAGCTGGTCAAAGCAGACCTTTCCTCTGCTCAGGACTGATGGTATCACACCTGGAGTGACGTGTCCAGGGCTGGGCTCTGCAGGGCAGCAAACCCAGGGGGCTGCTGGAGCGAGTTCAGCAAAGGGCTGCCAAGGGGAGGGAGAACTGGAGGCATTTCAAATCAGGAGCATTCTGAGAGGCTGCTCACCCGGAGTCTGCACTGGGGATCTCACCAGCGTGCCTGAAAGCCTGATGGGAGGGTGCAGGGAGGACAGAGCCAGGCTGTTCTCAGGGGGATGCAGTGGAAGGCCAGCAAAGCAAGCTGAAATGCAGGGAATTCTGTTCAAATACCAGGAAAAGCCATTTGTACTATGTGGGATCGAACACTGGCACAGAACGCCCAGAGAGGTTTGAGAGTCTCCAGCCTTGGATATGTTCAAAACTTGACTGTACACAACCCTCAGTAGCTGTTCCAGCTTTTCCTGCTCTGAGCAAGCAGAGCATCTCCAGAGGCCCCTTCCAGCCTCAGGGATTCTCTGGGATTCAGTGAGCACATGTGATCTGACAGCTGAGAGCAAGGTCCAGGTAAAACTGGGCAAAGGATGTTTATTGAATTGGCTTTTCCTCTACTGAAAAGCAGATATGGAACCCTGGAAGGTTTTTGGTGTTAAATCAGGAGGGTACTTGGGAGGGGAAACAAAAATGGACACTCCATTCCTCGTGTTGCAAAGAGAGGAGCATTCATTTTATGGTTTAAACTAATCCATGAGTTGACTAACACCTTCTAACTCAACTAACCAAAACAGTGCTCACTGAACGGTCCAATTTTCACATGATAGAAAGTTACTCTTCCAAATGAGATGGATTTTTAATTAAAATTACTTTCCTTCTTGAGAGGTATAATTTGTCACAATATGACCTCATATTTCATCACTTTGAAAACTGCCTAATTCTAATTTTTTCCACTTTCTGGGAAAAAAGCTGAAGGTCCAAGAAAATGCGTTGTAAGAAGTCACTGACATGACAGATTTCAATATCTCTAAGTAATTAGTTAAGTTATGCTTGTCTCTTTCATTAAAAGCACCATTAGACAGCCAGATGCAAAAGATGACTGTGCTAAATGGTTTTCCAGGTAATTCTTGATAATGTTAAATGTGGTTGTCATTTCAATTGATCACTCTGCATCTTTCCTTAAATATCCATCCATCTACTTGAGCTGCCTGCTCAATAAATTGCATGTGGAAATCATTAGGATAATTTAATGAAAAGAATCCCCTGCTTTAACTAGCTGCAGAATGTTTTCTGTTTCTGTGTTTGGCTTCTTCTTCTTTTTTTTCTTCCCAGCCTCTCCTGAGAGTGGTGAAAAAATCTATGCTAGAGACATTTCTCTCTCCTTTGTTTCTTAGCACATTTCTCCCTGTTTGAGGCTTCTTTTGGAAACAAAGTACACTATCAATGTGCTGAGTAGAAAATTGTAAATCTGTGCCAAAAGCCATCCATTGCCCACCATTTCTGCTCGTGCTTTAGTGAAAGAAGAGCACCAAAGGTTGATGGGGGCACTGATTCCCTGTCATAGCACAAGGCTCAAACAAGCACATTTTCCTTTCTGTAAATGTACCCACTTTGCCAAGTGAAAGCCCACAGTATTTGGGCTATTCTTCACATTCTTTCATTGTTAGAAATTTTGCCCTGTACAGAAGATAGAACAGAAAAAGGACTAAATTAAGGATTTTTTCATCTTGGCTGTTTGAAAAAAGGTTGGCTGGTCACTTGGTTTTTCAGTGTTGCAATTACATGAGAAAGGTGATGTGCTGATAAAGGAGACAGAATGCAAAATTATGGCTGTTAGTGAGTGCTTAACCCTGGCAGGGGTGGGCTGAGAGGAGAAGGCAGCACAGCACAGTGACATTCCAGCCCCAGAGCACATCCCCTGCCAGGCACCAACAGAGCTGAATGGCCCCATTGCTTGGGCAGTGCAAATGGCACTCCCACAATGTCCCTGACCTGCCTTAGAGCTTCAGGAGAGAAGATGCTTGGGAATAGTCCCCAGTGGGTGTCTCTCAGTGCATTCTCCACGTGGTGTGTCTGCAGACTGCAGCATGATGTGTCCTGTTTCTGTGTCTGCACAACAGCCACGACTTCACTCTCCCTTGAGCCCCCCTGAATTCATCCCTTGATAATGTTGGTCTGCCTGCATTCTCTTCTGAGTAGAACTGGCTGGTGCAGTCATGGTCAGGCACTGCTCTCCTGGAAGTTGTGACTGCATTAAAGACTCTGCCTCAACCTTTGTTGTTGCACATGCTGTTTTGCTTGAACTCAGCAAGTGTTTGGTGCTTTTGGTCTCACTCTTTGACATTAAAAGAAAGGCAGTTCTTTCCTGGATGCAACTGTCATTAGTGCTTTGAAATTTTCCTTTGTTTTCTTTCAGAACATGCTGTCTTTCTGGGTTTTTCAGTTATTGTTGGCTTTTCTTTTGACAGCCTGTTTTCTTTTATCTAATGGTGTTTGAGCAGGTAAATAGGGGATCCTTTGAATAGCACATTTTACTAAAACAAACCAACCTAATTAACTCATTCTCTAGTTATGTGCTCCAGTAATCCTTCAATGCAGACTCCTTACAAATGGTGTTATTACAGATAAGAAGAACTAACATAAATCAGAAATGTCAACTGCTTTTTCAAAGACCCTTTTTTTTCTCCAGATTTTAAAGGAGTCACTAATTGTTTATTGTACATCTTATGTATTTCTTTAACTATGTTACCTAGGAGCTATTATTGAAGGGGGGTTTTAAAGTTTAGAGAAAACTAATAAATAACCAAAGTTTGTGTAACTGGATTGAGTAAAGTAAGAACTGATAGACTTGCCACAAATGTAAAATCATTATCAGCTCATCTGATTTTCTGTATATGATCTTTCATCAAGCATTTAAAGGCAATATTTAGCCTTGGTTCTGCCCATGTATCTCTGAAACACAAGACTTACGAATTACATTCTTGGAGAACAGAAAGCAAAGTGCCTCATAGGGATAATCACATGGGGAAGATCTTTATTCGGGTTTCAGATATCCTAAAATAAGGTATTTGAAGAAGGAGGGAAATGAATTATTGAGGGTGAGTGATAGTAACTCCTTCTGGGAGTATTTGAGACTCTTTGATTCTCCTTGAGAGTACCAGAACCTTGAGGTGCTTTCAGTGCTGCTCAGACACTGCTGGGTGTTCATGGAGCTGCAAGGTAGTCAAATAAAAGGAAGAGAGAGACAAAAAGCCAAGTTTAGGGTGGAAAGGGAGTCATTCAGGACCTCAGTCTGGAGAGGATACAGGAGGAAAACTGAGACTGGCTAGAGAAGATAAATTAG
Source organism: Pithys albifrons albifrons (assembly GCF_047495875.1). Classification (NCBI taxonomy): domain Eukaryota; kingdom Metazoa; phylum Chordata; class Aves; order Passeriformes; family Thamnophilidae; genus Pithys; species Pithys albifrons. The sequence goes on from NC_092464.1 coordinate 54,730,690, forward strand.
AAAACTCAACTGTTCAAGTGAAGAAGAAATGGTGAAGAGTCACTTTGGGGCTAGAGCTAGTGATAAACTTGCTGGGAATCAAGTTAAATACAGGGAGCAGCTGCTGGGCAGGAGGCTGGGAAAGCAGGTGGCTGAGGATGTGCACACTGCCTGCTGAGGGAGCCTGAAGGGTGGGTTCAGATAAGCTGGGAGGAGGAAGCTGAGGGTGGAACTGTGGTGGATGTGCAGAACAGCTGTGTCCACTGACATTCACTCTCTTTCTGAACTCTGAATGGACTATGAGATTTCAGAGCCTGCTGTTCCTCTGTTTTCAGGAAGCTTCCATTGCAGGCAGTCTGATTTTCTGATCCCTCTGCTGTCTTTTAAGTACATGTTATAGTGAAAATAGCTATATCCCCTTTGCCAGATCCCTGTTTGTCAAGGCTGAATCACCGTGTCACCAAGTTTGGAAGCCTGGAAGGTGTTTGGGCTCCTTGTACTTTCTTATTCCTGGCTCCCCCAAACTTCTCTTTGGCAAGCCATCTAATCAATGAATGTGAATATTCATAATATGAACATTCCCCCCGGTCAGTCTATGGCAGCTTCTCCAGCCACACAACTGCTGGTTGCATCTTAGTAATGCTCCTGGTTGTCACTGTCTACTGGCCAAGTTGATTCGGAGACAGTGTCATCACTCCTGAGAACCTGAATTGAGTAGGAAATCCTGCAAACTTGCAATGTGTGATTCTTCTTGGATCTGGTTGGTTTCTGGTTTTGTTTTTGGGGGGCTGGTTGATGTGCTTGGTCAGTTACTTTGTTTTGTTCTGTTGTTCTGAACAATTTAAAAGACCTCTTTCACAAAGTGGAGCTCCTGTCATCCTGTGACAGAGAAAGAGAGGGCTGTTGCCATAGAACTTCTGTCTTTTTTGGAAGTCATTATGTAGGGGACAGGATGGTGGATACTGGATCTAATTATTGCCTTAAGGATTTTCTCACTGCCTTCATACTCTTTTGTAACACTAGGTAGTTACTCAGGAATACTCCTTGCAAATAGTTAATAAATGCAAGCCTCATTTTTTAGAGTAACAGTCAGAAATTTCAGTAGAAATGTCTGGAAGAAATGCTGAGCACTTCCAACTGAAGCCAGTGCTGGTTTGAATGGCTGAAGTGCTGTACAGAAATCACCCCTCTAAAAAATCATTCACTAGTTATCAAGTTGGGGGTGAAAATTAATAGGATTTTTTCCCATGGTCTGCCTATGCCTCATTCAACTATTTGTAAAATGGAGTGATATCATCTTTCATTTTTCTGGCCATTTTAAAGATTTATTAGGTTTTGCAAGCAGTCCTCTGTTTGGAAAAGTGTTATAGAGAGTTCAAGATAATGAATGGATTTAACAGGTTCACCACAGGTTTTAACAGTTTGCAGCAAATATTGAACAGCTGATCATAATTAACTTTTCATTTATCACACCTTCTTAATGGCACAGGGGGTCTGAGGGCAGTCAGTTAGAAACTGCATAATGTATACAATATAAGAGGTGAATTCATGGTTTAGTTGAGTATCCCAACAACGATGGGGTTTAACCTTTTGAGTGTGACCATACAGCTTTATAGCCACGTTCTTTTACCTTCCTTTTCACTTTATAAATGTAAAACTGTGTTCAAACTGCAGCTATGAAAACAAGTACTAGTTTAGGGAGAGTAAGTTGTGACCTTATTGAAGATGATGGGGAAATTTCCATCATCTGTTTTTTATGCCTCTTAACTTTTCACTCATCTGTGATGAATGTAACAATATATGAACATATGCATGACTATCTTGGATGTCATCATGTTGCTTTATTCCTGCCCTGACACATCATGCATTGGCTGATCTCATGTGCCACTCAGGTCAGGGCAGTTTCCTTGAAGGAAATCTTGTTGTGTGCTCATACTGTCTTTTCAGAATTGCTAATATTAGTTATTATTGCATCTCCAAAAATGTGCAGCAATGGCAGACAGCTCCTCAGCAGTGCTGCTGCCAAACCCAGAGGGGATGGTGGTGACTCTGGTCAGCTGCTTTTGGTATCTGGGCATATTACCTTGAGTGTGCTTTCTACAGGGATTATGAGACTCATCAGGTTGCTGTGATTAACCACTTGTGTTTTAAATGTTGTTTAACATATTAGACTTAGAAACTGCTTGAATCCAACTTGAATTGTTTTTTCCACAAACAAGTATGTTCCCTTTCCTTTCCCTTCCCTTTCCTTTCCCTTTCCTTTCCCTTTCCTTTCCCTTTCCTTTCCCTTTCCTTTCCCTTTCCTTTCCCTTTCCTTTCCCTTTCCTTTCCCTTTCCTTTCCCTTTCCTTTCCCTTCCTTTTCCCTCCCTCCTTCCCTCTATCTCTATCTCTCTCTATATCTCTCTCTCTCTCTCTATTTCTCTCTCTCTTATATATATATATATTTTTTTTTTCACTGAAAACAGTACCACTCTAATTGGTTTGGTTTCAAAGTAGGTGCTGAAATGAGCCTTTGAATGTGCCTTCCTGTCTCTGGGCAAACAGCAATGCTCCTAATAACAAACATAGAAGGTTGTTATACATTTCACCTTACAAATTCTGGTTCTCTTCCCTTTTTGCACATGCTTTGTTTGAGGGAAAACCCCATCTGTAGTTAACTATACTGAGCACACAATGTATTTCTTTATCTCCTTGTGCAATTTCTTTCCAACTCTCCATCTCACTTTGTTCATTGATGCCTAACATCACCTTAAATTGAGTTGCAGACACATAGAATTTCTTGCTCTCCTTCCTGGCCTTTTTTTTAACTTTGTTAAAAATACAGAGTTCTCCTGTATCTTTTACCCTCAGCCTTAAATTTCTGTCATTTATTGACAGTGTAAGAAGGTGGGTATTATTTAAATTCAGATTATTTCATCCTTTTAATATTAATGTTATTGTTGCTATCTAAAATCGAGGGAGAGTCTGTTTGTATTGCCAAATCCACTGATCAATGAATCAGCACAAATTATACTCTTAGGCTGGTCTTCATCCAGTAAATTCTACTTTAATCAATTTTACTATTGTAATTTTACATCCAGACTAATAAGACTGGACTTGACATTTTTCGTTAGCAAAATACTGAGTCAAAAATTCACTCCTTTGTTTATTTTAGAGTTAATTATATTGTAGTGGTGGAACTGCAGAGATATCCACTTGCAGGGTAGGAGGAGGGGATATCTGCTTAATCCCACGCCTTCCTTCTCAGGTGGATTTGTCCTTTATAGTGCTAATAAATAGCTGCTATTTTTGTTCTTTCTGAAGATTCAAATTTATGCATTACTTTAAAATGCTGACCTGTTGGCTCAGGTCCAGAGGAGGGTCACAAAGTGATCAGAGAACTGGAACTCCCCTCCTGTGAGGGAGGGCTCAGAGAGCTGAGGTCATTCAGCCTGAAGAGAAGATTCTGGGCAGACCTTATTGCAGATTTTTAGTACCTAAGGAGGGTTTACAAGAGAGATGGGAACACACTTTATGGCAGAGTCTGTAGCAACAGGACAAGGGATAATGATTTTAAACTAAAAACGTATAGATTCAAACTAGATAAAAAGGAAGACGTTTTTGGTTTTGTTTTTGTTTTTTTTTTTGCTTTTTTTTTTATGAGAGTATTGAGACATTGTAGGAGGTTGCCCAGAGAGAAGTGGTAGACATCTCATCACTAGCCATGTTCAAAGCCAGGTTGAATGGAGCTTTGACCAACCTGATGCAGTTAAAATGTCCCTTCTCATTGCAGGAGATTGGAGAAGATCAAAGAATCATAGAATCCTAGAATGGATTGGGTTGGAAAAGACCTCCGAGATCATCAAGTCCAACCCTTGGTCCAACTCCAGTCCCTTTACCAGATCATGGCACTCAGTGCCACGGCCAAGCTCAGTTGAAAAACCTCCAGGGATGGGGAATCCACCCCCTCTCTGGGCAGCCCATTCCAATGCCTGAGCACTCTCTCTGTAAAGAACTTTTTTCTGCTCTCCAACTTCAATTTCCCCTGGCAGAGCTTGAGCCCATCGTGCCCCCTTGTCCTATTGCTGAGTGCCTGGGAGAAGAGACCAACCCCCACCTGGCCAGAACTTCCCTTCAGGCAGTTCCAGACAGTGCTGAGGTCACCTCTGAGCCTCCTCTTCTCCAGGCTAAACAAACCCTTGATGATGACCCTTGAAGGCCCTTTCTTACCCCGACTATTCTATGATGCTCTTCTATAATTCAGTGAATACTCCCTGGGCAGTCCTTCCACCAGTTGCTTTCTCAGAGTCAGCCCTAGATTGTCCCTCAGGAGCCTGTTACCAGCATTTTCCTGGGCATCGAGAATAATACTGGTATTTCTTGTTATATTTGAGCTGGTAGTTTTAGCTGTGTGTAACCATATGCAAAATCTGACCTATTCTGCCACTCTGAGCTGAGGAAATAGAGAGTCCCAGGTACATCTTTGCAGATGGCCCGTCCCTCATGATCCCAGCTAGCCCTCAGGTGCCCACTGGAGAGGAAGTTACATGGCAACTCTACTTCCTTTGAACTACGGGAAGCAGGAAGGGCAATGTAGGAGCACAGCCCAGAGCTGGGTTTTATACAGACTTGATTGTGTGTTGTAGCAAATGCTGTTTCACTCTCCTGGAGGTTACCAACCACAACAGCCTTACATGGGCAGAAAAGAGTAGCTCAGCCATCCTTCCAGTAAATCCCATTTGCAGCAGCAGCTCCAGTTGTTTCCCAGCACACTGGAGAGCTGTCCAGATAACTATTTTTCAGTGAGCTGTCCAGGAGCTCCTTGTGGCAGATACTGCAGCACGTGGTGGGATTGATGGGCTGCCCATGACACTGTGCTGGAAGTCTGGCGAATCCTCCAGAGCACCAGAGATTCATTGCCTTGGTCACTGGAGCATATTTGGATGCTGATTTACCAAAACCTCTTTGCAAACTGTGTGGACTCAGAGCTGAGACTGTGCTGTGTATGTATTAATCTCTGTTATTCAAAGGACTAAAACAAGCAAACAGCAAACAGCTCTAGAAAAGCAGGGACCTGGACAGAATAATAGTTCTGCTTTAATTTGGCCTTGCTTGTCCTTAGAAATGTCAGAATTGTCTGTAAACAAAAGTCTGGCCCTGTGGTAGTGCTAGTTAATCTCGGTGTGAATTGAACAAAAGGTCCTGAGGAGCACCTGAAAGCCCTGCAATATGGAGAGATGACAAAGCCTGAAGTCCTGGCTCTGGGTCATGCTTTCCCAGCCCACACATGGGCAGCAGCATGAAACATGAGTGATTTATCTGTCCCCATTATATTTAAGCCTAAAAACTCTATGGTACTATTGGAAAGCTATTCAGAAGTCTGATGCACTGAATTTTTTTCTTTTCATTTTTCCCGATGCCGACAGTCTCCCTGCTGATAGTTTGATAGATTGGATGTTTTCTGTAACTTTCCATAGCAGGTTATTCTACCTCTCTGTAGGCACATTCTTCCCTCCCTTGATTTTTGTCAGATTTACATCTGTTTCCTTAGCAAGCCACTATAAAAACGTCTCCAAGTCCATTTACGATGTGTGCTTAATATCAGCTTCCCAACGCTGAGCAGAATGTGAAATGACTGAACTGTTTTGAATAACCAGCCCTGGATTTTTAAATTCATCAGAATCCTTTTTTTATTTCCTCTTTGGAGGATCCCTGTCTTTGAATTGATTGTGCTGTGCTTTGCCTAAGGATGTGTTTGCATAATAAGGGCTGTGATTTGAATAGACTAATAGCCCTGTGTGTTTGTGCTCTCCCTCCATTTTCACGATTACAGCAGAAAAGGAGGGCAAGGACAGTTTGAGCTGAGTAATTTAGCATATTTTCACATTGAGGTTTAGTTTTGCTGCATATATAGGACAATGCAACTCAAGCAGATGGCAGAAAATGTGAGGTGAGAACGATGGGAATGAAAAGAGACTTCAAGATGATCTCTTTCACAACTGTACAACAATCAATAACTACAAATTAGTTACAGTTTGAGTGACAAACAAACCTCAGTTATATTCTAAAAAGGGACTGTGAACAAACCCCACATATTAGTCACTCTGACTGTCATCTTTGTGTAACAGACTCAGAGAAGTGTGTTCTGGGACTGTAGGGATATGTTCTTTCCTTTCCCTGTCAACACTCTGATACTCTGGATTGCATGGCAGGAAGAGCAACAGCTGCATCAAACACCTCCTGACCTAAGAGGCCACTTTTTCTTATTGAATTTCAGACTCTTTCTATTCCAGTAAAATCCTTTCACACCTTAAATGATTATTGAAGTTGCATATAAGAGAAATTATTTACTTTTCAGAGCTTTCTCAGAAGAGGTGGGGTTCCCTGCTTTTGCATTGCCCTTCTGGAGAGGAGTGATGACTATGACATACTACAAACATAGGTGAAGGGAATTAATTTGGGTCATCTATTCCCTCTGAATGATTTCAAGTTGAATATGGCAAGAATGTGAGGGAAGAGCCAGAAATTTGAGCTTTGATATCCAAGTATAGATGTAGATAGAGGAGTGGCAGGTTTTTGTTCAGGAAATGTGATTGTACATTCCCATTCAGTGCAATTTCTCAACTGCAGTTTTAGCATTTGCTTCCTCCTGTTCAGGTCTACTTATTTCATACTGAAGGACTGAATAGTTGAAAGGCATTTAGGCTACTACTGTTTTCAGAAACAAAAGCTGGGCTGTTGAGTTACAGAACAAAGGTGGGACTTTTTGTTGTTTTTGTTTTTTTTAATAAAGAGGAAATATTGAGTGAGTATGGGTTTGAAATGGTTAATAAAAGTATAATTTCAGCTTTGAGATTTTTGTAGTCTCAGGCATACTGTAAAAAACATCAATCAGGACTGTCAGTTTGTTCAGCCAGGCTGTACATGTGAGTTCTGTAGTGAAACAAACTGAGCTGTGGTTTGGGTCCCTTCTCCTTCAGCATTTGTACCAAAGAATTGCTTTTAGGAGTGACAGAGTTCTGAGTGTTTTTTGTATTCCCTCTGAGGATGGTGCCAGACTCTTTTTGGTGGTTCCCAGCGACAGGATGAGGAGCAATGGCCATAAACTAAACCACAAGAAGCTCCACCTCAGCATGAGGGAGAACTTTCTACTAAGGGTGGCAGGGCTCTGGAAAAAGCTGCCCAGGGAGTTGTGGAGTGTCCCTCTGTGGAGACATTCCAAACCCACCTGGATGTGTTCCTGTGTACCCTGCCCTAGGTGACCCTGCCTTGCATGGGGGTTGGACTAGATGATCTCCAGAGGCCTCTCCCAAACCTAATAATTCTGTAATTCTGTGATTCTGGAGTTGTACTTTAGGTTAGCTCTGAGCTGGTCCCACAGACCACTCTCTGGTACAGAATGGGATGCATTAGGTACATTCAGGGAGTGCAACTTCCTGTGCTGGTTTGTTCAAAAGGGATCCAGTTCACATTCCTGAGAGGCTTCACAGTGTGAGCTACATTATAGGAAGGGAGGCAGGTAAGGAGATTGTTCTGGAGTGTTTTTGCAGCCAAAACTCAAGTTGGAATGTAGATGCACTGTCTGTTTCTCTTGTTTTGCTCTAAAAACTCAGAGTTATAGGACCATACATACGTTTGCAAACAAACCTAAAGCTGCATATTCAGTCTGTCGCTCACAACTGGCATCTGACAGAAGCTTAGGGCACTTCTGTTGCTTGATTTGATTCTTCAACTTAATTAGTCAGGGAAAGGCTGTACTTTTTGTCTGCATGACTTTCAGTGTGAATTTACAGCAGTGTTTGTGGGGAAGACCAACTGAATCAAATCATTTCTGCAAATTTTCTCTGGTGTTTTACCAGTCCCTGACCAAGAAGTAGCTTTACAGCTGTCACTGTTAAAAATTGAAATTTTTGGAGAAAAAGCCCTCACAAAATTCTGAGAACTGAATTTACTTCCAAATTTAAAAATGGGGAACGTTGCTATGTTATATTTTAATTTGAAGGGTTGTGTTGTTGATATTTACAGTGATATGTGTTGTTCAGATACCACTGGGACACCTGATCAACCTTTCCTACCTCAAATCCTTGAATATCATGACAATTTAGTTTAGTTATCAGTAGGCAGTGACTCCTTTTAGTTCTTCTAATGCCATGCCATAAACTATTGGTGATGTGAGACTCCCCTAAGGAAAGAGACAGTTTACACATTGCTCTTGAGAAGGCTGGCAAAGGGATTTGCAGCCTTTGGTTCTCTTGGGATGACTCTTTCATTCTCCTGGATTGGTGTTATGCAGCAGGATTGTAATTTATGGGGTTTTTTAATTTTAAATTGAGTATAACTGTAAAGCTCTGGTGCCTCTTAGAGCCAATAAACAACATAGGCATTTCTGTATTAATTTTTCAACACATTATTATGATGTTGCTTTGCAATTTAGCAGCATTAAGGATCAGAGATTGACTCCATGCTTTATGTGCTTTATTATCTTTATGTCACTTTTACCACCAGTCCGGTGAATTGGAATTAATGAGGATTGAGAATACATCTAATGCATACTTTGTAGCAAACTGCTGAAATTACTGCTCGAGTAATTTGTTGCTCACTGTAAGATTTTACTGGATCAGCTATGTTGTATCTAGTGATTATAAATTTAATAGTTTTGGTAGACTGCACTGAAATTTCCTGGGGAAAATGATGAGAGTGGTGTAGAGCAAATGCACCATATTTTTCCTGGTTAGTGCAAACCCAGTATGTATGGCCAAACTTCGTGAACGCAGATTTGGGCAGGGCTGTCCCCACGTGCCCTTCCAGCCTGCGCAGTGGATTTCAGGTGAGGCTCAGCGTGCGCAGAACTGGCCCCACCGTTTCAGTCCTGAGGTTCATCTGCCACGGCCGAGCGAGCTTGGACAGTACCAGTGAAGTCCTCAGGACTAGAACCTACAGCACCCGGCATTTCCCAGGAGGTCTCCCATCCAAGTACTAATCCGGGGACACCCCCTTGTCGCGGGGGAGAAGCTTGCGTGCCCTCATGAGGTTGAGAGCTATGCTGGAGGTGGTTTGTGCCTCTGGTAGGGTCTCCCATGCCAGACAGGTCTCAGCTGAAGGGTCAGACAAAGTGTGTCCACGGGCAGGATGGGCTCGCCAGCCATCTGGCAACCATCCTAGGAGAAGGACAACTCCAACCCCAAACCCGGGCAGATGGAGCTCGTTTAGCCCTGTAAGGCCATCCATCTAAGAGAAGGATACTCCAACCAAACCTACGTCCTGAGGTATTCGCTGTCACTGTCCAAGCTCGCTCGGCCGTGGCAGATGAACCTCAGGAGTAAAGGGTGGGGCCAGTTCTGTGCACGCTGTGCCTCACCTAAAAAATCCATTGCGCAGGCTGTAAGGGTTTACCCACATTGCAAAAAGTGCAAACCCATAATTTCTACCTTCCTGCAGCTCAAATGCTCCTTTTCTACCATCACAGACTGGTTTATGGGGTGGTGGGTTTTTTGTTTGGGTGGGTATAAGGGCTGGAGTTCCATTTTTGCAAGTATTCAGGTGCGATAGAGTGGACTCTTCTCTAGCTTTTCTTTTTTGAAACCTTTAAATAAAAATTTGCTTAGTGTTAGCAGCTGTCTCCCAAACTGATAATAGGGGCTGGAAATAAATAGTGCTAACCTTAATTACATGCTTCAGGCTCTCAGCTTTTGCACCAGCTCTGTCAAATGCAGACTATATTTTGTCTGAGATAGGAATGTTTAATCAGATCGACATGAATAAAGGCAAGCTGAGGAATTTGCTCTACTGCCTTTTTTGAATGTGTTAGAACACTCATGTGCAACTTGTCTGTCATGCAGCTGTAACCAGATAAATGATCTCTGTATCCCTGCAGGGCTGGATTGGGGTGTGCTGCTTAGATCTTTCTCAGCAAATGTCTCCCAGCAGCTTGCAGTTATTTGCTGTTAATAATGGTTTGCCTCAAATGATTTCTCTTACTAATTTCCCTTTCTTTGCTCTCTCCCTTCTTCAAAAAAGCATGGTAGAAATACACAATTTATAACATTTATTTTAAAAATAGCCCTTTCTATTATATTGCAATTTTTTCAACAGCTGTAATAAGATTTGATGGTGAAATGCAGATAAGAAACTAAATTAGGTTTATTTCTATGAAAATATTAGGGACATGAACAAATCCTGTGTTTCTATGTAATGATGCAGACTCAGGTTGGGAATAACAACATTCAGATCATGAGCAGCCTTGTAGACCAACTAGAAATGGGAGCAAGGCACTACTTAGAAGAAGGGTGTAGGAAACATGAGGGACTGTCAAAGGGACCTCTGTTGTCACAGGGAAATTAAAAAAAATAAATCTATATGTATCTGGGAAGTCACACTAGAAAACTGTGCTGACTTCCTACTGACCGCTAGAAAGGTTGTTTCAGAGCCTTCCAACATGGTTAATTAGCAACTGCCTTCAGGTTTTCAGCCTTATTTTACTCATTCCCACTTTGGAAGCTTCTGTTCTCATGTCAGTATTGTCTCCCACTTTCTTGCCCTTCTTTGGGATTATCTGACCTTGTCCAGCTACACATCCCAACTTGTTTTGTTGGTCTCAGAGAGCTGATTTTCTTCCCATTGCTCCTTTTATGACACAGGCAATTTGTTTTTCTGGTCATCACTGGAACTTGTCTCTACATGTATTGTGGAGTGAGTTCATTTCTTTTTATTTTTTTGACTATAGATAATTGGCATCAGATGACATGTTTCAGATGAAGACTCTCATACAAGGGGTTTTGTATAAAGGCTTTAATAACTGTCCACTTCTATAAAAACACTTCTCCCGATGCATCTCAAAATTGCATTTGCTTTTTTCAGAGCAGCATCATGCCAGTGATTTATAGTCAGCCTGTGATCAATATATAGAGCCAGGCCTCTTTATCATTTTTAGCTGATGCACTCTCATTCTCTATCATGGATCCATGTTAATAGCCCCTTGCCCTTGTTCTATTACACTTCATTCCATTTCAATTACAAACCTCAAAGCCACCTAATTTTTCGTGGATAATATTCTGTTCCTCCTTTATATTGATGTCTCTCAGCCTCATGTGATCATCCATTTTCATCACAGCAAGTCTACTCTTTGAGCTAAAGCCATTTAATAGGCACATTCTTTATAAGACTTAGCCATGAGGTCTTCTGCTTTCCTGCATGCCAATGCTGTTTGCTCACACATTGTCCTTTAGCTGGTTTCTAACTCACTTATGTACCCCTCCAACAATCTTCTGTGTTATATTTGTGATTATTATGTATTGTTAATTTAGTGTCTAAAGTTAAATGGAGAGAGACAAGAAAGTCCACAGGGGAAATTACAAGGAGTTGTGTGGGTCGCAGCAAACCCTTTAGAGCTGCTTTAGTTCCTATTGAAAGTCTCTTTAGTTCTGTCATGGCTAAGGCTGGGTTTGTTTGCCTCCATTGTGGGCAGTGTTGGTTTTGCCAGAGGATGCTGCTGTTTTCCAGCACACTCTGCCTCATGCCCTGTGCTGTCCCCAGCCAGCTCCCAGGCACCAGCACAAAGCTGTTCTGCCCTGCCCTGCAGAGCAGAGAAGCCACAAAGATGACAAGAAGAATCATGGCTCAAGGTAACAGCAATTTGATAGGTGGAGCAAAAGCAAGGCGAAAAGAGGGATTTATTCCCTGCATCCTATTGGCAAGCAGATCCCTGGCTTCCTCCTGGGGAGCCACACATGTAACTAATGCCATAACTGCAACCACTTCCTACTCTTCCTGAGCATTTTATAGCTGAGCAAAGTAGCGTGGGCCATCCATGTGGTCATTTGGGTCAGCAGTCCTGGCTGTGTCCCCTCCCAGCTCCTTGCTCCCCCCCAGCCTCTCTGTGGAGCTAAAGAGCACACCCTGGGGGTGTGCAGGCTCTGCTCAGCCATCCCCAACAGCACTGGGGGTGTGCACAGATCTGTGTGAGCCTCAGATCCAGAACAAAGCACTGCACGGGCTGCTGGGAAGAAAATTCACTCCAGCGATTACATGCAGAAGGAAAAATTGTATAAAATATATAGGGTTTTTTCCCTATAATATTTTCCCTATAATAACTAATTAGAATATTAAAAAGAAAAAAAAACCAACCAAACAATAATAATAATTAAACAAAAACAAAACACCAAACCCAGCAGTTTGAGCAGATACCAACCTACAGGAAAGCTTAGACCTTAAAATCAAAACTCTTTTGGTATACTGAAACCATTTTTTTCTCTCCTTTTTGTTTAGCCTTGATTATTAAGGCTATGTCTAACAACTGATATTGTGATGAAATCCATGTGATACTCATTTCAGTTTCCTAGTGAATGCAGTTCCATTTATGGACTGTCACATGGTTGACTGTACATACTTCTTGTTCTCTGTCTCAGTTGTTTCTCATGTCACCATGATCTTTAGACCTTTGTTATGCTTCACTTGACCATCAGAGAAAATAAGGTGTTTTTTTTCTTTAACTGTACATATTATATTGATGAGAGACATAAATTCCTACTGTTTCCATCTATATCTCAGAATTCATCTGATATCTGCATTTTCAGCTGTTCCCAGCTGATAAGGTTTCTCAAGAATAGAGCTTAAAAGAGATTAAAATCAGTGCCTAGTCAGTCAATGTGGAACTGATGGAGTTTCAAAAGTGATTAAACTGAAAGAGACGCTCTGGGCAACCCAAGAAGAACATCCTGTGACAAAATTATGATCTTGGCTGGCAAGTCTGTAGTAAAGCCATAAATCCCTAAGACAAGGTCAGCTGCTTTGTGTCTCCTGTGCCCAGCTGTGACTTTTAGACTGAGGCCACACAGAACCACTGCCCCCAAACAACAAAATGGCAACATCTGGGGCTGAGTGTCCAGGAAGAGTTGGCTCTACTGTTTTGACTTCTGTTTAAACTGTAGCAGGAACCTGACACTCCTGCTGAGCAACTGGGGTGGATCTGACATAGCTATTAACTCTGGGGATGTTTTTTTCACCCCTTATGCACTGCAAGCCTGCACATACCAGTCTCTGAGGTATGGGATGAGGGGGACAGCTAAGAAGGGATTTCAATTTGACTTGGACAATCTCCTTAGTGAAATGTTTTCCACATTCTTGTAACAGTTTGATGTCTCTAAAAGTGTAATTAATTTATTTGCCTGAAAATTATTTCAGATGCTAAGCTTTAGCCTCTTTGATGTTCTTGCCATGTATTTAATTTCATAGAAAAATGAAATATATTCATTTGTATAAAGATTTTAACCTTTTTTAATCCTTAATTTAGAAAAAAAACCCCTTAATGGTAATAGTCTCTCTAATACATATCATGTATTGTTTAAAAATATCTATGAGTGTCTTGATTCTTAAAATTAGCTGGGGTTGAGTCTCTGTAAGAAGCAGTTGAGGAGTTACCAAGGCTCATTTCTATGGAGCACTGAAGACAAAGCATAAAGAGAGCCCATGTTTGCAAATGCATAAGATGCCCAGAGTGGATGCTGTAGCTGTAATGGCTAATCCATCATCAAAGTCTAGCAAAACTTTCCCCTTATTTAGGGAAGTTTCCCCTTATTGAGACAGATATGTTCAGGTGTTTCAATAGTTACAGTGTGATACTAAAGTCCTGCTTGCCATCAGACTGCCACAAAGGGCCTTTCACCATTTTTGCCCTTTAGTTTTTTTCTGTTCAGGACTTTGAGATTGCCATGGCCTGATCCCCAGCTGTTACAAATCAGTGAAGTTTAATTTAATCTGTTAGGCTATCCCAATTTAATTTAAGTTTCACGTTCCTTGGTAATTAGATCCCCTTCAGCCTGAGCTGGTGCCTGTTCTGTTAATTCTAAGCCTAAGATTTGGAGATCTGCACATTATTAAGTAGTTAATATTATTGATCTACATGTTAACTCCATGGAAGTGTGGCAGGTTAGTTAAGCAAATTAATTTGTGTTTTCTGTTGTCCTTTGCTGAAAAGTCAGAGCTCGGTGAGAACTTGTGGGACTTTGAGCTGCCCTTTCCATTCACCCCAGTAAGGATTTGAGACAGGTCTGAATCAGGTGCCTGGAAGCAAAACTGTAACAGTGAAAACTTTTTTGTTTTTATTGCTTATGATCCCAACCCACTAAATACAATAAAATCTCCCCTGGGATTCAATATATCAAATTCCTGAGCTGAGATACTTCTTTTTTAGGTACTCCCTAGGGAGCATGACAGACAAAGCCTTCAGTCCAAGGGCTGAATATTTCAAAAAGGAGGGAAATAACTGAATCCAAAGGGGATGTCTGGTTTAGAAAACATGGAATTTTTTTCCTCCCTCAGAACAGAACTGAATTATTTGGAGTTGATTTCCAGCTGTGTTGTGGAAGTTGAGCCTGAGAGCCTAAACACTTTCCTATTCCCAAACCACGCAGTCAGAAAAGAGCAAAAGCAGCTGCATCTTTCTGTTTCCCCTCCGAGAGCTCATCTTTGTGACCAGAATTCCTCTGCTGGGGTTACTGTTGGCACAGAGCACCAGGCTGGGCAGCAGAGATAAGGGATGTCATTGCTGTGGTCTGACAGATACTCTGATTCCAACCCTTGCCCCTCCCTTTCCTTTTCTCTGTTGCACAGGTGGAGAAATCCTTTTAGGGCTGATTTAGTGAGTGGCAGAACAAGTTCATAATTCTCAGCTTCCTTCCCTTCTGCAGCTTAAACAAGATTGTGAAGCATAAAATAAATTTTAATCCTTCCAAGGGAAGATGCTAATCTGAGGTTGGCTGTTGGCTCAACACTGGGCTCCTGCTGGCTTTGATAACAGCTCATATATGTGGAAATTTCGCGTGGATTGAGATGTCAGCTTGCAACTCACACTCCAGCCTTCCCTGACTAATGGGAAGGAAACAGGGGCTTGTCTGCACCATAAAATTCTCTGTGCAGTTATGAAATCCTCAGCTTTTGCTTGTGATCCCTCTTTGTTACCCACTGGATTCCTGGGAAAGAATTGGGTGTTCAGTGAGGTCTCAACTTCTCCACACAGTCTTGTTATCCATTTATATCCACCCCACAGTCCTAACAAGTGCTTGGATTTCACACTTTCAAGTGCAGTAAAGAGACAATTTTAGCTATTGGGCATATAAATGATCAAAAGCACTAAGGCACGATATAATTTTAATTTCAGTGATATGAGTATTAGAAGATTGGTTCAATTCTCACAGAGAAATTAGCAATACCAAAGTTATGCTCATGCTTTGTTTAGGATTTAAAAACTATTTAGAGGGGGAAAGTTTCTTAAGAATGTTAAATGTGCATCTGATTTAATCTGAAAAATGTTTTTTGTAGTTTGCAGTGATTTGGGAAAATGTATACACTTAATTTTTTATATGTGAGGCTTCAATTGTCTGTTCAATACTTGCATAACACAAATCAAGTTAGATTCTGTTGTCAGAGACACTGTTGTAAATTTACAATGTTTCCACTGGAGATACTAAAATTACTTCAGTTTCAAGGTGTTTTGTTAATGAGGTGAGGAATTCTGACAGTCCTTTTCAGTGGTTGAAGACTTGAATAAAATAAACTCTTTTCAGAATAATGTTGGGAAAAGCTCTCATCAAGACAGGCAATTTTCAGAATGTTGATAAGATGAATGATTGACATCCCTATAATTTTGTTTGTTCTAACCTTCTGCTTGGTCTTGGAACTTGGCTATTTAAAATGAAATTAAAAGAACTCTTCATGGTGCTTTTGGACTAAATTTGCAGTTACTCCTGAAATTTATAGGCTGGAGGACAATATATTCCATATTCATGTCATCATGTCATTATATTAAATGTGCCTTTTCTTAATATTTTTTTTTTAATCTGCAGGCTTGTTTTGCTCTCTAAAATACCTTCTGATACTAAAAGGAAAAGTCAGAGAGGACTTTCTTTTCTTAAAATGCTGCTCAGTGTGGACTTTCTTTTCTTAAAATGCTGCTCAGAGGGGACTTTCTTTTCCTAAAATGCTGCTCAGAGAGGACTTTCTTTTCTTAAAATGCTGCTCAGAGAGGACTTTCTTTTCTTAAAATGCTGCTCAGAGAGGACTTCCTTTTCCTAAAATGCTGCTCAGAGCCAGCTTAATTTTTTCTAAGTGAGGTAATAGATGCATTTTTCAATCCTTCACATTATAACACAACCCCCATGGCTAAGAGACAAATCAATGCTGTAAGATGTGCCAGGAGCAGTGCTGGATTCGAGTTCATTTGGGGTGATGGAAAGAAAGTGGCCACAGAACCACATTCCCAGAGGCAGCACCACTTCACAAAAAAAAAAAAAAAGTAATCCTTTGGCATGAATTTCTTGTCAAGGCTAGTGCTGGGTTGCCTTTTGCCAAGTAAGATGTACTCAGCTGAACTGAACTGCAGTGTCTTGGAAACAGGACGTGATGTGTCACTTCTTCTTTCTTTCCCCTTTAAAGAATGTCGCGTGCTGAGAGTGTCGCTCAGTGAATCCTTGTTGTAAATTAAGATAACTGTTCTCAGAAGTGCAGCCATTGATCTTGGCTTCTCAAACTCCCAGACTATGCAATTCTAGAGCAGTTTGCTCCTGTAGATATCTATAAATCCATTTGCTACCTGAGGTGACTTTTCCATTTGCTGTTCCAAAAGTATAATCCAAAGCCCATTCCTGCCCAGGCCCAGTCCTTGCTGAGCCTTTAAAGATGTGCTTAATGTGAATTAAGAATGACAAAAGGACCTTACACATGCATAAGACAAACCACTTGCATTGCCATTGGTTTGATCCACCTTTGCATGCTGAGAGTGTAGCATTTCTTTCCACTGAAGGTTATGATTCCCTGACCTGCTACCTGAATTTTCTGCTCACAGGAGGGGAAATGGTCCTGGGGGATCCAAATCAAGCTGGGAGTGGAGACTCTGAGGGGAGGACTACAATCAGCTTTTAAGGGAATTTCTGTGTCCTTCACTGGGGTTATTCCTTTCTCTGTGTGAGCAAAGAAATAATACTTAGGGATGGTATCTTAAGAAAATATCCTTGTCTGCAGAAATATATTTCCCCTTGTTCCCATTCAGGTGTCAGGCAAGATTTATGGAGAAAATATTTTCAAGTTCTATTTTAAAAGTATGTTTTCCTCATACTGCTTCTACTTTTCTTTTTACTGGGAAATGGCATGTAGGTGGCTGCTGAAAATAAATATGTTATTAAAAGTTCCTCAAAATCATCCAGTCTTTCAGTTAATGGATGAAGAAATCTACTTTGTATTTTGCATGGAATACATATCTAGAGATAGAGGCAGTGTGCATACTGACAGATCAACTATCTGCATTCATTACAGGTTTTTTCCTCATTTTAAATAATGAAATTATAATAATTTAATTTTTTTTTTCCATGACTACTTAAATATCTATTTCTTTCTGTAGCATTCAGGCAGAGGGTGTGACTTGGGGATGGGTCTGTGCAGGGCTGAGGGTTGGACTGGATGGTCCTTGGGGGTCTCTTAGACCTCAGCATATTCTGTGATACCATATATGATATATAATTTGGCACAACCTCGTGAGTATCAGGATACCTTCTATGATACAAAGTTGTAGAAAAATGCTTCAATTAACTTCTTGTTTAGTAGCATGCTGTCTGAATTTATTCTCATTTACACAGACTGAAATAAAATATTTTTTAAGGTTAATTAAATGCAAGAAGAACCATTTTCATGCATTTATAATTAAATGTGACTACTCAGGTAAACACATACAAGACAATGTTTTGTTTGTTGGGGGTTTTGGGTTTTTGTTTGGTTGGTTTGGTTTTTTTTTTCATTATATTTACTTTTAGTTTTACCAAATTAAAAACAATCAAGATATTTTGCCACCAAAGCTAACAAATGGATAAATGAAAAGTACAATAGAAATGAGGAGCCATAGGAAGATTATAGGTTGATAATCACAACAAAGGCAGTAAAAGATGTTTTCCTGCAGACAGGGTTGCCCCAGTAATGCTCAAGCTTCCCTTGGGTCACTGTGTTTTCCAGTGGAATTTCTGCATTCCGTTCTATCAGGTGGTTTCTCCCTGGAGCTTTCATTCCTACCCTGGCCCAGCCACAAGGCTGAAGCTTCATTGAGGTTCTGCTGCCCTGGGCCAGCCTGAGCTGAGACATTCTCAGTGCAAAGGCAAATTAAAACAATAATGAGATGTTAAGAATTTTTTGTGTAGTGACTGAGAATTTTATGCTTCTTTTCAACTGCATATTATCTTAATACTAAAAGTAATGCATTTTTAATGCATTTACACAATTAGGGGCTATGTCTCCTGTATTCTGTTTTACAGTTAGTCCTTTTCTTCACACTCTGCAGAGGAAGCTCTGTTTTAGTTTCTGTAGGGTTTTTGTCAAATGACACTGCCAGAAAAGAGAAAATTCATATAAAATGTCTGAAGGGAGTAGATAGTACACCAAATATGACTTTTTCTCAATGATTCCTGATGGGATAAAACCCTCTAAAACATTGCTGATACCCTGTGAGAATGGACACTCTGCCCTTAAATAGTTTACTCCTTGGTGAGTCTCTGATGTCTCCTGCTGCTCTCTGTGATGCAGATCCAGCTGTAAAATGTGCTTTATTTGGGCACACCTGTCTCTTATAATTTGATAGCAAGTGTACAAGAATCTGAGTGCTTTTCACTGAGTGCAGAGAAACAGGAAAGAGCCTTCCTTTTTTTTTTTTTTACATTTCCTCACATCTGGTTTAGTAAGAACAAGAGCATGCTTCTCTCAGTAACAACATTAGAGTAATTTTCCTTTTACTTGTAAAAATATCTATTTTATACTTAAAATGAGGTTCTGGACACTGCATTTATTGACTTTGTCTATCAGCTTATGACAGGAAACTGTATTTTTGAAGGTCACTCTTGTCACTCAAATCTGAGGCAACAGAGCTGGTGAGATCTTAGATATGGTACAGAAGAGAAAACATGCACTGGAGGGCAGATGAACTCTCTGGGTCGTTGCTGTAGAGGAACTTGCCTTCCTAAAACATTGAGGCATTGGTGTGCTGAGCACCAGACACAGGGGGAGGAGAAGGGTGGTGAGATCCTGAGGTCTCCCATGTTCATGTAGAACAGAAATAGCAGTAGGTGAAATAAGTGCAAGGTGCTTACTTTGCTGGCTCGGGTTTTCTATGGATTGTTTTTTATTTCTTTTTTTTTTTTTTTTTTGATTGCTGTTAAAGTGCACAAATTTTGAACGCAGGAATTTTTTAAAAACTAGTTTTTACCATCAGAAATTCAGGGGAATTCTGGCTGAAGTGTCCTGCTGCTGGCTGTGTATAAGGGCACAGAATCCAGGCCTGGTGCAATTTGTATCTGTATACATTATACTGTGTAGGTGTTTGGTATGTTTTCCCTTGATTTTTAAAAACAAAAATATTTTTTTAAATTTTTATTCCCTATTCCTCAGTGTTTTAAAGCTGTCTAGTGTCTTCTGGCATTTCTGAAAGCATATCTGCAGCACAAGAGTTGCAGGTGATGGTAAATCTTTGGTTGGTTTTGCCTTGTATTGGCTGTTGGCCATCACAACAGATGCATTGCAATTTAGAGAACTCTCATTCCAGAAGGTCCTAAGTAAATAATAATCTAAACAAGTTATCTGGAAAAATAAGAATATGCTCAGAAAACTCTGAATATAGAAATTCAAGAGGGATATAAGGAGAGTTCTTCCCTCTGAAGGTGCCTTTGGATGTCTTTTCAATTTATTTATTCTTAAATATAAGTTTGAGAGAGGTATTTAGCAATTATTCTACTGAATATAAGAAAATCTTTGGCCAAAAGAATGATCAATTTATTTTGGAATCCCCAAGTTCATAAAGGTGTGGACTGAATATTCTTTTTTTTTTCTTTTCTTATGTTGGAATTTCATACTTGCTCTTTTCCCAAACAGAGCTAGCTTAGAAATATTAGAGCTTTTTGTTATGAAATATGCTATATAGTATTCAGGAACGAGGCAGTGAAAAACTAAGTAAAGTATCATTAAACAAAACTTATATGACATTTATACCACTTATAAAAACATTCTATGGACAATTAGACTTTTATTCAAAACTTTTCATTATGTTTGAGGCTTTCTTATCTCTTCTTTTCTTTTTAACAATATGGCTATACAGAAAGTATATCCATATAAATACAATTTCAGCATTAAGAAATCATTATATTTATCAGCACAATGTTGCCATTATTAGAGTCAAGACATTCGCAAAAGGAAGGCATGTTTCTTATTAATTATTTGCACACTTTATTGTGTATGTTTATGAAATTCCTTGTTCCTTGAGAAAATGGCTGTGTCTTAATCTCTAATGGAATCCACATGTGTTGTGTTTCTGTTGTAATTGCCCATGTGGACAAATCAGGTGAGCACTGAATATAAAAGTCATTTATAAAGAAGAAACAAGATAAATCCCTTCATGTGCATGGACCTTTTTGTTATCATCCTTGCCTACTTTTCAGTGATTCCTTCTTGCTCTGAATTCCACCTCTCAAGCTGCAAGTGGCCCATGTCCCTCGTCCATTAATTCCGAGGTGGGTGTGAAACAGGGGAGAGGGCTGGGAACAGCCCATCTGCAGTACAGCCACAGCAGGATTCCTCTGGATTCCTGTAGGCAGTTTCTGTGGATGGACCAGGTGCTTTCCCAGTGCATCCAGACCATCGCTGACCCCTGTGCTCTAATTCAGCCTTTGCTTGGGGGTTTCTGGTCTCCCTGCTGGGATGACACCAGGACCACAGGGCTGTTTTGGTTAGTCTGGCAGCCATTCTGATTAATGCAGTGAGGTTTACAGACAGACAGCAGGATTTGATCTCAGTGTTCCAGTGTTTTAATATCACATTTCCACACTACCATTTGGACATTTAGGCCTACAGCAGCACTTTTGTTGTGAGAACAGATGTCTCTCCAGACACAGGCGTGCATATTTAGAGGGAGTTGGCATAGCGTAATCTGCCTTCTAAAGGAGATTAATGGCACAGAACTTTTTTTGTCTGCACAAATTAATTGGACAGTTATAAGAAGATGGATCACTACTTTGTAGTAATTACAGTTGTATTTAATATAATTAATACTCTCTATTAGAGTGGGTGTGAAATAGCATTATTCTCTTGCACAGTTGGGGTGTAGTTGTAACACTGGATTTGTCTGAGCACACACGGCCACTGCAGGCCACTCCCAAGAGCATCTGTCTCTGGGAAGGACTTCCAAGAGCAAGAACTTTGCAATCCTGAGCTTCACCGAGATCACACCTAAATAACATCCCATGACAACTAACATCAAGTCAGTGCATTGCTTATTACCTGAGCTCTTTTGCTTCATTTTATTATTCCTCATAATGGAACTAGTAGTGTGGAAGATATATGAGATAAGTGGTACAAACCAGCAATTTGTTCCAAGCTATGTCTGAGCCTGCTGGTGCATGAGTTTCTGAAGAAAAATTAATCTATTTCTAGCAAAGAATTGCAGAATTTTTGCTCATTTAACTCGCTCTAAAATGATCTATGATGATTTCTTGAAACTGGAAGAAAAAGTGCATACACATAAAATGAAAACAGCAAGTGCCCTATCAGTGGAACTCAGTTAACCAATTTGGGAATGGAAAATAAACCAGTAAATTTATTTCTTATTATCAGTTTATCAGAAAATTCTATAACAAGGCTAAACTCAGAGATATGCAATAGAGTTAACACCAGATTTAGTGTTTCTGGTAGCAATCCTGATGTCAGACATTGTCCAGGAAAGCATTGCTTATAAAAGCTGTAGCAATACTGGCTGTGGGGTGAACAAACTGCAGTTGTCTTGGCTCTCAGCATTTTTCAGAAGTGTTCTTGTGGCATGTAGGGTGACAAATGCAGTTTGCTAATTAAGAAATACATTTTCTGTTTTGAGCAGAATTCCTAGCCAAAGGTCAAGGGACTGAGTAAACATTTGTTCCCACTGAGCTTAATGCTTCACTGCAAAATATGAGACTGTATGTTATGCAGGTTTTCTTCCTTACCTCACTCCTCACAGTCTGTGTTCAACTCTCTTGGGGAGAAGGGCAGCTGAGATGCAGCTTTTGTACCTTCATGCTTCACCAGCAGCAGGAAATCTGTTGTTTGTGGTCTTATTTTAACTTGAAATACCTTGCAGAAGGTAAAGTGCCCTGTGCCTGAGGAAACATGGAGAACAATGGGAAAAGGTCAGTGGTTGTCTGTTGGTGTGACAGGCCAGTTCAGGTGAAGTCTCAGTGTGGAACAGGGAGAAGACTACAGCTGTCCTCCTTTTCAGCCAGGGGTGTTCCCCTTCTGTCAGGAAGGACTGTCTGCTCCCCAGAAGCAGTTTTGTTGCAAGATGTACTCTCGAGGAGTACATCTCTAATGACATCCCACAGGCTGTTTGAAGTATTGTAGGCAGGGCCATACAGTGGAAATGTTCTGGCTAGAAGGTTTATAGAAGGATGCATTATAATTTTGAATGGATGTGACACCGAAGACTTTAATTAAACTGTTGGTTTGTGTGAGAATGTGCATCCTATGAGGATTGGAAACCACATTATAAGAAGTGGATCTATGAAGACAATGAGGATGCAGAATAACCTGAAGCCTGAAAGGACTTTAAGACCCTTACTATGAAAGATCAGTCTAAGTTTATTGCGGCTATTTTATGGTTTTCAAAGTTCATGTTATTCCACCTGCATTTCTTCCCCATGGTTGTCCCCTTGTAGTTCTTTTCCCAGTTTGTCCTCCATATTGGCTTCTCCCCTCATGCCCTTTTTCCCGCCCTTGCTCGGAACGCTGTTCTCTCATTGGTTGGTTTTTCCCGCCTTTGGCGACCATTGTTCCACTGGCTGTCCGGTTACCCTTGTTACACACTCTGCCCCTGCTTTCACCCAATCCCGTCCAACTTCCAGAACCTTCCCGGGGGACTCTGTATAAACCCGAGTTCCCCTCAGTAAGAGCCTTTGGTCACTTCACCACTACGTGTGAGGTTGTGATGGTGAACAGCACACCAGATTGGCTCCTCAACAGCCTTGATCGAAGGCCTGGTACTACGCAGGAGATTCTCCAGGTGCCCTCGGGAATCGGGCAATGGAGCGGCTCCGGCTCCATGCTCAGACAGCCATGCCCAGCTCAGCGTGTTGGATTACCCGCCCTGCTCCCTGGATGAGGTAGGGCAGCCCCTGTGCAGTTCCTTCCCCACATCACTGTTCTTTCCCCCTCATTACAGTCATGGCAGCACTCCTCTCTGAAAGAAAGCAAGAAAGCTATGGCTGTTTAAAGAATTTAATTTACCTTCATGGACACCCAATCAGCAAAGCCTCCCTAAAATCATTAATCAAGTGGATTTCAGAACGTAATTATGTCGTCCCTTATAATATCACTTACTCTGATTGGGACAAATTGGGAATTAAATTATGGCACGCCACATGAAATAATTACCCACTAATGTCACAGGCGATTGTGGCATGGCATTTGCTTTTGGAAGTTTTATCTAAACAAGAAAAAGGAAAATTCACTGTGCTTGAGGAAGGGACAGCTCCTAGTTGTGGTCAAAGCACAGGATTGATGTCAGGAACAGAGAGAGGGGCAAGAACGTGCATTTTTGGCGCTATTGCCACACACATAAAATGGCGCCCTGAGTCCCCCCCTCACAGATACAAGATGGCCGCTCCTGCCCCGATAGCCCTCCTTCATCCTGGCCATCACAAAATGGCTGCCCTTCCCTCCAAAATGCCGCACAACAAGGTGCCCCCCCAGTGGTGTTCCACATTGGCTACAAGTCTGGATGTAAGAAGAAGAGATGATTTACGTTCCACTAAAGAAATCAAGTGAAGGGTAGTGAAAAGGGAGAAAGAGGATGTGAAAATTCTTTAGAGTAACGACGGAGTACATGGGTTGAACAAACAACATATTTTTCTTTATTTGCATATTTCTGGTAATAGCCACAAAATAGACTGATGTCATTCCACATGCCACATGTGCATTTCCTTGCTTCTGCTAATCCCCAGTGTGAAAGCCTTGAGCAAGAGAGACCTTGTGTCAGGGAAAGTTGGGTGGCCCAGAAAACAGTGTGTGATGCAGCACAACCTGTGCAAGACAAAGGTGGGCGCAGTGTGAGACTCCAGTGATATGGCAGAGTGTGTATTTTGGCAGCTTAGGGTGTTCCCAGCTGGGGAAAGAAAGTCTGTGAGGACCTGCAAAGTATTCCATGGGTTTATTCCCTACCTTATGGCTAACCTTCTTCACCTTTTCCATTCTATTACAAACCCATGGAGAATAATTTCTATGGTAATTTTTGTGAATTAAATATCCTCGGAGATAGATGAACATCATTAAACTGTTATCACACTTAGCATTCCCATTGCCAAAAATGGAAGGTTAATTTTCCTCCATTAATTTCTTATGGATTGCTTTGCTTTTTTTTTGTGGTGGCCACAGGTGTCCAATTTATTCCCAGCTCTGTGGAGATATTTTCATTTTGAGTCTTAGAAAATACACAGGTTGTATGAATTTGGAAGTGCTTGCATGTGAAGATGGTTGGGATAGTTAGAAAAAAGTTCTTTAAAATTAGTATATTTGGCATTGATTATTCATACTGTCTTCAAGGAGATTGCTTTTGCTTCTTGAACTTAAGGGTTCTGCCTTGGTCCACCATGATCCCCATCTGCCCTTGAGCACAATCATCTCATCCTTTTTTGCAAAACATTATTACATTCAGGACAAGTGTTTGGCCGAACTGGCAGGTCAAGAGCTACTCTGACTCTGCTCACTCTTACATGACTTTTGGATCAAGTTTTTCTTGTTCATAACATTAAACTTTCATGATCATGTAACTGTGGCAGCAACCACATTTCCACTTCATATTTCATCTCTACTTTTTCTATTAATCATATTACATTTCCAATTAAGTTCTACTTATGAATTTGTTTCAGTGAGGTTCTTAGGGGAATTGGTAAATGTGTTTTATAATTAAGTGCTCAAATATTAGGATTTAATAGTTTGTAATTAGAAGGTTTTTAAATTAGAAATCTGTCTTCCTATACAATTTGAGGAGGTAAAATCTAATTTACATCTTCACCTTAAGGAAAATTCATAAAATGAACTAAACTAAAAGCAGTGAAATACATTTTTAATTAAAGGGAGGAAACTGCTAATGAAGTGCAACTCAGGAGCATAAAATAATAGCGAAGGTATTTTATAACATTATATAGTTGCTTTATGTTAGAGAATGAAACACAATGGTTTAAAAATTAGAAACTATATTTGAAACAGTGATTTTCACTTTGCCATTTGACGTGTCCCATGGCAGAAATATTCCCTTCATCCTCAGCCTCATTGTAGAAAGAAATATGTAGCTACTCAGACCCCTGACTCATACCATTTACATTGCTCAGAGACATGCATGGTGTCATGCAGATCCCTGGTACTGGGTGTGTGTGTTTGTGTAAGGAGATCTGATTGTAGCTGTTTTCTGAGGCACGCAGTGTCAGAGCAGTGTTGGTGGGTGCTCAGGGCTGTGTTGTAGTCAGAAGTCCCCTTTTCTCCTTGACTGTAAGCTCACCACAAGCAAAATGCTGATGGTGTTGGAAAATCAGCACAAATTGTATGTGCAGTATTGACCAGGAACAGGAATTTAACTGCAAGCTCCAGCACTGAACAAAATGATTTTCATGTCCCAGCTAAAAAGAGAGTGCTGAGTTAGGGCCAGTACTAACCGGCCTGGTTTAAGATGTAAGAACCTACAATAGCATATTAATAGGACTGGCCATTTGACATTTTATGGCTGACCTTAGCTTGACTCTGAAGAGACAGCACCATGAGGATCTCAGACTACATGTATGTTACTGAACAAGGAAGCTTTTCCTAGTTCCTAAGCCTTTGTAGATGCTGAGCCTCCCATGAAAAAATTACCTCGATATGCAGGCTCAGCTGAAGACACCGATATTTTCTGGCAGTCTGCCTGGAGAATCAGGGTATCAGGTCTCCAGTGTACCCCTGCAAGTAGGTCTAGACACAGCCTGAAGCATTTTCTCTATGTTGCTTATGACCCTGAGGGCAAAAAATAAACATGAGAAAGAAGCTTCTTGTTTATGTGTCCTAGTAAGAGGTAGCCCCTTGACTGTGTATCTTGTTCTAGCTGCCCTGCTTCTGCCTCCCTCACAGATGCTGCAGGGAAAGGTGTGCAGACAAGGAGAGCCATGGCAGGGAGAAAGGGATTCCTGGATCCTTGTTCTGCCTTTTATCGATGCCCCTCACCAGGGCAACACTGCCCTGTGACAGGACTATGGCAAGGGCACAGTGGCAGAGAGGGATGTGCAGTGTGTGCATGTTGGTTATGGAAGCAGAGGGGTGGGGTTGCTTTAGTCAGCCTGATGTGCAGACACAGACGTGCTGGGAGTGCCATCCTCCCACCTCAGAAAGGCTCAGCCAGTCCTGAATGTAAAATTCACATCACATGGAACCTGGCAGAACAGAGACATAGAAGCTGTCTTGGCAAAGGGCTATGGCTTAAACTCCACTGAAGTCTTCCAAGCCAGGATTCATCGAGGTCTTAATGTGTTTGTAAGTCATGAGCAGACTTTTTGCACGGGTGAAGTTTCCCTGCTGTGATTATTAGCAAACAGTATTATTTTGTTTTCATTATTTTGACACAGTTAGGGATCTGTGCAAGAAATACCTCACAGGATGGTGTTTGGTTGGAAATGTGACCCCACTCTTTTCCTTCCTTTCGTTCTCTGATGACACCCCTGGTGCATCTCTCCCTTTCATCAGTTTGGTTGTGGCTTGCTCTGACTGGTCTTTTGTTTGTCTTGGTGGTGGTTTTGGTTGGTTTTGACATCCTGTGGTCTGACAGGACTGTGTTCATCTATTGCACCTTTGCTTTTTAGCTGGCTGAGTTGACATTTTGCACTGAATTATAGATGGAAAAACTCAGTAATAAATGATGCTGACTTACTTGGCACAATGCTCAGCTGGTACACACACCACAGTGGCATGGATCACAGACTATAATAAAAAATCACTTCTGTATTATGCCCTTCATTAATATTTCAGCATTCAGACAGTAAGGGGAGCAATTTATCTCAGTATAAGTTAGAATACTGTTTAATAAGATTTTCCGAGGAGACAAGATTAATGTTAATAATGTTTTTTCATTGACAGGAAAATAGTGTTAACATTAGTAACTCACTCTTTCTGTTAAAAGTACAGCATTTGTTTTACAGCTGTTCACAACAACAAGGTTAAACTGGAAAAAGCATGGACTATAAACAAGGTCAGGCCTATAAAAAAGAAAACATGAATCTGTTTTCCTAGTTCAAAATCTCATTAGAATGAATATTCTGCAGATCAGAATGAAGGTGATCGAGGCTATAAAGCTATTCAAGCAGAATAATTCAACTTTAGTGTCTCTTCATTCCAGGAAGTGGCTATTTCTTTTCTTTTTTCTTTTTTTTTTTTTTTTTTAACACTCTCAAACAGGGAATTATAAACTCAATTAAGCTTCAGGGTTTCTGTGTTTTGTAGTCTCATTGATTCTGAAAACAGTACATGCAACTACACTTCTCAGGTTTTAAGGCACAAATGAGCTTGGTGCAGAGTTTCTTGAAGGTATATTGAGCAGTCTATATTCAAGAAAACAACACATTTGCTGTGCTTGGATAAATATTTCCCCTTCAGAATATATTTGGCTTCATTAAGATGACACACAGACATGAATATGAAATATTTGGTTCCTCTGAGATTGCTCTTGAGGACTTGCCTAGGTTATAGCAACATACTTGCTAATACTTAATATGCACTGGTGTAGTTGTACTGATAATATTTCCATGAAGACACAAATAAAGTGGGTATCAATTCAAGAAACTGCAATCTAAATTCATCTTCTTCATATACTGTACTCTACAAATATGTACTACAGTAGCTATGTGTGTAATTACATTATGATCAAATAATGATTTTTAAAAGTGTTTATGCACAAATACTTAAAAGCTCTGAACTTTTGATATGTTCTAAAGCCTAATGGCATATTGAGCCACCACCTCTCATGTGTGTGTGACACAAACATTACATTCAATGCCAAACCCACACAAACAGCATAACCAGGGCAAAGCTCTGGCATAACAAGAACCTTTGTGATTGATTGATGACTTCCCATCCTAAATTGCTGTGTTCATATGCAAATGAAATACTTTTCATATTGCCCACAGTCCTGCTGAATTTCCAGTCCCTATGCTGTTTCTGTCTCTGTGAATATTTAATCAGTAATGGAAGGGAAAGCAACTAAAACTTCAGAAATAGAAAAGCAAGTAACTCATAAACTGGGTGTTTTAAATCATCCTGTCTAAATTTGTCAGGGAAGGGACATTCATTTTGTATTTTTCATTTCTCTCTGGGGAGTATTTTGGTAGAAATTTCTAAATTTATATGCAAAAAGTAGTCACTTCTTATGATGAACAAAATATGACTAAAACAATGGAAGGAAATGTCTCTCTCAATGTTTTCTTGTTTTTACTCTTGTTTATTTTGAATAAGCAATTAAAAGTGCCACATATGTATGCACAGCTGTGCAAGTGAATGTTGGGCACAACTGAACACATCAAAATTTTGCTTTCACTGCAGATGCCCAGCCCTCCCTGAACTCTGTTTGTTACAAGCTTATCCAAGGCAGAGCCTTTCCTTGTTGGTCATCACTTGGGCTGGTCACCTAAGCCTGGCCCACATGGCCTAATGTAGAGAAATGTGGGTTTGTGAGTACTGGTGTTGTGCTCTGTGATGCAGCACAGAAGTGTTAAAATAATTCTGAGTGTTCAAGGTTCTTGCCATTTTTCTCACTCCCTTTATGTTTTGTACTTGCACTCAGAGATTCTGCTGTCCTATAGAGATACCAGAAGGAGAGAAAATATCTGTCAGTCCCTTTGACTCTGTTATTTCTGCACATAGAAATTGTGTGTATTTACAGATTCTAATGAACAGTTTATTTTTGAAGAAATCCTTTATTCTCTGTACAGAGAATCTGAAGAGGGTTTTGAAGGTTCTTGGGAAATGTGCAAAGCTTTTCTCTGGCAGGGAGATCAGATGTCTTGCCTACTGAGTTTTGAGAAGTCAAATTTCAACTCCTCTAAGATGAAATCAAAACTCTTGAAATATTCTGATCATGGTTGTCAGATTGATGTTTGCTTGAAACAAACACCAGCAGTAAACTTGGCCTGCCAGATTTATTCAGGGAATAAAGCATAACATTTACACAGAAAGAGGGCAGCATTAGAGAGAGGGGAGGTGATCAGAGCTGACCTTTGGCGAGTAGTACAAATCTCTAAGTATGAATGCCCCAGTCAAATAAACTTGTTTCCAGAAGGTTAATTCCTCATGAAAGAGAAGGTCAGACAGAGAGTATATGTGGGAGCATTTTTAGTTTAATTTATTTTAGTGTATAAAAAAAAAAAGACACCAGATTTCATTTTAGCAAATAACAGTTAAGAGAAGTAATTGGTTGAGTGATAAAAGTATTTTAGAAGCATAAAGCTAAAGTCAAATTTCTTCCAAAACTGGTAAGAAACTGTGGGTTGAGGAAGAGTAATTGCTTTGACTAAACCAGATGTTCTTGATTCAAGAAATTTGGGTTCTTAAAATCTTCCTTAGGCTCTGGGTGAATGTGTTCAGGTAAATGCCTTCTTCCTTTGCTTTATCTGTGAGAAAAGGAATAGCAGTGAAGCCTTTTATTGCTGTATTGTGTGCATAAGGTATCTAGATTTTTTGATCTCTGCAGAGTGTCTCTGACATTATTTTGGTTTTTTGTTTTGTTTTTTTTTGTTTTGTGGTTTCTTTTTAATTGTCAGCACTGTTCTACAGAGCTGGTACCCTTTTCATCTTGCAGATCTCTACTGTGTGTTGCAATTTATGCTCCACGAGAAATGGCTTTGCTACAAATGTGATCCTTGTCTCACATGAAATTGCTTTGCTGTAAATATGACATTAGTGTGAGCCAGTCAGCTTGCCAGATTGCTATTAGTTTGTAATAAACATTTAGGAAAATGAAGCATCATTAAAGGAAATCAGCTGTTTCATGTAGCTGCTGCATATTTATCGACACTCTGCTTACAGGAATTAATTAGTCTCTGATTGGGGGAGGCACATTGTAACTCCACCTCTTGGATCCTTTCCATTCTGGTTCTTCTTGTGCTGTCCTCTAATGTACTGACATCCACAAGATAAAATTAATAATTTTAAACCCACTTGGGATAATGCAAACAAAGTGACTGTAACGCAGCTTTAATGTAGTCATTCCTTCATACTTATGCACAGTGGAAGACCATCAACTTGTGATAATGCACTTCTAGTTGTGTAATATTAGCTGTTAATTAAAGAACAAGCATTATGCAAGCTGTGTTATCCAGTCAAAAACACATTTTTTGGTTTTTATTTCACCTCACTGTTTGGGGCAGAATTGACTGTTGTTCTATGCTTATAGAACCATGAACTAGTCAGATCGAGGTTACATTAAATAGTTATTTACTGCTGTGATTTTCATATCATTCCAAACCTTTAGAAGACACTTGCCTGTATGAGTATTGCCATTGATAGTCTTCTTTACATTCATATGTCGATCTAGATTAATTTTTTTGTCAAAGCCTTCAGTTTTCTTTTTTAGTGCCAGTAAAACAGCTTTCTGCTTTGTAGTCAAAGGGTTACTCGTGGCAGCAATGTAGGAAACACGTAAATATTGTTTAAAAGCTTTTTTGCTTTTAAAAATTCCTAGTTTGCCCAGCCATCTGTCAGCTGTGTACCTTTCTGCATAAAGAACACTGCAGAATAGCTCAGATCAACTCACTAGAGTGAAGGTGAATACAACTGGGGTAACAATTCTGGTTAGTTCACAACTGTAGGTTTGTCATCTTGAGGCATCCCAAATCTGGGCTGCTAGAATAAACAATTTAATTAATTCTGCAAAACAGAATGACCATCAAGAAGTGGGAGCTGCAGTTTGAAAGGGGCATTCTGCACAGCTGGAGATCACAGCAAAGCAGAAGCAAATGCATTTGACCTGAGCCTGTGATCCAAAATTCTTGGCACTCACTGGCTAAGCAGAGCAAGAATGGGGAAACGTAACTGAGCTGTTGTTCTGAGCCAGATGCTTTTGGGCATCGTTCCCCCACATTTCCAGAAGGTTCTTGGGATGAGGATACTCCTCAAGTCAATCAGAGTTGCCACGAGAAAGTTTTGTAATGAGTGGTAGCCATCGATGTGAGTTCGATCCAAGAGGTGAGATGAGATCGGGTGAGGATTGGGTGAGGTTTTCAAGCAAGTTAATACACCCATAAAGAACAAACACTTTGTAGTACATTGCATAATACAAGTCAGTTTGATGCACTTGTGGTTAAATACCAGTGCAAATTCCTGACAGAGCAATTGCAGGCTCAAATAACACTGGTAGAAAACAGGTCTGTTGGTTGTAATGGTTCTAGTAACAGCATTTTTTATATGTCCCTCAGTGCACACTGACACTGTTTCAAGCCATTGGGCATCCAGCAGCACTGCAAGATAAGGAGCAGTGTGCAAATGAATCTCTGCACTCTGACTCCAGGATGTTGGATTTTTAGGTGGTGTCACCTCGTGCCAATTTGGAACTTCATAGTAAACATTAAAAAACAAAGCCCACCTTATTAGAGTTCATACACTAAATTGAAGATCAGAACATAATGGCTAGTGGGAATTATTTTTCTGAACAGAAGAGCAAAGCATGTGAGTAGTAATTTTGAGAAACAATTCAATGCTTTTATCGCTGCCAGATCAACTATCAGTTTTGTCAACCTTTTAACATTAAATTAACATTAACTTGATAATTTTAACATCACAACTTTGCATTACACTGACCTTTCACATTACAAATTTACTATTGAAGTTGTTTATTAGGGCAAGATGCGGTGTATTTAATAAAGAGCAGCAAAAATGAAGAAATCTGAAATCACTGATGATACAAACAGGTATTTTCATGCAGGAAATCTGTATCATTGGGGCAGTGGAGCAGGAGTAGGGAATGAGCACTGCATCAAGAAAGGCACCTTTCTCACAGCTACAGAACTGGGGTTTATGGAACAGAAGTTTTTGTGCAGTGTCCTGACCGTTAGGCTGTGCAAATTAGTCTCTGTTTAATTTAAACCTGACCTTACTGCTCCCTGTGCTGGACAGCAGGAGCAGGGCTGGGGCTGCACTGGAGGGGAGATGCCTGTTCTGGGAAGTATCATTTCAGGGCACAGAGGTTCCTGGGCACAGCACTGCAGTGATGTGACATCTCTGCAAATCACAAAGCAGATTCTTAAATCAAACTTGTCCTTGATGATCACTTGGTATGTTAATAGATTAGATTTGAGCTTCTCTTACATTGTTTTATAAATGGCTTCTTTTGTGCTCTCGCCTTTCACCTACCCAGGGGATTATTATGATACTCTAATAAACCATCAGGAGCTTGCGGTTTGTTCCTGGAGGGATTTGACTCCTGTTTTCATCTCCTACTGCCAGTCAGCAGCCTTACATTGAAAGGTAATTAGATTATCCTCTAGGTCTCTTTCCAGCCTTCACTGAGTGCATCTAAATTCAAGGAGTTAAGTTTGCTAAAGGACTCTGCTTGACTGACTGTCATGGCAAAGCTGTGAAACAAAGCACTTCAAAGGTATTCCCCGGGGGAAAAAAAAAAGTCAATTAATGTTTTATTTATTTGGTTGTAGTTTCTAACAAACTTACTCTCTGAAACATGGCTAAAACATTGATAAAGTGTTTTTCCACTGCTGTGTAAGCAATGCCTGTCTCATGATCAGGAAGAGAAACTGATGCCTGCATTCAAAACTGACATCCTTTTGCCTAATATAAGACCATTTTCTGCAGATATCTGTGCAATTTACTGTATCTTCATTAATGATGGGTAGTTACACGAGATAACAAAATGATCTGTTCATTTGGAATGTTTTTGACTGTGAAGCTTGCAGGAGAACAAGATCCCTCTTTTCACATCTTTCTTACCTTCCTTGCCTGTGTTCTGTTAAATGGTAAAATATTCCTTCCCACAGGAAGGCAATGGATGTGAATCACACACAGGAGAAACTTTGTGCAGGAAGAACTTGTCATTTCTGCACCTCACGTTTTTGGCTACAAGTGCAGCTTAAATGAACCATTAGCAATCACTAAGGTGGAATGATACAAGTTTAAACATAAAAAGCCATCTCTTTGAGACATAAGAAAACTACAACCAAAGAGTTAAATTAGTATTCGCACCCTGCATAAGGGCATTTAATGTTTGACCACTACTTAAATTAGGTTAGACATTGGGTCATTGGTAGTTGCCTAAGTTAAAAGGGATCCAAATTAATCCCTGTTAGAAGCTTGTATGGGCTTAAACGATCCAATTAAAACTGTTGCAACTTCTGTTCTGAAGTCGGGGGCTTAGAATCAGAGAGCAGATATTCCTTAAAGACCTGTAATTAATCTTCCTTTTTCTCCTAAAGAACTCAGAGTTGTTCCTTTAAAGAACATTTTTTAAGTCATAAACTCATCCCTAGTGCATCCTTATGCAGCCATCCTCCTACTTTCATTACTTTGTTTTTACCTCTGGGAGTTTTGTAGGTGTCCTGAAGTTATTTTCTTTTCAAGATGTCTTTGATCTTTCGTTTTCAGTTTTAGCCATTCATTACCAGATGTATTGATTTTTAACATCTCTCTTTCATAAATTCCTGCAGTCCCTTAATTTCTTTATCCAGTTTTGTCTTGTTTTTTTTTTTTTTTTGCAATTAGGAATTATCTACTATGGAGGAAAACCAAGAACAAGCTTCCTAACAGAATAGTTTTTCCAGATATTTTTAAGCTTTTCTTGTGTTTTACACCTGACACTTCACAGTTACTAATACTGTTTAAAAAACACCCAAACAAACCAAACCAAAAAAAAAAAAAAACCAAAAACAAAAAATATCCCACCTTTTTCTTTAGTTATGAAGGTTAAAGCAAAAATTTATGGAATTTTGGTGGGAAATTCATTTTCCATCAGAAAAAAAAAAGATGTATTTGTTTAAAAAAACCTCAAAAAAACCAAAAAGCAAAACCAACAAAACTAAACAGAACAGATAAAGAGTGTTATTTTGCCAGATTCTTTTGGAACTTATATTTAGGCAGGTGATGTTAAAAATCTTACGATTTTTTAATCTCTATATATTCTTCCCTTACTTTGTTCTGTTCTTAGTAGTCATTGAAAATGGAAGGAAATTTTCTGTTTATGTTGTGTTTTACAAGGCTACTTTCCATTTTAAAAAATATATTCTGGAGAAATATTTCTTCTTGTCCTTATTTTATTTCTTGTGGGTTTTCTGAGTCACCTGGAAATAAGACTGCTTATGAGAAAAGATACAGATTTAGGAAAGTGTGTGGAGTACTGTGAAGCAGTAATTCATCTGAGATATGTGGTCTTAAGCCACACACAGGAGTGTCCCGATTGAGGGCTAATTTTGTGCTGTTCATTCACATCATATACTGGGTGGGAAAGACTTTTCTGCTTTTCTTCTCCCTGTCCTCTTCCACCCCAAGCGATGCAAAGCCACCAGT
Source organism: Pithys albifrons albifrons (assembly GCF_047495875.1). Classification (NCBI taxonomy): domain Eukaryota; kingdom Metazoa; phylum Chordata; class Aves; order Passeriformes; family Thamnophilidae; genus Pithys; species Pithys albifrons. The sequence goes on from NC_092464.1 coordinate 54,765,212, forward strand.
GGCATCCTGATCATATACTGGGTGGGAAAGACTTTTCTGCTTTTCTTCTCCCTGTCCTCTTCCACCCCAAGCGATGCAAAGCCACCAGTGGCATCCTGATGGAAGTGACTTGAGGTCCTCTATGTTCCTCTTGCCCTGTCCTTCTGTACAGCCTTGACCATGAGCCAGGATGATGCTTCAGGGCTGTTCTAATAAATGTGGGCTGGGCTGCCTGGAGACTTGAGGTACCTGAGAGACCAGAATCCCTGCCCAGGGTGTGGGGGGTGGCTGCAGCTGTGAATGGGGCTGCAATGCTCAGGTTGGAGCTGTCAGAAACGTCGTTTCTAAATAACTGAATTCAGAGGAATTGAAAATGGGGTCTGTCGTTGTTTTCAGTTATCCCAGGTCTGAGATCAGCTTAAATATTTTCACTGATTTCCATGAAATTTTATGTTCTGTAAGTCAGCTGTCAGATCACTTAATGGACCAAACTAATGAGCCAGTTCTTTTTTCCTGTGGAATAAGTTAGCAGCTCTGATTCTGTAATACAAGATATAGTTTAAAAGACCTGGGACTTCCTGTTTCTCTTCTCACCACCCCCCTCCATTTCTTTTTGTTTCTTTTTTCCAAGCTTATTTTTATGTCTGTGTCATGCATGTTGCATTCCAGAGCACTGGAAAGAAAACAGAAGTTAAAGCCTCAGGACACCCACTCAGTATGGTGTGAATAAAACTAACAGGGAGTGATGCTTGGCTCACAGGATACCTCTTTTTAAAGTTCTGGGGGCTCGTTTTATTTATTTTATTCCTTTATATCAGCTGTTTGATGTAGGCAGTATGTTATGGTATCATTAAAGTGTATCAGAAATTGATTTTTTAATATTTTTGACTGTGAAACCAAGGTTTTAGATAGTAAATCTTCTGTAAAAATAATGACTATCATTTTCAATGCGTTGGACAAGTTCATCTACACTGCATTTATAGAAATTTTTCATTTAAATTGTGGCTTTGCCATTTAAAAGTGTTAGTTTCCTTGCTCATAAAAGTGTTCTGCATATCTTTTAAGATCATTAATTCCTTCTAATGAAAAGCTTTATTTCATTTTATGGAAACTGATACTTCAGCAAACTTTGCCTCTTAATTTTCCCTCATTACTTGTCTGGCATTTAATGTCTATCAGAGTCTGGAAAAAGTACTTATTTAATTATTTATAACAGTTTGTGTTCATGAAAAGAAAGATATGAGAAGCAAGATTGGCCACTGAACTGCACCACGTATTACACCCAGCAGTAATTTAAACTTTACATCTTAAACCTGGATCACTATTTGTAGTCACTAAACTTTGTGTAAGTGATGCATTTGAAAGCACATAAAAAGAAATGTTTCCTTTTTCAGAGCTGTGTTGCTTAGATAGCTTGCTTAGTATGCAGAGCATCTACTTGCATTTATTTGAAGAAAACTTACCAGCAGCTTAATTGGAAGTATCTAAGGACAAAACCAAAGCTCTGGGTATGGCCTGTCCTTTACAACGAGATCGTTTCTTCCCAGCCCCCATCTTTTTATCAAAGCCTTATTTGCTCTGCAAGATGCTTGTTAAAACAGCCAGTTAGAAGTAATTTTGGCACTGATGCTTTTCAGCTGTATAACTTCAAGCTGGAAATCTGTGACAATCATTTGTTTTCTATGAACTCAAATTATTTGATCTGCAAATGCCACCAGGAGGTTCTTTTAAACTGTTTCCTTTTGGGTTACCCAGCCTTTGTTGTGCTGTTTCTGCTTATGGGTATGTTGCTCAAGTTTGGCTCTGTTATCTATCTCCTGAAGAGTACCTGACCTTACATAGAAAGAGAATTTGCAAAAATACACTTATATTTCTTTTATTAGGAGGTTAAAAGAAGTATTTATTTCAGAATGAATGAACAGCCACAGCAAAATGATTGTTTACCCTAACTATTTCTGAATATTATTATAGATTAACCTTTGGATGATGACTTCAGTAGCAGCCAGTAATGCTTCCTCAAGCACAGGCCTAAAATATGCCACCAGTCACACCATTTATTTTTGTAAGTAAAATACAGAAGCCATGTAGGATGCACTCAAGTTAGGGGTTTTCTTGGTCTGACCTGCTCAGAAATTAAGTTAAAAAAAGAAAGAAAAGCTAGCACCCCTTTCTATTTTGGAGCAGCTTTTGTCTCACTGCTTCATCTTCTCCCTCATCCATATTCAGTTTTATTCCTTTTAGGTGGGGAATAAAGATATAAAGATGTTTTCCAAAGGTAGCTGTGAAGTTCAGTTTGTGTCTTTTTTCCCAGGTGTCTCAGGCATTTAGGAACTTCCAAGCTGTGGCCCATCAGTTTCTAGGCAGCAGTTTCCTTTAGGGCAGTCCTCAGCCATGTTTGTCATTAAACATCACATTAAAAATTACAGCGTTAATTTAATTATCTGGTGTGAGCTCATGTCAGAATGTCCTCCCGTGCAGAGCTCTGGGGTTCAGGCTCCTCACCTGCATTAATGTCAGGACTGCACTGACACCTTTCCAGCACTTCCAGGTCTGGGATTCTCCTGTTTCTGGGCAGTGTTGGTGTCTGGGCAGTGGGGCAGCGAACAACACATCCTAAGCATGAGGCACCTCTGGAACTCTTTTCTCATGGTGTTAGAAGGATGTTTGTGGAAAAGCTGGGCATGGCCAAGCCAGTGTCCCATTACCTGGACACCTTCTCACCCACCACATGTGCATGCAGAAGCTTTTAGACTTGAAGGTAACAGGCTGTCCCAGCCTTTGAGGCAAAACATCAAGGCTTGGAGTTTGATACAAAGAGGATCCTGTTCAAAAATCAGCTTGTCCTTTTCAAAGGGACACTGTAGGCTTTGTACAGCTGTAATTGGCACAGAAAAAAGGGAGCTGGCTCTTTGTTAGAGGAAAATGGGTAGGAAAAGGTGCAAGCTGCCTTATTTACAAGAGCTTTTAGGTATCTGTAACTGAAATGGGCAGTATCAACCTTGGCAGCTGTCAGAAATAAGGGAGGGCAATAAATGCTGTAGATGGGTATTGTAGGTAGGGAACTGAGAGATCTAATGTCTTGGTCTGAAAATACAACACTACAAACTTGGGAAACAGTCCAGAAAACTCCTGGCATCACTGATAGTCTTACGTGACGTTTAACAGACTTAATGAGAGAAGAACCTACATTTTCTGTGAGAAGCAGAATATGCAAGATCATTTCCTCCTTCCTAAAATTAACAGTGAACTGCAAGAGGAAACGAGTGACCTGTGGAGGAGATCTGTATAAAAGAAATTGTGACTTTCATGGAATGCAAAGAATGTTAAGAGAAAAACAAACCTGCTGCTACTATAATTCAGTGTTATTTCAGTTCTAGCCAAAGTATTTTTTAACAATTGTACTGCTAACTAGGCAATCTTGCAGGCATGTTTAATGTTCTGTCAAGTGAGTCTTCTCAGATTCATAAGGATTTGGCAGTAATTAGAAGCTGCTTTCTCCTTGCAAAACTGTCATGCTACAGGTGACTCATCACCAGAATCTTTGGTGAAAAAGACACAAATATGTCAGAAAAAAAAAAAAAAAACAAACAAAAAAACCCCCACCAAACTGTGCTGTCATTGTTTGTGTATGTTATATAATCATATTCTCATGGAATTTTGGCTTCCATGTTTTATAATATAGGTCCAGCACTGGGATTCCTGCTTCTCTCTGTCTTCATTTTCCCAGTTTGGTGTGAGGAGGTGTGTCATAGCTACCAGTCATTCCTTTCAGCTATTCCTGCAAGTGTGCACTAAACAGTGGGGCACACAATCAGAAACCAGGCTCTAAGTCAGTTATGGTGACAAAGAAATTCTGGTCCATTTTGTGGTCTGTTTTCTGTGGCAATGGGATTTTCCAGCAGAGGGAAATGTTTTCCATTTCTGCATAGCTCTTACAAGTTGCAAGAGATTTGTAAATGAAATACAGTTTGAAGACCTGGTAACCTTGCAGAACCTCACTTCAAAACTTAAAATCCTGTAACTGCAATACAGTTTCTCCACAGTTGAAATAATTAAGGATAATTTTTAAAGTAACTGTATCATGTAACTGTGTAGCTTTGGGAATTACTTGTTTTGATGCCTTAGGGTTTATATATATGCCAAGGTACACAACTGCTTTAAAAGCAACTTGCATGAAAATGGTTCATACAGACAAGGTTAAGAACAAATTTCAAAATGTTTTTTGCTAACTGGTCATAAACCTTTCAGTCAAAGTCTTTATTACAGTAGAAGTTTTTCAAAAAGTAGAATTGGATGGACACTTTTGGAGGAAGATAAACTTGGGATGCATGAAGAATGGTGAGAGGTGTTTGATATTTGTTTTGAGTTTGCTGTTAACTTGACTGTTTTCAGGGATGAAGAATTAATCATGTGTTGAGACCAGCACTGTACTTAGAGTGGGAATTAGGGAAATAAACTGGAAATTAGTTATTCTGTGATGGCATATTGAGCACAGCTTGCACATGGCTGTGACCAGAGGGATGAGTCTCTTGTCCTCCCTCCTTCTTATGGAGAAACAAGTGAGAAAAAGCTTCTGCAGGAACCTGAGGCATTGCCTGCCCTGGAGCAGAGGGGTGTGAAATGAGAGAGGAAACTCTGCTCTTACATTTCCAACCTCTGGGCACGATGGTGTTTGGCATTTACAGCATTCTGAGCAGTGCCCTTCCCACCCCCTGCTGCCAGTGTTCTCTGAATTGCTCCTACTTCATCTGTGCTAAGTATAAAACCTATTGAATAAGTAAAATAATAAAACACTAACTTTTCAAAACCATGCATGCCCAGAATTTGCACTTGTTCCATACAGAGCTGCAAATACAGGCTGTCATTGGGTGAGTGTTTTCAAGTTAAATTCTTTAGCCCCCTTCAGATCTGTCAAGAGCTCTTGCAAGAACAATGAGATGTCAAGGGCTTGCGAGCAGAAACATAAAGAAAACCTTACAGAAGGAAAAGATTAGGCACCTGTTCTAAAATGACAGAACCTTTTGTTACTGCAGGAGGTCGTTGTTTTGTCAATCAGCTGCAGGTGAGGCATTTGGGCTGAGACAGCCTGTCAAGAGCACTTTGCTGCTGCCCCTCTGGCACGGGGTGGGAAACTCTTGTGTGTCACAACAACATCTACACAAGGAGCCAAATGCACACATAAAATAAAAAACTTCTTGTATGGTTTTGGCATAAAAATGCATATGCAGGTCTGTTTGTTTGTTTAATATTTTCCATGATAACATATCTATTTTTTTTTCAAAGTGGAAAGGAAGACTGTTTCTTGTTTCTATGCAATTCCTTTGGGGCATACATTGAGGAAGGAATTTCTTTCTGTTTCCTGGGGTTTAACTAGTGAAAAATTAACAGTAAATTATCTGCAAACAAAGGGAGAAAATAGCTAACACAGAAATCTGCTTCTATTCAAAGAATTAATGTGTAGTAGAAGGTCACTTCCCTTATAGGACATTCTTTTCAGGGCCTCATCCTTCCTCTTAATATATTGTGTCTGAAAAAGAGTTTTGATCACGTTTTGAATTTCTACCATGCCAAATATTTATTTTACATGTTAAAACCCATAGATGCTGTCATGTGTTGGAGTAGGTCAGAACTGTTTTATTTAATAACTTAAAAATTCTGTGGACCTTAATCCTTGCTGAAGTTAAATATTCTTTACAATGTTATATGAACAGATGATGAATGATTAAATTCTTTAGTTCTTGCTTACTTCAGTTCTGATTCAGTTTTCTCTGTAAAAGAAGATTCAGGCATTCATTTTCCATAAGTTTTTATTTAGTCTTAATTTCTAACATTTTATCTGTATAACTGTTCCTAGTTTTATTATAACTTTTTCCATATCTGGTAATATATCCTTTTGGTTCCTAATCTCAATTTACATAAGGACTGATGTGCTCATTTTTGCCATGGCTCAAATTCCCTGACTTCTGGAGTGGTTCTTTTCTGAATCCCACCATTAAAATCTCCTGCACGAACTCCACTGGAGCCTGGAATTTCCCCATCTCTACCAAAATGGAGTTATTTCAATGTGCAAGCAGGCTTTCAAATTTTCAAAAAGTGTTTTACTAGTGGGATTCAAAATAAGTTATGATGATCCCCAGACTTAGACTATGCAGATTTTAATATTTTTGTGTAACTATATATTCTCAGACATGAAACTAAATACTATATAACCAAATGTGTATTGAGGTTATGCAAAAAGAAAAGACAAGAAAAAAATACTGACTGTGTGAGTTCAACTTTAAGTTCTTTTTACTTAAAAATATTCTTGTTCTCAACTTTAACTCTGAGAAAATACTAAAATGTTTAAACTATATTTATGTAGATACTCCATCTGTTTGGCTCAAACAAAGATCAGCCAGAGCATTGAGAGTTTAACCCAGTTTCAATCAAAATATGTCTAAGATCTGTTCATTCCTAAAACTCATGATATGAAGTTCTGGATTGTTCATAAGTGTTCGATCATCATCCCTCAGAAACTGATTGTTCCCAGACCAGGTCACACGTCTAGCATGGGAAATTGTTGTGTGTGCAAATATATCTATATCTATCTATATCTGTATCTGTATCTATATCTGTATCTATATCTGTATCTATATCTATATCTATATCTATATATCTATATATCTATATATCTATATATCTATATCTGTATCTGTATCTATATCTATACCTGTATCTATATATATCTATATCTATATCTATATCTATATCTATATTTATATCTATATCATCTATATCTATATCTATATCATCTATATGTATTTGTTTGTATGTCATTTATAAGAAGCAGAAGAGTTTACTGTGTTGGGCAACAGTTCCAGGTGTATCCTCTCTTACATCTCTGGACTGTGGGAATGTTTGTGGCAGATTATTTGTATGTATCTTTCCACCTTGCTTGATTTCCCCTGAGATTCCCTATTAGCTCCGCAGGTTAAGGAAAAATAAGAAAGAGCATGGCAATACTGAGTGTTTGGGGCCTGGGCCTGTGTCCTGGTGCTTTCTTTTGTATCAGAAAAAACTTTTATTGACCTTCACAGAACCGCAGCCTATGCAATGTTTGGAGAACATTTTTTCTGACATAACAATGCCTTGTAAGATGATGGGGTTCACCTCTGCAAATTCAGCTGTTACAGCTGGGTATTTCTTTGCCTTCTTTGGCTCTCCTGTGCTTTACTGCTGACAAGGTTCCCGCTTTCCTCCAAATACTGCCCTTAGATAAGACACAGGAACTGCAGCTCTGAAATCACAAGTGATGAGTACGTACAAAGGTAAAAATCCAAAGGGAGAGTGAGAAGAAAAGGTTACAATACCAGAGGCGTTTCTTTGTGTCTGAGTTTTCTCTCAAGTACTGCTGATTTTTCTCTCCCAACTTCTAAAGAGACTAAGTAGCACAAGTCAGAAGCTGAACTCTCTGATGTTTGTTCACTGGTCTGTAAAACAGAGAATGTGTAATACTGCTTCTAGGATGAAGATGTTAATGCCTACAAAGCTTTTTAAGAATGGAAACCACTATGTAAATGTGAACTATTAGCATAGCTTTTGACTTTAACAAGGGGCTGAGATGCTGCAAGAGTTCATGTGCTACTGCTGAAGTGGTTCAGTGCAGGCCATGAGAAACGTGTCCTGAGAGAACCTCTGAGGCAGCCAAAGCCTTTAACCCCAAAAGACATTTACACACTCCTAACTAAGGCTTGTGAGACTTGTTTCTGTTTCCTCCCTTATTCATTTTGGGGCTGGTTTCGATAATCAGCCTGGGGGAAGCACCTCACACAGCATGGTTTAAATGTATAAATCTTGGGTATGTCTGTCATCCATGGTAAAAGCAAACCACCCTCAAACATGCAGCTTTTCTCACTTCATCCCACCTATCCCTGCAGAAATTCCAGCTCCAGCTTAGCTCAAAGCTCTTGTTTGCTGGAGGGAGGGAATGGGAAAGCTCAGCTATCTTGTTCATCTTAAGATGTGTTAATATAATAAAAAATATAATTGCAATATCTCAAAGGTCAGAATAATTGGTCTTGAGAAAGTCTTCTGGAGAGGTGGGCAGAGCCAGCAGGATGCAGAAGGCTCTACACCTTTTCATTCCTGCCATTCAAAGGCTCTTCATCTGGAGACCACAGTTGGGTGTTCAGTAGTGTTATGACACAGCTTGTGCAGGTGGAGAGCTGTGGCCAGTGGTGTTCATGTGTTTCCTTGTCAATAACATAGTGCAACAGATACCCTTCTGTTTATAAAAGGGTTCAAAGTCTGCAATATCTGTTGCCTTGTTTGTGTCTCACATATTTCTATTTACTAAACTAAACCCTCTTATAGTTCTCATAGTGTAGCAAAATGAAAAAAGTCTATTTTGGTACCTGAGGGAATCAAAGTTCGTGTGTTTTGTTTTTCCTTTTTTTTTTAATGAAAGAATGGGAACCTTTTTTTCTGGGCAGCTTCTGTGCAGGCATAAAAAATGCTGTGTCAGAAAAAACCCACTGGAAGGCATTCAGTAAGTACCACTACAAGTGCAAATTTCATGGCTCTCTACACACCAATAATACTCTTTATCAAGGTCCGTTTAAATATTTCATGGTGTAGAAAAGACCAAAGATGTTACATTACTTGCTGTATTTCACCTAAATGTGGAGTTTATTTCTACTTTTTCAACATAGCAGTTGGACCTGAAAAGGTGTGCATTGTCATTAACAACATCACATTTCCCATTTTCATAAACAGTCACACACTTCAGGAAGCATCAAACACCTGATGTGCTTTGCCTGTGATCTTACTTAATGAGCCCTTCTCATGCATACTGAGTTTTAATAATGCTAGACTATAATTAAAACTGGCCTGAAATGCTTTAAAATGCCACCTGAGAAGCCTCAGTATTTTTATGTATTCAGCTGCTTTTCTGCAGAAGACTCTGTGGAGGACAGAGTCCCACCTCCTGGTGGGCTCAAGTGATTCTGTGCTCTCTTTCTTCCATCCATTCCTCCCTCCTGATGGGTCAGTGGAACCATATCCATGTAGTGCTACTGGGTTGTGATCTCTGACAGTGGCAACCTAAGATTTTCCACTGTTTGGGTAAGTCTCTGCTGACATTCCCAACTCTGTAGAAAAGTGTTAAATGCTCCTTCAGTGGTTCCTCCCAGCCCTGTGATGTTTGAAAACATGACAAATGAGAAGTCTGAATTCTTGTTGTGCTCATTCAGTGTTGGAGCAATAGCACCTTTGGTATGAATGGATAAGACAGGCAGGGTTTAGTCCAGGGACTTTGGGGTTTTAATATTTTTTTTCAATTCTGCTGGAACGACATTTTAAGTCAATTAGGTCACAAAATCGAGAGGAAAACTTAATCTGAGTTTAGGCTTGTGTTATGCAGGGATGTTTGTGCAGAATGCTGCTCTTATTTCTCAAAGTTTGTGGCAAAATTGTGGTCACTTCAGAAGCATAAGATGGAAGACAGTGAAATTATTTCCTGGTTCTGAAATAATATGAATTGCACATACATGTCATGACAAAACATTGCTTATCTGGACCAAAAAGAATATTGGTACTTTCAGTTCCCTTTATAACATCTTACCTGCTTATTAAAGGGTTTTCAAACAGAAAGAAGTTTTGAATTTTAAAAATTAACTGAACCAAACTGTTCTGAAGTTGAATTTATCATTATCTTAATGTTAACCATAATAATAAACTAATAATTTCATGTTGATATTGTACCTGTGGAAGGTAAGCTTAAGAATACAGTAGGTGATTATTTCTAAGGGAAAACTTTCATCCTGACCCTGAGGTGTGTTCAAACAGTAGTAGTAAGTTACTGGTATGTGGTGGTTTTACATAAATGGTCAGCTATAAGGGCTATCCTTTGTCAATTAGTTAAGATTTTAAATTGCTGTGCATTTTTGTACCAGGTCTGCCAATAATATCTTATTGTGTCCTGCTGGCTGGGACTGTTACTATTAATAATTCATTCCAACCATCTTTTTTCTGCAGCAAGTACTTGATAAAAATATTAATGCTGTTATGGATATAATTCAGAACTTTTTCATTGCTTTGATCTCTTAAATTTTTAAATGTCTTCTCATATATTTCATAATGTGTTATTACACAATATACTGGAGCCAAATACTGGGTTGTATAACTGAGACAAATCAAGAATGATCACATGAATGCCCCACTTTGCTTAGCCTTCGTAATTAGGTGAGCATGAGGCAGGTAAAAGTGTTAATTTTGTACTAGTCATAGCTCAGTAGGTTTAGGAAAAAGGCAGTTTAATTATTTTTAATAATAACATTAGGCCCACCTCTAATTTTGCACTTATGATATTAGTTACTTTTATATATCTTAGTTGAGTTTTATGATTTCAGACCTAATAAGTTTTGTGTGTCCAAATATCACAGCTACATAAAAGAACCTAAACACTTGCCCTCATACTTTCCTGCAACAGAAGACAGATCACTATTATTTTAATTGATTTTCAAACAAAAAATTTTATGAAGAATGTGTGCAAACATGTAGTGCTTAGAAGGTACAGACCCCTCCAAATATTGTATAATTTGCTTAGTCCAGTGGAAATTAACATTTAAAAATAAGTTTGCATGACTTTGTATGTTTTAATTTACAATTAGATATTGCAATTTTTTTAAATTTAATTTCATAAATGTCTTGTGTGTCTCTGTTGCATTTGGTACCACAGGGATAACCTTATAGCCTGGTATGGAACTTAATAATAGTCAACATATTTTGTCTGTTTTCATCCTGTTCCATTATTTTTGCCAGATATTATGTGCAATGAATATTATAGCAGAGTCCAAGGGTTTAAATTCTAGGATCTTTCATTTGAAGTGGTTTTGGTTCTGTTTTGTTTTGTAAATTACTAATTAAAACAATGTGTCTCCTTATGAACTATGTCAACAGAAAATATTGGGATTTGCTTGTTAACAGATTACTGGATATGGTTCCAAGGCTGAGGCTGCACAGAAACATTGATTAAATTAATGGTTCTCCTCCAATTTAAAGATATCTCAGTTCATTCCTATGCTCCTCTCACTTCATATTTTCAATATTGCAAACTTACCAAAATCAATTCTGGTCTGGATTTACAGCTACAGCAGTTAAATACAAGAAAATCAGATTTTTCCACCAAATGCTTCATAGAAATGAATGAATGAAAAAGATAAGAAATAAAATATAAGTCCCAAAATAGGATCTAAATTAGAATTATTTTCCTGGGGCTGTGAACTGAATATGAATGTCACTTTTGCAGTAGTTAGTTTTAAATCATGAACCCCTTTTTCAGATTTTTTGAGACAGCATTTGAATTAAATTTAGGATTGGATTGCTTGTCTGTGTGGTTTATCTTCTTCTAAAGGTGTGTGTTCAACATTCTGCTCCAGCTGGGAGCACAGATCTAAGGACAAGAGACTTTCAGTGCCGAGAATAAGACAAACAAATGCTAATTGTCTGTTTTGAAGATCTAACCATCTTTTTCTCTACAAATTGCTACCCAAGAAAAGAGAATCTGGATAGAGAACTATAAAAGCTTTTGTGAGTTTAGTGAGCATGATATTCAAATGTGTGTGTACATGGTTTGCTGAGACTGATCCAGGGAGTTAATCAGGTCCATCCCTCCAAATCAGTGTCTCCTTCAGTGCTCACACACCCACTTTGGAGGTGAAAAGGCTGAAATATTTTGGCCGTCAGTGTAGGAAGCTCAGAGAGTTTGGAACCACAGCTTCAGGGTTGGATGTTTGCAGTAAGGGAGCAGCAGGAGGTTTGTACTGGTGTGCAGAGGGAAGGCAAATGCTCTCCCAGAATGAATCCCCGTGCCTGGGGTTTGGGGAGGGAATTGCTTTAGCAGTTCACAGAACCCCAGACTATTCTGGGTTGGAAGGGACCCACAAGGATCATCGAGCCCAACTCTTTGAGTCAATGACCCACACAGGGGATTGAACCCAAGACCTTGGCATTGTTACAACCAAGTTTTAACCAACTGAGCTGATCTCAGGGTGTTGGTCTTTACTTCCTGAGAGCTCTGGAATGAAGGGTTTGTTGAAGGCCCACTCTGACCTCAGGCTTTTAAAAACACACAGCATGGATTCTTTAGGTCTTTGGCTATGGAGAAAGCAGCTGCTCATTGCTGAGTTCAGAAAACCACCAAGTAACACACCAGCATTATCTCAGCCTGCTGAAGCACTTTGGGACAGCCTGAAAACTGGGGGGTGTGTGGGTTTGCAGCAACTCTTAAACAGGAATCCCACTGTGTTGGAAGGCTTCTGTATTTATCTGAGTCTTAATATAACTGTGGTTGTATGAATAGAATGTGCTGTGAAATCTGTGAAACAAAGGTGTCTGGAGTTCTAGTTATTGATTTGTAACCCAGGAGGAGTCCATGCATGTCTCTGTAAAGGCAGCAGGTGCAGGGAATCCTCCCAGTCAAGGGCCAGCAGCATCTCCTGCTGAACTCCTATTTTCCCTTAAAACAGTCGAGAAATTGCAGTTGAAAGGTTTTCAGTGTTCAGGAAATGTAAGAATTTGTGCAGAAACTGCAAGAGGAATGGAATAAACAGAAGATTTCAAAGCATATAACAAGTTTGAGAAAACAGAAAAGGAATATGCCCTGCTTTCATTTAATATATTCAACTGAATTTGATACTATCTTCACTAGAACTGGTACATTTTCTATTAAAATAATTCAGAATTCTTTCATTGAAAGTGATTATTTTACTTTCAACTTTCTCCCTATTAAAGCTAAGGAACAGTTTCCCCGAAGACATTTGCATCTATTAGCAAAGGAAATATATGTACTACTAGAAAATACTTAACCCAGGACAAATTTCTGACAGCAGGATATTGAGCAATTAAGTCTGTGTACTCAGAGAGGCTGTAAGGTAAAACCTGGATAAATGTAACAGATACTTGGGTTGCTTAATTGAGCTTCTTAGACATTCTTTTTTGCTGAAGAAAAAACAAGTGTATGTATCTATCTCTATATATCTCTATAATCTTTTGGGATTTGACTGGATGCTTTTAGACTGTAGAATGCTATTTGAAGAAAATTCACTCAATTGCTGTAATGTGGTTTCCAATACTGATCTTTGTTTTGTGATTTTGAACATTTCTGTTGACTAGTATGATGCACATAGTTATATTTTAGACTATTCACTCATGGCAAAAAAAAATTATTTTTTTTTATTTACTGTGCTAAGTTTTCAAACAGAACATCTCCTATCTTCAGTCTTTCATCTCATAAAACTTAGCTAAATTTGAGATGACCTCACTCATGAATAAATACATTTTTAAGTTCCTTTAATAATTGGTTCTCCTTATTGTAGGTGATCTGTATTTTCTATCTTGATTCCATAATTTAGAGTTGTTAAGTGCATCTCAATAACAGTGATTTATGTGCTGGACTCTACTACTTCTGCAGACAAACAGAAGGCAATAGAGACATATTTTAATCATTTAAATATGTGCAACACACCAACTGGAGATTCCATACACGTGTACATAAACATACAGTTCAGTTTTACTGGTGCTGTTTCAGTTATTTAGTTAAAGGTAAATGTGTGCAAATTGATTCTGTGTATTCTTCATATAACATTTTGTTAGTTTTAATTTGTTGTCTGTTTGTACTTTTTAAAAAATATTTTACTCCTACTCCACTGACTCTTTAGGGTCTCCATGTGCTTAACTGGTGATTCGTTTCAGGCTGTTTTTCTAAGATTTTCTTCAGATATGAAAAGTAAATAATAGTTTGCAGTCCAATCCTATTTGAGAATGTTTGGCCTTCAGTGTTACCAAAAAGCTGATTTTCCCCCCTCAGAATTCCTGTGTGTTTTAATTTAACAGCGTTATTAAATCTCAGTCATCATTGTGGTGAAGAAATGGATGATTGGGAACAGTCTAATTCATACCCTGTTGCTGAATGTTGAGTATTGTTATATAATAGTCACTGCCAGAGAGAGGAATCTTAACCAGACTGACACACATAAAGCAGATGGGCCTCACGTTCAGAGAGAATAGAAGTGATAGCAAGCTACAGAATTATTTGTATTTCAGCAGATCAATTATTTTTATTAGTGTATTTTTGTTCTGTCTGATATTTCACCCCCCCCCAAAAAAAGAAAAAAAAAAGAGAGAGAGAGAGAGAAAATAAAAGGAAAAAACCAAAACCAAATCCCCCAAATCCCATCCTCATCTGTGGTGTGGTTGCACTTTAGATGCTGATAATTCTGCTACCTGAGCAGAGATTGGAGCAACAAGCCTTGGCTGAATTCTCTACCATAGTAATTACTTATTTCCATCCTCATCTGTGGTGTGGTTGCACTTTGGCTGCTGATAATTCTGCTACCTGAGCAGAGATTGGAGCAACAAGCCTTGGCTGAATTCTCTACCATAGTAATTACTTATTTGTAGCATTTCCATCCTCAGAAAAATAAATCTCACCCTGGTTTCATTTTATGATCAGCTTGGAAATAGGAACATTGAAAAACTTGACCTTGTCAGTTTGTGTGTGAGAATAAAAGAAGGAGCTCCTTCAAATTAAATGAGGCCTGCTTATAAAATAGTATATTATGTACTATTTTATACTTACTGTTATTGCTTAAACATAAATATTAAAGATATTTCCAAGGAATTATTCACATGTTGAGGTATTTTCCACGGCAGTCACTGATCTAATTGTAGATATGGTCATTAATGAAAAAAAAACAACCAAAAAAACAAAAAAACCCCAAACCTAGACAGAGTTTCATTGCTGTTTTGTTAATTATTATCCTAATGTTATCTTAAGAATTACTGTAGGTGTTGTCCAACAGTATCCTTGTTTTCCCTCTAGAGAACCTGTAGGTCACCAGCCTTGTTGTACATGTGCCTGTCTGATTATTGTGCCATAATTGTGTAGCTTTTCCCAATATTAATTAACTAATAATGTAAAATATATTGATATTGCATGGTAGAAGAAATATTTATAAATCATGTAATTTTTCTTTACGTTAATAGGCTTAAGAGATGGTATTACACTAATTGACAACTTGAAGTACAGAAATTTTTCAAAAAGCTAATAGAACATTAACATTTAACTTCACAAAGAAATACATTTTTACTCATTATCTTGGGGCATTTGTCAGGGTGCAATCTATCTGACTGATTTCTTCAGGGCATTACAAAAGAGCTACCCCAGTAACTTGGTGTGAAATCAAGACTGGGATCTTGTGACTTCCCCCCCCCCGTCTCCATTGAAATAATTTACGTGGCACTTCTTATACCAATATTCAGGAGCTATAGAAATAAGCTTTAATGCTGCTTTTCAGTTATTTGAAGTTACAGCACACTTGGAAAATTTTCATTTTTTCATGAAAATATCAAGAACTGGGAAATAAGTACAAATTTACAGTGTAAGGTTACGTGATCTGAACGAAACTGAAAATGGAAATCAGTCCTCTTGTAAGTCTGTGCTCCAGACTTTATTTTAGAGCATGTGTGTATCAAAATAGATAAGAAAATTCTCCCACAGCAAATAGAATGGTGAACAGGGAATGATATTATCCAAGAATTCGGTTTCTAAGAAAAATGTATGAAATAGTAATAAACAAGGAACGTATCCTCATGAAAACAACATTACCTGGTTGGTCATCTATAACACGAGTAGTTTCCAACAAAATGTCTTCTGAAGTAACTGGAGCATTGGCTCACTTTTCATGGGTGAATATTGATGCTGTGAATGACCCTTCCCCCCAAAAACAGGACTTGGAGCCACGTTAGTGCAGGGTAAGATAAAAAGTAAAGGTCCTTTAATAACACAGGGCCTACAGCCCACAGGAATACAGGGTGACATCCATGTGTCCCAGTTCTTGTTTCCATGGCTTTTATAATAAGATCCCTCCAATCATTGCTTTACACATTTCTCAGTTCAGCCCCAGTCCCACCCCTGGTCCAACCCCCTGGAACTGGGTCTGGGGTCGTCAGGACCCTCTGTCTTCATCAGCTCCTCCTCCTCAGGCACACAAAGGTCTCTTGGAGTTCATCCAATTCTGGCTTTTGGGTCACTCTGACCTGTGTTTATGTTTCATTCTGTGGGCCTTCTGATATCCTTCAGCTCTACCTTGGAAAGGAGTCTAAACAAGATTAATTAACTAAAGGAATTTGAGCTCCCTGTTCTGGGACAGGGGCAGTGATAGAAAGGCATTAAACTTAAACTGTTAGAAATATTAACCCTCTAAAAATCTACAACTACTGTGTTCCTAAAATCTACAAAATGTGAAAATCAGAACAAAAACCCTTTCGGCATCAATATACTTTTTCTTTTTAAAAAAATCCAAAGAGATTGGTTGGGGTATTTTTTTTTCACCACCAATTGAAGGTGGTGGTTAAAATGGCTTTCAGGTTTATTCTTATGAAGGGACCTTACAGCCAAAGTTACATTTTCTCCAAGCCCATCCATGACTGTGTGATGAGTTACATACAGAATTTCCAGGTATAGGATCTGCACAGAACAAGGTCTTGGAAAAGGTCTGTGGTCAGGGGTGCAACAGTATGACATGGCTGAAATCAAATGCAAAGCAGAAAGATTCCCAGCAGCTTCCCTAGAGATAACACCATAATCACAGCCCACCCTTGTAACGCTGTAAATTAAAAACTAACCCTTTTGGTTTCCACAGTACAATATCTATACTCTGTACAGTTACTTTTATAAACTGTTACTTATTAAGAAAAAGTGGTGTTCAGTGGTGAACACAACATCTAAAATAACCTGTTTTTCTGGTTTATTGTCTTTACACATTGCCTTGGGAGTTTATAATAAATACATAATTTCATAACTCTCTAAGTTACTACCACCATTATTTGAGGAGATGAAACTGCTGCCATGAGCAGGGAAGTTATTTTTATTCTTTCTAATTGGTATTACTTTTCTCTGCATCATAAATTACCATTGGTTAGTTTATATGTACTCCCCTCCAGCCTTTAATACCGATTCAGGAGCATTACTAATCATCTGTTGGCATAATAATATTAAGCATTCAAATTTCTTTCAGTTTATATGAGTTAAAATACTTTCTGCAAATACTGTATCCCTAGACTGTTCTTCTATGAGCCTCAAGCACTTCTGTGTGTTTACATGTTAATTTAGAGAGTATCCTGTATATCTAAGAAGGAATCACATCTATTAATTCAAATATAAAATTCAGAACTCAAGCGATTATTATTTGGTAGCTGAATTCAGTTAACAGAGCAATAAAAACTGGATGGAGACTTGCAAATAGAAGTTTTAATGATCTTGCAGAGGATTAAAATGTAACCAGTGAAATCATAAACAAAGCCATATTTTTATATCTTTTAAAGGTAAAATAAATGAAGAGTTTCAGTTACAAGGAGAGAGAAAGAAAAGTTATCTTCTGTTTTTGCTGACACTGTCAGCCGTAAATAGTGTTGACTTCAGTGTATATGAAAAAGTTGGAGGTAACCTTGTAAGGAGAGACCTTTAATCATTTTAGGTTTTAGTTTGGAAGTATCCTTCTCTAAAGCTGTAAAAATAACAGCACTTTGGGTTACCCAGATAAAATAAATGAGGCAGAAAACACTTTGTAGCTTCCCAGGCCTCCTTCTCAACAAAGTTGCCTCCAAAACCAACAACAAACCCAGAGAACTCAAGCCCCAAAATTTTATATTTGAAATCCTAATGTTTTGGTTTTTTGGTTTTTTTTTGTTTGTTTTTTTTTTTTTTACTTAAAATAATTATATTTCTGTTTTATAGTTGAAGTTGTACTATAGCTAGATCTGTTCACTTTTAAAAGGAAAATTATTTCCATCACAAAGCAAAGTATTTATGGCTAAAATTAAATAGAAACAATTTTTTTTTAAATCTTAGTCTGCAATTCTGCCTTAAAACCATCATAAAGTTTGTGTTTCAAATATCAGAAAATCGTAACATTTTCGCAGCTCTGAACATTTAACCTGTCAAGGAGCTTTACCTTTGATGGCATTATTGGAGATGTTCTATCAGGATGCTGAAGCTCCTGTTCTTTGGGCAGAACAGGTGCCTGAGTCTCTGCAATTACCTTTTCATTAAAGCTGCCAAGAGTGATGTTTGTGGGATCTGCATCCAGCCCTTGGCAGTGTTGACGCTCACAGAACTGGGCTCGTGATCTGCTAACGTGTCCCAGACACGAAAATAGCCATGGAATTGTTCATCTTTCTTGTGCTGTCAGTGTCACAGAGAAGGTACCAGTCAATAGATGGAGTTTGTAGTTAGTTACACTTCTCAGTTGTATGTTTAGCTTATTCTGAAAACCAAGCACACCCTTATTGCTTTGTTTGGAGTGGTTGTAGTTAGTTGTGATGGTACACTTTGTCGTTTTGACAATCACAGATCTTTTATTTTTTGAGTTCAAATAAAAAAGGGTTGTGGGTTTTTCTTCTAACTTGCAACAGAATTTACATAATAATAAGCATGTGCTGAAAATAGGTGCCTGAAAATGTTACAGCTAACCCTTACTTAGAAACTGCCTTTTCCTCTCTTTTCTGCAACATGGATCTCCTGTATTTATTCGCCCTTTTACCTTTTCGTGATCATTCTTTCTCTCCTGGCTGCCTGGATGAGTCTTCTTTGAGATTCTGTTTGCACTTTAATCACCCACAGGGCAACACTGGATGATACAAGCTTTTTGTTTTGCCCAGTGGCTCTGTAGCAAGCAGGACATCTGCCTCTGTAGCCCTTCCCTCCATATTCTGCTAAATGTTGCTCAGAATGGAGCCATGAGTGGGTGTCAAACTGGGATGTCCTGCAAGGCAAACTGAAACCTTGAGAGGCTCACACTGGCTCATGCAGAGACCTTGTAATTGAATGTTCTACATCGTTTCACACAGTTGCAAAATCTCACTTGTTGCAGTTTATGTAGTAATTTAAAATGTTGGTGGAGGGCAAGGCACTTGCAAATTGGTCAAAAAGGGCTGCTCCAAATGTGCCTTTGTTAGGAAGGTCTAGAAGGTGTGTGAATTAGGCAAAGCATCACCAGCTCGGTGAGGGAGGGGATTGTCCCACTCCGCTCTGCACTGGTGAGGCCTCACTGCAATATTGTGTGCAGTTTAGGGCATCACAATATAAGATATTCAGCCATTGGAGAGTGGCCAAAGGAGGGCACAGAGATGGTTCAGGGCCTAGAGGGGCAGCGTGAGAGGGCACTGAGGGCACTTGGGGTGTTCAGCTGGAGAAGAAGAGACTGAGGGGAGACCTCATTGCAGGGACAACTTCCTCGGGAGGGGCAGAGGAGGGGCAGGCACTGAACTCTGCTCTGTGGGACCAGGGACAGCCCCCAGGGAATGGCTGGAGCTGTGCCAGGGCAGGGACAGCCCCCAGGGAATGGGCTGGACCTGTGTCAGGGCAGGGACAGCCCCCAGGGAATGGCCTGTAGCTGTGTCAGGGCAGGGACAGTCCCCAGGGAATGGGCTGGAGCTGTGTCAGGGCAGGGACAGCCCCCAGGGAATGGCTGGAGCTGTGTCAGGGCAGGGACAGCCCCCAGGGAATGGGCTGGAGCTGTGCCAGGGCAGGGACAGCCCCCAGGGAATGGGCTGGAGCTGTGTCAGGGCAGGGACAGCCCCCAGGGAATGGGCTGGAGCTGTGTCAGGGCAGGGACAGCCCCCAGGGAATGGCCTGGAGCTGTGTCAGGGCAGGGACAGCACCCAGGGCATGGGCTGGAGCTGTGTCAGGGCAGGGACAGCCCCCAGGGAATGGCTGGAGCTGTGTCAGGGCAGGGACAGGGCACAGGGAATGGCTGGAGCTGTGCCAGGGCAGGGACAGCCCCCAGGGAACGGGCTGGAGCTGTGTCAGGGCAGGGACAGCCCCCAGGGAATGGGCTGGAGCTGTGTCAGGGCAGGGTCAGGTTGGATCTCAGGAAAAGGCTCTTCCCCCAGAGTGTGGTGGGCACTGACCAGGCTCCCCAGGGCAGTGGGCACAGCCCCAAGGCTGCCAGAGCTCCAGGAGTGTTTGGATGATGCTCTGGGGCACAGGGGGTGACTCTGGGGATGGTTCTGTGCAGGGCTGAGGGTTGGACTCCACGATCCTTGTGGGTCCTTTCAACTCAGCATGTTCTGGGATTCTGTTACAACAACTCTCCCCTCCAGCAGGAAGACCAAGTTACAGATGCTCTCCAGGCAAAAAACAGTGATGTCAATGAGCTTAATGTACCCAGAGTTCCTTCACATTGGGAACAGGACAAACTCTCCAGAGTAGCCAAAACAATGTGAATTTCTGTCACTGTACTGACAGAAAGGTGAAAGATAAGTGAGAATTTAGGTAAGAAACAGATCTCCTTTAGAATGAGTTAATTAATGCTCAGGGTAAGGATTATACAAACAAGATGTCAAATTTGCATTAGTGTTACTGTGTCTGTATAAAAGAACGGATGTAAAGTTCCATTTTTCAAGGCCAAGTCCTGTAAATTTTCTCATTCCATTAGGGCCAGTGGGGCAGTGTGAAAGCACAAAGCTTTGGACACATTATCTGAGAGAGGCACCCAGTGCTGCTGTGGGTACTTTCTGGTGTTCCTGTGGTCCTGGTGATTGCTCTGGAGCAGGAGGTGAGATCAGTGTGCTGGCATGGGATTCAGCAGTAGTGTGTAAGGGGGTGGGTTTATTTCCCTTCACATCTTTAAAAACTTCAAAATGAATGCTGATTTCAGCATCACTGCTCTAGTCTGGGCCTCAGGCAGTTACTTTTTAATCATTATTTGAAGAACTCTTTTTTCACCATAAGAAATATTTTTATGAATGTGGGAACGTGCAGGTTTCTCCAGGCAATAAAAATCCATTAGGATCAGGAGAAAGGGGTGGTGTGGGGAGGAGAGTAACTGTTTCGACAGTTCTGAGGAAACTTAATTTATAGAAATTTAATAACGAGCTGACAGGAATTCCTACAGTGATGCACTGAACAGAGAGAAATTTTCCCTGTGGTTCAAAGTCCCTGGTCAGTAGAAAGGGTCTACTCATCATCCCACCATTAAAGATGATACAATGCCATGTAGTCCCGTGAGCACGTGGATTCCCACATGGAATCCCAAATCAGTTCAGATTGTTATAATATATACCTATAATAATACACAGGTAGGGCATAGATTATAGACTTCTGTGAAATACAACAATATAACTCTGCTTTGATAGAATGATATCTCAAGATATTTGGTAGATCAAGACTGATCTGCATATAATGCCATATTTTCTTTTCAATTAAAAACAAATTATATTCGTTCTTCATACTAACACAGGGACTTTCTGTGGCAAATGGGGGATTTAAAATGTTCTAGCTAAAAATAAGATCTGTGGACTGTACAAAAAACAAATGTCTTAAGTTACTCAATAGGATACAGGATTTTCCCATTTAATATTAGAGATTACATAAATATAAAAATCAATACACAGCTTGTTAACCTTGGACACCTGGGGGGGAAAACTAGAATAGATAACCCATACACTCTGCTTAGAAACCAAGAAAATCCAAAATACACTAAACTAAGATGTTAAAAATCCTGAGAAAAATTATCTTATGTGGCTAAGGTCCTTTAATCCAACATTTTATCACTACAGTATATAGTAGATACTTTAATAAAAGGTAATAGGGAACAATATTTTTCAAAATTAAACATTTCAACTCCAATTTTCTAATATATTAAATTTTCAAAGTTATCAAACATTAAACATGAGGGTATGTAGGTCATAGTTTTTAATTTTGCTTTATCATTAGGTTACATCAGACTTCGTGTTTGATTGGACTCACATTTGTACAATTATTACTATTGTAATAATTGGGGGGACAAAAAGCTCTCTCTCCAGATTCTAAAAGCTTAAGCTGACCAAATCTAAGCTAAGATACAAAGCCAACAAAGCTGTCTAGTTTCTTTAATAACAGATTAATTTAAAAAGACAACTCTTGAATGTGATTGAAATAATTTAGTAGGTTAAATATTTAAACTTATTTCATGTGCAGTAGGGAAAAGAGCATTTGCAGTCACTTCTGTCTAAAGTGATACAATCTGCAGGCGTTGTACAGAACCATATAGAATGTCAGAAAGAGTGATTAAAAAAAAAAAACAAACAAAAAAGGGACAGCAAAGCCCTAAACATCCTGACTTGACATTATGCAAGATTAGAGTAGTGTTGACAGTTTAAAATTTAGCTTCAAAGATACTAAGACTTTGAGCCAGGAGATTTGTTTTCAAAGGTTTCTCATTTCCCAGCTGGTCTTCACCTGACGTGTAACCCCTGGTTCCTTCACTGTGAAATAGTGAAAAACTGTCAAGTTCTCCTTTATAAAGTATTCTGAAAGATAATCTATAATGAAAAGAGCCTTATACAAGAGTAATATTTTATAGAAAGTCATAGTTTAAATTCTGTTTTCTCTTAGTGCTGCCAGAAATGGCAAGAACCATAAAAACCCAAGAAGAGACAAATAAAATGTCTTGGGTTGGGGGAAGGAGAACAGTTGGGGACTGGTAGAGCAAAGCCCCTCCCATTGTAGTTGAAGATGATGTTCATGACCATCTGAGGAACCTGAATGCATGTAGGTCTATGGGACCCAATGAGGTTGCTCCCAGAGTCCTCAGTGAATTGCTGATGTGGACACCAAGGATATTTGAAAAGTCATGGCAGTCAGGAGAAGTCCCAGGTTACTGAAAAAAGGGAAATATTGCACCCATTTTTTACAAGGGTATAAAGCAGGACCCTGAGAATTACTGCCCTGTCACCCTCCCCTCAGTGCCTGGGAAGGTCATGGGACAGATCCCCCTGGAACCTGTGCTAAGGCACATGGAACACAGGGAGGGGACTCAGGACAGCCAGGATGGCTTCACCAAGGGCCAGTCCTGCCTGACCAACCCAGGGCCTTCTATGGTGAAGTGATTGCATCAGTGGAGGAGGGAAGGGCTACAGCTGTCATTTAGGGGGATTTCTGTAAAGCCTTAACACATCCCCCACAGCATCCTTCTCTCCAATTTGGAAAGAGATGGATTCTGTGGTGGACTGGTGGATAAGAAAGGAGTTGGACAGTCATATCCAGAGGAGTGGCGTCAATGGCTTGGAGTCCTAATGGACATCACTGACAAGTGGTGTCCCTCAGGGGTCCATACTGGAACCAGGGATATTTAATATCTGCATTAATGACATAGACAAAGGGCTTGGGTGCAGCTGCAGCAGATTTGCCGGTGACACCAAGCTGAGTGGTGCAGGTGACCCACCTGTATTCCATCCAAAGGGATCTGAACAGGCTCAGTTAGTGGGCACATGGGAATCTCATGAGGCTTAACCAGACCAAGTTCAAAGCACTGCACCTGGGTCAGTACAGGCTGAGGGATGAACAGATGGAGAGCAGCCTTTTCAAGAAGGCCTTGGGGGTGCTGCTGGATGAGAGGCTGGACATGACCCAGCCATGTGCACCTGCAGCCCAGAAAGCCAAATGTGTCCTCACCAAAAGCAGCGTGGGCAGCAGCTGAGGGAGGGGATTCTGCCCCTCTGCCCTGCCCTGCTCTGGTGAGACCCCACCTGCAGAGCTGCCTCCAGCACAGGGAGGGCAGGGACCTGTTGCAGTGAGCCCAGAGGAGGCACCAGGATGACCAGAGGGATGGAGCAGCTCTGCTGTGAGGAAATGATGAGAGAACTGGGTTTGCTCAGCCTGGAGAAAAGAAAGTGACCGAATGGCAGCACCTTCCAGTACCTGAGGGGATCCTGCAGGGAAGAGGGAGAGAGACTATTTACAAGGGCATGCAGTGACAGGACAGGGGGAATGGATTCAAACTGAAAGACAGTAGGTTTAGATTAGATATCAGGAAGAAATTCTTTGCTGTGAAGATGGTGAGACACGGGCACAAGGGGCCCAGAGAAGCCATGGATGTCCCTTCCCTGAAAGTGTCCAAGGCCAGGCTGGATGGAGCTCTGAGCAACCTGGGCTAGAGAAAGGTGTCCTGCCCATGGCAGGGGGGTTGGAACTACATGATTCATCAGGTCCCTTCCAAACCAAACTGTTCCATGATTCTGTGTTTCTAAGGGAGCTAGTCAGGAAAAAGACACTTGACTTCAGAATTCTTGTCTTCCTCTCTTACTTGTTTATCTTCAAATCGAGCTTTGAGACAGTTTTGTTTTAAAGTTTCAAATTATGATTGAGAGAGATGGCATGATGAAGGAGCATTATTGATAGTGTAGAACTTTCTTGTATTGAACTGATGGGAAGGTTAATTTTTCTTATTTATTTTTAATTTTAATTGCTGTAAGAATGCTTTTGAATCAAACAAGGTCTTATTTTGTTTTAAATAGAAATAAGCCATTAAAAACCCCAAACAAAAACAAGGTGTGTTGAACTGAATATTGGGGATTAAACTTGTCTAGGGGTACATGAAAATAATTTATAATGCGAAACTTTTCCAAACATAATTTTGAAGAGCTAAAGATTCCCCTTTATAAAAAAATTAAAAAAATTTCAACTGAAACAATTTGATGAAATAAAATAAAGCTATTCAGGTTGAGAAATGTGATTTCAGTTGAGTGATTTTGATTGGAACTGTTTGAAATATTCTGCTTTGTCATTTTCAAAATTATATTATTAGAAGTTGCGTCCTGGTTTTTCTGTTTTTTCAGATACTTGTCTTTTCCACTGCACTTTTGGTAGAAACAAAGCAATTCTGAAGGCCATTCCACCAAGTCCTTTCTTTGGCAGACTTAGATATAAAAGCAGCTGCCAAGGAACAACAGAAGAGTTGCTCTCAGCATTGATTGTTGTCATTAGCACAGCTCCTGGAGGTCAGCTCTTCTTTGAGATCCAGGATTGTTTTTCCAAAGCTTTTCAGCAATGATGGGTAGCAGGTCTACCTCTGTGTTATTAAAACTTGCTTTCATGAACTCATCTCTGCTGCTCTTTTTATTAAAGCAGTAGAAAATCTGTCTAAAATGACTCAGAAGGGGATAGTAGAAAAGAACCCCAAGCTTATTAATAGCAAACAATATTAAAATGGTGCTATTATATGACCTGTGTACTGGCCAAATTGCTTCAGCCTTGGGTGTTTGTTTTTATCTCGTGTGGCTTATCCCTCTGCTGAAGGAATGGAAAATCATATTTAGAAAGGAAATTATGTACAGATTACTAAAGAAAACCATCACAGAAGTTTTCTTTATTATCATTTCTTGAAAGTAGAAATATGTAAAACATAATAAACAGTCTCTATAATTTTGGAATTGTCTTTGGAATCCCAATCTTGGAAGGACTCACAGTTTCCCGCAGCAAATGCATTCACTTCACTCCAAGTCATCTGTAAAAGCTGCTGATTGATTTGCATGAATCTAAATTTGCTGATTATTCAAATCAGAAATATAGACCTGAATTTATATTCAACAGCAGTAAAACAAAACAGAAATCTAAGAAATCACAGGTCTTTGTAAGGGCTAATTAGATTTGATTATTTCTGGTTTGCTTCTGACATCATTGAAGAGACAGTTCATCAATGCCAATAATCTGGTTTTGTTCTAAAATTCCTCACATCCAGTTTGTACTGTATTAGTATAGTCAGAAATTCATAAATTCACATGATCCCAAACCTTCTGGATTCATTTCTTCATCTAAATCGAGGGATCTGAAACATTCTAAGACGAGATTGGAAGGTTTTGAACACTCATTTTTCCCAAAGACAATATTGTTTCTCACCCATTCTCACCAGTGGCTCTGATAAACTACATTAGCTGTAATGAATCACATTATTAAATTGACTCTGTCTTGGCTCTATAATAAATGTGTTACCACGAAGGGTATGACTGAAACACCAGACCTTTGGATGCTGGGGATTAATTTTGCCTGCACATTGTTGGATGTTGAGCAAAGCTTGAGCAAAGTCTCTATTTGTGGAGAAAATAATTAAAAATCAGTAATTTGTAAATGAGGCATTCCTACAAAGTTTGAGGAATATTTTTGTACCACTTCTTGCTAATTCTTTACTGGTCTGTTCTGGAGCACTCGACACTGGGATTATGTTTTCAAGTGGTACTTTCTCTTAAAAATGCATAGAAATGAAGTTTGTCCACTTCAACCTGAGTCAGCATTTATCCATTGTCACTATTCACTATCTAGAAATGAAGAGCTAAATTTTTTTATTGTTGTTTTTGTTTTTGCTTTTTTGTTTGTTTTTTTTTGTTGTTTTTTTGGTTTGGTTTGGTTTTGGTTTTTGTTTTTTTTTATTGTTGTTTTTGTTTTTGCTTTTTTTGTTGTTTTTGTTTTGGTTTGGTTTGGTTTTGGTTTTTGTTTTTTTTTTATTGTTGTTTTTGTTTTTGCTTTTTTTGTTGTTTTTGTTTTGTTTTGGTTTGGTTTGGTTTTGGTTTTGTTTTTTTTTTGTTGTTGTTGTTGTTGGGGGTTTTTTGTTTTTGTTTTGTTTTGGTTTTTTTTTGTTATTTGACCTTTACAAAATATGAGATTTAGCCACTTTTTAATTTGTTATCTCAGTGTTCTGTCTACTGGCCATAGCTCGGACTCACTTTTTACATCAAATAGAGACTCTGGAGTGTGCAAATATATCAGAGTCCTATCGTAATAAATAAACACAGTAATGACATGCATTTCAAGGATTATTAACTTGATTCTGCCTCTCTTCTCTCTTTCTTCCTGCTTGTACTCTGCTATTAGTTATTAGAACTCTGACAATTGAATTGTGTTTAAAAGGGAACACTTCTCCAAGTAGTCTTGAGCAACTTTATTCAATTAATAGCCACATGAGTATGGTATGATTGGAAGTCCATGGCAGACCTGTGTTCTTTTGTCTCATTCTTCCACCTCGATTTTTGAATATTTATAGAGAACTGTGGGATAATTCATTGGCACATATTTTGGAACTGAGGATCATCATCTCTGTCTTCTGTGCAAACTCCTGAAAAGGAGAATGAATTTCTTACAGACAGTGACCCTGCTCTCTCTTGTACACTTTGGCATGAAATTTCATCACATTCCTTTTCCTGTTCAACTTGTGACTTGAATATAGATGATCAAATACATAGTTTTGTTCACGAGCAATCACTTCTTTTATACTTAAACTGTACTAAGCCAAAGGTCAGATAAAAGTCACAAAAGGATGAAAGAGGAACATGTGTAGCATCGTATGCAGATCTTACAGACTGCTGAGAGGGCCACAAGGGGCTTTCCTGATATCCTGACAACCATATCCAGTGGATCAAGTGGATTTTCAGTCAAATATTGGGAGGTTTATAGTTTGATTTAAAAAAAATATATGTAAAAATACATATGTATTGAAACCCATGAACAGATTTTAATGGGACAATTTATATTATTTCAAGTTCAGAGCTGTAGTCAATATGTCCTTTCTTCCTGTACCTCTCTTGTCTGTTCTAACAGGAATATAATTACCATGCTAAAAGACAGAAGAAAAGAGTAAATGTTTGGTCTTCCTTTTTTCCTTGGTTTTTATTTTTTCCCCCACACTAATTTGCATTTTGGCTTTTCATTTGCTTAGGGAATTGCTTGAATTTTCAGCCAGCTTTGTTTTACAAAAGATTTCATAAGATTAGAGTAAAACCAACAGTTTAAAAGCACACCCTAAATACTTATAAATAGTGCTTTAAGAACATTTTGCAATTTATATTGCCATTTGCCTGACTACACTTTTCAAGCCTCCTAAGTAGCTGCCTCCCATTTTTTTAGTTGAGATTCTTCATGTTTTCTAATTCTTGACATCAATCAGCAGGTTAGAGGAGAGGAGAGGATTTTTCTAACACCTTCTCTAGACAATCCCATTTCAAACTCAGCCAGCAGTACCGTGTGCTCTTCAGTCACTGTTTCTCTTTGGAAAGAAGTATGATGAACAATTTTAAATAAATGCTGCTTTTAAAATATCAGGCTGGAATATGGGAAGTATGCAATGAGTATGGATGGACATCCGTGTACTTGAACATGGACAGGATGATCTGCCCTTCGACAGGCACTGGGTATTACATAGAACTATACATAGTTATAGAACTATGACTGAACCTGCTTCTCCTTGTGCAGAGTATTGAATGTCCTGGGCTCCAGGACACCAACAAAGGAAAGTAATTTCAAGCTGTAATGATTTCTGGAAATTTACAGAAAACCCCCCAGCAATCCAAACAAAGCCAAAGAACCCCAGCTACAATGTTGGGTTTACTTCCCTTGCTAAATCCTGTGGAATTATTACTGTCATGGAGAATCCAACAGGTTTTGCACCTCGTGGTGCTTGGAACAGAGGCTTTCTCTTGCATGAGGTCAGACCTCTTGGAGAAAATACTGGCTTAAAGAAGTTCTTTATTAGAAGGAACAGCCTTCAGTGACTTAGAGTCTTATTTTTAGCTTATAACTTTGCTATCATTACTGCTCAAAATTGGCAGATTGGCAGAAGATAAACAGAGATTGATCAGCTTTACAGTGAATATTTATTTAAACTTCAGTTGAGAAAAAACTACTGGACTAGATCTTTTTTTTTTTTCTCCAGAAATGGATGTGCAATAAACACACAACACTTCTATAGGGTAGATTTCTGAGCCATCCTTCTTCAACTATCAGTTTAGTTATACCCACATCTAATTCAGTACTGCAAAGGGGAGACACTGTCTCCTCAATTTAATTATGTCATTTTCTGAAGTAAGTGTGCCACTTAATTAGGTGTCATTTAAACTGTTCTGAGTGCAGTTTTTCTGTTTTCAAAGTGAATACATTCTGTGCCTACATATTAGTTATAGATTATTGTACTCATTCCAGGTCCATCTCAGCTAATTTTCTGGCCACCTGCTGATCAGCCCAAGTGATTTGTGAGATGAAACAAAAATATCCACATTGCCAAATACAGAAAAGATCAATGCCTGATCACTGATCCAAGTTATTCTCAGAAATGTGCTACAAATTTCTGAATCTTTCAATGCAGTTCCGACCTCACTTATCCTTCTGCTACTGACACATAAACCAGAAGAGAATCCAGCTGTTTAAAAAAGATACGTTGGATTTCCTGTAGTAGGAATGACAAAATGCTGACCATGAGCATATTTATGACACGGCAGGAGATAAAACAATGATGTTAAAGCAATATACTCCTGGCTTAGAAATCCAAGGGAGTAACTCAGAGGTGGCTGATTTTGAAATGTTTTGTCTCTTCCTTTGAAAACAGTGGTTTTTATATCACAGGCAGGTATTTTTTTCGTGTTTTTATTCAGAACCAGAAATGAGATAAAAGTGAGTGACTCAGCTTAAAAAATTAATTTCCAAAGGCACATACAAAACGAGCAACAAAAGGCAAGACAAGGAATTAATGCCATATCATAGTGTTAAAACACTGGGGTGGTTTCTGTCAGATTTCTGTTCTCTTTCCTTTTTATAAATATTTAATAAATATGAGTCAACTGAGTTCCATGTATGTTTCTATTGTTATCCTACTTTTACTTACTTTGGATTACATTATGCAGGTGCAGCTTTTTCTTCATGGAACAGAAGCTGAAAAAAAAAAAAGAATTAAAGCAAATCTGAGTGAGGAAGGAAAATAATTGAAAAATGATGCCCCTGAGTCAAAGTGCAGGTTTCCCAAAGCTGCTGGTAAGAGTGAGACAAGTTCCCTGGGTTTTGGTTCCATGTCCTGCTGTTACCATCAGTTTACCTGTTGTTTTTCTTTACGTGGATGGAAGGACTTTTGATGCATCCAGTGGGTGGGAGAACAAGCATGCAGAGAGAGCATCTCATTGACAAATTAGGACCTGGAGAGAATTCTGTAGAATTCTGGTAGCACTATTTCCCCCTAGGTGAGTATGCATAATTAATTTTAGCTGGTTTAGAAATTCCTAATTTCATTGGGCCCACGGAATGAAAGGCAGGATCTGCCCCACCGTGCTGGTGGCATTGACTCTTTTCCCTCTGACAGTTACGTGGCTGTGAAAGAAAAGCTGAAAGTCACAGAGCACAAATGTGCACAGACACAGTTTTGTTTCAGGTTCTTTATCTGAAGAGCTTCCCAATATTGAACAGCCACTGTGACTTGTGGCTTTCAATCCAGGTCTTAAGAAATTATTCTGCCTAAGTCTGTCTGGTAAAAACTTCTGCCAAAGCCTGGAGATTCTTCATTTCATTTCAAATGAACACATTTTAGTGGATGCTTCTAAAGATCCTGTTATCTCCATTTCTTAGGAGATGTCTGGAAAGCTTAAGGAACTCTCATAGTCACAGAAGCAAATAAGTAATTTTTTTTTTTAATAATTGCTGAAAATTTGATTTAATAATTCCGGAGATTCCCCAGGTTAGAAAACAGACTGCTTTGACATAAAGAAATGTGTAAGTACTTGGTGTAGTAGCTGTTTAAAGATCTGTATGCTGGCTCTGTGTGTCTTCAGGAGTCAGAAATTAGCTGAGTTTCTGTTCATTCATTCCTCCCTGTTTGGGAGCTGCCAGTGAAGTGCCAGTTCTGACTGTACAGACAGCTGTCCACGAGCACTTTGCCTGCAATCTGCATTTTCCACCTGCTACTCACTTGGCACAAATTTGAGTCGAAATGTTCATGCAGAATTGTCAGTGCCCTGTGGCATCCAATTGTCTGCAACTGGAATTGGAGTGGCTTTGTACTTAGAGAGGGAGAAAGAATAACAGTCTGAACAGTCAGAGGTTTCGTCCGCTCTTGTTGTATGTATAGATGTCAAAGAGAGAAAAAGCTCCTTTAATCATATCCTGTCTAAATGTAGGGCTTTTTATGTCCCATTTTTCTGGGAAAATACATACAGTACTTCATCACACAATCATGTAAGTACCACACAGGAAAACCTGCAGAAAACTCTTGCCACAGTCTGGATTTTGAGCAAATAGCCTAGCAAGACATTTTCATTTTCAAAAGTCAAACCTGCCATTAAAGTTATGGCTTTGTTTAGATTCTCTTTTTTCTTTTTGTACATCTCCATCTAGAGTTTACAAAGAAAATAGACCTGCTGTGATGTGAACCCCAAAGGAAAGACACTCTGCCTCTGTAATGTACTGAAATGTCAGGAAATCATTTATTGAGCCACTGGTGCCTTTAGTGGCTGGTTATAATTTGCTCTGCTGTCTGATAATGTGTGTGTTTGTAGATCAATTATCTCAGGAGCTCTTTGGAGCCATAAGGTCATCTTTGGCGTATTTGTCAGATCCTTCTGCTCAGAGATGCCAAGCAAGTAGCACATTTTCCTTCCACAACTTAATAGATCTTCTCTCAAAGTAAGTGCAGGAAGAGGCTCTCTGGTGATGGCAGAACTCTCAATGCTGTAGTTTTGCCAGGCTTTTGATATATTTATATGTGTGTGCATATAATGAATGAATCATAGGAAGGAGCCTTAGCCTGTAGCTTCTTTCAGATTGATGGTGGTTAATTCACTTCTTTATTCAAATATCAGTATTTTAATCTTGCCTGCACCCAGGTGCACAGAAGAGTCTGGTGTTGCCAGCACAGTTTCTCAGAGTGGTCCCAGACTGAGCAGACCTGCTGGGAATGAGTCCCGTCTCCAGTGTCGGGAACAGGACTTGGGAACATCATCATGGGACTGCAGCATTTAATGTGAGTTAAGGAGCTGGAAGGAAGAAGAGGAAATGAATTCACAGCATGTTAAACAGATGAAATTATTTAATTCAAAATCAAATAGGAATAATAATTTAATAGCACCTTGACTAGAAAATTTTAAGGCACTTTGCAAACATTAATTGTGAGAGAGAAGGACAAA
The DNA here is from genome assembly GCF_047495875.1 of Pithys albifrons albifrons. Classification (NCBI taxonomy): domain Eukaryota; kingdom Metazoa; phylum Chordata; class Aves; order Passeriformes; family Thamnophilidae; genus Pithys; species Pithys albifrons. The sequence goes on from NC_092464.1 coordinate 54,796,922, forward strand.
AGTGCAAAGGGGTAGTTAAATTACATGTGATTAAATTAGGTAGAGAAAGCTAAAGTAATTTGATAATATTTCATCTTGATAATAGAACTTCTGCTGAGAACAGTCCTAAAATTCAGCTCTAGTTTACACAAGTTTTACACTAATATATAGATTTACATAAGTGAGCAGATTCAATTCCTCTTTTAGCACTGGAAGGGGCTGGGGAGGCAACTCTTAATAATACCTTGGCTGATAGACTTGCTAAGAAATGGAAGAACTGGGGAATAACTTCCTTTTTCATTTTAATTTCCTTTTTTCTTTTTTATTTGTTTTGTCTGGGTTTTTCTTTTTTTTTTGTTTTGTTTTTTTTTTTTTTTTGTTTGCTTTTTGTTTTTGTTCCTCCTGCCTTTCTGAAACTGAGGCTGTTGAAAATTGTGATTTACAACTCAGAGGAAAGGAGTTTTGGCACTTCCCTGTTTTGCACGTGAGCCTGAGACTCTGATGTTCTGTTTTAGTGGGAGTTTTACCTGTAAAGTTCTTTTTCATTACCTGCTTGAAATGAAAATTTGAAATCTTTCTGGAGTGTGCAGGTAAATTAAAGGGATAAAGAAAAAAAGAATTTGGAAAGAAAGGTTATGTAATAGTAATTCATGTAATCTGAAAACATACAGAACATATAAATAGCATTTACCTGTGTAGATAATTGCAGATTGGATTAGGATTTATTTGTTTTATTTGTGGGAGATTTTAGATCCAAGTCTTGTAAACACCTTCAGGAGAGGGGAGAAACAAAACACATTTGTGGTTTTGGAAAGTTAACTTTGGAGCTGCCTGTTCCAGCCCTTTCATGGGAGATCTAATGTATATTTATGGCATCCACTGAGGGAAAAACAGGATCTTGGTTTGGATCTTTAAAGCCTGATGCAGCTAATTTGCTTTGAGGTCCCTTGGAGTGCTGAATTTAATTTATCAAGAGCAAATTAATATGAAATAGTAAAATGACTATTAAAGTGGACGTAAAAATAAATTATTGAAACATAGCAGCAGAGGAAAATAAAGCAGATAAACTCTGAAGTTTGTGGGAAGTTTCTCATTTTAATTACATGAGTCATAATTGCTATTAGGTTGATGATGGGACAGTTTTTCCATTTTGTTGTAGCTGGTAAGTTTAGAGAATGGAAATACGTGGAAATAAGGTCATGGAATCCAAACTGACATCATACAAAGTAACTTTATCTGTACAACTAATAGATAAATTTACCTAAGAAAAGATTTTCAATGTGTGTTTGTAAGTTTTATAATAATGCAAGTAGTACTTTTTTAATTCAAGTTTCTTTTGTTTTATTTTTAGACCTTTGATTATGTGTGCATGCCATTTATCTAAGTTTTCCACGAATTTTTGAGTCCTGGGAGTTTGCACTTATTAAAAAATCAGTGCTGTCCCTTTCTGAGCAGTATTTTTTCTGTAATACTTGCATTAGTCTTAACATGGAGCAGAGAAAATACTAAAACAAAGAAACTTGATCAGAGATTTTGGTTTATGACAAATGAAGTTCAGAGTTCAGCTGCTCCCTGCTTATCTCCCTTAATGTCATCCCAAGTCTGTGTCAGAGGAAGTTTGGAGCTAAAATGACTGAAACCAATTCTGCTTGAGAATGAAAACAGGCACAGGGAAATCGTGCCTTTCTACACGCAGATGTGGGAAATTCCAGGTGGGAAGTTAAGTCAGAATTGCAGTTCAGGTCTCTTTGGGATCCTGTTTGCAGCGACTGGAAACCCTGGGAACCAAGGCCTTAGAAGGAATGTCTGTCCTGACCACAGGAAAGCAACAATTTTATGAGTTCATCAGGAAAATGTATTTCCCAGTTGGCCTTTTTTTGGTTGAATTTCCATGTAGATATTCTAGATTGCTAGAGCACATATATAATAAGAAAGCTCAGCTTTAAAAACAACAAAATAATTAAACTGCAAACAACTCTAATAAGGAAAACTAAATTTTTGAGTTGCTTCTGACTTTTTTTGGAGTACTTGTTCAATTTTCCTTCTTACTTTAATGTCTTTTAATTGTTTTGAACTTTCATCTTATACCTTGATGTTTTCTGCTCACAAAAAGTGATGCTTGGAAAATCACTGAACTTTTTCTAGTTTACCATTGAAATAGAAATCAGGTGTCTTAGGCTGAATTACCAAACCAGTATTGCAACGAGTGACATTTGAATTATGGTGTATTCTTATTTCTAAGTGTGTAATGGGCCCTCAGCCCTGCCTTTCTGTGCTGCCTTGTTTGTGTAACATCCTCCTCAAAGAGCAAATCAATACATATGCATTTTATTTTTAAAATAAATGATAAGGCATGCAGTTAATTAAAGTTAGATGAATTTTAATACCCCCACATTGTTTATTAGAATGAACACTTTTGCCCTCTTTATCATTCTTGCTGAGGACTTCTTTTCTATAACACAAAAATTGTTGCTTGTTGCTTTTTCTCGTGCTGATCATGAATTCAATAGGGAGCAGCTCCTGCCAGTAAGGGCTGCATATTTATGTTATTGATCTGGGAGGGAGGGAAGCTGAGGGCTGTTGGTATTGTGCTAGAAAATTAATAAATCAGGATTCATTAGGACAGCATCCTGCAGCTCACGGGTGAGCACAGTTTGGGATGAGGGTTGGATTTCTGTTCTCCATCTGCTTGGGGTACCACAGCAGGGGGGCAGTGCCCTGGCGGCCCCTGTAGGCACTGCCCCAGTCTGTGCCCTCTGAGATGTGCCCCCCAAGGTGGGCAGTGGGGCACCAGGAGGCAGATGGGGTGTCTTCTCTGCCTTCTCCCTGGGGACACCTCTCCCTCCAGCAAAACAATGAGAGCATCTGTGCGAGGGTGTGCTGGGAATCCTCAGGGGCCAGGAGACCACTGGAGTGCCACTGTGTTTGTTGGCTGAGAGAAGGGAATCAGCTTTGCCATATGGTTTTATCTCATGTACTGGAGACCATTAACCTGGTTCTACTATGGAATACAAAGCTAAGAAAAACAAGGACACTGCAGTTTCCAGCCCCCAGCAGAACCAGGGGCCCCTTTTCCAAATTATCTGATGGTGCTATAATTGCTATTGTTATTCTGAAATAATTCCCTCCTTTTGGCTCTGTTTGACTCTTTTAATGGTTTGGCAATAATTGTGCCCATCCTTAATACAGCCCTGATTCAGTCCTTCCTTAGGCAGAATTTAGTTGACATAGAGTGTAAAAATCTGAGCTTCACAGTCACAATTGGGAAGTGTTGAGCAGGAATTACAAAATACATTGAAGCTGGAGGAACTGTGTTTTAAATTTGGCTGCATTGGAAATATATATTGTAACTTATTTTTGAATCATCAGAGAATTTGTCAGCATTGGCACCCAGTGTTCGTCTTGCAGAGTGTTTTGTGATGGTTTCACTCATTTCAGCAATTACAACCTCCTTTAAATACAGAAACACTGAACAGGTTGGAGCATGTAACTCCCTGAAGGGAAGTTCCAGCCAGGTGGGGGTTGGTCTCTTCTCCCAGGCACTCAGCAATAGGACAAGGGGGCACGATGGGCTCAAGCTCTGCCAGGGGAAATTGAAGTTGGAGATGAGAAAAAATTTCTTTGCAGAGAGAGTGCTCAGGCATTGGAATGGGCTGCCCAGAGAGGGGGTGGATTCCCCATCCCTGGAGGTTTTTAACCTGAGATTGGATGTGGCACTGAGTGCCATGATCTGGTAAAGGGACTGGAGTTGGACCAAGGGGTGGACTTGATGATCTCGGAGGTCTTTTCCAACCCAATGCATTCTATGATTCTATGTGAGTGGTGGGAAAGCCACATAAAATAAATGTGCAAGCACTGCTATGTCCAAGGCTGCTTGAGTCAGCAAAGATTTGCTGCTCACATGACTGACAGATGTTTAGGATCAGTGTGCAAACCCCAGGGAGTGGGCACTGCAGGGACACCAGGGTGGGGGGGACAGCACCAGCTGTGGGCTGAAGGGCCACAGGGATTCCAGTGCTGGGAATTCAGGGAGAAGGATTTGGATGCACAGTGCCTGGTGTCAGCCTTTACGTGGGATGTACCTGAGAGCTCTGTCCTTGTGGTGGGCCAGAGTCAGAGCTTAAGGATGAGTGAATAGAGGGAAAATGTAGCATTGTACAGCAGGTGTGCACACATCAAACCCAACAACAACAGTGCCACTGGCTGTGAGGGACACATTGCTTGTTTAAAGAACCAGCTGATATCTCTGATGCCTGACCTGTTTCTGTGGCTTTTAATTTCTTTCATTATTATTTTCTCTAGTTACTTCTAGACTAAAAATTGTATAGATTACAAACTTCTGAATTTCAGTGCAGTTCATCCTTGCTAATTAATCTTTGCCAGTGGCTTTGGAGGATAGACAGGAGAATGAGTAACAGCATTGCTAGTACAGTATGTCACTGCAGAATAAACAGAACAGAAGGAGAGAGACAGATTGTTTTTGTAGTGCAACAATAGTCAAATATTTACATTTTCTGCAGCAAAGTGTAGCACAGAGGAGTCATCTTCTCAGCATGAGGACTGAGGTTAGAAACTCGATCTTTTCAGTGTAACTGACAGACTACTGCTGCTGTAAAAACTTGATGGTAATCACCTTCACCTTTTCTGGTTTATTCTTGAAATATTTTGGTTTAGGTTTGTTCATTTTCAGGACTTCCAGGTTTCCAGGAGTGATTCCTATGACAAGTGACAGTCTGGAGAATAGATGGAAACTTCACTGAAAAAAGAGTGCTTTGAGTTCTACAGAGTAGTAAATTTATCCATGCTGATGAAGCATTGATGGAAAAAAAAACATTGGGAAAATTGCCAGTAGAATTTCAGGTACTGGTACAGGTAAACTAAATTTGATTTGAAAAGCACTACAAACAAAAATCTAAATCATAAAGGAAGAAAGGAACCAAATCAGTGCTATACAACTGTATTTCATGCCTCCTCTCCTTTGAACTGTTATCTTCTAACTGCACAATTTCCTATATTACAGTTTTGCTCTTGCTCTCCCATGGAACTTTCTGCCAATTCCTGCCTTTCCCAAGATGGAGGAGCGTGGGGGGCTGGGGGGGGATGCCTTTTTTGTCCACTGGGTTTTCAGGTGGGACTTCTGTAAACTCTTCTGTGTACTGTCTGGGGGCACTTGAAGGGTGGCATGTGTAGAACCCACTCAATGTGGAGAAAAAGATCATTCCAGTTTGTGCTTTCAGTTCATAATACCTTGTGAGACCAGTGCTGACAATGTCCAAACCTTAACTGCAAGTTGCAGCAGAAATCTGAGCCAACTTCAAGGCTTGTCAGAGACATCAGCTTTCCTCAGTGTGAGCAGAGGAAGTGAAGGTGCTGTCGGTATGTGGGGGGCTCCTGGAGAGATCTCCTGAGTCAGAGAGAAATCCAGCCCATGTCTGGTGAAATATGGTGCCTTCTTGGCTTATATCCACAGCCTGGCAGAAAACATCCTGACCTCTGCCTGTTATTCCTTTGAGAATAAAACCATTTCTGCCTTTGCTGTGGGTGTGCCAGACCCAGGGCTCGTGTCCCTGTTCTCTGAGCCTGCAACATTCCCCTGTCCCCAGTCGGGCTGTGGAGCCGTGAGAAGGGCCAGAGAGCTCTGGTGCACAGACACTCAGCTGCTCCCAGCAGGAAACCTCCTGCCAATACTGGCAATAAGGAATGTGCTAAAGATTTACTGTCTGAGCACAGCAGGGAGGAATCCTGCAGATGGTGGACATGCTCTGGTCACCCGTGTTTGCTTTGATGAACGTGTGTGGTGTCCTCAGTCTGCGTTATTACACTGAATGGAGGGGAGGCTGCAGTGAGTGCTAAACCCAGAAAACCTGTTTTCCACCATTAGCAGGTAAAACAACACTTAAATAATTGAGCATAGGAGGCATCACCACTGTTATTTTCATTTTTTTTTCTCAAGTTTCTAGCAGAGTACCCTACATTGAACTGAAAAGCTTCTGGTTATGCTGTTTGAAGTAGGAAAAAAAATGGATTGAAAAGAGTGGTTGCCCCGTGGTTATTGTGATTTTGTTGGGTTTTTTTTTCTTTTTTATTACTTAAAATTTACATTGTTCATTTTGGGGTTGTGTTACTTATTTTTCTTCAAGATGAAATTATGTTGGACTTTTATGTGGTGCTTTTGAACAACTGGCTGGAAAGATGCTTGCCTTTTACAGCCTCCCTTTTTGTTGCTTTGTATGTGATCAGCTTGTTTGGGATTTGAAATTTGCCTTATCTTAAAGTGCACTAACCGAGGCACTGTGACAAGTTCTGGAATTTGACTTGGACATTTTTTTCTTAAATAAAATCTGATTCCCTTGTTCCCTTTTCTAGATGAACTTTTTGGGGAAAAAAACCCAAACCACAAAACTAAACAACCTACAGGCAATATAAATATAACTATCAATGGAACACAGAGAGCTGGCTGCACTGGGTCAGTCTTGGGGTGTGGAAAACTGCAGGGCCAGCTGGTTTTTTAATTGTGATTGTTTAACTGCTTAAGAAGTTGTCTGCATTCAGCTGCAAGACAAGAGAAATCCTCTTTCCTTCAGCCTTCCCACAAAGACACAAATCCTCAATAGCAGCAATAAATAATTCCATTAAATACAGTGCAGTGCAGTATAGTTGAATTAAAAATTATGAAAACTGATTCCAAATGGAAGGAAAGGATCTAATTTAGGGAAGACAAGAGAGGAGACATCCTTCTATCTATTTTTACCTTGTTGTTGTAAGATAATACAAGTCTGTATTCCAAAAGGGACAGAAGACAAACAGATACATTTTATTGCTTTCTTAGTAGGATATACAGAAAAAAAAAATGAAAGTAATACCTTAATTTTAACATTTGTTTGCAAAAGATTCAGAAAACCAGTAAATGAAACTTCAATTTCTTCTTTTCTTTCTGAAAATTGTGATGGTTCCAAAGCAGCCAGAGCTGAGGAGAGCTTAATCTCTGAGGAACCAGATAATGCTCTTAACTGAATAAGCACTTGGAAGGTGTGGGGAAATAAACGTGGAGCAGTTTTTTCCCTTTCTGTTTTATAGCTGCACATACTCATTCTTAGTTTCTGGATTGCATGAATCCTCAGTGTGATTTATGCTTTTGGTTTAGTTTGGTTTTTGGTTTTTTTGTTGGTTTTTTTTTTGTTTGGTTGGGTTTTTTTGACTTGTGGACAGTTTTAGCCTAACAATATGCAGGGCAGGAGGAGGTGCAGCCCCGGGAAGGCAGAGGAGGTGCTCAGGTGTCTCTCATCACTGCTCCTGCAGCACAGTGATTGCAAATACACACACCTGAGGGAGCACAGCCCTCACTCAAGCAGGGCGTTATAAATGGAGGAGGGACAGGATCGTGTCCCCGACTTTCTTTTTGTGGAAAAAACCCCAATCTGCTGGTGCAGTGTTGGAGCCAGAAGACTGAAGAGCAAGAGAAACTCAGGTGCTTGAGCTGAAAGTTTCTGAGTGTTTTTTGGTCTGGGTGTGTGTGTTGCTGTGGGTTCTGATGAGGAACTCGGAATCCTCACTCTGGAAGAGAATGAAAAGTAAAACTGTGATACTTGTATTTCTGAAGGATTTTTGGATTTTAAAGGTGGGAAGGGAATTGGTATCTGTTGCATCCTTGGTGGTGTGAATTTGGACCTACGTCATGTCAGTCTTTAAATGTTTCAAGCCTGAGTTTTGTGGCTATATGAGTATTTAGGAGCATAAACTCACTCAGTTAGGTGTTCTCTTTGCCTCTGCAGTGCTGGGCCACGGGCTGAGGCTGTCAGGACATGGGGCAGGCAGGCTGCTGTTGCTCTTCCTCTGTGGGTGAGAACCAGAGGTGTGTTGCTGCAGCTGCTGGCTCTGCAGCTGGGCAGGAGCAGCCCAAGGGGGCTGCAGAGGGGCATTAGAAGGAGAACAGGAATAAAGGAAGTGAGAAGTGGCACAAAAAGCGTGTTAGTGAGCAAGGATTTGGGGAGGGTCGTTCCAAACTCGCACTCTGCCCACCTCTAGACACTGATGCTTTACTTTAGTGAGTAACCCTCATGGAGAGGATGAATTGCAGAAAAGGATAAATTAATATCAGTGGGTTGCTGCATGTCAGCAAGGTTTGCCAGGGAAGGGCTGAAAAAGTATGGTGGTTTTGTGGCAGGTGTGAAAGGCCATGGTGCCTTTATCTTCAGTGAGGGAACTCTGACCTATAAAGGTGTGTGATAAATTCTATTTCAGAGTGTCAGTTTTGTGAGGAACACAAACCCTTCTAGGCCAGTGGGTGCAGAGATAACAGTCCAGACCCAAAACTGAGGTGGACTCAGTAACTCCTTGACTTTGTTAGGGGCTTGATACAGTACATTTGGCCACTCTGCATGAGCTTTGCTGAAGGGTGAACTTGAAGGCTTCTTGGTAGCACTGAATGTTCAGTGACACTTGGCTGAAGGATGGGAAACAAAAGAGAGCAGGAGAGAGCACAGGGAGTACTGAGAATTAAGGATGGAAAGAGAAACACAGAGTTTAAGATTCTTCTGCCTCCTCTTCACACCTGTGGTGCAGCTGAGAGTTGAGGAAGAGAATGACTGAGGTGTGTGTCTGATTTGGAGAAAAAAATACACTGCATGTTCTTTATATTCTTTGGCCAGGAGTGTTATTTTAATCCTTTTAAATTGGTGATCCTTAGTTAGAGATGTGATACAGGTGTGTTGCTTATGTTTCAAATGGCTAGAAATTATTTTTGTAGAAATAGAGACCCAAGACTTGGTGCTTTTATCAGCCTCAGGGTATTCAAGAACATAAAATCTGCCCAGGGAGGTGGTGGAACTGCATCCCGGGATGTGCCTAAGAAGCTACTGGGTGTGGCACTCAGTTCTCTGGTCTAATTGACAAGATGGGAACCAGCCTAGAGTTGGACTTGATGATTTTGGGGTTCTTTTCCAACCTTATGATTCTGAAATTCCTCCTCGAGCATCTCATTTCCTCCTCGAGCATCTCATTTCCTCCTCGAGCATCTCATTTCCTCCTCGAGCATCTCATTTCCTCCTCGAGCATCTCATTTCCTCCTCGAGCATCTCATTTCCTCCTCGAGCATCTCATTTCCTCCTCGAGCATCTCATTTCCTCCTCGAGCATCTCATTTCCTCCTCGAGCATCTCATTTCCTCCTCGAGCATCTCATTTCCTCCTCGAGCATCTCATTTCCTCCTCGAGCATCTCATTTCCTCCTCGAGCATCTCATTTCCTCCTCGAGCATCTCATTTCCTCCTCGAGCATCTCATTTCCTCCTCGAGCATCTCATTTTTTTGGCCATGGATCAGAAAATTGATCTCCGTGAAATCTGGACCAGCAGTAATATAGTGAATAACTTGTTCATCTTTCTTCTGTATGGTGGATGGATGTCTGTTTTGTGACAAGATATGATAAGATTAAAACGGTGAATGACATAATTTTTTGTACTACTTTTTGGGTGTTTTTATAAGCATGATGCTGGTGATGTTCCTCACTCTTAAAACACCACCCTCTGCAGCCTTAACATGGGCGTACAAAGCAATTTTTCTGTCTTGTGTCAAATATAAGACCTCCAGAGCAGAAGTTATGCAGCTCTTGGAGTGGCAGAAAATGAAAACAGCAGTTCAGTAATTCATCCTTAGAAACCTTCCAAGCTGCAATTGGGTCTGGAAAGCTTTTAAGCAAAGCAAATGTGAATATTTTGCACTAAAACAGTTCTGCCAAAAAGTCTAAAAACTGATCTCAAAAGCAGCTTTCTATTTGCCTTCCATTCCCCACTCTCCCTGTGGTTCTGTTTTCAGTTGGGTTGGGGTTTTTCTTTAACAGTTGACTGGAACAAGGTGGACTAAATTTGGGTCACCTGCTGTGCTTGAGTTATTCCAGTGACTTCTCACATTTTTTTTTCACATTGGGCATTAATATCATTTACTTTGTTTTTGGGTTTAGCTGGTTGTTTGGTTTTCTTGTGGGTGGTTAGGGTTTTTTTTTATTGTCAGAGAGGTTATTTGTTTTGGGGGGGGGGGGGGGAGGAAAGGGTGGGGGTTATTTTGTTTTCTTTTTTGGAGTTTTTTCTTTTATTGTTGTTGTTTGCTTGTTTTTTCCCCTCCTTTTGAACAGAAATCTGTTCCCTGACTCCTTTCCTTCTTCCCCTCAGTCCCTCTTCAGGAGAGGGGAAGAAAGGAATTGTCCTTGCTGGCTGCCTGCTCTGGGTTTTATAGTGATTTTTAGAAGTACCCTCTGCTATTGAGGCATATTCTGCACTGACACTTTTTTCATCTTGTATAATTTTTTTTTGGTGCTGTTTTTATTCTTTTAGTTGAGTATATCTACCAAAACCTGCTGTAGTTAACATGTAATCAACTTGCACATGAACACAAAAACATAAACACCTTTTTCTTCTCCCTTCCCTGCTGGTGACAGTTTGAGGCACTTCAAAAAGTCACTGTCTTTCATAGCAACAAACACATGGTTAGGAAGAGTTGTTGATTTTAATTTACTTCCACACCCTGGAGCAGGTTAAGGAATAGCTTTTTTAGACATAAATCTCCTGGATATTTCATGTCTTTTTATAAAACAGTGCTTATTGAGAAAATTATTGCATAGTAACTTCATTTGTGAGTTAGATTAATATTGTTAATTTATATGCCTTTTTAAAATGTAGTAGATTAATTATATTTAAAGAAAACAATAAGGGGCTGTATCTGAATGCATGCTGTTGAGTTTAGGAAAAAAGACTACATAAAATCTCACTTCCCTATTTTTTTTTTCTTTTTTGTTAAAGGGCACAATAAGGGCAAATGCCCATTTGCTCCTTTCTGGCAGATCAGCTTGTGCTGCTTTGAGTTCCTCCCAGAGCTTGAGCAGAAGAGAAGGCCTGGGAGGGGGAGCTGGGTTCTCTCTTTTGGGCCATTCATGGAGTTCCAGCCCAAGGGCTGAGCCCTTTCCTTGGCTCCTTGAGTCCAGTGGGGAAAGCCCTGGCTCTGGTAATGGCTGTGGCTCCCCAGCTGTTTGCAGGGTCACATTCCCAGCAACATCTCAATTCATATCAGCTTGTTTTCAAGTCTCTCAGATATTTCCCTTCACAGAATGGGGAGTTCAAGTTCAGAAGCTACACTGGGAGAAACAATGAAATGTTTAAGTGTCTGCTCCAGCTTTTTTGACAGTGGAGTGTGAAAATGCCATGAAAAGCCTTTCTCAAAAGATTTATGGTATTTTCCATTTTTCTTTCACCAAGAAAAATGAAAAATTGTCTTCCCCAGAATGCAACACACTTCCATTTTCACTCCTGGAAAAAACCTGTGCAATGGAGAAAGGCAGAAGAGGAAGAGAGAGAGGATGATGGGCATTTCCTTGGCTTTTAGAGGGGTAAAGAATGTTTGTAGAATTGCACTGACAGTGTTCTGTGTAACCTGGCTCCAAGGAAAAGGAGAAATCACCAAGGTAATTTTACCACATTACTCTTTTCAAATAGAGACCAGAATGGCTCTAACTGGTATTTCTTTTGGTAGGGTAAGGTCTTTAAATGGTTCTTTCTTGCTGTGCATGTGTCAGCTCCAGTAAACCAAAGGCTTAAATTGGAGGCTAAATCTTATTTTCTGGTCAGCAAGAATAGCTCTTTGCTGGGTTTAGGGCAACTGTGTCCTGAGATTGATTAGAGAATTATGCTAAAGAATGGATTTATACCAAATATTTCCTCTTCTTCTATTCCTGGCAAGTATTAAATGACAATATAAATTTCATTTTTGGTGGTATTCTGTAAGCATGGTGTGTCATTTGTGCACTGTCTGAAAAAAGAACTTGCCCAGAATATTCATCTCCCTCAATTCCTCTCCTGCAAGGTTAGTCTGTTATGTGCAACAGTTATGCTTTCACCAAAATTCATATTTATTTATAAAATGTGAATTCCTTCACTGTGCTTATGACATTCTCTATACCACCTTAGGGCACTTTTTCCCAGTGATTTCCTTACCTGGGTGTGGTATTTCTCACTCACCCAGTGATATATTATTTTTAAGGTGTTTTCTTTCTGGTGTGAGTCTGGTTTGTACTTGTGTGATAACAAACCTTTGCACACAAAACCATTCTGACTTTACAAACTCTCATGAGAAACCGTATTTCAGCTTTTTCAAATCTTCAGTCTGTCATGTCCATTGCACTGCTGTTTTCCACCTCACCCTCTAATTAAATCAAAGGAAATGATCACCTTTTGGCAGATTGTTTTTCTCATAAATATTCATGTGTCTGTTCTGATTTAACTGTTGCTCCTTTTTGTGTTCTTGTTTGTGCTGATCATCTTTAACCTTCAGCTCTATACACAGTCTGCTTTGTGCTAATAAATAATAGATTTCTGCTGCTAACATAAAACATATCCATGAATTTAGAAGTATTCTAAGCAATTAAAGTCCAAATGCACAGTTATCAATTTGACTTTACAGAAGGACTAGCATAAGAAAGTCTGCCTTAAAGAAAGGATATCAGGAGATCATTCCTGCCAAAGGAGGAATGAATTACAAGGATAATCTTGATAGTCAAGGCCGGGAATGTAAATGTGCATTGTGTCTGCCAGTATTTTTTAAATGACAGCAAGGTCATTTCTGATTTACTTGGAATACTTTACTAACAGTTTGGGTCTGTGTGGATGTGCAATATGCATGAGATTCCTCTGCAGGGCTGCAGAAAACAGGCCGTAATATGGTGGATAGGAATACACAGATTTGGTCCTATGGAGTGGGATGGCTGCCCTGCAAGATGATTGCCATTAGAAACTGCAATTATGGCCTTTTATTATTCCTCAATTTTTCAGTGTGTGTAGAAGCAGAATATAACTTTCTTTTCCTTTAGTGTCGAGGTTAATCAAACCTGACATTGCAGAATTACACTCTGCCTTCCACACTCAATTTTACAGCAGTTGTGTAGTTTTTATGCACCTGTCTGTAGTTTCAGACTAATCCTGTTCATTAGTTCTTGATACGGTCTTGTGGCTCTGCAAAAAGTTTGTATTTCGTGTTCATGCAAAGGAATTCCTGGCTCTGACCAATGGGCTGTTTTCAATCTCAGGGTACTAATTCTCAACCACAAGATTTGTAAACCCTCACCTGAGCTTCCTGCAGCTGTCCAAAAGGAGTTTGCTGTTTCCCTTTGAGCCCATGAAAGAAAAGTCTGTTCAAATAAAACCAGTGCCATGGGAACCAGGATGTTGCTGAGGTCAGCATGCAATTCTGTCCCCACATTGTGATACAATGGAGGGTGCTCTGAGAGCTTCATGCTCCACTCTGGGTTTCCTGACCTTGATTTGACATGAAATACTGTCTTGATCTCTGAGTCTTGCCTCTGCTTTTGTGGCATCTCAACTAAATTGCCATGGTAGTTGCAGCCATGAGAAGGTGCTGGTGGAGCTGGCCAGTTCAGTCTCTAAGCTATTGAATGGAGATTTCAGACAGGGCTGGTTCATGGAGGACTCAAGCCTTTCTGCAAAGATGCCCACTGTTCTCTACAATCTATCTAATCTTAAATGGGTTTTCAAGGCTCTTAGAGTAGAGTTAATGAAACTTCAGTACAGTAATAAGACATTTACAATGTGGTTCACATTCAGACTGTTTGTACTTTGCTCAGTGAGTATCTCCATGATTAATATCGGCTCACTGAAAGTCGTAGCAGCTCGTGCTTTTATCTGCCCTGTGTTGCGCTCCGTGTGCCAAAGTCAGGGTCTCATTCTTGGTGTTACCATTGGTGGGTTTTATTGGCCCAGTGGAACTTAGCTGAGTGATAGAAGTTACCTTGGTGGAACGTCCACAGCTTGATGGCTGCTCTGCCCAGGCAGAGACACCGGAGCTCAAAGCCTTTGAGCCTTGGGCAGTCGCTGAGATGTTCAGGGTGTGGCATCTGCTTTAAAACTCTGCTCTTGAACCAACCTTTGCCTTGCTGTCTTGAAAACAGGATTATGTACACTATTTCCTACTTATATAAGCCTCTCAGGACCAGCACAGCACCTTATTTGAGTGGCACTTCATCATTCAAACAGCTACTTTTTGCCTCTTCTCACAATAGAAGTTTCTTGCCTATAAGCATTTACAAATGTAGTTGCATTGATATCAGTAGTGCCAGAACTTGTAACACAAGTTAGGATGACTTTTTGAGAGTGCAGTGTGGTCTGTGTTGGGTACAGAAACCTTTCCTACAAAAGGGAAAATAGAATGAAAGAAAAACCTTTATTCATGGTTTGGGAAAAAAAAATAGCTCTACCTACCGTAGTTGCTTTTAATAAGTATTGCAGGCAATATTTGAACTATTTCACAACTGATTAATAAGCAACATATAAATTGTCATGTTATCACCCAGTAATTTTTTGTGGTCTATAGATACCACTTGAGTTTCTCAAGTCTGTGAAAGCTGGAACACAAGTTGCAGGAATCAGTAAATGTGTATCTAATTAAAGCTAGAAATTTCCTTCTCAGTTTTAAATGGGAAAAGATTACCCAAAGAAGGGGATTAGAGGGAGGGGAAACATTCTTCACCCTCCATGTCACACGAAAAGGGAAAGCAACATTTAACAACTTGAATTTCACAAGGAGAAATGGTAATGAACTTGCTTATCTATGAAACATTCCCACCTAGTGTTAACTTGTAATGCCTCTCAAAATGAGTGGAGTTGACTATAAAGGACCTTAATGCCTGAGAAAAGGGAAGGCATAATGCCAAAAGAGAGGCATCAACTTTTTCTTCATTGCCAGTGACAAAGGCAGTGCAGAGACATGATAGAGGCTGTAATCCAGGAGGGTAAACAAAGCCCTTGCTCAATATTAATTAGGAGGCTTCAGAATGCAAGGGGTCTTACACACTCACAAAAGGAAACTTCTATTGCATTAACTACTGAACAAATTTCAAGTTTAGATTCTTTGTTTTCAAGAGGAAAAAGTAGGGAAAGTTTCATTTGCAGAAGGAGAGTTATAGGTACAATGACACTAAAGAATGTAGTAATATCTTGCCTATATTTAGCATGTCTTTGGATAAAAGTAGCTTGTTTGTGGCCTTGGCTGACCAGCAATATACTTGGCTGTGGTTTGCACTGAGTTGTTTGGGGGTCTGGGCAAGGGAGTTTGGTCTCTGTAGAAGAGTCTCCTGAATCTTGAACCACAATCAGTCCCTGTGCTTACCAAAATGATAGTACCCTTTCTTTGTAGTGGGAATTGGAAATATATTGATTTAAATCTGATCTTCAGAAAGCAGCTCTAGGCACAGTTTTGATCTGAAGTTCTCATTCATCCACCTGGATGGATGGGACCTCTTGGTCAGTTATAGGTGGAGATACTTCTCTTTCTCAGAATGAAGAGATAAATAACACTTGTAGTACGGTGACCCTCACCCTGTTTGAAGGTCTGCAATACTCTTGTGAGTCAGGGTTTGGCCCCCTAGTGCTGTGGGGAGTCTTGTGGCAACAGCGGGGTGTTAATGCAGGCTGCTCTTGTATGGAGAGCTGGGAGCCCACAAGTCCTGCTTCTAAACAAGGCTTTGGACATTGCCCTCACACTTCTGGAATCAAAGAAAAATGCTTACTTTATACTTGTAGATATTATTCAGTGTAGCAGCAAAAGGTCTCTACTTTAGTAAAATAACTAATCATATAGCTTCACAATATTTTGTTTTCCACTGTTAACCACTTTCCCCCCTCTACTATTTAAAACAGTCAAACAATCAAACCAACCCCTTTGCAGAATGTGCTGCTGTTCTATTGCGAGCTGAAAATTTAGGAGAAACTTTGGTGCTTGCACAGCATTGAGTGTGACTTGAACAGGAGCCCACAAAAACAAAGGCCAATTTTTCAAAGCTGCCTGAAGTATGAACAGCTGGGTAGTAGAAAGCACAAACTTCATGGGGTTGGCACTGAGTCAGTGCTGAGGGGCAGAGTTGTCTGCAGCCAAAACAGAGCCTGAATGGGCAGTGTGGAGTGCCAGCCTCTTTGATGAAGAATGGAAGTTAAAAAGATGTGAGGCAGGCACAGGAATGTGAAAACAGAAACTGTACTCAACCATCAAAACTCTAAGAATATATCTTACATCCAGTAGAATGGAAAGGAGACAGATTCCTGGACTTGCCAAGTTTTGTAAGGGTAAGATAAGGCAATTAAGGAAATAATTTACTACTGTGAGCAGGGATTGGATGTTGCTTCTCTCCTGGTAGCTGTGTTTGGAATGGCACAGTGGTTTTTTACAGTTAACTTGGCTGAATAAAATATTTAGTGCATAGAACACCTTACTGGTTTGAAACAGGACTTCAGTTTGGGCTTTGAAGGACATGTGATGGGTGAGCCCACCTCAAGCACAAGGTGCAGAGTATATTTGGTAAAGAACAGAGATAACACATTAAAGCAAAGTATGTATCTCTTGATGAGAGGTAAATTCCCATGGATAGCTTTTGGGATGTGAAGTCCAGTAAAAATCTGCTACATAATCTCATTCTACTCCCTACCTCCCTCCTTAACAGGTGTCATGCAGATAGTTCTACTGAAGTCACGAACTGATGCCCTTTAGTAAAGAAAAGTTAACCCAATATCTGTATCTGCACACTGAGTAATAGCACAGTAGGTTAGGGAAGCTGTGCTGGGAAATATGGCTTTTATGAGGTTTGTTATTTGTGTATTATTATTATTATTTAATATCTATTTAGTATGCTTCACTCTCAGATGACCAAAGTGCAGCTACTGCTCCCCTGATAATGCCTGATCACTTTTCTCAGGGACAAGGAAAATAACTACTATCACTGTAGCTTGATGATATTTTAAAACAACTTCAAAATAATATGTTCCTTGCTACTCTAAAGTGAAAATAAGAAAGCTTGGTAAGTGTCCAGAGATTACTGTAAAGCCAGGAGCATGTGGTAACAGTGTCCTGATTTCTTGTGTAATGAAGTTTATGCAAATTCCTCAAAAGTTACTTTGATGATTCTGAAAGCTTTGAGAGGTGGCCCTTGGAATGGATTAGGTTCCTCTTGTGGACTTTCCCATGATAGGACTAGTCCCCCTTTGTTTATTTACTAGTTGTCTGCAAGTTGTCTTCCTATTTCAAGAGCTCTCTGGCATCAGAATGTCTTCTCTGTACGCAGGGACCTCAACCTTGTAATCAAATTAGCTTAATTATCTCATTGATTAAAATAATCCAGTTCATTTAATGTTCCCTCCCTGCATGGTAGACTTTTCCAATATGGCTGAGGTGAATTATTTCCTGAACATTTTAGAGACATTCAGAAATTTTCAAAGGCAGAGTCAGAACTTGACCCTCATTTCCACAGCACTTATTAAAGCCCAGAGAATGAGCAGTCAGAATCCATGGCCCCTGATGGAAGGTCTTGTTTACAACTTGTATATTTTTTTTAGATGAAGTTCCTCCACTGAGTAGTTCTGGGCTATATCCTTTATTCCCAAGCAGTGATTTTGTATTTCACTGTGTTTGAAAATACACCAGTGAGTTTCATGAGAAGACAGCAGGGCTTTTTCTCTCTTCCCTTTTTTCATAAACATTGAGATTTATTGTTTCCAGAGTTCCCTTCTAATTCCTGGATTGTGCTGGGATGCAAGGGAAAAGTTCTGACTTATTTGAGTTCTGGTAAGGTCATGTTGAGTCTTCCTCAGACTGTTAGTGCTGAGTTCCACCATCAGCCTGGAGTGAGTCTTGGAACAGCCTGGTGTGTTGTCTGATGCTGAGGTGTTCTCCTGGAGCTTTGGTTTGGAAGCTGAGTAAAACCACAGAATGGTGTCTTTCATAGAATCGATTGGGTTCCAAAAGACCTCCGAGATCATCAAGTCCAACCCTTTGTCTCTTAGAGAACAGTTTCAGAAGGTCTATGTGAGCTTCATGGAACTTCAAACAGGGATTGGGATATTCTGATTTGGTTGAAAGACTCTGCTGAATTGATTTTGGAAAAAGAAAATCTGCTTTCACTTTAGAGAGTTCCTAAAGTATCAGTGAAGTAATATGTAATTTTGAGAAAACAGATGCCAAAATACTGTCCAGTAATAAATCTCCTTATTATTCTCAGTGCAGTCCAGGTGTGACAACCCACTGTTTACAGAGTTTAGTTTTGACCTTATTCACCATTCATAAATACCTGTACAATCTTTTTTTATGTAGCTCTACTGGACTACTTATGTACCAGATTATGATGGAAATCGAGGCTATTTGGGGAGGGGTTTTTTTGGTCACAATTGTCTCTTTTGGCTTCAATATCATCTAAGTATGATCATTAGTGTTTTGTGGGGAAAACCTAAACCCAAACTTCAATGCTTTGTGGAACTGGGGCATCTTTTTATATCAGAATTGAAGCACTACCACTCAAACTATTATAATAATATAGCCAAGGAAATAACACTAAAACAAATGTGTATCCTGTAGGATCTGGGGGTTTTGTCTTTTTCCAGAAGGGATTTAGCTAAATCTGGGGAAATCTCTACTGTCAAATGAAACAGATTAATCTTTGCTATGAATTTGTAATCATATCTGAGAAACAAAAAAGCTTTATTTAACAGGATTAAAATTGTGTTATTGACATTGGGATTAATGATTTATTTGCATAACAGAAAAGCTCTTCTGCCTAAATATTTTTATAACTTTAAAGAAGTTCCTAATTCAGAATCTCTGTGATGTACAGTAACTGCTGCATTTATTTTTTTATAACCAAAAGGCAATACTACTTTTCTGTTCTTATTTTTGTAGTGCCACAGCCATCTGATACCTTTCATTTTAAACTTTCCATCTTTAAGTTGCTTGGGGATTTCTGCAAAAGGTAACATACCTATATCACTATTTATTAAAAATATTTTCCCTCTAATTGCATAAAATCAAAAAGGAACTATTGTAATTGGAAGTGTTGGGGATGTGAGGGGGGAATTCTTAAGGTGAGATGGCCAATGGGATCCTGTCCTGTATCAAAACTAGCGTGGCCAGCAGGCCCAGGGCAGTGACCCTTCCCCTGGACTCTGCATTGGTGAGGCCACACCTTGAGTGTTGTGTTGAGTTCTGGGCCCCTCAGTTCAGAAAGGATATTGAGATGCTGGAGCGGGTCCAGAGAAGAGCAACGAGGCTGGAGAAGGGACTGGAGCACAAGTGCTGTGGGGAGAGGCTGAGGGAGCTGGGGGTGTTTAGCCTGGAGAAGAGGAGGCTCAGAGGTGACCTCAGCACTGTCTAGAACTACCTGAAGGGAAGTTATAGCCAGGTGGGGGCTGGTCTCTTCTCCCAGGCACTCAGCAATAGAACAAGGGGGCACGGGCTTAAGCTCTGCCAGGGGAAATTTAAGTTGGAGAGCAGAAAAAAATTTTTTACAGAGAGAGTAATCAGGCATTGGAATGGGCTGCCCAGAGAGGTGGTGGATTCACCATCCCTAGAGATCTTTAAATGCAGATTGGACGTGGTGCTGGGTGCCATGATCTGGTAAATGAACTAGAGTTGGACCAAGGGTTGGACTCGATGATCTTGGAGGTCTTTTCCAACCCAATCGATTCTATGATTCTATGCTGAAATCAAAGTGCTGTACAGACTCTGCCACACTGTAGCAATGTGGGGCTTCATTATTTTATTGTCTTGCATCCCAAGTAATAGAGATTATTTCACGTCCAATAAACAATCTCTCAAGCAACCAGAGCTGTGGTTTAGCACAAGAGCTGTGCAGATCCCCCTCATACGTTTCCTTTGCAGCAGAGGGTATTTCAGTGAACATTTCTTTCTTCTGCGTTCACTTTCTCTCATAAATGAATATTGCTTCTTTATGCTCCTGCTCTCCTTTTTCTCTTTCCTGTGCTACTGCAGATTGTAAATTATGTAGGATGCTTCTGGAAAAGTCCTGATATCCTTTGTCTCTTAACTTTTTTTATTGCTACATATACATTTATGAGAGTGGGGGGAGAGAATGCAGTGTGGTGAGTTCCTGCTTAGTGACAGGGGTGATGGAGTGATCAGCCTGACATTCAGAGCTACTGAGTTTTCAGTCACACCTTTGCTGAATTCTACAGGACTGAGAATTAGTTCAATTAGAAGCTTTCATTTATGGAGGGAAGGATGACTTTTAAAATGAGTTTATAACTTTATTCCATTCTGTATCTGGGACAACATGTGAGGGGTAGAAGTGCAGTTTGGCCAGGTCCCAAAGAACCTGTGTTGGAAAGATCCTGACTGACAACACTAAATTCAAGGTGATGCCTGGAGTTACAGGTGTGATGGTGTATGCTCTGGAGTAAAAAGTCAGAACTGAGTCCTCTAATTTAGAGGAAAGAAGCTTTTGAGAGTGGGGAGGAGGTGAAAACTCTGGTGAGTATCAGGGTGCCCTGGAGAACCAAGGCCTTTCCTGAAATTGCAGAGGACCAGATAATTCCCTGGGTGGTGTCTTGGTGAGGAGGAAGGTCTCTGTGCATGACAGAAGATCTGGCTCACTCTGACTTGGATGTGTGAAGGTCTGGTGTCAAAAAGGAAATAGAGTTTCCATGCTCATGCCTGGACTTCTGTTGTAAAGTGCAGTGTCAGTGTTGGATAAAATGAAAGAGGAATTCCTCAGCTCAGTTAGCACCCAAAACTGTGTCTGCTATGGACGATTTCCAACATGAAGTGGTGTCTTCTTTTAGTCATATACTGTTCTCCTCATTCTCTTTATTCCATTATGGGACTGGTCAAAGCTTGGAAGAAATCCCTGACAAAACCAAGCCATGAGCTGGGCATGTAACAGTAGAGTCAGTAACTTGGCTGTGGAAGTCTGGGTTCCAAGTTGCTAATACAAAGCAATCCAAAGAACCTGGAAAAAGGTGTAGCTCTTTCTGTGGGATGCCTTGAACTTGAGTTTCTCCCAGCTTTGTTGGGCCTCTCTGTACAGGGTGACTGACAGCAACACAGCAATGGCAATAGCCTCCTTCAGCTCCCAAAAGTGTCATCTGGGACCTAAACCACCACTCAGCTGACAGAACTGACTGTGGAATAATTTTAATTTCCAAAAATCTCATCCAGTTTAAAGACTGATGAGAATGTTTGATAACAAAAGTGTCAGCAAGCATTTTGAGCCAGATGGAGATATCAATTGGCTAATTATTCTTAGAAATGAAACCATGTGTGAACATAAGCTTAAATCATTAACATTAAAGGTTACATTTGCAAAGTGCTTTCATAAGGTTTCTGTATCATTTACCTGCCATTTAAAATATGGGCAATAGATCTTCGGTGGGACCTGCATAAAGTATTATTTGCCTTATGTTATTTCTCTGTGGGTGGGATGAAATAGACCTTTATTTATTATATATATGGATTCTTACCATTAAAACCAACCTGATCCCTTGAGGGCTGGGAAACCATTCCTGAGCTCAGAGAGTAGATGTGCAAACTGCAGACCTTGCTCCTGCAGCTGAATTTCTGTAAGGATTAAGCCAATCCATGAAGGATGTGGCACTTCAGAACAGTCTTGTGTGCTTGAGGTTCTTCAGACATCAGAAGGCACTTGGCAAAAGAACTGCTTAACGTGCAGATTTTGTTATCCTGGGAGGCTCCACGGACTTGGCCGGCACAGCAGAGTTCTGGCAGCAGCCCTGGGAGCCAGAGCCTTCCTCTTCCTAGGGCCTAATTAAAATGTTGCTTCTTAAAACCAGAAAATTACCATTTTGGAAGACAACAGGACTTTATATGCAAGAATACTCTTATTGCTCCTCCTCTCCAGACGCTAAACAAGAGCAGGACAACACAAGGTGAAATGCAAATGTTTTCAGACAAGCTGAGGTGCTCCCACCAGTGGTGTTGATGACTCTGCTCCTGAAGAACAGTCCCAGCATTGTGCAAGCTCTTGCTCTTCATTGCAATGGGCTCACCTGACAGTAATGGAAATTTTATTCTGTTTGAGCACCCTTTTTTCCCGTCGCCCTTCCTCGCCCTCCTCGCCGGGTCGCCCTTCCTCGCCCTCCTCGCCGGGTCGCCCTTCCTCGCCCTCCTCGCCGGGTCGCCCTTCCTCGCCCTCCTCGCCGGGTCGCCCTTCCTCGCCCTCCTCGCCGGGTCGCCCTTCCTCGCCCTCCTCGCCGGGTCGCCCTTCCTCGCCCTCCTCTCCAATCAGTAGCTGTTTTGTTTGCTTGCTTTGCCCTTCTGGGTCACGGCCCTTCCCCATTTTGTTTCCAGGGAAATACTAAAAATAGCACAGTTCTGAGGAGCAGACACAACCGTGTTATTGGATTCGTCCCATGGCCCTAAAACACAGCCTGGGAGAAGGAATTAATCTTGGGCAGACTGTTCTTACTTACAGTGGGGATATTAATGATTGTGTCTGCAATGTCTCTTAAATTACAAACCTTATTGGTGATGAATTAAGATATTATCATTGTAAATCAAGTAATTAGAGTACCCTTGTAATGAATATTTACAGATGTGCCTGTTGGAAGAATATTGAAATGTTCCTTTTATAATTTTAATGAATTTTAATATTAATTCTTCTTAGTAATACCATCCTAGGTGCTACTCTTCTAGAAGGATAGAAAAAGACAGCCATTAATTTTTTTTTTGTGGAAGTTTGTTTTGTGTGGAAAATAACAATGTTCTGCATGGAATGAGAGTTAGAGGGTGATTGAGTGGTGGGGGGGCTGTTACTTGTTTTCATTTTGAGGAAATAATACCGTGTTAAAAGAAGCATTTCATTATTTGAATTGCTTCACTCCACCTTTTCAAGTATTAGGAGAAAGGTTAGTTCTCTGTAAAAAAAAAAAGGAAAAACAAACAAACAAAAAACCCCAAACAACTTATTAAAGTCTTTACTTTGAGGAAAATAACTACAAGCAATTTGTCTTCAGAAAATGAGCTGACAATTAGCAATGTTGGACACCTGAGTTTATAAATCTGATTCTGCCCTGAGGGATACACTACAGGAATATTCTAACTGCTTTTAGACAGTTTGAAAGTTTTTTTTTTCCATTTTAGTTGTCAGTGATAGTTTTAAAATAGGGGAAAGACTGCAATAAATATGAGATTTATACTGTCTATAACTACTAGTGATAATGATTAGAGCAACCTTTACCTGTGAATGAAGATCATCAACATGTGCTCTCCCACTAAAGGGAAATGATATCTGTTTTCTGTAATGATTTTGAAGAGCCTTTTGGCAGATCTTTGGGTGGGTGCCCCAAGAATGTTCTGGTGATGGCAGATCTGGCACAGGAAATGGAGCTCTGGCAAACACAGCTGTAACTTGTGAGGATGGACAAGGGTTGGTGATGCAATCACACCCTTCAAGCTAAAGCAGCAGAAACCCAACGTTATGGCTGCTCTGCTGATCACTGACCATGGCCAAGGCTATGCAGAGGTGGGATTGGTGATAGCCAGGTGTCTATTTGATCAAAGCTTCTAACACAGGGGACCATAAAAGGGATGTTTGTAAGGAGAGTCCTAGAAGAAGAAGACAACTGAAAGTAAGTGTGTAGAAGGTGTGACACCTGGGATTGGGACTACTGGTAAACAGTTTGCTCACCATCTGCCTCAAGCAGAGTCTCTCTTCAACCAACTGTCTTGTGTTAAGCAACAGAGGAGTCAGGGATCACAGAATGGACTGGGTTGGAAAAGACCTCTGAGATCAAGTCCAGCCCTTGGTCCAACTCCAGTCTGTTTACCAGATCATGGATAGATAAGATGATGCCAAACGGAACTATTAATGCAGAAAGGGGAGCAAGAGAGCTGCATTAATGTTGGAAGTGTTGTGGTGCAGAGTCAGTGCAGGAGTGAAAGCATATGGAATGCAGGAATGTATTTGCTGCAGGAATGGAGAACAAGGGGGAGATCACTTGCTTGCAAACCAGCAGTTGTATAAAGGTTGAAAGAGAATTCTACTGAGCACCTCAAAAGTGAAGTAGGGAGCTGTTTCCCAGGTAGCTGAGCAGTCCTTAGAAGAACCGTCTGTTTGGAGAGACCTGAGACCCTCAGAAGGCTCTGATAGTGCAGTAAATAAACTTTTTCAAACCAAATTCTAAGTAACTTTTGATGGTGGGGAAGTTTGAAGAAAGTTGTGTGATTGACATAGGAGACTTTTTTTTTTTTACAGATAAAGGTGGTTACCATGTTCAAACAAATATTTTAATACATGGAAGAAAAATATAATTACTTGGG
The DNA here is from genome assembly GCF_047495875.1 of Pithys albifrons albifrons. Classification (NCBI taxonomy): domain Eukaryota; kingdom Metazoa; phylum Chordata; class Aves; order Passeriformes; family Thamnophilidae; genus Pithys; species Pithys albifrons. The sequence goes on from NC_092464.1 coordinate 54,821,009, forward strand.
TGCTTTTTTCTTTCTGAAAACCAATACATGCACCAAAAACTTCAACTTGGAAAGTGTGTGTAATAGAGAAGATGCCGTAAAAAGCAGAAAGCTGGTCATGATCAAGACCTCAAACATTGCAGAGCAGCTCCCCAAAAGGGATGGAAGGGAGAATAGGGCATGGACAGACATGAGCAAAGGCCTTATGTGGTGCTGTGGTGTTGGGAGGACAGGCATGAGGGTCTTTGAGGAATGGGACAGACCAAGTTTTTGTGAATCATATCCTTCAGTATTTCATTTCTGATTTTCTTATTGAAAAAGCTAATTCATCGCTAAGAAAGGTCTCAGGAATTATATACCCCAGTTTGAAATGGGACAAGACAGTCGGTTACTTGTCCAAGGCTCTGGAAAGTTTAAGTGGCAAAGCTTGGGTTAGTAGATTCAGTATTTTGTGCTTAAGCTGTTCTGCATTTTTTCTTTCCATCAAGACCACAACTGAGGAGAAAAAGATTGCATAAAAGCTTTGTGCTGATTTTAGTGTGGTGGTTTGTTCTTTGTTTTTAATTTTGTAGTATCTGATTTATTGGAATAGAATTACCAAGGGAAAATGTATCATTCTCCAATTTTGACTCTCATACAGTCTAATTAGACTGAGCGTGTTTCAAGAAAGCTGATCCATAAAGGAAATGGGCCAGACTTTCTTGTAAGGCTTGTTTGGCTTCTGTGGTCACTGGTTAAGGAAAGCTCTTCACAGCAGCAGCAGAACACTGAAAATGTGCACCCCACAAAGGTTGCTGGCTTTGTGCTGTGATCCTACCAGACCTCATGTCACTGCTTTTGTTAGAGATTTGCAGGCTTTAGTCACTTGCTTATTGGAAAAGTGTGTTCCTCTTGGCTCATACAGAGCAACTGACTGTTCCATCAGTACCTGAGAACCCAGAGAGTCACTGAGCAAGGGTAGGTGACATCATCTGAACGTGGCCCAGACTTGGGGCTCACATCTCCTTGGTGCCTCAGGCAGTCCCAACAGGGCTCATGTGCAATTACTGTTTTTAATTAGAACTGACAGAAACCTTTGTCAAAGCCAAATATTTTTGTGCAGAATGTAGCTATCCATTTTTTACCCCAAAGGATTGGGCCAGGCCTTTGCCTCGAGCTGTGGTTACCCCACACAGGTTGGTGAGTATAATAGGGAAAGGAACAGCATGGTCCTGGTGGAAGGTCTCAATGCATCCAACTCCTTTTTGCTAATTAAATGAGCTATTAAACTTGTCAATCCCAGAGTCTGGGAAGGTCTGATGACTCCTGATGGTCACAATGAGAGATCTTTGTGTCAACTGAGCCTGACAGGCTGCTGAGCAACTCCCAGCACTTACCTGGAAAGCCAGGACAAGCAACCAGACTGTGGTGGAAAAACGTATCTAAAAAAGTTAAAAATAAAAATTATTTATATATATGTCTCCCTGAGTGGAACCAAAACAGAGAAGGTACAAAGTGCCACCACCAGTATCCAACCAGTGGCAAAACCTCAGGGCAGTGACAACTTGTAGCCCTGCCCTTGCCAGTCCTTCTTGAAAGAAAACTGGTGTTATCAATCAGAGGTCCTATGTGGGCACTGGTACTGTGAGTTTACCCCAGAGAAACATGTAAAGACTTTGAAGTACTTAAACTGTATTATTAAAGTTTTTATGTACAGGATAATTCAACACCTAAAACTTTAGGTAGGATAACTGAACACTTAGACCAAATGCTGTTTTCTTTCACATATAACAGCGTTTTGCAACGTGTCTATTCTGACCTGTGTCTTAGCAATAATATAATTTTGAGATGCTGGGTAGTATTAATATTGTTTACCTGAGCTCTCAGTTGGATGGTAAGAATTCCTCCCCTTCACTGGATCACTGTTACTGTTCACACAGCATTGCATGTGACAGGGAACAATCTCTGCCTCTGTCATGTAATTACAAGAGTGGAGTTATATTCTCTGCCCTGATGTAGTTGTCAGATCAGACCTCGGTCACTCCAAGTCACTTTGCATGTTATTGCTGTGCATTTTTGGGGGTGTTGCTCTCATTTCCTGATGCACCAGTGGTGCTCATCTAAGGGAGCTCCTTGGGAACAATAGACACACTTGCATAATTTTGAATGTCCTTTGGAGCCAAAGAAATCTGCCAGCCCCAATGAAGGGAGGGGCTGCACTTCTCAGGCAGGTAATCTGTTAGCTATAAAACTAACCTGCTCCGTGGAGCCTGGGAACTCAGCCCCTGTGTGCTTGTACATCCCAACACCCAGCTGTGACTGCCCCTTCTGTGCTGGCAGCTGCCTAAAAGGGGAGAGTTTTGTGCTGCTCTTCAGAAAGAACCATTTTGTGCCCAGGTCAGCTCCTTTCGCCCTTCCCAGGACGGAAGGGCACAGGGCCAAGTCACAACTGTGTGGGAATCTCGTCTTGGTTTGCTCCACTCTGCACCAAAATGGGCAGAGAAGCTCAGTGCCACTCTGTCTCCCCACCTGCCTTTTGGGCTTTGTTTTAAATGTTTTGTGTCTTAGGACTTTTGTTCTCCCCCTCACAATTAAGAAGTGATGCAGATGCACAGAATCAGGTGACTGAAAGGACAAGGGGAGAGATGCAGAGGTGATAAATTCCTGTTTGTGCTGCCTTGCCCAAGGGTTTAGTTACCAGCTGAAAAATAACCCGTTCTTCTAGAATAATTGGCAAATCATGGTATCTTAATGAAAATCGTTACAGATAAGCATGGTTCTCTTAATGGCTAGCCACTTAAATATTAGATTTTAGATCTAGTCTTTGCCATCTTTATTCCTAAATAAACACACTTTGGGTTAAGCTGTCTAAGTAAGAATTAACCTAGAAATGGGTCATGCTGGCATTATAACCTTGAAGTCTAAATTCTAACATGTGCTGTAACTTTGCCAGAAGCTTATGAAAAGTTTACAAAAAGTTGCTGTTTGGAAGTGTTCCTAGTGTGAGAGAGCATAGACCCACCACAGCTGTTGGATTTGTCTGCAAAGTGCCTCTAAAACTGCACCAGACCTGCTGATGTGCTGGGGTTTGGGGGGTTTTTGTTTGGGTTTTGTTGTTGTTGTTGTTTGGTTGGTTTAGTTTGTTTTTTTTTGTTTTGATTTGGTTTTTTGTTTTGTTTTCTTGGTTGTTTTGTTTGGTGGGGTTTTTTTCTTTTTTCTTTTTCTTTTTTTTTTTAGTGAGAAAGGAGCTACTTTACCAATAATATCCCAATATTACCTATAACCTTCTTTCTTTCTGTTCCTGGTCTTGCATCAAGGTTTCTGAGAGTGCCTGAGGTAGGATTGGATTGGGAAAAAAAGATGTAGTAGTTGTACCTGGTGAGGGTCTCCTTTTCTGAGCTGTTTCCAAACACAGAGCTGTAACATGTTGCTGTTCATTCACTGAAGTCACTGCTTTTCCCATGTAGCTATTAATGCTTCAGTGATGCAGTTCAAATTGCTTTTTTTTAGAATAAATAATAGGGAAAAGAAACACTACTTCACAAACTTCTTTGAAAAGACTCCATTAATCAAACCAAGTTCCTCTGGGTTAAAAAAGAACCCCAAGTGTTAGTGGAATTACATGTTACCACATTTTATAGAGATTTTTAGCTCTGGTAAATCATTTTGGAGTGAGAAAGTGAAATGGTGATAACATGGAGATAAATAAGTCCGAAAAGTGGCTAAGGAGGGAAGAATAATTTTAAAATTAACCCTTTAAAAAGAGAGCCCAATCTCTCATTAAACAAGGGGCCATATTGCTGCAGGCACAGCAGTTGCCCAGTGGCCCCTGCTGACAGCTGGCAGTGCAAACAGGCTATTTGGGTTATATGTGCATGAGCAGCTTTGATTTATGGCCCTTGTTTCCCTCAGCTCCAAGACTGATGGGTTAGGAAGAGGAAGATCAAGTTGTGGCTCTCATTCCCCATCCCTGTCTGTACATTATTCTCTGCAGTGATGCATTTGATGAAGAACTGAGGCTCACAACACCCATCAAGGGAAAAATACCTGTAACTACTTAATTAAAAAGGAAATTTAAAAAAGAATCAGCTTTTTCTAACAGCACATATATTGCCAAGTGATAGGATGTCACCAGGTAGTGGCATTTGGGTTAAGTCACTCAGTATCTCCTAAAAATTTTCCTTTCAAAGATGCAGCTCCAAATGTTTTTCTGTTGGTACTTGTGTGACACCATGTGCATGTCAGAAGTGTTCAAGAAGAGAGATTTCTTTCTCTTCCTTCTCAGACCTAGGACAGGATTTTTTTCTAATGTATCTCTACAGCTGGAGGGGTTTTTTGTTGGTTTATTTTTGTTTTGATTTGGTTTTTTGGTTTTTTTTTTTATAAACATTGGGATAAGTTTACTTGCCTGCAACCCCAGGTAAGCCAACAATGCTGAACAGGAAGATCATGTTTAATGGATATGTGAACTAAGAATTGATAAAAACCCCCTTGGAAACAGAAGTTTTAATATAGCAATAGGTGTTATTTTATTGAGAATCTGTCTATCTTGGAGTCAAATGAAACCTAAAACTGTCATTATTTTGAGTTAGCTTTTTTTTAATATCATGGATATCTTAAAGGAGTTTGAGCAGTGTTCATTTTTAAACAATTTTTGTTCACGTACTCTGAAAATCAAAGTGCACTGTAAGATATTATTTTCCTCCTCTTTCACCATTATTTTTTATTCCCTATAGGCACACACTTAGCTCTGAGGAAACCTTCTTGCACTTAAATTGCAATCATTCCTCTTTAAAAGTAGAATAAAGATTTGAAGCCAATGGCAGCATTATTTATTTTAATTATTAACGTTATTAACAAGCTGAGGTACTGGCTGCAGACAATGAAAAGGGTGGAATGCCACAAGGACTGTGCTGTTTCACACCTGGCAATCCCTAATGGACTAAGACAGGCTTCCCTGCTTCAGTGGCAAGTGGGGGAAAATTGAGTTGCATCAAACATGCCATAAAACTAAAGTAAATGAGAACTAAAAGAATAAATCTGCATGGAAAGCCAGTGCTGCCTCTTCACAGGCAGCTTTATTTATTCATTAGTAGTCTGTCACTAGTGCTAAATTTCAATCAATGGCCCTACCTCTGTGACGTTCACTTACTTGGTTATTAGTGATGTGATTTGTCAGGCTGGTGATGCCCTTTAGTGTGTCAGGCTGCCTGGGGAACGTGGCCTGCACTGTGGGTGCCCCTGCAGAGTCTGACAGGATAGATCTGGCAGAATTCTTCAGCTGCTCTTAGTGATTCACATGGTGCCAACAGCAGCAACATGGATGTGCAGGATATTAAAGACTGAGCAGCAGTGCATTAAGTGGTATTAAATAATATTATGTGCACTGATACAGTTGGGATTCCCTTACAGTAGAGTGGGGAAGGTGGTCGTTTCTTTTCCATTATTGTTTGGAAAGCAGATGAGTTAGAATTCAATATCAAGATCTTCTCAGTACAGTGGTAACTGCCTTGAAATAGTACAGATTTACAATTACTTTTCTTTCCCCCAACATCCACTGCTTGTTTCTCTTCCAAGGGTAATGTTTTCTTTAAAATGTAATGGCAGAATTAGGAAAAAAAAATCACAAACCGAAACCCCCTAATTTTATATCAACTCTATTCTAATAGGGTACAGAGTGAGGAGTTGATAGACAGTATCACAGCCTCAGCACAGCCAGGAACAGGCTGCTGGTTTGGTTATTAGAGAATCTTTAGTTGTTTCCTTGTTGTTCCACGTAATGCTCATTTTTAATAGTGCAAATATTTGAAATTAAAAAAAACAACCCACACAATATACTAAGAAATGTGTTTGCATTACTGGGAAGTGTCACTGCCCTGACTTTGCCCAGTTGAAGCAAATGAGAGCAGTGAGTTCAGCAGCGCTGCTGGAGGGAGCTCTGCAGCCACAGGGGGGGGAAACTGGGCTGGGATGTGCAGAAATGGCAAATTCCCTGGTCAGTCATCTCGCTGTTGCTCAGCATTGCATTTCACCTTCCAAAATGGGTTTCCTGTCCTCTCTGCCATTTCTTTTCTTGTGTTCCTCACTCTGTAGAAGGTTCCATTAGCAGGGCTGTAGCACACCTGGTGCACCCCCTTGTCATATTGAAGTTTGTACTACTTTTTCTTCAGAAAATTGTTTTCAGTTTCTAAGCTTAGAGGTAAAGGAACTTCCTGCCTGAATTTTGTAAAACAATTTCCAGGTTCAAAATAGAAGTTCACAGGAAAAGCTCTTACCCTCCCATCCCCAGCCCACTAACTCTTGGCTTTTTTTTTTTTTTTTGTCTAGCTGTGTATCAAAAACCAGCAGGACTTTGCAGATCCTGATTGACATACCTCTGTGTGCACTTTGTTACTCTGTACATCCCTGAAAATGCACAGTCTTGGGAAGCTTTAATTACTTGAAAAGAAATGTGCTTATGTAATCAAAACTTGAGATGTTTCCTGAGTTCAAACGGCTGCACATCTTCAGAGTTGTTTTTTTGGCAAAATCTTTGGAGTAAAAATTATTTCAAGACTTTTGCCCTTTTTTCTTCTCAACATATATCTGTTTCTGAAATCCACTGTAGGAATAATTTAGCAACTTCTGTAATTTTTGATGCTCTGTGCAGAGCTCTAGCAGGAAACACTTGAGTCCTTTTATACCCGTCTGACTCTTGTCCCACAGAAATAGAATCTGGCAGAGATTTTGATACCATGGGAAAAGAAAATAAAGCATTTATTGTTCAATTGCCTCATTATTCCTACTTTGCTGGGAAGAAATGTGCTCACAAATATTTCTCCTTTTTGTGTTTAATTTATTGTTTGATAGTGAATTACCTGCAAATATTTATCCCCACAGGGATGGCACAATCTGAATAGAAGTGAATAAACCTTTCTGCATGGAATTCTTTTCCTTTTGTTTTCCTCCTTTTGCATTCCTTGCTTAGAAGGCTGTTTTCTGTAGCAGTGGAAGAGTTGTGTTTATTTCCTATTCCAGTATGTTTCACTTTCTTGTGCAGTGATAAGAAGGGAGTCTCTGTTTACTTTTCTCCTTAGTATTTTTATTAAAATTAGAGTCACTCTCTCTTGTGGCGAAAAAAAGCTGATAGTGACAGGCTGTTCTTGGAGTTGCAAACAGGAATGTCCTGCCTTCTAGTATTCAATTTATTTTTTTCCTTCAGAAATTACCATTTTGTAGATACATGGCAAGCCTCATATTTCAGGTGAGTCTTGTTTGTGATAGGGAGCTTATGGAGAAGCATCTACTCCTTGCCTTTATGTGTTTCTATATCATGTGGTTTTTCAGCATTTGTTGTACTTGGGTGCTTTAATCCAATCTGAAGCCAAGTTGCTGATTCAAGGAAGAGATATAACTCTGTTCTTGTGGAGGTTTCTTCCTCTGAAAGTTTAACATAAAAGCAAAGAGCTGAGCTGTATTTTTTCACTGCAGCTTGTGAGTGCTGATGAGAGAAAAAGCAACTTCAGGTAGCCATAAATTATATCCATCAGTGAAGGCAGGTTTTTAAAGGGGAATTGGGGAGGGGAGGCAGTGGGAGAGCAGTGATGGTGTTATAGTCTCCTTTTGTGCATTTAGGTCTTCTGTGCTAATTATTTTAATGCAAATTTCAGTTATTATTAGTTCATTTTGGAATACCAGAAGAAGAGCTCTGCTCAGCTTCTGCTTGCTTGGTTTATTATGCACACCCCCAGACAAAAATTACTGGCACCTTCACACACCTGTGCTATTTTAAGCCTTGAGGACTGAAATATTCTGAAACCTACTTTCTTTTTAATTTTTTTAGTGAACTGGAGGCAGGGACAGGGTTGTTGCTCTGAAGTTGCCAAGGTGAATTCCTTCAATGAGGCTGGAGAAGGGACTGGAGCACAAGTGCTGTGGGGAGAGGCTGAGGGAGCTGGGGGTGTTCAGCCTGGAGAAGAGGAGGCTCAGAGGTGACCTCAGCACTGTCTGGAACTGCCTGAAGGGAAGTTCTGGCCAGGTGGGGGTTGGTCTCTTCTCCCAGGCACTCAGCAATAGGACAAGGGGGCACGATGGGCTCAAGCTCTGCCAGGGGAAAGTGAAGTTGGAGATCAGAGAAAATTTTTTGCAGAGAGAGTGCTCAGGCATTGGAATGGGCTGCCCAGAGAGGGGGTGGATTCCCCATCCCTGGAGGTTTTTAACCTGAGACTGGACATGGCACTGAGTGCCATGATCTGGTAAAGGGACTGGAGTTGGACCAAGGGTTGGACTTGATGAGCTGGGAGGTCTTTTCCAACCCAATCCATTCTATGATTCTATGATCTCACTTATACCCAGTGTGGTAAAGCAAAGAGAACAGACCTGCATGTTCCTACTGAAGCTGAGCAGGAGGCAAAATTAGTGGAAAGTGTGACAACACACCCCTCAAAATGTGACTGAAACCAGCAAGTTCCACCAGGAAGATCAAGGTGCTTATGTCATGTTGGCCACTGTTTTTTGCAGATTGTATTCTGCTCTGTTACATCTACTAAAATAAGTGTTGCACACTCCATTGCTTCTTCAGCCTTTTCATTTATGAGTGGAATTGGTTTAAGTAAAATTATACCATGTGGTGATTCTCCAGAGATTCACAGGCTGATTGTTTTGGCGGAATACATCAGTGCTTATAGTGATATTTTTTCCCATCAGATATTATTTGGAGCTAGCAACCATAGCTAGGTATCATGGACATGAAAGAATTTTTGCAGTAGACACTCTTCTCTCAGGCATCCAACAGTAGGACAAGAGGGCAGGGGCTTGAGCTCTGCCAGGGGAAGTTTAGGTTGGATGTCAGGAAGAAGTTCTTTACAGAGAGTGCTCAGGCATTGGAATGGGCTGCCCAGAGAGGGGCTGGATTCTCTGACCCAGGAGGTTTTTAAACTGAGACTGGACGTGGCACTGAGTGCCATGATCTGGTAATCACAGTGGGGTTGGATTAATGGTTGGACTTGATGACCTCAGAAGTGTCTTCCAACCCAACTCATTCTATGATTTAAGGGAGATGTAACAGCCTTTCATTTCTCTTCAGAGCTGAGTAAGCTGCTTTCCCTCAGTCACCCCACAGAGACCACAGTCCCTGCATCTCTACTGCTGTCCGTTGTCCTGCCCTGCCATTCTCCTGTCACACCTCTCCCTGATGCCCAAGGGGAGATACAGCACTATGGCTGAGGCTCTGCCCATTAGAGGGGCAGAGAAATGGCTGTAATCCTCCTGTTGGGACATTCCAGGCAGTTTTATATGTGATAGGATGACAATGCTAATTCCTACACAGCCTGTGATACTTTTGCTTTCTGGCCAACTGGCATTAATCAGTCCTTCCCCAATTTATGTTAATGCTGCTGATTAATCCTGCCTATATATAGAACTTGTCTTGTTTCTTGGATAATTTCTTCAGTTTGTAACAATAGGCCTTCCCTCCAACACTTCTGGATTTGATAGCAATATTTTCTCTTTTATCACCCTTCTTGTTGGTGATGGTGTTGCATTTCCCTTAACTCTTGGGAGACCCTTGAACTCCAGTTGGGATAGTTGTCCCTGTTAACTGGACATACACACCTCTAGTCTTTTTACTTTCTCTCTGCTGCTGTTTTCCTTGGCTACTTACGAGACTATCACAGGGGTTGTCAGAGCTTAGCTGAGGTCTTGATTTAAAGGAGTTTTCTACTACTTTTAGAAAGGAAGACAAAAGATATACTGTCACACACAGAAAAACATTCTCTATATCTGTGTAGGATTTATTCTTGACAAATACTGTTTGACTGCTGTCACCTTGCTTGTTGGGAACTCAAAAATTATTAGAGTAGTTGCCACATTTTTTCTGGGAATTGAGCATGTAATTGCTAGATCATCATTCCTCCTACCCAATTGTTTTTTAAAGCACATGTTGACTTTTTTATACGTATTTGCTTTGTACTTTCACCTGCTCACAGGGTTGTGGTTAGAACTTTATTACTAAATAAAATTTCAATAATTAGCAACACATTGTACAGTGTCTAGCAGTTAGTATAGTATCTTATTGTTACACATTTTTAGCAATCAGATCTTTCAACTAAAAAGAAATTGTAGTAATTAGTGTAATTTGCTTCTTTCATCTTTAGTTACCAAGACTTTTAATCACTTGGACCCTCTGCAGACCAGGTCAGATTCTTAATAATCAGTGTATGATACTCTAAAGTCAGAGTTTGCCTGGCAGAACATAGTGAGCCTTCCTTGGAGGAGGAGGATGGTGGAGGAGACATCCCTGTTCCTTAAGGAGCGTCACCATATCCTGACAGAAGTGTATCCTAGGCAAATATTGCAGTGCTGACAGTGCTTGTCTGGTCTGTAACAGAGGGCATCCCATCCTGGTGACAACCACAGTGGGCAAGAAATTGCATGTTATGGCCATTTGCTTTAGAAAATGCTGTTGGTTGTGTTAACTGTGTTACCAAGGCACAGGAGTCACAAACTGCTGGGGTCCACCATGAGCAGTGACCAGAGCCAGAGAAAGCCACAGAAGATCACAGAATCATAGAATGGATTGGGTTGGAAAACACTATTGAGATCATCAAGTCCAACCCTTGGTCCAACTCCAGTCCCTTTACCAGATCATGGCACTCAGTGCCACGGCCAAGCTCAGCTGAAAAACCTCCAGGGATGGGGAATCCACCCCCTCTCTGGGCAGCCCATTCCAATGCCTGAGCACTCTCTCTGCAAAGAATTTTTTTCTGCTCTCCAACTTCACTTTCCCCTGGCAGAGCTTGAGCCCATCGTGCCCCCTTGTCCTATTGCTGAGTGCCTGGGAGAAGAGACCAACCCCCACCTGGCCAGAACTTCCCTTCAGGTAGTTCCAGACAGTACTGAGGTCACCTCTGAGCCTCCTCTTCTCCAGACTAAACAAGATGTTCTGGTGGGTCCTTCAGTGAATTTCTAGTTGGGTTGTCCATCTGTGTGGATTAGTGCAGGTGCTGCTGTGCCCCACCCTGCCCCAGCTCCTGTGCTCTGCCCCAGGGGTTGGAGTGTCCTTAGGGTTGGGCATCCCATGCAGAATGGCATCACTTTTGGGGCACTCTGTGCACAGGAAAAGCTAAATGATAACACAAGTATTCTTCTACAAGTAAAAATCCAGTTTATTTAGGGGTAAAAACATTATGTTTACTTATGCATGATCATTTTTTTTGCCTTGGCCTTATCTTTGCTCCTTCTGTGGTTTCTGTCACTTTGGCCCATTGCAATAATTTGCAGTTTGTGCAGCACTATCATCTCCCTGGAATGGTATCTTCATTACATCAAGTTCTGAGAACAGGAGAACAGGTCTCTGTCTCAGGGGGCTTGTGGTGGTCTGACCAGTCACACAAAAGCACAAGAACATTGTGCTTTATACAACAGCAATGTACAAAGCATTGTCAGCTATTAATGAAATATTTACTTAGTGCTGTAAGAACTAAATGATTCATGCTCCTAAAGTATGCTTTGCATGGGAGAACAGTCCCTGAATAATGTGGAGATGGGGTGGGAATAGGGATATTTGCAGCAGGATTTGGTAGGAAGAGTAGTAAGCCTTTGTGGTCATCTTCCAGATCGCTGCAGAAAACAGACAATTTGAAAATTACTGTTGGCAACACTTGCAAATGAAACAAAATTACTGGTATTATGCTGCATCATAAATGTGTTTAGAGAAAACAAAGGGTATTTTTAGGGAAATGAATCATCATCTTTGGAGGAACCGTAGGACTGTCAAAAGGCAGTGGTTATGGAAAGAGTCTGTGAGTGCCACACAGTCAGGGCAGCCTGAGCTCCCACTGGGTGGGGGTTAAACCTTTCCAGTCCCTTGGCAGGTGAAGGCAAGGCAGGGTATTTAAACATATGGTATAAATGGGAACTAGTGATTGAAACTGGAAAAAAGCAAAATGAAGTGAGAAGCATGAACTCCTTTTATAACAGCCATGCCTTGCAATTGTAATGAAGAATTCTGATTAGGTCTGACATCCAAATTGGCTGCTTTGTGAAGAATCTGCTGTATAAGATGTTAGGTGTGGATATCAGATTGAATGTTAGGCCTTAGGTGTTATTGATTTCAATCAGCTAATTAAATGTTCAATAAGAAGCAATAAAACAATTAAATTGTTTCGGTATGAACGTACTAATAGGAACAGGAAAAATAAAATTACTACAAAGAAATATCAAAGTAATTTATATGGATTCTGGGAAAGTGCTGTATTTTATATAAATATAATATGAAAATGTAGTTCTCTGCTGAGAACTCCAGGGAAGGATAAATGGCTATGGTGAAATTCAATTGAATTTGCATGAAAAGTGGGAAACTAGTCATTCTGTGATTCCCTCAATGGCAAGGGTAGATGGTACCTTTTATAAGGTATTATAAGATTGTAAATAAAAATAATATTAATGTAGAGCTGGATAAGCAAACTATAAATGCAATAAAGTAGATTAAATAGTGAAATAAATTTTATTGTAAATAAAAGTATACTCTATTGGATATATGGAGAACAGAGAGAATATTAAATTGGAAGTTTGTTTTTTTTATTTAAAGGTTCCTCAGAGCTGAGATACCTCAGGTGTTTTCTAGGGGAGAAGGTACTTGATGAGTCCCAGGAAATCTGAAGAGCTACTTCTAGAATTTCCACCTGCTTCCACACCTGTGTTTGTCTAATGCAGTATGTGCCATCCTTGGTTTAGATGATCCATATTCTGCTTTGCAAATTTACTTAGGATGGCAGAATGGACATTATTTCTTGCTTTATTGCAGACATCATTAAACTTCATAATTAGTCTCATTATGCTTTGGTTTATAGCAGAGTTACATGGTACAGACTGGATGACATGGATGTGATTTCCCAGCAGGGATTGTCTCACATGTTGAGTCAGAATGACCATTCCAAGTGTCAGGAAAAATCAGCTCAATAACCTTTTTAAGGGGTGGCTCTGACTCTTTCCCAAGGATTAGGCTGTGCATGTGCCCCCTCAGGTAGTAGCTCAGGCCATCAAGCAATGCTCTCCTCCCAGATATTTGCACACTCAGCTGAACAGTAGAGGAGTAGTCTTCTGGAAAAAAATGTAATTAATTTTTTCATCGGGGATTTTAATTTGATCCCACCGAATATTACATGGATATGAAGGAATATATTTGTATGCAGAGTAGGTGTTCATTGACCTTTAAGATCAGGCAAACCACAGCTGAAGTTTACTCCTGGTGAATTTAAAGACCTAATAATTCACTTTTCCCTGAGGAAATAATGGGTAGAAAATTTTTTGCCAAGTTTGTAAATGAGTCCATATTTATTTCCGATAGGGAATGATGTGTCTGTTGCTGTGACTTTGGATACGAGTAATGGGAGAGAGGAATTAAACCCAGCATCTCTTACCTTGCTTTGCTGTGTCCATGGCTTATGACAGATGCATGGAGATGAAAATGGACCTGCTCCAGAGGAACAGCAGCCAGGAAAGCAACACCTTCCCACCCAATGACCTTTACAATTGAAAGGATGAAAAGCTACATTATGCACAAACATTTTGTTATCGTCGGGAACAAAGTGCTGGGAGCTGCACTCCGGGTGGTGCAGCCTGAATACAAATGAGCATCCTAATTGAGCTGGTTTGATCTTTGTTAAGCTGCAGTCGCAGTCAATAACGCAGTGCTGCTGGAGGAAGCAGCGCTCTCATTAGAGGTGGCACAGCATGACAGGGAGGATCCCACTGGGGCGTCTCTTCTGCCATCCATTGTGCACTGCTAATCAGTGATCCATGGCACTAAAATCAAAGGTCTCCCTTCTCCTGTCAGCTGCTTGTTTGCCAGGTTCTTTCAGGTTCCTTCCTTGAGCAAAATCCGAAATTTACCAAGAGAAAACAGTCTTGTATTCACCCTGTTTTGTTTGTGTTTTGTTTTTTTTTTTTGGGGCACTCTTTGTTTTGTTGTTTGGGTTGGTTTGTTTTATTTGGGTTTGTTTGTTTGGGGTTTTTTTCTGTTTGGTTTTTGCGGTTTGGGGGTTTTTTGTTTGGTTTTTGGTGTTGTCTTTTGTTGGGAAGGTTCTTAAGAATGAAAAAATGTCACAACTGATGAATGTTGTAGTAATGTTTCTTGATATGGCACTGGATGACATGAAAGTTATAAGACAGTATGAAAATCAGAATAGAATAAAATACTTTCTCTGTGAGTAGGAGGAATAAAGAAGCAAACTTAGACTTTTTTGGTACTACATACCTAAAAATAATCCCTATTTCCTTCTACAAAACATTTCATTAGACATTCTTTTTAACTGGGAAACTGGCTGCTTTTGTGTGGAAAAATGCAAATAACAGTTCTGAGTGACAACAGAAACTGAGATCTTATTTATCAAGTCATATTCCTCATAGTCATTCAGAGGGCGAGGTGTGTGACATTTGGCTGGTTAAAGGTGGTCTGGGTGGCATCTCCTGACTTGACTGTGTTGTGTAAGTAAAACCCCTGTTTGTAGGGCTTGGTTGTGAGCACAGACCCCTCTCCCTGAGAGCTGTTCCTGGAGTAGAACTTACCACATGACAGGTGCTGAAAGTGGCTCCTCAGAAATACTGAAGAGAGAAAGGGCTGCTCATACATTTTTTGGCACTCTTTGGTGATCTTGGGTGCCTTTAGTGTCTTGTGTATGTTTAGTTACTTCCTTGACCTTTGGGAATAAATAAGAACTAGTTGAAATGTCTGATACAAATAGTGTATTTTATGATGTCTAGAGATTTTTTTGTTGGTTTTGATTTTTTTATTTTTTTCCATGCATAATTTGGTGCTAATAAAATAGTCAATGTAAATTTTTGCAAAAACTGGATGTGTCTGATAGGCTTTTTCCTTCCCCCCTTAGTTATTTATAAAGCAAAGTAAATCAAGTTAATATTCCTCCTCCTCCTCCCTCAGCTCACCTGTGCTCTGCTGAGCAGCTGCTGCTCTGGCACCTCCCAGGGCTCTGCTTTGCTGGGGAGGAGCTGCTGCTTCTGTATAAATAACATGCATGATGACTGGGGAGAGACTGGGATGGTGGATTAGAGCAGACTCAGAAATGCAGCTTTGTTATCAACACACAGCACATTTTAAAAGGTAATGGTGTGCCAAGTCAGAGCGTAGTTTAAATTTAAATAAACCGTATTACAGAGTTCTGATGTGTTAATTCCAAGTTGAAATGAAGCTCTGGTACTTCAGCAGCTTTTTAGAACAAGCAAATTCAGTGTTTCTAGAGGATATCTTACTTTGGACTACAACTGCTTTACTTCCTCTGCACCCCCAGTAGATGCTGCAGAAATGGTACAGTGGGGTTAAAGGAAACTGTGGGGGTTTGGTTTGTTTTTCTGTTGTAATTTTGTACAGTTGTGTGTACCTGCTAAAGGCATTTTTTGCTTGTCAGAGTTTTGAGCATGGATGACTTTTTGGCTCAAGTATCCTACTAAGAGAAGATTCTGAAATAAGTGAGTTCTTCACTTGACATTTTCAAGTGGCCCACTGTGGTTTTAGTTTGTTTGCAAAAATACCTCATTTTTAAGGGAATATTTACTGGATTGAACTTAGTTCATAAGCATGTTATTAAATCAGGTTATGGTTTCAACTACATTCTGCATAAATTGAACCTTCATCCTGGTCACTCTTTGCTGCTCTGGGTTGCAATGGTAGTGGAAGTTACCAAACTATGAAGGAAGTGTAGTATATCTTAAGATACATGGATTTTTTACAGGTTTTGGGATTAAAGTTATACTTAAAATCAGGCTAAATTTTAATCTCATTTACTTTTCAACCTCCTTCATTTGTAGAGCGTTCCTTTAGAGCTTTGTTTCCTGCCCTTATCTGAAGCCTTGTTTGCAGTACAGGAGTGGAATTAGCTCATTCTTTGTGTATCATCACTCTCATAAGTAGCTGGAGGTGAGTGAAGTGGAATTGGCTGTTTTGCATGGCAGGTTTCTGGTTTTTCATTGAAGTGTTGGGGTTGTGTTTGTTGCACATGGAAGGCTACATGTCTTGGCTCACAAGAAATGTAAGTACTGGGCTGGGACATCAGGATTTGCCATAGAACACCGAGGGCTTTGAGCCCAAAGGTCTTTTCCATTCTTGCCTTTGCAGCCATTTCTGCTTAAAATCTCTTCAGGCCTTATGAAAATACCTCACTTTGCTGTTGTTAAACAGGGTCTTCTGTCTAACTGCTACCTTTTTTTTTCTTCTGTGTCCAGTCTTATTTAAACAAGTTCTGAAACACATGGCATTTATCTTCCTCAGACCAGCAACCCTGTCATTCTTCTACTTGGGCCATTTGGAATTCCGAATTCTGTTGAGAAACACTTTGTTGGTAACATGAAATCACATTTCCAGTACCAGGATGGGTATCCTTCTTTATTTTGGAAAATAAGTGGAGCTTTGCTTGTTCTGCCCAAGCTGGTTATGGATGGCTCCAGGTGTGAGGAACTGATAGTGCAAGTCTACCCAAGGCCAGGTCACTTGTCCCCTGTGTAGGGACAATTGGGGTTGGAGCAAACCTGCAGACACACTTTATAAAGGCACTGCCACTGTATGGCATTGATGGTTGAAGAATACTCTGATTTGGAGCAGCTTCTTGTGTAATGCCCAAGATCATAAATGCTCTGGCAAGATCCTGTACTTGTTGCTTGGTGTGTAGGTATAAAAAGTCTTGTTCTCTGTCATACACATTTGTGATACTTAAAATACCTGTTTGTTGTGACTGGGCATGGTAGAAAGGGAAATAATTATTGGGTTGTTTAAATGTTGTCTTCAGAAAGACCCTATTTTTCAGTTGGTGAGTTACAGATAATGACCTAAAACCAGTTCTTTCATTAAGGAGCTACTTAGGGACTTGTAACAAAACTTAGGATTTGGACTTTTGCTGATTGTGGTTTTCTTTCATTGTTAAAACAGTGATAAATTAACTCAGATGAATTATCAGGTGAATTCGCAGCAAAACAGACAATTAGTAAATGCATTGCAAAGGTCCCAAAAGAATAAAAATTATTTCATTGCCCTTTGAAAACCAAAGACATGCCAGAAAAACCCCCAGCCAGTTACTCTGATTATTAAAAAGGAAAAAAAAAAGGAGGGGATTTGAAGGGTGCTATGGCTTTCCTATTCCCTAGCATTCATTACCTATTAAAAGTGACAGAACTTTAAATGCAAAGTATTTCTCTGTTGGATAAAGAAAATAGTTTTTTCAGTGTGAAGGCAAGCTGGAACATGCTGACTTTCAAAGTGTTTTGGTAAAGGTCTGCTCAATTTTGTGGGATCTCTTCTTCCTTTCTGTGTTCTCATTTGCAGCTCTCATTTTACTTCTGCCTGGGTTGTGGCTTCCACTAAGGCAGAGCTCTGGCTTTAAATAGAATTGCATAGTCCAAGTCTGAATTTGTGACTTGCTTTTTAAAATACTAAAGTAACTTGTATTTGTAGGTTGGCACTCGAGCTTGTGATATTCTTTGGTTAATTCTTAGCTCTCAGTCTTAATAGTCCCAGTGGCCTCTCACTTTCTGAAAACCCTATATTGATTTCATCAAACCAAAACAAACATTTATTTTCCCTAAATAAATAAGTAAAAGATTGACTCTTATGGAGTGCGGAGATTTATGGACCTATCCAAGTACATTTATTAAGTCATTTTCTCTTATGTCTGTAACTTATTTCCACTGAGGTTCTCTTGTTCTGTTGATTCATATCGTGTGTGTTTCTTTGACTAAAATCTCTCCTTCCCTTTACTCTTTAATCAGATTCTTTGCTTTCTGTTCTACCTTTAGTTCATATCTCATGGACTATTTTATTATTATAGCTCTCCCTACCTTCTTCCTTGACACTTTAACCCCCATCAGATCCACTTCTGGTGATTAGTTTACTGACAACCACTTCTGATTGCTTTCTAAATTTTTAAGTCCAGCTTTCCAGGAGTGAGTTTAAAACAAACACTTTGGGTGTTTTGTTTAAAACAAACATTTTGGGTTTCCTATGTAACTATGTTTGCATTGGTCTTCCATCCTGTACTTCATCTCTAGTGCATTGCTTTGGGATGTTTGCCTTTTTTCCCCCCAAAAGAATCACTTTCCACATGTTCTCTTTGTGCACTGTCAGCACTGCTGGTTTCATTAACCAGGTGTTGGTACAGAGATCATGGAACAAAACAACTTCATGTTCATCTCGTTCTTTCTTCCTCTAACATTTCTTTAAATTCTTCTTTCTGCATTACTTTTTTCACACTAGCTGGCAGTTTTCACCATTAGATAAAATAATAAGCATAAAAAGTGAATGCATTTTTATGTTTAACAAATGCAGTGGCCAATAAGGGAAAAAAAACCAGATGACATGAAGGTATTGCAGCATCATGTGGCAAAATAGAATGTGGAGTTTTTAGGAAAATTGGTAATCTCAAAATTATAATAATTTTGAAAGGTTTTGTGTTGTCTTCTTTATCATGTAAATTACTTGCTAATCATCACTAATTTGTTGTCTGACTTGTGTGAAAGTTGAGCTTTACTAACACTACCTTGAATTGTTTTATCTTTCCTTGTCTTGAACAAGAGGAAAGCTTTTACTGCTCGGGTGTGTGTGTGCTGTTGAGGGCAGAAAGGATGCAAACCAGTTCTTGCCTCTCCCTGTAATGAATCAGGAGTGCACAACATGGCTAAATTAGCAGTGAATTATGTCTTCTTGAAATTTGCTTTTTTTTTTTTTAGGGAAGCCAATGAGCTGGGGCAAAATCCTGGCCTTGGCTTTCAAACAGAGTACAGTGAGTTCTTTTATTGGATAGCTCTTCATAGAGTGGGTCTCTCTATTCTGCAGTTTTATCTTTTAACTTTACAATTCTTCTGGTCAGATTTCTAGGTAATAATACTTCATCCATATCAACCTTTTCCCTACCTTGCAAGAGAAAAAGTTTTTCATTTCCCTGTGTTTTTTAGTTCTCACTCTTTTAGAAGACCATTACAGTGAAGCTCAACCATCTGTCTTCTGAGTCTTGGGTCCTCCAGGCCCTCTTAGGCCAGTGGAACAATCTTAAGGCTCAATTATGTCATAACTGAGAGGACAAATTGTTCAGCTGGGAATTTTGTTGTAGTTTAACTCACCTGCAGGTGTGCCCTGTTGGTCTCTGCTGTGACCTGTCCACAGAATGTGAATTTCAATGTTTAGTTGATTTGGGGTTTGTGTTTTCCTAATGCAAATTATGAGCAGGTATTTTATCATACCAGCTATCCCTGGAACTAATGCACTGAACAGCCCAGGATGGATAGTAGTTACTATTTTGGAAGTTTTAATTTTGTTGCTGTCACCCAACCCATGCACACAGACATTTTTCTGCTGATAACTCACCCCTCACTTACTGCTTTGCTTTTGCTCTGCTTGCACAGGTATTAGCTGTGACAAAACCCTGTCTTTGTGGTGTTGAAACAACATAGTGACTTCACAGGCCTTAATAAATCTTAATTAATTAGTGCTTCTAAACTTAGTGTATTAATGGTAATATTCTGAGCTTATTGGTTCAGTTATTGTTGGTCTTTTTTCAGCTTACACCAGTTCTACCTTCCTATATAGAAGTAATTTTCCTTTTATCCACAGGCAAGTGTAACAGCCTCTGATAAAGACTGATCAGAACTGCAAAGGAGAAGGGTTGTGAACTAATTGCTCTGTAATTGTGCCTGAAAACTGCAGCACTGGCACTGGGCTCCCATCTGCTCTCACTGCACTGCAGCTAAACTGCTGTCCTGCCCTAAAGTCAGTCCCCATTCTTTGCTGTCACAGTCAGGAGTTGGTGTTCCCTGTGCCCATCTTTCCCTGTGGCTGCAGAGAGCACTTTTCCAACATCCAGTGTTTCCATTCCTAAACTCTCTGGGAGCTGCCAGGGGTCGGTGTGGCTTTTGTGCAGCAGGGAAAGCTCTCCCAGTGTTTTCCTCCTGCAGTGGCTGAACAGGTGCTGTGTTTGGGAGGCAAAGCGTGTTCTCCGCATAGAATGAAAGCATAAAAGTTGGGCTTTCTCATGTTCTCTTGGAACTTGGAATTTCTGTGTGAAATGCTGCACAAAATGTGCCTCGGTCAATATTCTATCACATTGGCCACAGAGGGGATTGATTGGCGAAGACTGATTTGCCTCTGTTGGAATTGCAATCCCAAGCCCTGATTTTTTCAGGTAAAACAGTGTGCAGCCAGCACTGGTGCTCAAAAACCATAGATAAGGATGATGATGATAATAATAATAATAATGTCTCTTTATACATTTATATGTATTTACATTATTTTATGAACAGTAGGTGGCTGTTCCCCCTAAACACAATTGCACACAGACACCTAAAAGGAACAATGAATTCTCCCACTGCACCAAAAATATTTCTGATTTTATATCGAGACTAAAAAAAAAAAATCCACAAAAAAACCCCAAACCCACCCTAGATGCAAAGGTGGTTACTGGGCTTTTTTAAATAGCCCCCAGAACTCCTCAGGAGATGTTGCTACCCATTTCAAGTTTGAAACAAGTTCTGAAGAGAGATGACCTGAGCACGGTGTAACTGTTGTGTCCTTCTGCTGTCTTGTCATTCTGGAGGAATCGTGGGCTGAGTTCTTGGCCTTCATTCTGAGGTCCATGTTAGTTTGTGGTGCATCATACAATTATTGCCATAGTTTAGGGGGTGAAAAATGGGAGCAGAGGCTTCAGCAGTGGAACCTGTGACCTGGAAATTATGTGGTATGTAATACCATGCTTATGGATCAAGGGGAAGCAACTTCTTTCCTAAACATTAAAGGAACAATTTCTTACTTAAATGATTTGAACACACACATTTTGCCATTATCAAACAGTAAAAAAACCCCAAAAAACCAACGGGGTTCATATCCATGATGAGATATGAGTTGAGAAATAGCAAGAATTCAGGAATATGTTTCAGAAAGGTGCTGGCTCAGATTAGTAAACAATTGACAACTGTATTTTAATATTACCAAAGAAATAGCACAAAGCACATGACAAATTTTTTGTGCTGCTGTGATGCAAAACCTAATTCAGTGTATATGGACTGAGAATAATGTAAAATAAAGTTTATTAATAGATTTTTAATCTCTGGGATTGAGAACAAGAGGCCTTTTGTTTTCTTTTGAATACACCTAATGAGGAATTAGCAACTGGAGCAGTAAAATTCAGCTACACTGGGAATTTCAAGAATGATTTGAGATTTGCAGCAGAGAACTCTGTTAATGAATGGAGATTCCAGCTCAGGACAATGCAATAGTGGGGCAATACCTTCTTTCATTCTTTAAATAATACAAAATACCTTGAGATCATCTCTTTAGATAAGGCCACGCCATCTCCTCTCGTTTGAGATGAGGCATCTACTGTTCCTTAGTTACTTAGCAGGCATTTTTCTCTAAATTCCTGCCTGTGCAAAGTTCCATCAGTCCTGCAGGCTCTTCTTGTACTATTTTCTTGGTACTCTATTTTAATCTGTTCTTGCTACTACTACATATGAGAACTCTAAGCAGGAGGATTAATTAATGAGTCTTTGTTTATGATTTCTGAGCTTAAAGTATCATGTAATGGGCCTAAACACTGGCATTTTGGGGGGTAATTTTCATGTATTTCTGCCACAATTTCATCTTCTTGGAGCAGCATATGAGAACAAACCTGAGAATAACTGTAGTCCTTTCCATAAAAGGATATTACATGTGGATACCACATTTATAGTAACACAACATCAGTGTTCCTTTATTTATGTATTTCCTGGGTTGATTTTCATTTCTCCATCTGATTGCAAGCCATCCAAGATTTCCATAAGATGGACCATAAAATTCACAGCAAGATTTACTTCAGTGTTTATTGCAAGCCTTACTTTTCTCTATAATACAAGAAATGGAGGAGAAAATTGCAAAATTTTGCTTATAACAATGAAAATCAGAATAGTGTCTGATTTCAGATCCTGCTCCTTTGTTACTTCTCAGCCATGTGTTCCCTGTGCACATGTCCAGGATGGAGACACCTCTGTGCATGTGCCCCCAGAGCTTTGGGGCAGCCCAACTGCAGCAAGATGCATGGACGCTGCTAAAGGCTCATTAATCAAACAGATGGACTCCCAGTAATTATGAAATCTCCCTATTAAGCAGAAGCAGTAAGTCATTAAAGTATCTCCACTGGCCTTTTGGCGAGGATCAAGCACGGAATATCTTCTCATTAGGATAATGGATTTCAGTAAAATGATATTCCATCATTCTCCATAAGGGATCAAAACGAACCCTTTTGGTTAACTGCAATCACTTAATCATTCATTTCATCTTCCTCCAATCTTGTTCATTTGTTTCTAAGGGAAAATTAATTGTTCACAAATTCAGGCTACTATCCTGGCAAACTTCATTGTGCATAAAAGTTAACTTTGTAAATTAAATTAAGGGTGGCTTAATGAAATTAATCCTGCAAACAAAGTGAACAGACGTGATAAGTGCTTTTCTTTTTTTTTCTTTTTTTTTTTTTAATTCAAGGAGCTATTAAAAGATAATTTTTTTTTTAATTTCAGGAGAATTTTTGATGAAAGCTAGAAGTTAATGACATAAATCAATTTAACTATTTTTGTTGTCTTTTTCATTTGATTTTTATTTGTACTGGTTGTTACGTATTTGTTCTGGACACCATTTGACTTCATTTTTCTGTGAACTAAAGATCTTAAGTATACATGATTATGGATTCTGAAGTGAAAGAGAAAAAAATAAGCTTGAAAGGCACCATTTTATTTGGCATATGATCTTAAAAATGTTGTTATGGCAGATTTTCCTTCTGCTGAGTGGATGTCATTCATAGTTGGGTGGTGATCTTTGATTCACTACTTCTTATCCACAATTACCCTGTGTAATTTACTCATCTATAAAAGGGCAAGGCACAGTGTCCTCAGTGTATTGTGTAGGCTATTTGAGGATTTATGGAGACTTTCCAATCCTATTAGTCCTAAATATGAGACCATCTTATTGCCCAGCCAAATGATCACTGTGTGTATGGGGATTAACAACACAGCATTTTTCTACTTTCCTGCACACCTTTGAATATGTAGATGTGAAGATAAATCATAGTGTTGTGGTGGAAGTATGTGGTTGTTGCTGGTGCATCTGTGCCAGAAATGGCAATTTAAAATGGTTGCTTGAGGTGCAGAATAGCCCAAGAATTTGGGATAGTTGTCATTATGAAAAGCTCACATTACAAGCTGCTTACCACAGAAATGAATAGTGAACCTCCAGTTCAGCCATTGGTTACAGCAAATGGTCTTAGATCTTGGATTTGCAGCCCTGGCTCACTCTGGAGGAGTTACTGTCTGAAAGCAGGCAAGGTAAAAGGTGTTCAGAGCTTCCCTGGGGTGTTTTCCCCTCCTGACAGTCACTTGAGCAGCTCCTCTGTGCTCATTGAGGGGAACTGAGCTAAGCTCAAGCCCTGTCAGTGTTCTCTGTTTACTGAAGGGACAGCATAATTGTGTTCCTTGGGCATCTTTCCCAATTTCCTTTGTGGGGGAGGAATGCTGTCTGAATCATGGAATCACAGGATGGTTTGTGTTGGAAGGGACCTTGACCACCATCCAGTCCCAGCCCCTCTGCCATGGGCACCTTCCACCAGAACCCCCCGTTTGATGTCAGTGGGACCCCAAAAGGTGGTGTGGAAGACAGATGAAAGCTACACCCTCACAGCTTTGTTCTGGGTGTGAACATCATACTGAGGGCATGCTGACTTGTGACTTCAAGTTTTAACTATGTGGAATCCATCTTACAAATTAAGTTGGTCTTCTCTAGTTCTCATCAAATAGATCTGTCTAAAAACATCTATTGCTTTTCCACTGCACTCAGCCAACATCTCTGGTATGAACTGGTGTGGTGTCTCTGCCCAGCCATGTGCAGTCAGTTCTCTGGTATCTGATTAGCAGTGTGGTGGGCTCACCCTGGCACACGGCGGGGAAATAGGGGTAAGGTGGTTGTGGGGCAAGGTGAAGACAGGTTGATCATTTGCTAACATAAGCAAAATGTTTTTGACAGGAAAAATGAATTTATTGCCAATTAAAAATAGTGTTGGGTGTTGCAAAACAAATGCAAAACCAAACCCAAACAATGTAAACACCTTCCTCCTGACATAATTCCCTTTTTATCATTCCCAGGCTTAACTTCACTCTCTTGACTCCTTTCCTTCCCCCCTGAGCAGCACAGAGGGATGGAGAATAGGGCTGTTGTCCTCCTGGCCTCTTACTCCATCCTTGTGCCTCCAGTGTGGGCTCCTGTCCACAGGGCACAGTTCCCTTGTGCCAAACCCCTGTGCTCCAGTGTGGGCTGCTCTCCACAGGACACAATTCCCTTGTGCCAAACCCCTGTGCTCCAGTGTGGGCTGCTCTCCACAGGACACAATTCCCTTGTACCAAAGCCCTGTGCTCCAGTGTGGGCTGCTCTCCACAGGACACAGTTCCCTTGTACCAAAGCCCTGTGCTCCAGTGAGGGCTCCTCTCCATAGGACACTGCTCCTTGTGCCAAAGCCCTGTGCTCCAGTGAGGGCTCCTCTCCACAGGACACAATTCCCTTGTACCAAAGCCCTGTGCTCCAGTGTGGGCTCCTGTACACAGGACACAATTCCCTTGTACCAAAGCCCTGTGCTCCAGTGTGGGCTGCTCTCCACAGGACACAATTCCCTTGTACCAAAGCCCTGTGCTCCAGTGTGGGCTCCTGTGCACAGGACACTGCTCCTTGTGCCAAACCCCTGTGCTCCAGTGAGGGCTCCTCTCCATAGGACACTGCTCCTTGTGCCAAAGCCCTGTGCTCCAGTGTGGGCTCCTGTACACAGGACACAGTTCCCTTGTACCAAACCCCTGTGCTCCAGTGAGGGCTCCTTGCCCAGAGGACACTGCTCCTTGTGCCAAACCCCTGTGCTCCAGTGAGGGCTCCTTGCCCACAGGACACTGCTCCTTGTGCCAAAGCCCTGTGCTCCAGTGTGGGCTGCTCTCCACAGGACACTGCTCCTTGTGCCAAAGCCCTGTGCTCCAGTGTGGGCTGCTCTCCACAGGACACTCCTCCTTGTGCCAAACCCCTGTGCTCCAGTGTGGGCTGCTCTCCACAGGACACTGCTCCTTGTGCCAAAGCCCTGTGCTCCAGTGTGGGCTGCTCTCCATAGGACACTGCTCCTTGTGCCAAAGCCCTGTGCTCCAGTGTGGGCTGCTCTCCATAGGACACTGCTCCTTGGGCCAAACCCCTGTGCTCCAGTGTGGGCTGCTCTCCACAGGACACAATTCCCTTGTACCAAAGCCCTGTGCTCCAGTGTGGGCTCCTGTACACAGGACACAGTTCCTTGTGCCAAACCCCTGTGCTCCAGTGTGGGCTGCTCTCCACAGGACACTCCTCCTTGTGCCAAACCCCTGTGCTCCAGTGTGGGCTGCTCTCCACAGGACACTGCTCCTTGTGCCAAACCCCTGTGCTCCAGTGTGGGCTGCTCTCCATAGGACACTGCTCCTTGTGCCAAAGCCCTGTGCTCCAGTGTGGGCTGCTCTCCATAGGACACTGCTCCTTGGGCCAAACCCCTGTGCTCCAGTGTGGGCTGCTCTCCACAGGACACAATTCCCTTGTACCAAAGCCCTGTGCTCCAGTGTGGGCTCCTGTACACAGGACACAGTTCCTTGTGCCAAAGCCCTGTGCTCCAGTGTGGGCTGCTCTCCACAGGACACTCCTCCTTGTGCCAAACCCCTGTGCTCCAGTGTGGGCTGCTCTCCACAGGACACTGCTCCTTGTGCCAAACCCCTGTGCTCCAGTGTGGGCTGCTCTCCACAGGACACTGCTCCTTGTGCCAAACCCCTGTGCTCCAGGGTCAGCTGCTCTCCACAGGACACTGCTCCTTGTGCCAAACCCCTGTGCTCCAGGGTCAGCTGCTCTCCACAGAACATTCCTCCTTGTGCCAAACCCCTGTGCTCCAGGGTCAGCTGCTCTCCACAGAACACTCCTCCTTGTGCCAAACCCCTGTGCTCCAGGTTCAGCTGCTCTCCACAAGATGCTGTTCCTTGTGCCAAACCCCTGTGCTCCAGTGAGGGCATTCCAGTGGACTCTGGTGGCTGGAGCCCGTCCTGCTTGACCTCCTGCTCTCCCCTTGGGGCTTGCTGGGCAATTTCTTAGCCCTTTCACTTAATCCTGCACTTTTGGCAGTGCTGTGCCAGTGTTTGCTGGCACAGAGGGCAGAGCCCTGGGCAGCTGCAGCTGGTTCCACTGCCAAGTCCTGCAGGTGCTCCTGCACTGCCAGAGCCCTGTGTATGCAGAGTCTGAGTTGTATTTACTGGAGACATCCTTCACTTTGAACATCAGGGGAGTTCCAAAAGTAGGAAACTGTGATGTTTGCAACTTAGAATTCAAGTACCTGATTAAAATCAAGGGAATGGGCTGCAATTATCACACCTTCATTTTTCAGATATGCTAATTTAACTGTGTTGTGTTCCTTGGTTGATATGTTAAACATGTAGTAATAATAAGGTTTTACCAAGCTTAATTATCAAGTACTCTTGGCCTTAAAAATGCCTCAGTTGTACCATGCATGATAATGAGGGTACAATGCTGTTGTCGATGCTATTTGCATTTGATAATTAGAAAAAACCCTGCAGTTTATATTCAAAAACAGTATGTGAACAGCAGGATAAGCTGGACAGCAAAGGCTGTTGTAAAACAGATTGGCCTGGATTTCTGTAGGACATTAAGATTGGTCTGGTAACTTAAATCAGCGAGGGAAATGCAGTGCCATATCAGATCTAAAATCCATATATAGCATCTTTCCAGACTGTGAACTACACTGCAATTCTCTTTAATGAATGTTTTTTAACTCAAGAGTTTCTGATGAGACAGAAAGGACATGTGGAAAAAGGAAGTGGCGCTTGGGCTGTTGTAATGACACTGGATGTGTGTGGGTTTTTTGTTGTGTTTGGTTTTGTTTGTTTGTTTTAAAAGAAACCCCTTTGGGATTGTGTGAAGCTGCTTGGAATTGCAATAACTACCTTCACAGTGAAAGGCAACACTGGGACACCAACCCTATACTTTTAAACCCTATCCCCTGCTCTTTTAAAATTGTGATCCCCAGTAAGTTCAGAACTGGCTTTCCTACTTGGTGTTTGCTTTTCTGTTTGTAACCAGAGCTTTTCTCTTGTCCCAGTAATGCACCAGCCAAGTTGTTTTCCTGTGGATAGATGGACAGTGAATTTTCCCTGAGGCAATGCCAAGACTGGATGTAGGAAAAGTGCAGCACTGCCCTCCATCTGTTTTTTTTTGGTCTTTACTAGTGTGACAGAACCACTGAGACCTGAATCATCAACACTTATCGACACAGCAGTCAATGTCCTTTCTGACCAGACTCTGTGTGCAAGCTAAAGGATTTTTCACATTAGTAGCTCTTTGGAACTCTGGGTTTTAGTTCAGGACAATGCACACACACTCTGAGCGGGGAGGGGCAGGGAAAGAAACAAAATTTATTTCATCATGACCTATTTGAGGTATTTTAGGAGCCTGTTAGGTGGTACATCTCCTGTGGTGTTCTTAAGGCAGAGAAGCTTAGGAGAGAAGCCTTTCTCTCAGCAGTAGAGAGAAAAGAGGAAATACAACCCTGAAGTCCAAACTAAGATGTGTGGATCCCAAAATATTGGGGCCTTCAGTGTCTCTTGTGTTTATCTCAGTGTTTTATTTACCAGCATAACTTGCTCGGGTGTTCTGTGAAATACCAATGGATGTTGTGCCTTTTTGATTGGATGTCACCCTATTAGCACAAACCAAAACCTGGCCACCACGATACAATAACTGCTTGTCTTGTTTGTCTCCTATGTCCTTTACAAGCAAAATGATAAAAACTATTCCCTTGTGTTAGGCCTGTAAGTATATTTTCTTCCTTAAAAATGAAAGAAAAAATACCAAATGAGAAGCAAAACACTCGCTTTGTAAAATTCTACCTACAACTGAATCCCATGTCATGTACTAATAATTCTTCTTCTTTCAAAAGAAAAATCTGAGCTATTCTAAAACTTGAATATGTATTTTCCTGGTAAGTGCCACGTTTTTGAACCATAGTTAAACTTGTTTGAATTCAGTGTCTGGCTGTGCAGTTGTTTATTTGCTTCTTATGCTCATGCTAAGGATTAATAAAGGATGGCACAGCCTTTCCTTGCACTGGGGCTTTGTTCCCTTTTAAAAAGAACATAAGGGACCTGCAACACTCCAAATCTGTCTCTCCTCCCAGGAATGATAAAAATCGAGACCTTCCAGCCCCTCTCCAAGATTTTATTGTTTCCACTGCACGTGGAGCTAACAGCCTGAGTTTGGGCACACCATGTTTCCTGGAATTAAAAGCTGGGTGGGCTCTCAAAGCCAAATATTGCCCTTTTGACTGATATTTCTGTCCTTAGCTGTCCTCAGTTAGAAAAGGCTTGACCCATCATTATAAAGATTTTTTTTAAATGTTTGTAGGGTTTTTTTGGCTAGATTAAATCACTTGGTTCAAACATTGTCTTTACTGCCAAGTTGTGCTGCCTCTGTAAAACAGGGAATACAAGCAGAGTTGACAGTGTTTGCTTTGGTGTTGGTTGTCTTGCTCTGCGTCAGAAAAGGAGTCCCACAAATACTTCCCAGCTCTCAGCCAAACATTTTCCTCTGTCTAACTTATAAGTCTATCCTAAAGAAAAATCTTCCATTCAGCTTCAGATATCCAAATTAATGAAAGTCTTTTTTATGTACATATCATAAAGGTGTGATATCTTTTTTTAGTCTCTAGGAAAAAAATAAAAATTCTGTCCTTGGTTATTAAATGCTGGGTACTTTCAGCCCTGGATAAGGTACCAATAAAATGTGTTTTCTATGAGGCTGCTGTGCTGAAGTGACTTGCCCCTTGTGCTGTTGCTCCAGTGTGCTTAAGGGTGCTGAACAATATTGGGCTCAAAGTGCAGATTTTGGTACTGCCATATGGAAATATTTGTTAGCACGTCGCTGCTTCAGGGTATTACTGTAAGATTTGGGCTTCCAGTGC
Organism: Pithys albifrons albifrons; assembly: GCF_047495875.1. Taxonomy (NCBI): domain Eukaryota; kingdom Metazoa; phylum Chordata; class Aves; order Passeriformes; family Thamnophilidae; genus Pithys; species Pithys albifrons. The sequence goes on from NC_092464.1 coordinate 54,849,973, forward strand.
CAAAATTCCTAGTTGTGTTCTGTAATTGGTGAGTTTTCCAGGGGAAACTGTGTCTCTTGGGGTGGTTGTGACACTCAGCTTGCTCTACAATAGACAAGTTCAGAAATCTAAACTTCATTCACTTTTTTAAATTGTCAAATGTTCCTCATGTTCTTTTGTCATTGTTGTTCCCTTCTTAGCCCCAGTTCTGTCCATCAAAATTCACATAACATTTTGGCCCTGTAAACCCCCCAAAAGATATCAACATCATTTGGAAGCTTATCTTTTGTTATTAGAGAATCAAAGCAAGACCAATAGGATCTTAAACATGTGCCACATACACCTGAGATTAATTCAACAGTAAGGATCAAGATCAAAAGTATTACTTTTCACCTCAAAAACACCTTTAAGGATGCTTTTTTTGATGCCTTTATCAATATATTAGGAAGATTTATTTTTTCTGATCACTTGGTACTTCAGAAACTTGGGAAAAGTGTCTTTTAATAAAACAGTTTGCAAAATGGAGTTGGAGTTAATCCTGCCATGCATTACTGACTCTTTAGACTTACTTGGAAGGGAAAACAAAACTTCCAAGAGGCAGGAAACACCTTATTTGTCTTTTCCTCTCTGGACAAAAGTCATCTGTCAGAATAATATGGTTAAATCCATCTATCACACCTCCTTTGGTTTTTGCTGCTGTCATCCCTTCTTACAGCAGGCACCTGATAGAGAGCCCTAATGGCTTCTGCTATCAATGACACATCTGTTTTCTCCAAAGGGAGTAGGAAGGTAAACAACATGGAATTAATAATGCCTTGGAATAAAACCCTGAGTTTGGGCTTAAGTGGAGTTTACTTTCTGCTGTGCCAATTAAGAAACAATCTTCTAGTGCTGTTTGCATTCCCTGCTAGTTTTGATTTTCTTCCTCATCTAACCAATGTGAAAGGTGCTTTGTGTGCTTCAGGGTGTTAAATATTTTGTGTGCCTGTTGAAAAGTTTCCTCCCTAGTCATTATAGGAAAAGTGGTTTTCTAGTCAGGCCCTCAAACAGGAATCTGCTCTGGGTTAACTTGGGTATGAGACTTGGTCAGGCCTCTCAAACAATGTCTAAGTAGGTAGATAACCTCAGAAGAGAGAAATTATTTTGAACACCCTTCATTTTGTGAAACAATTAGATATTCAAACCATAAACCAAGTTTAAAAGGGTGCTCTGGGCTCTGGGCTCTGGTCTGGGCTCTGGGCTCTGGTCTGGGCTCTGGGCTCTGGTCTGGGCTCTGGGCTCTGGTCTGGGCTCTGGGCTCTGGTCTGGGCTCTGGGCTCTGGGCTCTGGTCTGGGCTCTGGGCTCTGGGCTCTGGTCTGGGCTCTGGGCTCTGGGCTCTGGTCTGGGCTCTGGGCTCTGGTCTGGGCTCTGGGCTCTGGTCTGGGCTCTGGGCTGGTCTGGGCTCTTTTTTTTCTGTACCTATGCTATATTGTTTTGAGAATTAATATTTGGCCTTACATGGGAATATTTTTTGTTGAAGTGTCCATCAATTTTAGTCCCTCATTGGTTGTCTTGATTTAGCTTAAATTAGGGAAAACCTGGACTAAAATCTCTGAAACCACAACTATTATGTTGATATAAAACCAGTGAAAATAGAGGGGCCATTATTATAAGGAGCATCATGAGGAAAAAACTCACAGAAGTTTTTGTTAAATATAAAAGCTTAAATTTAGTAATGGAAACCAGCTAAAGTAATGCTGAAAAGCTGACTGATAAAAATGTTCAGGAAAGTAGTTGTTCTGTATTAGTGTCTTATCCTCAGGTCCTGAAAAACAAACAAACAAACCAACAACAACAAAGGCCACAAAACCAAACAATGCTCTCCACTCAAAAAATCCCCCAACAAAACCAATGCCCCCCAACCAAATAAACAAAAATAGACTTGTTGAGGTCAAGTTGACTGAGGAAGAACATAACCTAGGTCATTTTCAAGTGTCCTTTAATTTAAATATGACCTGACAAGAAAAAATTGTGAAGAATTCCAGCGTTGTTTTCCTCTGCTGTAGAATTTTGTGTTATGACTCCAGGTTTCTGATAGGACCAGTCTGTGAAAAATCATACCTGCTTATAAAGGTACTTCAGATGGAGCTTCATTTGCTGGAAAATCCTCCAAAATGCTCAGGTATTTTCAGCAGTGAAAAGGTGAAAAACTGTATTTGTATGTCAGAAGGTTAAAAACTGAAGGGGCATCTGAGGATTGGATATGCAAAAATATGGAAATATTCATGGGTTTTACTTGCATAGAATTGAGTCTGTTATTGCTTCTGCATTAAGGACAACCAGGCTGACTTTGTTATTCCAGATGCCACTGACCTGAAGAGATGGGGTTGGGTTTTGTTTTGGTGGGGTTTTTTTCTGTGTTGGTTTGGGGTTTTTTGTTTGTTTGTTTTGTAAAAGGACCAAAAAGTGGCAGGTTTCTCCTACAATTCTGGGTTTCACAGGGTGCAAAACACTTCCCAAATGTTTCCATAAAAGACACAGTAGGAAGGGAGAGAACATTTGCCAAATTGTGGATGGATCCTGGAAGGCTCTGAAGCTTCTTGTAAACAAAGGCAATCCAGATGTGCTGTTGGTTTAAATGGAGGTAAAAACTTTCCCTGTGCTCTCTTTGAAGGGAAAAACCAGAATCAAACCACAACCAGCACCACTTGGCTTAATAATCTTACTGCAGATACAGCTCAGATGCTGTAAAAAACTTGGTATTTAATTCAAAACTGCCTTCTACTAAAGAAGAAAAGATGTACATTTTCTTTTGAGGACCTTTGTTATTTCAGCAAGTGAAATGCTAAGGAAAATAACCATTTTGGTAAATGCAGAATTTAAATAATGGTGCTTTGCTGAAAAATTGAATTATGCAAGTTGTGGGTAGAGTTTTCTGTTTTCTCTGTGAAATGTTGAAGTTTTGAGACATTTGAATTTCAAGAGGCAGCTTTGTACACCTTCCAAACTGAATAAATTAATGAAAAAAATAAATCCTGGTCTCCATGGGTAAATTGTAGATCACAGGCATTAATGATGTTTGTTTTAAACCACAGAGAGTACTATGGATTATATTGTAAGTCACTTGAAGATGGCAATGTATCCAGAAATGTCTGATAATAAGCATATAGTGCAGCATATCTATGAATTTGTTATGTTTCATTCCAGGAAGGTTTAAAAAAGTTGATTAAAAATTCCTCAAGCCAAGAAAATTTTCTTGGTTATTAATAACCTGGTCCTTGGCTGGAATAGGACACTAATTTATTGGAGTCAAAATGATCTTTCACGTTAATAAATCATTGGCTTCTCTAAAAACTGGTCAAGGGGTATTGGAAACAAAGTTCAGGTAAAAGGTATTTTGGAAAATGTTGTAAAGTACTGTCTGTCTTTGGGCATCCAAATGCACTTTTAGAAATGGCCCTGGTGGTGCATCCAGTGCTGCCCAAAGATGAATTCCTGCATCAGAAACAGGCCTGAAAATAAAATAGCCATAAAATACCATGAAATAACATTATTTAAGACCTCCTCTTTTACTTGCAGAGATCTATAGAGAGGCTTGAAATAAACCCCCAAACAAGTAACCTTGTTCACTAAGGGCTGTGTGAAGACCACCAAATTAATTTAATTTATGGCTTCACCTTGGAGAGGCCAAAATAGGTGCTGCATTTTCATCTTTTCCAGCTGCAGCCAACCCTTTGAGCAGCAGTGCATTATCTGCATAGATGGTGGGAAGCTTGAAGTGCAATCTGAAGCATCCCAGGCAGTCAGTGGGAGCCACTCTCATCTTTCAGATTAGCTGAGCTCCAGTGATACTTGCAGAAACCCTTCAGTGCTTCTTGGGCTCATTTCTTTATGCAGCTGAATGGGAACTTGGCTCCCCAGCGGTGCTCAGGGCTGTCTGGGAAAGCTCAGTGGGAAGGGGCAGATTTCTGCACATGGAAGGTAGGTGGGGCAGGACAGGGTGCAAAATTCGGCTTCTGTTCTACCAACCTGTGCTGGTTTAAAGGTGAACCAGCAGGGGAAATGAACTCACCACGAGAGAGATTATAAGTCAGAGCTAAAATTTAATAATAATATTACAATAACAACACTGACACACAAGGGCAATTGCTTTCAACTCACAAAACCCCAGCAGTATAACCCAGTGTCCTGGGGCACAAACCCAAGGGGGTTTGTTTGCCCTTGTGCTGAGACCCCTGTGGTTCCCCCAAGTCCAGAGCAAAAGGAAAAGAAAAACCTGTTGGTGCAGGCGAGGGCTGTGGTCTGGGCGAGAGCGGGGATCTCCTCCTGTCAAGGTCCTGCTGCTGCTCTGGATCCGACGAGAAGTTCCCAAGGTCTTCTTACCCACCCCTTATGTACCCTCAGGGAGCACTCAGTCCCTCCCCCTGGGTGGGGACTCACACAGTGGGTGATTAACTCTGGGAGCCAGGGGGTGTTGAACTGTTGATGGCCCATTAGCAGCTCTGCCCCCCTCAGGCTGGGTGTGAAGGTGCCAATGACTCCCTGGGCAGCTGCTGCTAATGGCCCATTGACCTTGGGGAATGAATAGAGGGGGTAGAATACACAGCTTTGATCACCCCCACACAGGGTTAGCTGGTCCCTCCTGCTGAACTAGGACACAACCATCACCCCTGTCTAGTAGTAGGTAAAGAGGTCCAAGGAATGGGGCTGAAGACTGAGGTTACATTTTTATCTTAAGAAGGAGAAAAAGAAAGGAGCAGCATATGGTGCTTTTTTATTTTTTAACTGTCTTCCAATACAATAAAACATGCATAAAGCAAACTGTTGCTTGTTTGAACCACCCCAAAGGTATCAAAGGCTGGTACATTTGGCAAATACCCCTGGCAGGAAAGTGTTTCCTTTCCCCATAAGACAAGGAGGTCTTTGATAAACTCCTCACTTCTTTCTTGCTGACTTAGGAATTTGGAGCATAAGGTGTGCCCTCCCTGGATTGTTCCAGTCGTTGCCATGAGTCTTCTGGGGATTTAGGAAAGGAAACTCCAGCAGTGTCCCTGTATTCCATAGTGAGTCCCAGGCTTGGAGCACAGAGCCAGAGCTGCTTTTCTTGGCATTGAAATGAGTCCTGTGCCAGGCTGTCCTCAGTAACACCTATTCTGAGCCGGATTTTTAAAGGAGTTTTCACTGACAATGGGCTGCTTTGAAGCATCTCCTGCTTTTTTTGGTAGCATCACTTTAAAAGTTCATTTGAAACATCACATAAAATGTTCTAGCAACTTATGCTTATTTATTCCTATTCTTTGGGGGGACACAGTCTTGTGAATTCAACTTGGTGGATTCTAGCATTCATTGGGAATTATAAAACCTGCCTATGCAACACTGAAGGAAGGCTGTCTGAGCATGCTAATGCACTGCCATCCCACCCAGCCCCATTAATATTCCTATTGGTTGTCACTGGAGATAGGCCAATTCCCAGATGTATTTCTCCACATTGCAGAGTGCCCTTGCAATCTCATGACTGCTTTTCAGAAGTGCTTGGTGCCTCATTCTGTCTCCTCAGCACACTACAGAGAAATTACATATTCAAGTTGGAGGAGAAAACTGTGTTTAGGATAACTGGTTTTAGCACACAGCACAAATTAAACCCAGATGATACGATTCTCTCCCTTGCTCCCCAACATTTATATTAGAATTCATCTTTAAAACAGGAGTCTCTTGCATTACAAGTAAAGATTAAAATAGTTTTCAACTTTTTTTCCCCTGTACTTGACAGGCATTCTTGTATAATTAATGACTTGGATATCTTGTTAATAGTTCAGAGTTTGTGGTTTGTATTTTAAATATTCTGTTTGCATAGTGTAAAAGAGAAATGGCTAAGACTTCTGGTTAGTAGCCAGGGCTTTGTCTATTGGTTGGTTAAGATATTTTTGCAATGCTACTACAGATTGGCTCATCTGTTTCATATTCTGCTAACGATTCATTGTGGCAACTTTGGAATCAGAACACAATGGTGAGATTGGAGTCATTATTCCTTTTATCTCTTAGTTAATTAGCTGTTGAGTTCTTTGTTGCTAACATACACATACAAATTTGTTATTAGGGGCATGTTTATGTCTTAGAACCATCCTACAGAAAAATTGCTATCCTATGTTATGATTTCATATGAAATCTTGATGAAAGATTTTCAAGCAGGAGGGGCGAATTTGTGGATTTGGGGTTTGGTAATTTTTTAAGATATATTCCTTGGACCATAATTCTGTACAAGCCTTTGTTATTCACAAGCACACTGAGTAAGTCATGATTGCTTATTTCTGATGAGTTCTATTACCAGTATCCAGGTATATCTCTTATTTAGAACCACTGTTACACAGCTCTCTTTTTCCTTTGCTGACAGAATCTTTGCAAGACCTTCTGAGAGATCCTCTGATGTAGCTTCAAATTATTAATAAAAACTACCTGTGGCTATAAATGTATACTGTTCCCACTTCTTAATATTTTTGATATATAGTTGCTCATATCTATTGAAACCTACTGCCAGATACAAATGTCAAGATGACACAAGAACTGCAGATTGTCTCTTTCATCTACTCAGACTGCTTTGATAAGAGATGTCAGCAACTTTACAGGTGACCTGTTTATTGATCAGGATGCTGGGGATTTGAGCAGACTTCTGAGAAGTGAAGCATCAAGGTTTTCTACTCTGCTTTGCCCATCAAAACTCATTGAAGTCACTGTATAGAGAGGATTAAGCTTTAATAAACGATGGGGTTGATAAGACAGTTTGTGTGTGTGGTGTCCCTTCAAAAATCATGGTCCCTGTTCCCCAAATAGTTCATGGCCTGACTAAGTGGCAATTAAAGCAATTGCAGGCTAAGTTGGTCTCTTCTCCCAAGCACTCAGCAATAGGACAAAGGGGCACGGGCTCAAGCTCTGCCAGGGGAAATTGAAGCTGGAGATCAAAAAAAACTTCTTTGCAGAGAGAGTGCTCAGGCATTGGAATGGGCTGCCCAGAGAGGGGGTGGATTCCCCATCCCTGGAGGTTTTTCCACTGAGCTTGGCCGTGGCACTGAGTGCCATGATCTGGTAAAGGGACTGGAGTTGGACCAAGGGTTGGACTTGATGATCTCGGAGGTCTTTTCCAACCCAATCCATTCTATGATTCTATGATAAGTAGGAGACAGCCTTTTTTTAGTTTATCCAGATGGTTAGACTATAAAAGTAAGCTAGAAATAGACTGTAAACCAGGAAAGAGCAGATATTCCTTGCCTAGTTTTGTTGAGTTTGAACACCAGAAAGATGAAAGGCTGCAATTGGTAGGACAAGAGATCATCTCCCTTGCTGTCTGTTTTCCTCTAGCCAAGGGCCTGAGAAAACCATGTAAGAACAGCAGGTGCCCAGCACTTTCTTGCTTCTATTGTCTTTAAGTCTTGAGGGATTGGAAAGTTGTGGATTGCAGAAGTTTTGCATTTGTATTTAATGATGAGAGGTGACCTTCCTTCTCTTCATCTACTTATTTGAATCTTAAGGAGACTTGTTTCTGATGGACCTCAACTGTTATTTTCCTCTGAATAGGGAAGGCAGAGCAGCAAATGTCACCATACCCGTGACAAAGTTAGCAGTTCTTTTGACCTAAACAGAATAGAGTGGAGAGGAATTGTCTTTTTGCTTCAGAAAGTTCCCATTTAAATGGCCCTAAGCTGGCTTGGGTGTTAATATATCAGTGAGATAAATGGTATGGAGGGAGTTTATTCCTTTGCTGCTCTGGTGCTGGCAGGAACGTTGCTGTGTAATGGATTAACAGGGCACAGAGCACTGACTGCTATGGGGAAGTTATTACAGCTCAGGCACAGGATGGGATGTGCAATTCTGGGGGAGGAAGGGAAAAATTGGTTTCTACAGCAAAGAGCTAAAACTGCTGAAAGAACCAAAGGCTCCCAAGCATTTTTTTTTTCCCCTCTTGAATCTGTGGCATAATGGTATTTCATGTTCTGAAGGAAGTTTAAATGGTGCAATATATTTAGTGGAACTTTTATATAGGGCTAGAAATATTAGCTTATGTAAGCAGTCTTTTAACTTTTGTTCTGTTGCACCTAAAGTCAGGAGTTATTGATGAGATGTAATATCATTTTTAAGTCTATACATTTGAAATATAATCCTCATACACATTTGGGGTGAATTCCCTGTATTTATGAAGCATAAATGAGCAGGCAAGGTGGGGAGGTTTCCTTTTTTAAACAAGGAGAAAGTGAGATTTTTTTATATTTATTTTTTAACCTCTTAGTTGGTATCCCAAGACAGGCATAGGAAAAGATTGCAGTTCTAAACAGCAGTGCAGGACAACTCTATCAACTGTGGTTTGTTTTTTCTAACCCCCAACCCAATTAAGATTTTTCTTATATATATCTTAAATAACTTCTTTGATTTGTTAGCTCTTTTATTTATTGTCTGGTTTTCTTTATTTATTCAAATCTGCTAAGTAATAGTCACCCATTATATTTACTAATAAATAAACTATTCAAGTAGCACCTATATTTGTAGCCAAATCTTTCTAATATTTTTCTGCAAAAATTCACATTTTTTTCCCTCTAGCCCAGTTTGAAGGTGGCAGAAAATTGTATAAATCTAATAATTTACTTTAAAAAATACACTGAAACCTCCTAAAAAACTGAACAAAGGTACATGTTGAGCCTTAGCTCTCATTACTGATAAGAATGTGGGTTTTTCCTTAACAATAAATATCGTGCAATATAAAATTAAGAAAATCCTATAGGAATATTTTAGTTATGTCTTTTTAAAATCATCTGATCATGTGTTGGTTTGCTTTTAAATATTTCATTGCATCTTTATGTAGACAGCAGGATTAATGACAAATGCCTTCAAGTCTCCAGCCCTTTAATTCAGTTCAAAGCTCTTGCCCTTTACTCTTTCCTGTGCTTGTATGAGTTTATTTTTTTTCCCCTTAGTGGTTTTGAACTCAGAGATTTGTAAAGGAAGCTTATTTATTTTGTTAAATGTCAAAGTACTGATTCCTGAGTTAATGTTCTTCTGTATTTCTGTGCTTCAGTTTCTATTGCTGTGAAAGTAATTTTAGTTTTTATTGCACGAGACTGCACGTTGTGAGTGAACTTCATTGGAACTGACTCGATTAACTCACAATCCCTTTTTCCCCTCTTAAAGTTCTTTAGAAGGTACGATTAGTTTGGCCTCCACGTGTGATCCAGTCCAATCAAATCACTGGTTGGTTATTTGACCAAAACTCTGTGTTGTGGCTGGGTATTAAATATGTTTCTTATGCATATATATTCTAAATTATATCACACAATAGCAGGAGATTTTTTAAATTTTTTTCTTCATCAGAAAGGCAAAGACTCTGATTTTGTTTTTTTCCATCTTGCATGCTAGTACCAAGTTAATCTCCTTTATAACTGGGTCAAACCAAAGTGCTCAAATGGTTTATAGAGATTAGTTAGTTTAGTTTTCTTTTTCAATGAATCTGTTGTATGTGGTAATTCATAGACATTAATTAACGTCCCCTAATTTATTTTCTTTTTTTAATATCACTTTATCATCACTCTTATTACAGAAGTGAAAACCTGTATCTTATCTACTTCATACAAAGCTTTCTTGATAACACTTTCCTTTAGCACTAGATTTTGTGTCACCAAAAACATTCCAGATATGTCAGGGCAGGCTTTTTGGTGCAACTGTTGTATCCCTAGGGACAGTGGTAGCCCTTCGTTAGACATCACCATTATATTCTTTTGTGCTTTGTTGAAGTCTTCCTCTTCTCATGTCACAGAGAAAAGGGGGTTTGTGGGTTTTCTTGTGGTTTTAAGGTGGGGTTTTGTTTGTTGATATGCATTTGTTTTGGCTTGTTTATTTTTTTTCTTTACACTGGAAAGCTGGGATGGAGCTACACACGCTCCATATGTAGAAAAATAACAAGGTTGTGTTGTCATCTGAGCTGGTTTAAAGGGAAACCAGCAGGAGAAACAAACCCAACTCAGGAGAGATGATAAATCAGAGTTACAATTTAATAACAATATTACAATAAATGCAATGACACAAAGAGAAATTGGTTTTAACCCCCAAACCCAGCAGTGTAACCCACCCCCTGGGGCACAAACACAGGGGGGTTTGGTGGCCCCTGTGCTGAGCCCCACGTGGTTCCTCTGAGTCCAAAGGAAAAGGAAGGGATAAACCTGTTGGTGCAGATGATGGCACAGTCTGGTAGAGAGTGGTGGGCTCCTCCTGTCCGGGGACTGCTCCTCCTCTGGATCCACCAAGTGGTCCCCCAAGTCCCCAAACCCCAAGATTCCCTCCCCTCAGGTGCAGGTGGGAGCCCCCAGTGCCTCCCCCAGGGCAGGGAGTTCCACACTGGGGGATCTGACTCTGGCAGTCAGGGGGGATTTTGGAATCGTTGCTGGCCCATGAGCAGAGCTGAGCCCTCATGTGGGTGTGGAGGTGCCAAGGACTCCCTGCAGGGCAGTTCTCCCAGCTCCTCTGCCAGGCTTCTTTCCCAGCCAGCTCCCAGCCTGAGGGCTCAGCTGTGCCCTGGGCAGCTGCTGCCAATGGGCCCTTGGGAACAGTTGGTGGGCAATGAATGGAGGGTGGAGAATGCACAGCTTTGGTCACACCCACACAGGGATAAACTGGTCCCACCTGCTGAACTGGGACATCATCTACAAAAGGAAGAAGGGCACGTTGCCTCTTAACATGTATGAATAATGAAGAGCATAAAGTGAATATATTCTCTTGTGTTTCAGAGAAGTGTGATGAGCCCCTGGTGTCGGCCCTGCCCCACTCCTCCTTCAGCAGCTCATCCTCCATGGCAAGCAGCTACGTGCCAGGCTATGCCAGGCTAAACAAGAGAGGAGGTAAGGGGCACTCAGCCTAATCTTTAGGTGTTTCCAAGAGTGATGAACAACAATTTTAATATGAAAACTCTTTTGTGCAATGCAATTGCTTGTGTTCCTTTTAACAGAGTTTTGGCTGTCTGACAGATGTTTTTTGTGAACTGAGTGGATTTCTGTTTCATTGTATGGGACATTGCTGGCACTCATTGCCCAGCAGGGAGAACTGTGCTGCTAATACCATGTTGGTTTAACTTGTTCCCACCTTAGCCATGACTGCTCTCACTCAGGTTCTTTGTAGTCCCACAGGAACTTTGGCTTATTCCTGTATTTCTGTAGTGCAAGGAGGTGTTCAGGGTAACAAAGCCACCTCAGAACTTGGGCCTACCTGGTCTAACTGTGTCCTTGGGGCTAAGCAAATTTCCTTCATGGCCTGAACACAAGTCTTTACTTTGGTCCACAGGAATTTTGATATTTTTGGCTATCTGTTTATATACCATCTTGATTTCTAAATCAATTTCCAATACATTAAACATAAAATTTTAGATTAACAGAAAAATAGTGTTCTGAATATTATTGGGTTTTTTCCTAAGCAGTATAATTGTAAAAATTTGAAAATATAAAATCTCACATAGAATCAATACTGAAATTTTATCTTTCTCACAAAACATGTGTGAAAGGTATAAATAATTGACATAATAAACTTAGAATTTAAAACTATTTGTAGACTATAGTTTAAAACTACAATGTAAAGATGAAGAAGAGAAAACAAATGACTATAGTGCTCTTATGTTCTAAATCCTGAAGATCTGCAATAATAGCAAAATACCAGCCTTTAAAAGGTTGGCTTGGTTGCATTGGTGCCTCACTTTTCCTGCTCGTGCAGGAATTGTGCTGCTTCAGCCAAGATACCATGTTTTGCCTCCTAAAAAACCCCCAACAAACCCCACAGAAACAAAACTTGCAGTTTTTTACATCAAAGTTCTAGCCTAGGCTGCCAATGTTTTCTATCTGTATTCTCTAGTAGTTTGTGCCACTTCTGAGCCAAAAAATCCCCACCTTTTGAGCAAAGTCATGAGTTTGCTGCTAGACTAATTCTAATCTTAAGAAATTAATGAATAGCTTAGCTGCTGTATTAAAAAAACAAAACAAACAAAAAAACCCAAACAAAAAACCTAACCTGTGCAAAACCAAAACACACAACAACCAAAAAAACAAACAAAAAACCAAAATAAAACAAAATGCCCCCCCCCCCAATACCCCCAGCGTTATGTTCCTGTTGTCACAGCTCCTCCAAGTCTCATGGTCTGTCTGGGGTGGGTTCAGTGTCCCAGACTCATTACTGGGAGCAGGATGCAGATGGATGGGTCAAGACCACTGGTCAGAGTCAAGGGCACAGGAAGTGGAAACAGGGGCAGGGATCCAAGGAACAGGACAAGGACCTTGCCCAGCGTGTAGGGGTGGAGACACAAAGGCTGAGGCGTGGAGTGAGTTGAACTTGGCAAGGGACACCAAGACTGATGAGAAGGTCTTCTACAGGTATGTCAGACAGAAAAGGAAGGTCAAAGAAAGTGTAGCTCACACAACTGACAAACTGGCACTAACAGATGAGGTGTGGATGGCAAAGCAGTGATGACTTGGTGGCCCACAGGTGTCCAGTTGGGACCGAGGCTGTTCAGTATCATCCTCAATGACAGCTGGATCAATTGCACCCTCAGCAGTTTCCCAACACCAACCTGGATGGTTTTGTTCATGTGCCTGGGATACTATTCAAAGAGACCTGGACAAGTTAAAGAACTGACTGCATGTGTATCTTCACTTTGTTTTAGATAAGTATTTGTCATTTTGGTTTACTAGACTACTTCTAAGTGAAAGGCAAATCAGATTTGAAATTCAATTTTTTCCTTTAATTATATTTACCCTCCCATTTTCTTACCCTTATAATCACTACGGTGCAGTTTCTTTTAATGATGTTTCTTTAGTGCCATCATTAATCAAACATTTGCTTAATTTTCTCTATCAAAAGGTAATTTTAATTTTAGTTGCATCTCTTTGTTAAATCATGGTTACATCTCTCTGTTTAAATAGCAGCTTCTCTAGCTTGTCCTCTATCTCCTAATACCTCTGAAGCCCAGCATATATAATTCTCAAACCTGAAGCTTGTTATGAACATTACCAAATCTTGTTTTTGTCATTCTAGTGCCAGTAGAAGTACTGGAGAATTCAGGAGTGTTTAACACAAACTTGGCCATCTCTGTGTTTATGCTTCTGCTCTGGAAGTGATGGAAAATAACTCAGTTTCAATTCTGAGCTATTTTACAACTTCGTGGAATTACAGATATTGCTAATCAAACCAGTAGTAAGGGAATCAATTTTTTTTTTCCTCTCCAAAGAGTCATTTCCAGCTAATAGATTCCCAAATCTAATGTGCTATTTAAACCACACTGTGCTCAAGTCATTAAAAGGAAAGAACTCCCCCTCCTCTATTCCCAGCCCCTTCACATGAAAGAAATGTGCATTTGAACATTCTGATCTCCAACCCAATAACTTTTCTTCACTGTTTTCATGGCAGTTCACTCTAGACTGGCAAATCACTTTATCAGAATAGATGGGATATTTTATGCCATTGATTAAGACACTGATTTACTGAACAGCCACATCACGTTATTAAAAAGATCACAGTTGTGACTGTAGTTCTGGTTCAGTTTCCTGCTATAAACATTGCAATTGGAAGGATGCACATCAAAGAGTTTAATATTTTCAGCAATTTGTAGGAGGCTTCAAAAGCAGGAACATGCATGAATTTATTTCCAATGTTTGATATCACTTTGTTGACAAATCCTATAGCCAGTGATTGAAACAAACAGAATTAAATCCTGTGGAATGGCATCGATCTGGGAGCCCCCAGGCTGTGTGGGGGGTGATTTCTGGGTCAGTTTGAGGGAATATATTACATTTTCCACATCTGTCTGCTCAGAGCCCCGTAAGCCTTCAGTGACTTCTGAATTAGTATGTATATTTATTTCAAAGAAAATAAGATTTGATGGACAGAAACTTTGTTAGAAAAGTTTACTTGGCAGTTCATATTCTTCTGTTGTCCCCGTTCCTGTTCTGAGCCTCATTCCTTCTTAGGATGAGCAAGAAGCATCCTGAAAAATTGGAAATGCTTTCATTACAAGATAGCAAAGCACCACAGAAGAGAAGTGGACATTTTTCTTTTTTATTCTTGTCACTTTTATCTATGCATATGCAAAAAATTTTATAGCTTTGAATACAGTAAAATCCTAAAAGGGTTTTGTTTTTGTTTTTGGGGTCTTTTTGTGGACTTCTTTAAAAAAAAAAGGAATTTTCTGTCCAATATCAGCTCCCATTCTCCACCTATCTAAACCAAACATTTCTAGGTATATTAAATGATCCAGTGTAATATTTGGAGAATATGGGGATTGCTGGTGAACGGAGCTGCATCCAGCTGGGGTCCGGTCACCAGTGGTGTTCCCCAGGGGTCTGTATTGGGTCCAGTCCTGTTTAACATCTTTAGTGATGATTTAGATGAGGGGATTGAGTCCATCAGCAGCAAATTTGCTGATGACACCAAGTTGGGAGGGAGTGTCGACCTGCTGGAAGGCAGGAGGGCTCTGCAGAGGGATCTGGAGAGACTGGAGAGATGGGCTGATTCCAATGGGATGGAGTTCAACAAGGGCAAGTGCAGGTCCTGCCCTTTGGCCACCCCAACCCCCTGCAGCGCTCCAGGCTGGGCACAGAGTGGCTGGAGAGCAGCCAGGCAGAGGGACCTGGGGGGACTGAGGGACAGGAAGCTCAACAGGAGCCAACAGTGTGCCCAGTTCGCCAAGAAGGCCAATGGGATCCTGGCCTGGATCCAAACTAGCGTGGCCAGCAGGCCCAGGGCAGTGACCCTTCCCCTGTACTCTGTGTTGGGGAGGCCACACCTTGAGTGTTGTGTTCAGTTCTGAGCCCCTCAGTTCAGAAAGGATATTGAGATGCTGGAGCGGGTCCAGAGAAGAGCAACAAGGCTGGTGAAGGGACTGGAGCACAAGTCCTATGGGGAGAGGCTGAGGGAGCTGAGGGTGTTTAACCTGGAGAAGAGGAGGCTCAGAGGTGACCTCAGCACTGTCTGGAACTGCCTGAAGGGAAGTTCTGCCCAGTTGGGGGTTGGTCTCTTCTCCCAGGCACTCAGCAATAGGACAAGGGGGCACGATGGGCTCAAGCTCTGCCAGGGGAAATTGAAGTTGGAGAGTAGAAAAAACTTCTTTGCAGAGAGAGTGCTCAGGGATTGGAATGGGCTGCCCAGAGAGGGGGTGGATTCCCCATCCCTGGAGGTTTTTAAACTGAGCTTGGCCGTGGCACTGAGTGCCATGATCTGGTAAAGGGACTGGAGTTGGACCAAGGGTTGGACTCAATGATCTTGGTGGTCTTTTCCAACCCAATCGATTCTATGATTCTATGATTCTATGATTAGTTTGGAGGAAAAAAAATACTTTTCCAAGTGACTGCCACAGGAGTCATCCACGTTGGCACATAAATACATACCATGAAGTCATTGATATAACACATTTTGACTGACATCTGGTCAGTAGAGCAGATAAAAAGGTTTTGGTTCCTTCCATTTTCCTCATCCCTCTTCTCCTGCCAAAGTGATCTCTTTTGCTGCCACCTCACTAAATAAAGTGGCACCAGAGAAAAGGAGAGTTTTCAATTAGCTCATCCTCCAGCTTTTTAAAATCTCTCCTTGGTATTTTTTTTCATGTGTGTTATCAAGGTTTTAAGGTCCAACCTCTTATGACCTGCCATCAGCAGAGTCAATGGACTGCATCTCATCAGGAGAAGGATTCTTAGCCCATGTTTGATATAAAGCATTATCAATCTTCCTTTTAATGGTTCCCAAGCTATTGGAGCTTACACTTCTCTCTAGCACAAGAATTAATGCTGCCCATCATCCACCTCATACCATTTTAATTTAGGGAAGAAATTCTACATTATTTCAACATAATGTAATGTTATATAATATAATTGGAAGCTGCTTGAAACCGAGTAGAGTCTCAGAACTTCAGAAATAATCCCAGCAGACAGTGAAAGTATGAAGGTCATAATGAATTTTTGGCTATATGGAAATTATCTTTTGCACAGTGGAATAAAAAAGAGGAAATTTGGCACCCAGGGGTTCTGTTTCAAGTCCAGTGTCAGGGGCAATTCTCATGCTGCCAATGAGGTTGATAATGCAATATGAAAGTTTCTGTAGGCAGTTATGTTCCAAACCTTTTAGCACCACTGTGTAATGCTCTGCTTTTTGTTGCCTTTTAATCAGCGTGCTGACCTTGCCCTGTTACCACAAGTAGTGATGGGACTGCCAAATAAGCATCACAAATTTGAAGGGTTGGCACAAGTGTAGTTGAGATGGAAGATTTCCTTTTCTCAGTGGAGTTTTAAATTCTGCCTTCTCTTTGGAAGATGCAAGAACTTCTCTATAATGGGATATGATTCTTTTATTCCCCAAATAATTCCTAATAAGTTATTCAGATCTGCTCTGCAGTAACACTACCAATAAAAAAGGAACATTTCTAGAGTCCTGCCTTTGAAGAAATCTGGGGACACCCAGTTTAGGCTCTTTTTAGCATTGCTACTAAAACCTCTGGGCAAAATAAGATGGGTGCACAACATGACTCAGTATATTTGGATTAAAACCCTCTTAGAAAAAGGGTCTTGTGGAGTTGTCAGTGGTTTGTGAATTCACTGCCATTGTTACATGGTATGTTTGCTAAGTAGGAAAGCACAGGGAGGTCATTACTTTTGCTTAGAACTTATAATTCATTAAAACGTGGTTGCTTTTTAATAAATAATCAGCAGTTCTCTCCACTTATCCATATGTGCTGTAGATAAACACACATTCTACAGTCTAATAGTATGTTTGCTAAAGCCTCATGAACACTCTAGATCAAATTAGGTGATCAGAAGTCAGAACAAATTGATAGTCATTACCTACTAAATAGTTACTTATCCATTTAAAAAATGTGGAAAATTACATATTCATGGTTGAAAAGAATGCTCCTCTATTGGTTCATTTATTGATACACCCCAAAAATATATTGTTATATGACATAGTATTATTTGTGTTGCACAGAGTATAAATAATATTTCTGAAATGATTTAGACTTCAAGTGACTCATGTTTTATTTTGGGGGAGCTCTTTGTGTTGAGGTTTTTTGTTTGGGTTTTTTTTGTTGTTGCTTAGATGGTTTGTTTTTTTTATTAACCTCATGATATGGTTCCTTTAGGAGCTTCTTTACCTGCGAGGCTAAATGCAAAAACATTCCCTTTTTATTAGGAATTATTGTGTAGAACTAACTTCAATCTCTGGGCTTTGATTTGGGGTTTTTTGTTTGTTTTTCCTTTGGTTGATGTTTGTTTGGTTTCGGTTGTTTTTTTTTTAAAACCCATCAATAATTTGGTCTCAGTGCACTGTTTGAAATAAAACCCAAAAGTTATACAATTTTCTTTATCTGCCTTCAAAAGGAGCAGTTATTGCACACAGCTTTGATTTGTCCTGTACCCCACTTCAGCATCAACACTTATATCTCTTTGTTGGAGACACCTGTGATGGACACACGGTTGATTTGTTGTTTTCTGTGCTTTAGTGATGTGGCCACAATGAAACATTTTTCATAAATCCCTCTGTTTTGTAGGAAGAATTCTTAAAAAGACAAATATGTTTGCACTCGCTCTGAAATCCCAGTCTCTGCATCAATATCTAGGGCAGTAGGGAAAATAAGAATATAGCAAATTCTGTGAAGGGGTAGGAAAAAGAAGCAGGAAAAAGAGGAAAGAAAAGTTCCAGTGGACATCCAGGACAGACAGAGACATTGAAAAAGAACTTTAAAAAAGGACATCACCCTTTTCATTCCAAACAGTCCAAGAAACAAAGTCAGTGGAAAGTGAAGCTCAAGTAATTGCTTTGAAAAAAGCATCATTAGCTTTTGTTAATTTACCATGGCCTGACAGATACAGAAAGCATGACTGTTTTTTCCAGTTCATAACTAATTTGTTAATTAAAGTGTTCAGAATACCTAATTGGATTATTTAATACATGTGTAGATGGAGAGGGAAGGGGGAAAAATAATAGTGAGCTCTCAAACTCAGGGAATTTTTTCCTATGGGCAACTGTTTGCAGAGGCAGCAGATCCCAGTCCAGCCAAAGGCAAGGCCAGGGGACAGCAGAGAGAGGGGCAAGGGGGGGGACAGGAGAGGGAGGGGCAAGGGAGGGGGGGGACAGGAGAGGGAGGGGCAAGGGAGGGGGGGGACAGGAGAGGGAGGGGCAAGGGGGGGGACAGGAGAGGGAGGGGCGGAGGGGGGGGGGACAGGAGAGGGAGGGGCGGAGGGGGGGGGGGGGACAGGAGAGGGAGGGGCGGAGGGGGGGGACAGGAGAGGGAGGGGCGGAGGGGGGGGACAGGAGAGGGAGGGGCAAGGGCGGGGGGGGACAGGAGAGGGAGGGGCAAGGGCGGGGGGGACAGGAGAGGGAGGGGCAAGGGCGGGGGGGGACAGGAGAGGGAGGGACAAGAGCGGGGGGGGACAGGAGAGGGAGGCGCAAGGGCGGAGGGGACAGGAGAGGGAGGGGCAAGGGGGGGACAGGAGAGGGAGGGGCAAGGGAGGGGGGACAGGAGAGGGAGGGGCAAGGGCGGGGGGGACAGGAGAGGGAGGGGCAAGGGCGGGGGGGACAGGAGAGGGAGGGGCGGAGGAGGGGGGACAGGAGAGGGAGGGGCAAGGGAGGGGGGGACAGGAGAGGGAGGGGCAAGGGAGGGGGGGACAGGAGAGGGAGGGGCAAGGGCGGGGGGGACAGGAGAGGGAGGGGCAAGGGAGGGGGGGACAGGAGAGGGAGGGGCAAGGGAGGGGGGGACAGGAGAGGGAGGGGCAAGGGCAGGGGGGGAACAGGAGAGGGAGGGGCAAGGGCGGGGGGACAGGAGAGGGAGGGGCAAGGGCGGGGGGGACAGGAGAGGGAGGGGCAAGGGGGAACAACAGAGGGGCAGGGGCACAGATCTCCAGGCTCTGCTGAGCAGTTTGCCTCCTTCACACACAGCTCAGCTGAATTCAGTGATGGGTTCTGCCACTAATGAGTGGCTGTTTTGGCAGCAAAGGGGTTGTGCTGGTCGCACAGAGGAGGAGCCTCTCCCAGCAAGAGAGGATCCAGATACCACTTAGAGACTGTCCCCACATCCCTGGGTACCAGTGCAGCTCTGGTTGTTTATCCATCTCAGAGGATCCAAATTCTGCACTTTCACCTACTCTGAGACACTCAAGTTTAATGTGACAGTTTCTCAAGCAGCATTGGGACTTTAACCTGTAAATACTTAAGAAATCTCTCTTCGTGCCCTTGCTGACTTCATCTGGAAAATGTAGACCTGAGTATCTCTCCAGCTCTGCTCAGAAAATTTCTTTTCATATTAGCATTGGAGCCAAAGTTAGTTGTCTGAAACATGAAACCAGTTTATCCTTTGTGGGCAAGATACTATACCTGCTCCTTCTCTTTATTCCTGTTCGTTGGCAGCTGCTTCAAACTCCACATGGAGGTGCCATACCCATTAGATGTGTTCGAAGTTCTGCCATAATTTCTAAATGTCTTTAAACTTGTATTGTTTTTATTTAGTGTGTGTCAGAAGCGAGTTTCATCGAGTTTCCATTTACAGAATTGCCACCTGTCCAGTGAGATGTTATTTTAGTCAGATGATCTATAGGTGTGAGTGCAACAATAGTGTTGCCAGTGACAGGTTCTTGCACACATAAAGACAAATTTTTGGAGAAGGACATCAGTCCTTGTAAAGGAGGAAATAATTAAGCCATTCCAAGATTTCAGACATTACTTCTGCTGTCTGATTTCAAGTCTTAGAACAGGGAGTGGAGTTTGATCTGTTGTACTAAAACCAGTATGGGCAGCAAATTGAAGGAGGGGATTCTGCCCTTCTGCTCTGCTCTGGTGAGACCCCACCAGCAGAGCTGCCTCCAGCTCTGGGTGCCCAGCACAGTGAGGGCAGGGAGCTGTTGGTGGCACTTCTCTGGACTTGCTTGAAGATGGTTAGGGGGATGGAGCAGCTCTGCTGTGAGGAAAGACTGAGAGAACTGTGGTTGCTTAGCCTGGAAAAGAGAAGGTTTTGGGAGGATATCATGGTAGCATTCCAGTACCTGAAGGGAGCCTACAAGAAAGCTGGAGAGGGACTTTTACAAGAGTATGTAGTGACAGGACAAGGAGGAATGGCTTCAGACTGAAAGGGAGCAGCTTTGGATTGGATATTAGGGAAAAAATCCTTCACTATGAGGGTGGTGAGGGGTTGGAACAGCTTGCCCAGACAAGTGGGGGATGCCCCACCCCTGGACGAGTATGTATGGCCAGGTTGGATGGAGATCTGAGCAGTGAAAGGTGTCCCTGCCCATGACAGGAGGGTTGGGAACTATAATCTTTAAGGTGTCTCCAACCCAAACTATTCTATTTAAACAAAATGATACCCTGTAATTAGTTTTAGACTACATAAATGCTGAGACTTACCTGTAAAAGGCAAAGTAATGCCATGTTAGAGTTCAGCCAGATGCCTCCTCAATCCAATGCCTCATAAGGGGCTGTTCTACACCAGAGATAGCACTGAACAAGCAAACTGGAACACTTGATGTTCCTCAGACACCAGGGCTGCTGCACTTGCACAGGGCAGCGGGAACTTGTATCACAGAATCATAGAATCAGTTGTGTTGGAAAAGACCTCTGAGATCATCAAGTCCAACCCTTGGTCCAACTCCAGTCCCTTTACCAGATCATGGCACTCAGTGCCACGGCCAAGCTCAGCTGAAAAACCTCCAGGGATGGGGAATCCACCCCCTCTCTGGGCAGCCCATTCCAATGCCTGAGCACTCTCTCTGCAAAGAATTTCTTTCTGCTCTCCAGCTTCAATTTCCCCTGGCAGAGCTTGAGCCCATTGTGCCCCCTTGTCCTATTGCTGAGTGCCTGGGAGAAGAGACCAACCCCCACCTGGCCAGAACTTCCCTTCAGGCAGTTCCAGACAGTGCTGAGGTCACCTCTGAGCCTCCTCTTCTCCAGGCTAAACACCCCCAGCTCCCTCAGCCTCTCCCCACAGCACTTGTGCTCCAGTCCCTTCTCCAGCCTCGTTGCTCTTCTCTGGCCCCGCTCCAGCCCCTCAATCTCTTGCCTCAACTGAGGGGCCCAGAACTGAACACAACACTCAAGGTGTGGCCTCCCCAAGGCAGAGTCCAGGGGAAGGGTCACTGCCCTGGGCCTGCTGGCCACGCTAGTTTGGATCCAGGCCAGGATCCCATTGGCCTTCTTGGCCACCTGGGCACACTCTTGGCTCCTGTTGAGCTTCCTGTCCCTCAGTCCCCCCAGGTCCCTCTGCCTGGCTGCTCTCCAGCCACTCTGTGCCCAGCCTGGAGCGCTGCAGGGGGTTGTTGTGGCCAAAGGGCAGGACCTGCACTTGGCCTTGTTGAACTTCATCCCATTGGAATCAGCCCATCTCTCCAGTCTATCCACTGAAACACTGAAAAACCAGAAACCTCGACAGAGCCAAACTGGTCATTGTCTTTAACAGGTCCACTGTGTTTAGGAGCAGCAGAGGCTGAGTTCAGCTATCCTGGGCTTGGTTATATTTACAGGTACTGAGATCCAGAGCCGTGGGAGCCTCATCTGGAGTTAAGGCGAAGCTGCAGTGAGTGCCCAGCAAATGCACTGTCAGCTCTTTGCAAGGGCAGCGCCTCATGCCAAAGGCTGGGAGTGTTTCTGCCTCTCCTGCTCACAAAAGGCAGGTTTGGCTCACCCAGAGGGGGTAGTGCAACTGAGAGATTGCTGCTTTGAGCTCAGCACTGCACTGTCTCTCCCACAGAAGGCATAAACAAGCATAAATGCTGGGGAAATGGGAGCTATTTGGCTAACATTATAACCTCCTAGTACAGTTCTGTGCTGAAAGAGAGAAAGGAAATAATGTGCTAAAATGAGGCTATTTGTTGCAGGATGGGAGAGTGCAGCTATTATTCATGTTTGAGCTCTCACAATTAGATTATTCACAAGAAAAATCTGAGCTGCACACTAAGAGACAGAACATTAATAGTTGTTTTTCTTCTATATCATTTACTATCTAAGTCACAAAATATTATTTCAGTCTGGGGGAGTCTTTCTTAGCATCCAGTCTCATGTCATAGGTTTGCTTTTGGTTTCTCTGTTTTGTCTCACTCTCTTGGATGAAACCATTTTTTTTTAGCTCTTTATGTGTATGACTCATTTGAACATAGAAATAATACTTATTGAAGGAAAAATGTATGCCAACTTTTACTTTAGAAAGCTGCAGCTTTGCTTGAGCCTCGCCCAGTGAAGGGAAGGGGGGATGAAGGAGTGTTGTATAGATCTTATTCAGAGCAAAAGGAAATATTTGCCTTGAGTGAGAGAGATGAAAATTGAGTCAGCTTTATGCAGAATGGCAGGTGACTGTAACACTGCAGGGTGAGATGCTCTTGGAGTAATTAAGAAGCAACAGTTTGGCAATGCTGACACAGATATATATAAAATAAAGCTGTTATACTTGTTGTGTTGTCCTCTGCCCGGAGATTTGCTGTGTTAGTTCAGCTGAGGACCAGGCAATCCTCAGAATTGTTAATAGTGATTTAGCATCTCCCTCCTGCTGTCTGCAGTTTTTCTTCTGAAATGATCCATTTGTTTGACTGCTATATCCTTCAAAAATCATAATATTGCTCTGTACTGAACATCTTTGGCAGGTGTCAGCCAGCTAAGAAGCAAATTAATATCAACAACGAGCTGACTTATTTTCAGAGCCTTAAACTCGTTTGATTCCTTCTAGAACAGGTTTCTATCTCTTTTAAGCCACACATATTCTTCATGACAAAATTTTTTTTGAGTGGTCAGTTTTCAAAGTCACTCAGTGTTAGATAAATAGTTTCTCCTGTGATTAATGGAGCTGTGTAATGTGATAAGCAGTGGGGGGAAACTGCTAACTAGCTTGAAAAGCTGCTTTTGAAGGAGTTGTATTTTAGATGTCTTTGCTTTTCAGTATTGACTACCATAAAATTTAACATTCCTGCTGGGCTTTTAGGCACTCAACTCCCAGCGAGATAATTCTGCTTGGTTAAGAAAGTTGTCAGAAATTATTTGATGCTTGTAAGGATCAAAGGGCCTTATGGAGTATGTAAAAAGAGGCACTTGATCATCTACAATTACATAATATTTATAGATCAGTAATGAATAACCATAAGTCATCTTATAGGTATGCCTGTCTAGTAGCTCTTGCTAGTACAGACTGGGTGAGAGGAGGATGACTCTTTTGAGGGAACAATCAGGAGACACTGGGTAATGTTGTAAAAAGTGAACAAGATTAGTGCTTAGTGAGACAGGACATTGTACTTTGCTGAGAGGATGTTGGGTATTGCTCAGTGCTGCACTGGGAGGGCTCTAACTGACATTCTGCCAAATGCAGAATACATGGAAACAGATGTTTCTTCCAATACACAAGTCAAATTCTTTTAATGTGTACTGAGAGAGATGGTACTTGTGCTGCTTTGCTCTCTTCAGTATCAAGAGGTTGTGTGTTTTCTGTGGTGGAGAAACAATCTCCAGCAAAAGGCAGTGCTGGCATTATTTGATTTGCTGACTTCAGTCAGCAACAACCCCCAGAACACCTTTTGGATACACAGAGGTGATTATTGATAATATATGTTTGTTTCTAGGTGGGATTTTTTTTTCTGGTGAGGGGGAAGTGAGGAGTGAGTTCTTTCTTTTCTTTTTGTGATTGACCAGTTTCTAAATTAGGCTAAAATAGTTCTCAGCTATGAAGAAGAAATTGCATGTCGAATTTAAATAGTAGCAGTTACTGAGAGACCAGAGAATCTATTACTTAAGAGCCTAATTATAGCAAGCAAATCTCTAAAAGTTGCTTTAATGAACTTCCAGTTTCTAGGCTAATCCAAATTCTCTGTATTATGTGCAGAATGTGTTATCTTAAAGATGCTGGCGATGATCCTTAAGGTCTTTCATTCTCTTAAAACATAAAGTAATTTAGAATTCAGCTAAGGCAGCAACCAACATGTTGAGCAAAGGCTTTTTGGGGAGCCAGCTCCAAAGTCATCAGGAAAGGAGTATTATAGCTGGGGATCAAAGCTGAGGCTCCAGGAACTGAGCAGCATTTGGTAATAAATATTTACAAACATTCCAGTTCTCATGTTTTCACTCTGTCTTTAGCTCAGGAATTGTGTTGAGCTTTCCTAGGGAGGGGTTTTGCTGCACTTGGAGCAGCTGCTGGAGTACCTGGCTCATAAATAGGTGGTGTTTGCCACCCTGGGAGGAAAAGCTGCTCGTTAGGTGGGATGTGGCAATCCCTGGGCTCTGATCTTGTTCTCCTCCAGCTGGTCCCTCCGTGAAGCTGGAGCCACAATGACAGGTTGGCTGGGGAAATCTGCAGCCTTAGCCAATTTTATGGGTGATTGCAACACCTTCAGCCTCTCGAGGAAGTTAAAAAGAACATGGGAAGTTGACTACAAATAAGGAAAAAGATAGGAGAGGCCTCAAAATAAATTGATTTACCCTGTTGGCATAGGTCCAGATCTTATTGAATATAAGAGTTAGGACTATGAGGAAAATAGTACAAAAAGCTTCCTAATTTAACAGATAAGAAAACAGCATAAAATCAGCCTTTGGTTTGACAAGAGGGTTGGAGTTACCATAACCATTAAGCCATATCATTTCTAGTCACCCAGAAAGAGCTGTTCCCTTTCCCCTCCATCTGCCATGCCCTGAAAACAGAAGTGCCCTCAGTTTGGGGGCTCAGTCAGTGGGGATTTTCCTGTCTCTTGTTTACAAGGTTGCCCCATTTTTCAGCTGGTCACATAACTGCCCAAACAGATTGCCCAGTGAAACACAGCTAAAAGCTCAGCTCTGAAAGTGCTGGGAATGATTTCAGAAACTTATTGCTGAGTACATTGTGAGCAAGAAAAGGAAGGCTTTAATAATGACTTTTTATCTTGTTAACTTGCCCTGAGAACTTTTGAAAAGTTCTGAATATTCCAGCGAAGGAACAGGATGCTGCTCATCAGAGCAACGAAAAGCAGTGTGAGATTTCAGCTTTGTGTCAAGGTGCTGGAATCTGTTACAGAAAATAATTTAATTATGCACTTTATTATATATAGCAAAGAACAAATTGACTGGTTTACTCCCCAAATTTTCAATTAAATATAGGTATTATTTTTCAGTGTTACTGAAGCTCCTTGTTCACACTTTGCCTAACAGAGGTAGGACTGACAACTGTTCTACTTTCTCCTACTTGTGTATTAGAAAAATGCTATTAATTCTAACTCATGGGACAGAATACTCTGAAACCACATGAATGGCATGGATATCCCAACATATGATAGCATTATTTAAAATATAATGCTAGTCCTGAAAATCTGATATGGGCTGCCATTAGGGATGATTTTATACTGTGAGCACTCCCAGCCAAAGAGAATGTTTTTTGAATGCATTGAATGTGGGGTCTATAAAAAACTTAATTCAAGAAATTATCCTTGGAGTTAGTTTTGCTGTTGCTCAATACCAGCAGCATTGGTGAGTACTGAAAGAGTTTTAAATAATAAGTATATGCAACTTCCTGACAAGCTTTATTTAAAACATGCTCCCAATTTCTACTCCCCACAAAATAAAACTAAGGATTTTAAGTAGCTATTTTGGCAAATTTAATAAGAATTAGCTAAATTTTAGGAGGTGCTGGAGCGGGGCCAGAGAAGAGCAACGAGGCTGGAGAAGGGACTGGAGCACAAGTGCTGTGGGGAGAGGCTGAGGGAGCTGGGGGTGTTCAGCCTGGAGAAGAGGAGGCTCAGAGGTGACCTCAGCACTGTCTGGAACTGCCTGAAGGGAAGTTCTGGCCAGGTGGGGGTTGGTCTCTTCTCCCAGGCACTCAGCAATAGGACAAGGGGGCACGATGGGCTCAAGCTCTGCCAGGGGAAATTGAAGTTGGAGATCAGAAAAAAATTCTTTGCAGAGAGAGTGCTCAGGCATTGGAATGGGCTGCCCAGAGAGGGGGTGGATTCCCCATCCCTGGAGATTTTTAAACTGAGATTGGACGTGACGCTGAGTGCCATGATCTGGTAAAGGGACTAGAGTTGTACCAAGGGTTGGACTCGATGATCTTGGAGGTCTTTTCCAACCCAATCGATTCTATGATTCTATGAAATCAGAAAGAGAAGAAAAGAGATAGAGATTTGTAAATGTACATAAGAAAAACGAGTCCCTAAATCCTGTTAATTTTCCGAGCAAGTTTAGCACATAAATCTCTTTGTGCTCTGAATGTTTAATGGAATTCATTTTTAATTTAATGTCAGTAATTTTTGCTTTGTGATTTACCTGAAAAGCATAAGGTAGGAATAACATGGATTCAGAACTGCTCAAAAGAAGCTCCACTGATAGTGAGTACAGAGCTAATTCAATAAACTGCTTTCCACAAATTGTATGTATGGCCAAACTTCGCGAATGAAGATTTGGGCAGGGCTGTCCCCACGTGCCCTTCCAGCCTGCGCAGTGGATTTCAGGTGAGGCTCAGCGTGCACAGAACTGGCCCCACCGTTTCAGTCCTGAGGTTCTTCTGCCACGGCCGAGCGAGCTTGGACAGTGCCAGTGAAGTCCTCAGGACTAGAACCTACAGCACCCGGCATTTCCCAGGAGGTCTCCCATCCAAGTACTAATCCAGGGCTGACCCTGCTGAGCTTCCGAGATCTGACGGGATCGGATGCCAGGGAGGCAAATCTTTCCACAAATTAGGGCACACTTTAAAAGTAGTTGCCGTCCCACTATCTGGTGCCAGCTGAAGGGATCTGT
This sequence comes from Pithys albifrons albifrons, assembly GCF_047495875.1. NCBI lineage: Eukaryota > Metazoa > Chordata > Aves > Passeriformes > Thamnophilidae > Pithys > Pithys albifrons. Next base: position 54,876,656 of record NC_092464.1, read on the forward strand.
GGCACTGGGAACAGTGTTAGTGAAGGGAGATTATGTAAAAACCAGAGCCATTGGTGTTTGTTCCTAAAGGGCCCTCAGGCCAGAGAGTTGGTGAATGTCTTCCCTGGATTTTATTAAGCTAATGTACCATGTCTGCATTTGATTTCTTTTTATTCCTGCAGGGATTATATTGCTCTTTTTAACTGTGTCTGTGTGAAACTACAGAATGTGCATGTAGAATAGAGAACTGAGCATCAGACTTTGCCTTCCCAGATAGGCATATGAAGCTTTAAAATGAGGCTCAATTTATCTAAGAATTTCTTTGGAAGAGTAGCTGATATCAAATACAAGAGGGAACCTTCAAATGATAAACCCAACCTTCTATAACAATTATCCCACTACACAAAGAATCACAGTGCAGTCTTTTTAGTCTCTATTGGTGGTTTGGCGTGGCCAGTTAGAATCCCTGGAAGTGTCCAAAACTCAGGATAATAGCACAATATAGAAGTGTGAAAACATACTTGAGCCTGTAGGTACTGAAAGTAAATTCCCTGCTCTGTAGGAGGAGCTCAAGGACTTTGGCTTCTCACAAGGCTTGTTCCCTGTGAAGGATCCTTTCATAAACAAGAAGACTTGAGGGCTGGTTTGCATCTGATGCCATGTGGTAATTTATCTCAGTCAAAAAAAGAGATGTTAAATCTGTTGCAGAACTGCTGCCCTCTGTGCCACAGCAGTTTCCACGGGCTCAGATTCCTTGGCTAATGCAAAGAGACATCACATCATGAAAAGGGACATCACAGAGGGAATTTTCCAAAGGCTGTATGACATCAAAAATCCTGATGGCTTTGGCCCAGGTGTTCTGAAGTTTGTGGCAGCATGCAGGGATCATCAGCCTGTGAAAAAGGTGTCATTAAAAGTGGCAGTGCTTTTGGAACACTGGGATGTGCATGGAGAACTTGCAGTTGCTTCATTCCTGAGGCTTGACACTGCAGCGACTCAGCTTTGGTGCTGAAGGAACCTGTCACTGCAGATCTGGCGTGACAGAGTGTGACACAGCCTGTTCTGCCTGGCAGGGAACCCTCACTGAGAGGGGCTCAGGGATGGGAACACAACACAAGCTGCTGGTTTACATCCCTTGCCACGGGGCTTGGGACTGCCTGCCTGAAGCAGGAACTGTCAGGCAGAATTGTGCAAAGCTGGAGAGAATCAGTGACTACCCAAACTATTGAAGTTACTGTGCATTTAAGGGCTTTTATGATAAGAACCAGGAATGTTAAAATGTTGGCTGTGATCCAAACATGAACTGTGCCAGGGGAGATGTAACAGAGAATTACAACTCTGTGAGAAAGATGGGTAGAAACCTTATCCCCTGAGGAGTCTTCTGTCCAAAATACTTCTCCACATTCCTTTAACCATCAAGAACCGAGTATGAACCTTTTCTCTTCCCCTGATCTTAGATGAACAATATTAAATTGCAGTTCCCTTGCCTTTCAGATTCCAGGCTCTCACACATTGCTGAGCTCAGTCTGTCTCCACAAGGTGCACCTGTGTCTATTCTACAGTCATACTGACACTGCTCAATGTAATGGGCTGTAGTCACAATATTCAGAATTTTAGAGCTTGCAGCAACATGTTGGTAAATGTGTTGCATCTGCTATGGGGAATGGTTGAGCAGCTCTTACTTTTGTGCCTCTAGTATTTGTCCAGTGATGCTCCCAAGTGACAATTGAAGGAAGATGAAATATTTGCTGCTCCCATTTCAATTATTTCATTGTGAAACTATTGATAAATCTTTTGTGATAAACTTTGCTTTTAATGTATTAGAACCTTTCTTTTCCAAATCAATTGCTCTAATGCATAACTTCCTTTACAAAACAAGAGACTGAAAGTTAATATCTAATTTTCTGCTCTGCTTGTGCTCTTTTCCTACTTTTTCTTCAAGAATCAGTTCAAGAAATGCACTGTATGATTCTCCATCTCTGGGTTCTTTGTGGGGGTTATTTTGGTTTTTTGGGGGCCACTCTGTTACTTCACAAAAACACTTATTCAGGAAAAAAATGTGGGGGTTTCTGACCTTGCAACATCAGGTAGAAAATTATGAAAGTTAAAAAAAAACATTTTCAGGAGAGGAAGATTTCTCATTATCATGATCTAAAAAAAAAATGTATATACAATCAAGGGGTATAATGACGGAGTAAAAAGGTCAATGGCATGTAGCAAGTTAATGTATTATCCTGACATGTAGAAAATACTTGTAGTGCTGACTATACAATACAGAATGAATTTAAGGAAAAAATAAATTAAAAAAGCAAGTGTGGAAAATCAGAATTTATTAATGAATTGTCTTCAAGAGCAGAGGTGTTATCTATGTCAACAAATTTATCTACAGAACCTCAGTAAAGGTTTGAGCCTCTGCACATTGGAGGTTCTGAGGGAACAGTGATTCAAGGAGAATAGGAAAACACTTGGGGTATAAGGCTCTTTTTTTATCATCTTAAGAGTGTGAAATACCCAAACCTGTGTAAAAGAGTCAGATTACACAATATTACCAGAACACAAGCCAAAACAAACAGAAAACCAGATAACTGGCTAATTTGCACTCAGAATGTTTCTCCATGTCCTTGCCTGTGGAAGGTCCTGGGTTGAGTTGCTCATCCCCTGCTATTTGCTGTCTCCTGACTTCATTCAAGTTTGGCTGACCTGGTGTGGATATTCATATTTTTCAAGCTGCTGTTATTATAATACGAAAGTCATGTAATAATAAAATAGTTCTCATTGACAGAAACTTCAGGAGGTTTCCTGGCAGCCTCCTCCAAGCAGGCTCAGCCTTGTGACCAGATGGACTTGCTCAGGGATCTGACCAAGCAGACCTTGAAAGCCTCCAAGGGCAGAGTCTACAGCCTCTCTGGGCAACCTGTTGCACTGCCCCACTCTTCTCAGGGTGGAAAAAGAATTCCTTCCAGTGAGAACCTCTCTCATTTGAGTTTGTGTCCATTGTCTCATCTTCCTTCTGTGAAGGACCTTGTCCCATCTCTTTAGTGGTCTTTCCTGCACTGAAGCTCCTGTGGGAACTCCATTGGGAGGGTCCCCTAAAGCCATGTCCTTTCCAGGCTGAACAAGTCCTGGGCACTCACTCTCTCCTCTCAGCTCCCTGAATAACTTTTAGGTCTTTTCCTGATTTCTAGGGAGCAAAGGATAATTAAAACCCACACTTCACAGAATCATAGAATGGATTGGGTTGGAAAAGACCTCCCAGATCATCAAGTCCAACCCTTGGTCCAACTCCAGTCCCTTTACCAGATCATGGCACTCAGTGCCACGGCCAAGCTCAGGTTAAAAACCTCCAGGGATGGGGAATCCACCCCCTCTCTGGGCAGCCCATTCCAATCCCTGAGCACTCTCTCTGGAAGGAATTTTTTTCTGATCTCCAACTTCAATTTCCCCTGGCAGAGCTTGAGCCCATCGTGCCCCCTTGTCCTATTGCTGAGTGCCTGGGAGAAGAGACCAACCCCCACCTGGCCAGAACTTCCCTTCAGGCAGTTCCAGACAGTGCTGAGGTCACCTCTGAGCCTCCTCTTCTCCAGCCTAAACACCCCCAGCTCCCTCAGCCTCTCCCCACAGCACTTGTGCTCCAGTCCCTTCTCCAGCCTCGTTGCTCTTCTCTGGCCCCGCTCCAGCCCCTCAATCTCTTGCCTCAACTGAGGGGCCCAGAACTGAACACAACACTCACTGAGGGAATTCGATACTTGAATGGGAAAGTGGTGTATAGGTTGGAAACCCAAAGCCACCAGAGAGATCTCAGCAAGGGAGAAACAGAGCCAAGGAATGTCTCTCAAGGGATGCACTCCTGCTGTAAAACCTGAATCCTGGGATTATTGTGCTATAAAATGGTTTAAACAGGCAAAACAAAATACACTTAAAAATGGAAAGTGCAATATGATAATTATGTGAATTATGCTTAGAATATAGGTTTAAATACACTTTAAAAAATGAAAGAGTAAAAATATCTGCTATTAATTGTGGGTTTAGAGGCATCTTATCCTATAATTTTAGTTTACAATTTGGCCATGTTAATTAGGCAACATGAAATCACAGGCATTTAAAAGAGGTAACTAATGTTTATGAGGTTACTGCAAGTTTTTTCACTTGAATGTTTTATTACTATTATGTAACCTCTTTTACCTTATTGGTAGAAGCAACACATCATTTGGAGAAAAAGAAAGTATTGCTGGCCATAATTTTATAAAGCAAATTTATTACAAATATACACAGCCTGGGAAATTGGAGCTGTGCATATCACCTGGTGTGATCATCTCGTAGGTAAAATTTAAAGGAATAAAACACCTGTTATTCAGAATATATCTTAATGAAACCCCCCTTGTAACAGATACAACTGTTAGACAAATGTGCTTAAAAGTATTTGCGGAATTTCTATATTTAACTGGAATCCGGGATAAAAGTGAAGTATAAACTTTATTCCCTTTATGTTGCTTTATTAAAAAATAAATAGAATATTGTTTTTAGTTTATTGGTATAAATCCTTTCCCAGGCATCCAGTGGCATATCTTTCAAACAGCAGGTATATATGTTGATAGATCAAATTAATATGTTTATGTACTTTTTCTTTACTGGAGTCATCTTTGTGATAAATTTGCTTTATGAAATTATGGCAAATAACGCTTCCTTTTTCTCCAAATGGTGTGTTGCTTCTACTAATAAGTAAAATAGATTACATAATAGTAGTAAAACCTTCAAGTGAAAAAAATTGCAGTAACCTCAAACATTAGGTAGCTCTTTTAAATGACTGTGATTTTATGATGCTTAATTAACATGGCCAAATCATAAACTAAAATTATAGGATAAGATGCCACTAAACCCACAATTAATAGCAGATATTTTTTCTCTTTCATTTTTATTTTAAAAAAGCCTGTATTCTAACCATAATTGATGTAATTATCGTATTGACTTTCCATTCTTAAGCCATTTTGTTTTGCCTGTTTAAACCATTTTTACAGCACAATAAGCCCAGGTTCAGTTTTTCAGCAGCAGTGATTTAAGCAGCAGTGCTTTAGAAGCCCTTGCTGCATTTCCAGGGCTTCTGCCACAAGGAAAATCCCTCTGTCTGCAGTCAGAATGGTATCCATGTGCTGGGATTAGAGCAGGACTGGCTGGCTGTGATAAGTGGTTTTCTTCAGTATGAAAGTGCATCAGGAGGGCATGGAAATTATGAGAAAGCTGCCACACAGTTGTGTGGAGGTTCCTGCACAATTTCTCCTGAGCTGCAGGTGTGTTCCCTTGTCCAGGCTCTGCAAATGGGAGTTTCCTTGAAGACTGTTCAGCATGCAGGAAAAATCAGGATTTTTATTCAACATGAGAACTATGAGGACAGAGAAGCTGGCTCTGGGGGGAGGGTTGTGTTGGGCATGTGTGATGAAGCAAGAGCAATTATTAGCTTTGGCATCACAGCCTTTCTCATGAAGTTGCAGAATGCTCTTTATTTTCACAATGGAGGTGTGTAAGGTGAATGATGTGTTAGGGTGGCTCATAGACAGGCAAACTGAAGATGATTCCAGTGGGATGAAGTTCACTAAGGCCAAGTGCACCAACCCCCTGCAGCACTCCAGGCTGGGCACAGAGTGGCTGGAGAGCAGCCAGGCAGAGGGACCTGGGGGGACTGAGGGACAGGAAGCTCAACAGGAGCCACCAGTGTGCCCAGGTGGCCAAGAAGGCCAATGGGATCCTGGCCTGGATCCAAACTAGCGTGGCCAGCAGGCCCAGGGCAGTGACCCTTCCCCTGGACTCTGCCTTGGGGCGGCCACACCTTGAGTGTTGTGTTCAGTTCTGGGCCCCTCAGTTGAGGAAAGAGATTGAGGGGCTGGAGTGGGGCCAGAGAAGAGCAACGAGGCTGGAGAAGGGACTGGAGCACAAGTGCTGTGGGGAGAGGCTGAGGGAGCTGGGGGTGTTTAGCCTGGAGAAGAGGAGGCTCAGAGGTGACCTCAGCACTGTCTGGAACTGCCTGAAGGGAAGTTCTGGCCAGGTGGGGGTTGGTCTCTTCTCCCAGGCACTCAGCAATAGGACAAGGGGGCACGATGGGCTCAAGCTCTGCCAGGGGAGGTTTAGGTTGGATATCGGGAAGAAATTCTTTGCAGAGAGAGTGTTCAGGCATTGGAATGGGCTGCCCAGAGAGGGGGTGGATTCCCCATCCCTGGAGGTTTTTCAGCTGAGCTTGGCCGTGGCACTGAGTGCCATGATCTGGTAAAGGGACTGGAGTTGGACCAAGGGTTGGACTTGATGATCTCGGAGGTCTTTTCCAACCCAATCTATGATTCTATGATTTTTATCTTCATGTAAGTCTTTGCTTGCCTGGTCAATGCTTCTGCCAAGTTAGATGAATTCTGCCTTGAACATGACTTTTGAAGCTGTGGCTCTTGGTTCACCTGCCAATTACTGCTCTGCGTGGACTGGAATTATTTCAGTACAATCTGCAGTTGGAGGTGGAAGTGTTTGGTTCTTTGGGTGGGGAGTGGGTATGTTGAGTTGGTCTGGACATGCAAAAGTTCTTTTTGCTGCTCAGCAGTGTTGGAAAAATGCCTTCAGAACAAGTATTTGAGTCTGTAAGAACTGCAGAGAGATGAATTTCCTGCCATCCAGAGTGTGTCAGAGGGCTAAGGGAGGCAGGGGCAGACCTGGGGAGATTCAGGACACCTCAATTAAATCCTGTCTGAACCATCCCCCTGATTCTGAAAGTTGAACCTTCTTACTTGTTCCTATTTCTGTCCCTTTTTGAGGGTTAAAATTTTGAAAAGAAGGCTTGGAGTGTGCATTTGGGGCTTTTAATTTATTATAGTGTAATTTTTGAAATGTTCTGCTCAATGAACTTTGGGTTCTCATTAATTTACATTGAATAAAAATCCTAGCAGCCTTTCATAGCCTGATTGGTGTCTGGAATGAATCAGATTAGTTAGTCCCACATGAGTAAATTAACATTTGATGCAACTGATAAGAGCACTGATACTTTTATTAGCATTATAACTTTTAACTTTTTCTGCTGGCTTTTTTTCCCCATAGTACAGTCTCACATGATTAGAATGATTTTTGTATACAGTGCTGTGTTTTGGCTCCAAGGAGTATAAACTCGTTAGGGAACCATCATTATTTATTAGTAGTTTGTCATAGACTTCAGGCAAATTATTGCCCTAAAAAGTTGAAGTCTACTGTAGTATAGTGATATTCTAAAATTATCATATTAGTTTGCAAATTAAAATAAAGAATCAAATTGTTCCTCCAATGTTGTTCTAAGTCTGCATATATCAGTAAATGTTTTGCTATTAGCAAAATAAAAGGCATAATTGAGCTTTGATGATCAAAATGGATGCAGTAATGAGTAACTTTTAAAAATAGTTTGGGGTTTTGTTTGTTGGGTTTGGTCTTTTTAAGTAGAATACGTTTTCTTAATGGAGAGAGAGGACAAGGATCTGGGTAGTACTTGCAATACCTGCATTAATGAAGAAAAGAATTATCCTTTAGCTTTGCTAAAGTGGTAAATGCTGCAAAGCCCTCAAATCAGCTGTATATTAAATATCCAAAGTAATTTCTCAGTGTTTCACAATTCTGCACTCCTCGTTGAAGTTAAATGGGCGAGGGAAGCACTTACTCATCAGTGGGAAAGGCAGAGGAGAGTCCTGTCCTTTGCTCAGATTGGGTCAATGCAACCCTGGCACAAAGAAGAGGACAGTATAGCTCCCTCAAACTGTTAATTATCTAGGCAATTTGCATACAGAAAAGATTTCAAACTATTAATTATTCAGAAACTTTCAGTTGGCTGCTTTATTTTTTCATGCTCATTTTTTTCCCCCACAAATGACAACCTATTTATGAAATTTCCTTGGTTTTAATTACAATTTTACGTGGGGAGTTATCAAAATGCACAGCGATTTGAACATCATTTGGGTTGAAACCAGCTCCTCAGAAATTGCTGTCAAATGGGAATTCAGGCCTGAAGTTTTGAGCAGATGGTAAAAGCATATAGAGGAAAATCAGGTTTAACCTGGATAGGAAACATGAGGGAAAACCTTCAACCTGAGCATACTCTTGAATGGATTTTTTTTTTCTTTTCATGCCAGTGTCTTGGTTTGAGATAAGCAACTGCCAACCCCCCCAAGCACAGAGAGAAAAGCCTCCCTCCTAACACCAGGGAAAGGGAGGAAAAGAGAGGGGAAAGAAAAAAACACTTCAAACTGCATTTATACTAAATCTACATATATTTTTCACAGAAAGAAAGAGACAATTAGAAGAGAGTACAAATATACACTCACACAAGTCTGCAACAACAAGTTCCCCACGTCAACTTCTTAACGAACACACAAATTCTACTGTCCTAACTACACATTACTTAAGAAAAACCTTATTCCCCAGGGAGACAAACCCAAGCAGAAAGGAGAGACCCAGAACAACACATTTTACTTTCCTGAGGTACCCTGTGAGCCAGTGGTGGGCCTGGTCCTCTCCATCCCCCCTGGGACAGCATCGTGCGTCCTCCCAAGAGGAGGCTGAGAAGTGACTGCCTTAACCACTCCCACACTGGTTCCTCCTTCCCTGGAGATGATGTCATAATGTGGTATGGAATACAAACTTACTGGCTAGAAGAGGTCAGCTGTTAGCTCAGCCCAGCTCAAGTCAGCTGACAGCTTCGGCCTAGTCCAGACTTCAGAGCCCAAATCTAGGCCCACCCAGGTGAACCCATAACAGCCAGTTTGAAAAGAAGAACTTTCTAAAAATCCCAAGCAAAAAAATAAACCCAAAGCAGGCAAACACCAGCAGACTGGTAGAAATACATCGAGAGCAGCAGAGGAGAAAAGTGAGCAGTGTTTATGGTAATCTAGGGAGGGCTGATTTTAATTAGAGAATTACACAAGACTTTGCTGTTACCCTCATGTAAATCCCTAATATAAAGAACAGTAAGAGAGCAAAGGGTTACAACATGGTCTGATAGCATTCATTCCAGAGTTCTTTCTTATTTCTAGGCCTCCTCTGTTCTTGGTGACAGAATTTCTCTCAACCTTTGTTGTCCAGGGCTTGCTGTTTAAGAATTCTAGCCCTTTTTGCTGGCAGCAGAATTTCATATTCCAACAGGTATATGCCAAAGCAGAGCAGCAGAAACTGCTTTTGCTACAGGATCTCTCACAGAAAGTCTCTGCAAGACAGGAGGTTCGGCTTTTATCTTCTATCTCTGAAGACTTGTCACAGAACAAGATATGTAAGCCTGAATTATGGCATTTAATCATCTTTCATGTACAATCATTTGAGGGGGAAAAATATTAATCAAGATGGGATTGAACATCACAATTTAACTTTCAGAATTCAGCTTTGCCTTCCATCAACTTGTGGGCTCCACTAATGGGAACAGGATGATTTAGGTGACTAAAGTACTTAGGTATCTTATTGCTATTGAAATGGTATAAATCAGGTGCTGGAATACCTTAATTCCTTTTCCTCTGTCATCTCTACTAAGGAGGGATCACAGCAGCTACAAGGAAATGCCATAATGAGCTTGTATGTGGATTTTAAAGTGATGGAAATGCTCTTCAGTCACAGTCAGTCAAACCTCACTGTTCCTGGTCTGGCCATCATTAAAATCTCGGCTAAGGATCTGCTCCTTGGGGCTCAGCTGCTCAGCAGAGGCTCTGCAGAGGCACTACCTGCCATCCATCACCTAAACACTGGATAGTTCTTGCCAGGGATCTGACCTGAATTGCCAGCAAAGCCCCAGAGCTGCAATGCACAAAGATGCAAGGAAAGATTTGTGTTGTGGCGCTTGAAAAGGGGCTGTGAGGGAAGGGAGAGCTCTCAGCTCTCTGCCTTGTCTTGTGTGTGCCACTGTGGTTATTTTGTATGCAGGGATTGGTGTGCCAGGGTGCAGCGATCCGTTCCTTGCCTCAACTTTCTGTCTAGGAAACAAGAAAACGCCTCCTGGAGAAGAAGCTGCTTGATGCCTGGAATGCAGATGATGTGCACAGAATATTTAAATCTCAGCCAAGTTTTGTTTAAGATTCCATTAGGATGCAGTTGTGAATGTGCTGCTTTTTGCATATGTAATTAGAAAGCAGAACAGATGGGAAAGGCATAGTTTAAAGTGATGTGTTCATTAAAATAACCAAAGCCAGGAAGTGTTTCTTCCTCAGCAGTGGATGCCACGATATGAGACTCCTCAGGTTTATGACTTTCTTTTTCCCCTCCCATTTTGGGTTTGGCAACCGTGAATGACAACAAGGAGATCTCCTTTGCATCATTTTTATTGTTGGATGTCACCACTGTTCCTTGGGGATACGGATTGTTCCTTCCTTCATTCCCTCATACGTGGTTTGTGCTCAGTGAAGATACACCAGGAAGCAGAGGGTATTAAGAAGCAGACACTACATCAAGGGATTTATTTTAATTGCATTTACTGTAAGAAAGATCTACTGGGATTTAAAAAATGATATAGTGATTTTAATGTTCTTTTAGAGCAGATCTGTGTGGACTGTATCCTGATAACTACTGTCATCCCTTGGGTTAGTTCTACTTTTAACTTTCAGGTTTTTAAATGAAAAGGAAATTATTAAAAGAAATATGACTTAGGGGGGTTTTATATATACACACAGAGTCTACTTTTTTAGTAGAAGGAAAGTCTTCTAAAATTAGTCAAACAATATCTTCCCTGTGATGCTTAACTTTTTACAAATATAGGTAATCCTAAATAGAGGGTGACTATAATCATGCTGTTATTTTCTCAGTAGTTGTTGCTTTCTAAATACCAGTTGCTGCTTCTCCTGAAGCAGAATGTTCATTATTTGCTCAGCATTAGTGTTCTGTATGGTCTTGTTTGCAAATCCATCACTGCTGCAATGTGCTGGAAAGGAGAGCCCTTCAAACATGTGAAAGCAAATCCCTGCCCTGAAGATGGGACTGGATTATAAAATCATATTTAACCAGAACAACAGATGGACATGAGAAATAAACCAAGGTATGCTCTTTGTGATAAGGAAATAAATTCTTGTCCACACCAATATCAGGAAAAGATGGTTTCAGTTAGAAGTGAAGCCCTGTCTGAGGACTGGAAGCAGCTTGAAATGCAAGCTCTTTGATCAGCCAAGACTTCTGTGTGTGCATCACTTTTCTCAGTGTGACAAGACCCACTCAGTGCTACATTATTCATAGAGTGATTTGGATGGGAAGAGACCTTAAATATCATCTAGTTTCAACAGCGTCTACTAGACCAGAAAGCCCTGTCCAACCTGGCCTTGAACACTGCTGGAATGGGGCATCCACAGCATCTCTGGGCAACAGGAAATTTGCTGATGACACCAAGTTGGGAGGGAGTGTCGACCTGCTGAAAGGCAGGAGGGCTCTGCAGAGGGATCTGGAGAGACTGGAGAGATGGGCTGATTGCAATGGGATGGAGTTCAACAAGGCCAAGTGCAGGTCCTGCCCTTTGGCCACCCCAACCCCCTGCAGCGCTCCAGGCTGGGCACAGAGTGGCTGGAGAGCAGCCAGGCAGAGGGACCTGGGGGGACTGAGGGACAGGAAGCTCAACAGGAACCAAGAGTGTGCCCAGGTGGCCAAGAAGGCCAATGGGATCCTGGCCTGGATCCAAACTAGCGTGGCCAGCAGGCCCAGGGCAGTGACCCTTCCCCTGGACTCTGCCTTGGGGAGGCCACACCTTGAGTGTTGTGTTCAGTTCTGGGCCCCTCAGTTGAGGCAAGAGATTGAGGGGCTGGAGTGGGGCCAGAGAAGAGCAACGAGGCTGGAGAAGGGACTGAAGCACAAGTGCTGTGGGGAGAGGCTGAGGGAGCTGGGGGTGTTTAGCCTGGAGAAGAGGAGGCTCAGAGGTGACCTCAGCACTGTCTGGAACTGCCTGAAGGGAAGTTCTGGCCAGGTGGGGGTTGGTCTCTTCTCCCAGGCACTCAGCAATAGGACAAGGGGGCACGATGGGCTCAAGCTCTGCCAGGGGAAATTGAAGTTGGAGAACAGAAAGAAATTCTTTGCAGAGAGAGTGCTCAGGCATTGGAATGGGCTGCCCAGAGAGGGGGTGGATTCCCCATCCCTGGAGGTTTTTCAGCTGAGCTTGGCCGTGGCACTGAGTGCCATGATCTGGTAAAGGGACTGGAGTTGGACCAAGGGTTGGACTTGATGATCTCCGAGATCTTTTCTACCCCAATTTATTCTATGATTCTTTTCCTGTCTCACCACTCGCAGTAAAAGACTTCTTAACATCTAATCTAAACCTGCCCACTTTCAGCTGGAAGCCATTCCCCCTTTTCCTGTCACTGCAGCTCCTTGGATAAAGCCTCACTCCGTCTTTCTTGTAGCTCCCCTCAGGTTCTGGAAGGCCACAATTAGGTCACCCCAAAGCTTCTCTTTTTCCAGACTGAGCCATCCCAGCTCCCTCAGGTTGTCTTTATGGGAGCTGCTCCAGCCCTCTGAGCATCCTAGTGCTTTCCTCTGGATTTGCTCCAACAGTTCCACATCCTTCCTGTTTTGGGGCCCCAGAGCTGGAGGAATGTTACTTGCTCTACATAAAGTCTGTATCTGTGACATATAATAAAGTGGAGAGAGGAAGACAAGGCCAAAATGAGAACTGCCATCGATGTCCTACTTATGGTGAGAGACAGTGCAGCCAGATTTGTGCTGTTTAGAAGTTTGGGTCTCATATTATTTTTTAGGCTACTGTAAAAAATGGCTGCCCCTCTTTTCTTTGAAGTGCAGTAAATGAATGATCTCAGTCTTTCAAAGATTTCCTTTAGGTCTTGATTTATCTTTCATGTAGCAGAATGACAAGCAATGTCTTGGAAAATAGCAAGGTATCAAACAGTATTGATCTCATGCTATTGCAGTGACCTAGAAAATGTTATTTCTCATTGAAAGATTTGGTTGTGTGTTTCCCATACAAATCAGCAGCCTCGAACTCCAAGAATGTTTTAGGCTATTATTAGGTATTTACAAAGGCATATTTTGTTTTCTTGCTGAAAGGCTATAGAAATATTCTATGATTGAAGTAACCCCCTGAGCTATAACTACCACAAACCCCACATCTTATACTTTTTCATGGTTTGTTTTCTAATGAAATTTCTGAGTAAGGATCCTCTCCTCTCATTCATGTCATTGAAACCTTTTTATTGCTGATTTGTAAAGAGTAGAACACTGGACTTACTGCAGTACTGGTATTTCTAATTTTGTGATTTGAAGTAGGGAGTGATGAACAAGCACAACTAAAACATGAATGGATTCCACGGGTGAAAATTCATTTTTCAGTTTCAGTCATGAATGAAGATTGAAGGGCAAAATTTTCAGGAGAAAGATTTCTAATTGAAATGGAAAGACATTTTCAAAAAACCCACAAACCCATCAGTGTCCCCCTTCTTATAGATCTGTAAACTCAATAGCCTGTGGCAATTGAGATAAAAATCTGAAATCTTTGCATTTTATGGACAATTCATTGAGGGGAATGATAAGAAAGTAACTTGAATGTATCACACAGGCTGCCTTTGTGGGCCCTGAATGGGAGGTGCCCTCTCACCTCTGAACACGTAACTAATAAAAATGAAAGAAATTAGAGATGAAAGCTTGAAAAAATAGGTCCATGCTGACTTACGTTCTTTTTACCAGAAATAGGTTGAGTGCTGGTTTTTCCATGTGTCATTCAGAGATGGTTTCCTACTTATTGCTGTTCCACAGATTGAACCTGTGGGATGAAATCCAATAAGAACATGAAATATGTTGGAGTTTTCATAATTAAAAGAAATAAATCTTTGAACTTCAACTCTTGTAATGAAGCCAATACCATTTGTTGGCAATTGTGTTGTAAAAATTGTATTGTACAATTGTATTGTATTGAAAAATAAAAAAAAAAATTAAGTATCAAATTCTGGACTAGCATGAAAATAGGAAGCTTGTCTGCAATTAAGTTCATTGCACCTTTACTACCAAAAAACTCCATAAATGCTCCTCACTTTTTTAAGGAAAGTAAAGTGTATTATAGGCATTTGATTAATATATTTTAAATGTTTTTAGTTCTATTCTATTTGTACCTCACATTGATTTCACAGTATGTGTTTCACTTGTCATTAAAAGGCAGTGCATGAAATAAGGGGAGCATCATATAGAAAACATGTATCCATGTATTTGTGCCATAATAAAAAGTGCAATTAATGAATGTAATAAAAATCAGAATATAGCCTGTAACCATTAAAAATGAGCCATTTACACCAAGGTGTGAATAATAATACTGAATAACAATTATTCAACAACTGTAATACGCCACTGCACTTTCAGCAGAACGTCACGCCCACTGCAAACTACAACTGTGCTGTCACTTTGCTGTTGCCTTAAAGAGAATTCATTGCTCTGTCAGAATGCATTGGCCATCAAATTTAGTGTATTTCAAAAATACCATGTTGTGGACATCAAGTTTGATTTCCAAATTCATCATTTCTTTGACAAGGCAAAATATGGTAAATCTGTTATTTATCAGTAAAATCTCCTTTCCCAGTCCAGTATCAAACCAACTTCTGCATTCCAGTGAAGGAAAAATGCTTTCTGACTCTTAACATAAAAAACAAAACCCCAAACTACAAAAAATTAAAAAAACCACAACCACAACCCCCCCAAACAACAGAACAAGGAATGTCAGCACTCAGTTTTTACTGACTTTTCAGTGACTTTGTACATGAAGACTCTTTGAGACCTGGTTGTAATTTACAGTGAATGTGGTTATCAATTATAGAAGGCCAAAGTCTTGTCTCAGTAATGTGAATGTACTAAATGAAGAACTTATATCCTGTAATACTTATTTTTTTTTTAAATATCCTTAACACAATCTCCTGCTTTAATATAAATCTCCTGCATAAAAAAAAAAATATAAACCCCATCATGTCTGTTTTAGCCTCCTCACAACTATGGTAGGTCATCAACAATTGCATTGCTGAAGGAAATTTTATTGATTGACTTATTAGGTTTGTCTTACAAAATAATTTTTAAAAACGCTCACATTTGAACCTGATATTTTCTGTAGCCATCCAAGTGGTTTTTTGCAGAGATGGTTTCTGTACAGGCACAGCCTCTTATCCTCTGTGTTCCAGGGGTCTCAGGTGTGCCATTTGGATGGATATGTTAGGATAGGGAGAGCAAACATCCTCTCTGCTCTTACAACAAGTAACTGTGCCAATCTCCTTGTAAAATCTATTTTCTATTTTAAATTACCAGGTAACATTCTCTGCAAAAACAGAGCTGGTTTGAATGTGTAAATATGTGGCAAAACATTTTCCAACAAGTGCTTTTCAGTTGGTTTGTTTGTTTTAAAAAGCACTTTATTTGCTACAGATAAAGTGTCCTGTTTAATTTGCTGGGCAGTGCAGGGGGAAAGCAGCTATTGTAAATCTACAAAAAAATAACAAATGAGATGTCACCGGTGTGGTGCTGCTCCTTTAATGATAATGAAAGTCAGCCACTGATGACATCAGATCATCCTGCTGATATCACGACATCCAAATGGCCCGTGACCTGCAGATATTGAGCCCTGCAGCAGCTGAGGAGGTTGGAGAGTTGCCCGAGACTGAAGCGATGCTGCCGCCTAATGATGGAGCACAGCAGAGCAGCAGAGCCCAGAGTCTGTGCCTGGCAGGCAGGGGAGGTTTGGGGCAGCAGTGGAAGGCTGGAAGGGACATTGAAAGCAACAAAAATTGGCCCACGGTCCAGACAATGTGATTTGATGTTGTGCCAGGACATTTGTTTGGCAAAAAGAAAAAATAAACCCAAACAAAAAAGCACAAAAAACAAAAAAACCCAACACCAAAACCCTGTAAATCACATCAAGTCCGTAATTTTTTTTTGTTTTCTGTGCATTAATGTCTGTATGATTATAAAGATTTATCACTCTGTAGTGATAAATAGGGGTTTTATTGTTTCATGTATTTCTTAATACTTATCATTATGATAAATATATAACTCTAATGTCCATGTTAGAAATTTTATTGTTCTCTGAAGAGTCCCACTACAGTTTTCCCTTTAATATTTTTATTTCAGAAGAATAATAAATTGCATTAAGGTCTCAATACTACATTTATCTGTGCATCACTGGCCTCCCTTATTTAGAACACTTTAATGCAGTCTAGTGGCTGAGAAGAATATTGTTAAGAGTGTTACTGTCAAGTTAATTCATGGACCCATAAAGAGCAATAACACTTGTGTAAGGCATCTGCCACTGTAATGTGTGACAGCTTGTACAAGCAGCACATCAGAGCTGCATCCTGCCCTGCAGACCCTGCTGCTTTCTCAGTTCTTCTGGTAGATGTTGCAGTTTGTGCAGGACAGTGAGGCTCAGGAAGGCACAGAGCTTGCTCTTATTGCCTCACATTTTATCTCTATTAGCTCTTTAATTGAAATGCTATGGAAAAGGCATACAAAATCCAACAGTCGTTATTTACTTGTGCCAACTTACTTTGACCAAGGACCTCAGGGCAAATTGGTCAAGGCTTGAACAATTATAATTCAGTAAAAACTAATAATCTGTAATTAAGGTGTTACAAAGGCATTAATTGGTTAGTAGGCCTCCCCTTAAAACATTATATCAAAATATGATTAAGGCAACAGAGATAATGTTCTTAAAGCCTGTGCTCAAGATTGCTATGCATTTTTATAAAAGTGGTCCATATTTCCTTTGTGAATGTTTGAATAATTTTTGGTATTATATTCCTCTTTGATGTGCTGCCTCCTGGCAATCAGCACCTTCCCGATGAGAAGCTTTGAGAGCTAAACCACTCTTGTTTCCCCCTCAGGTGCAGGAGGTTGGTCTCCATCAGCCAGTGAGCGGTACCAGTGGCTGCAGGTGGATTTTGGCAGCAGGAGGCAGCTCAGTGCCATTGCCACGCAGGGCAGATACAGCAGCTCCGACTGGGTCACCCAGTACCGGCTGCTCTACAGCGACACGGGCAGGAACTGGAAACCCTATCACCAGGATGGCAACATCTGGGTGAGTGACTGCTGGCCAAGGGCAGCATCATCTCTGAGGTTGTTAACTGTGTTATTGGGAATTCCACAACTCGCACAACCCTGCAGTGTGGTTTTTATTGTGACAGAACAGAGCTCTGCTCCAAACACAGTTGATTCCAGTTGCAGCTGCTCTCAGGAGGGCTGTCCCACATCAGCAAAGCCCTCTTTGGGATGATGGTGTCCAGCAGGACATGCAGATGTGTTTTGGTAGTTGGTATCCCTCAGTGAGTCTCTGTGAGGATTAGTAAGAGTTTTTGAGTTAAGAAAGGCCTTTGGAGCTGCAGGCAGTGTCTGTCGCCTTGTATTTGGTACCTTTTGGTACAGAAATGAGAACACTGAAACTTAGTTAGTCCTGTGAGAAAAAACCAGCTGACCAGCAAAACCAAAATGAGATAAGGAGGTTTTGGGAGAAGCTATCCATGAGAAAGGAATGCTGAAGAGAGAAGTTTCTCACGGGAGAGAGAACATCTGGGCAAAGAGTGACATCCCATTAGAAGCTGTAATGAAGTTTATGGACACTGCTATTCAACCAATGGGAGGTGGCCATGGGTGGAATTTTACAATATATATTGTGTAACTTGTAGTTAGAGTTTGCTTTTGCCTTCTTCTATTTTTTTTTCCTTTTTCTTTCTTCATGGAGTGATTGAATAAATTGCCTCGTGTGTGACAACTGTGACCCGTGTCCCCTTTTTGGCCACCACGACCTACTGCGTTAACCACAGGTCTCTCGCACTTTGCCTTTTCCTTCTTTGCCTTTTCTTTTTACTAATTTCATGGAGTGAGCCACAAAAGTGGGTTTGAAAATCCTGCTGTTGAACATAACATTTTGGAAGGTACTTTGTTCATTGTGTGTCCATGTGCTGGAGAACAGTTTTATCACATATATATATTGTTTTCCACACAGGTGCTACAGGGCTGTGCTGCTTTTGGCTGGGATAGAGATCATTGTCTTTGCATGGGGCTGTGGTTTGGATGGCGCTGGGAACAGTGTTGATAATTCAGGGGTGTTTTCCTTCCTGCTGAGCAGCACTCACACAGCCTGAAGGGCTTTCTGCTTCTCACACCTCTGCACCAGCAAGGGGAACGGGGGGACACGGGAAACTGGGAGGGGGCACAGCCAGGACAGATGATTCCAACTGAGCACAGAGTTATGCCCTATCTCATGGCGTCATGCTCAGTGTATAGCATTGGGGGAAGAAGGAAAGGGGATGTTTGGAGTGATGGCATTTGTCTGCCAGGTCCCCATGACATGTGCTGAATACTTGCCTGCCCATGGGAAGTGGGGAATGAATTCCTTTATGGCTTTGCTTGTGTCTTTTGCTTTACCCGTGCAACTTCTCCCTTTTCCTGTTCTGTCCCCCATCTCACTGTGGGGAGTGAGTGAGCAGCTTTGCTGAGCTGGGGTTAAACCACCACGAGGGATATTTATGCTATAATAATTTTAGATAAAAGCATATAATTTGGGTTTGGATTTTACATTTTTCGTGGCTAAACTGCTAATTTCATTCTTGCTGAAAAGAGTGGCCTTCCACCTTGCTGACAAAAAAATGATAGCTATTACCTAACATGCCTGTCCTCATGGCATTTCTTTCAGATGATATTCTTTTTCAAAAGTATACTTTGAAACCAGCAAAATGCTAGCATTCTTTCTGCAGCCAAATTAAGTTGATTAGCTATTATGTCTAAGCAGGTGAGGTTTAATTTTGTGCTATTTTAGTTTCACGTCTTTGCCAGGTGTTTCCTTTATTACAGTCTGTTATTAAAAATGAATGTCAACTATGGAGCATAAGGTGAATGATTTTATCTGTGTGAGAGAAACTCAATATGTGGAGTATGTAGAGGGAGTCATTTTTATTACAGTATTGATTTATTGAAAAAACCCTCCCCTATGCACCAGATAGAATTCTGAAAGAGGGAGAGTCTAAAGCTGAACACTGAAGAGAAAAACACTGGATGCTGCTTTGGATCTTGGTGGTATGAACATTTTTCATAAGGGTAGGGGAGAACTTTATGTTTCTCTTTTAAAGCTACTTAAGTACAGCATTTAGTGTTTATACCATCTTAAATGTATAAAAACTTCCAGAACTGTTGTTGGAATCACCAGAAATGAGGGAGGGCTCTGCAGCTGCTGAGTGAGTGAAATGTAAAGCAGAAGAGTCAGGCTGAGGGAAAATCTGCTCTAAACACCTTGAGGGGAAGATCTTGTGGTGATGCAAAGTTCAGTTGGTTTACTCAGAGCTGTCATTGCTTGTTTCTTAAATGTCCCTCTTCCATCTTCCCTGTGCCTCAGTGTCAGGGGTTTCTGACAACTGTAAATTTAAAGGCAAAAGCAAAGAAAAGGAGGAAAAAGCAAATGCAGAATTAAAAGAAAATATTTACTACTATAGTAGTTATGATAGCAAATGGCACAGAAGACAAGATATGGGAAACAAAAGGAAATGAAATTCAAGCTAACTAGATGAATTGGAGAGAGAGCAAAGAGGAAATAATTTGTAATAAGGATCTAGTCAGGAACAAACCATTGCAATCTTCATAAAAGGCTGAAGTGAACCTCTTCTGTATGTGTTAGTCAGGGAGGAAAAGAAGTTCTATAATTGCCTCCTAAGTAGGAGAGAAATCCAAAGGCTCTCAGGAAGTCTATGATGGGGAAAGTGCTTTCAAGGTGAATTTAGAGTAAGCTTCCCAGTTCTGTGCAATAGATTTTCTGACCCCACCCCTCCTGGGCTTTGGGATATTTTCAGTTTTCATGAATTTTAATGAGATGAGTGAATGTGGCCTCTTTTCACAAAGTGCCTGGCAACTGGAGAATTTCTGATCACCTCCACTCTTGTAGTCAGAGATTCTAATTTTGATGGGTCAGGAGGTTTCCCTCTGTCAGTCCACTGAGGCATTTCCTGCATGAAATAAATCTTTTTTTTGGCCTAGGTGCTCATTGTGGTTTCTGCATTAATGTGTCTGTCTCATACACACTGACATGATTCCACATGTAATACAGTTTCTCTTGCCTACCTCAGTACAGATCATGTAACTGTCTCTCACTGAGCATAATGCAGATATTCTCTATAGGTATAGCAAGAAAATGCTGATATTTTCTGAAAATATTGGGACTGAGGTGATGCTCATTAGTGGCAGAGCCTGAGCACCTTTAAGAGTGAAGCCTTTCCCAGAGGAAATTGGAAGATCCTTGCTAGAGTTGAAGAGGTCCTAGGAGGTACCATCTCAAATCTGGTTACTCCAGAACTTGATCTCAGCTCTCACCAACCTTGTCTTGCTCTTGAGGATATCAAAGTCAGGGGGATGAAGGAGAAAGTGTTAAGGTAATTAGGAGTGTAAAAAATAATAGTGATAGGAAAGGTGAAGTGCAGACTCTGTACATGACCTCCAAATTATACCCTGTACTTGACTCTTCAACCTCTGTGAACTTCCGTGGAGTTGCAAAGACACAAATAAAAGCAGGTTTTGCCTTTTTGCAGCAAGTGTAGACCTGGATCAAGTGGCTGCTGCATCAGTTGAAAACAATTATGTATTTCTGATGTTTTTGGTTTTTTTTCTTTCAGTTTTAACTACACTTACAGTGTATTATGCATAACATCTGATTTGAAAGAGGCAACTTACTTCCATGACCCTAAACTGAATATTAATGAAATGGGAAATAGTTCTTGAGTTCTTTAATTTGATCTTTATTTTTTTTCCTTTTTTTTTTTCTTTTTTATGGTTACTCCATAATATCTGAAGTGCAAACCACCATCATGGAAAGATTTCACAGGTTAATGGCCTTGTGGGCCTGGATTTTTTGTGGTTTTTTTTTCCTAAGTATTTCTACTGGATTACATTAAAACAAATGAGTTTATATGACATTATAGTGATCTGTAAATACGGGAACATTTCAGAATGTGAGCTGTGATTACATTGGTCTGTGACCTGCCTTTTATTGTTGCTGGGCTTCTACTAAAATACCACATACTGTGCAGACCCATTTAAACATGACAAGGTGGTTTGATGTAATAATCAGTGCAGAAGTGTGGGCCAGTGTTTCTAGCAAGGCTCTTTGTCTTTTGGGAATGCTGTTTTCTCTCTAAGGATTCCCTGACCTATCCTATCAGGAAGGACTTTGGTCTCACACCTTGCTCTCTCCTTAGCAGTGCCTGGTGTCATGTACTGGCTGCTCTTAATTCTCCACCTAATTTATTACTAGAAACACCTTTTAATTATTTCTTTTTTATTTTAACTTTCCTTCAATGTTGGGGGTGGATCTCAATTTTCTCCAGAAATCTCCTGTGTGCCTTTTCTTAATTTCATTCTGCCTCAGCCTGCCTGGCTGTGATGTCTCTGAGTCCCTGTTTCCCAACCTTCACCCTCCAAAGATTCTTCATGCACCTCAACAGCCAATGGATACAGGAAAATATTTCCTGTGCTGTAGTGAAGCTGATCTCACTTATAGATCTAATGTATGGTCTCTGCTAGTATGTCAAAAAATAAAATAAACTGTTGATAGGCCACCTTTAGAAACTCAGGCAGTTGCTGAAACCCTGAAGAAAAGCACGTTCCAGATAAACATCAGAGCTCTCCTGGTGAAGCTTCCTAATCTGCTCCTCTCCATGTGCAATCTGTGCAGAGAAACTGGGGGGATTTTTAATGCATTGAGAGAGAAACACACTTGGGGTTATCTGAAATAGGGTGGCAAAATATATCTATGCCAAATGCTGTCAGAGCCACAGACTGTGTTTGTATTAAAATGTCACGAGATCTGATAGCCTTTTAAATGTTGGAATAGTGAGATTAATATCAAACTGGGCTGAAAATAGTGCTACTTTAAAATAGTGACTTTTCTAAAAACAAAAATAGGTACTTACTGGTCTCTACCTAATAATGTATTTTACACGTGAAGATGTATCCTCACAATTTTTTATTTAGAATCCTTGAAATCACATCATTTGTGCAGGAAAAAAAGACCTATGTTGTTTTTAGGAGAAACATCATTTCAGGAGTTTGCTTATAACTCCAAATACCACATTTTAAGGGAAAACAGACTGCCATTTGGCAATTGATTTGATCAGATGGAAAGTTCTTCTTTTCAATTGAAGCTGCTCTTCTTGTGTTTGAAAGGAAGATTCTATAATTGTATTAGGCTGTCTCCAGAGGCACAAGTGGAACTATTTTAATCTATCACAAAGTATGCCAAGTGGATGGAAGGCCAAATTCCTGCTGGTGTTGTGGCAGAAAGTATCCAAGTATTCTGCATAAGCAATTTAAAAAAAAAAAACCCAAACCAAAAACCAACCCAACAAAAAGCCAACAAACCAACCCAAGAAATTGGGATAACATACCAGAGGTTTGCAGTGTATTCTGCTGGAGTGTTTCCTTCCTGAAGGATTATTTTCTAATCTCTTGGTTTTAGCCTGAGGACCACTTGTCTGTTTATGTTAAACCTTCCCATTTTAAACACAGATCTCTAAATCAGGCACCTCAGGCCATTTTGTAGCTCTCAGATGGTTTGGTTTTCAAACACCCTAGAGTGGCATCATCCCCCTGTGAATACAACACACAGGTCTTGAGGGCAGCCTGAAAAACTGCACTGTGTGTTTAATCAGTCCCAGGCCTGGCTGGGTGGCATCACTTCTGGGCTATCAAACCCTTGTAGGGCCCTTTTTGCAGCTCCTGCTCCCACCAAACCCCCCCAGGATCTGCTGCCTTGGGCTTGCACACCAGTGATGCTTCCAGTTCTGTGATTCCGTGTGTGCAGAGCTGGGAGCACCAACAGCCTCCTCAGACTCCCAGCACAGTTCCCTGGGCTGCCCTTAGTCCCCTTTAGAAACCATCAATCCGTGCTTGGATGGCAGAACCAGAGGGGAATTTCCAGTTTTTCAATATTTGCAGGTTCTCTGTGATGACATATTTCAATGTCTAGATTTACTCTGCTGGATGCTCCTGCAGTGATATCCTTGAGGCTTCTCAGCACTCTTGCTTGGCTGCTGTGTATAAATAAATATACCAAGTAATTTACATTCTTTTGTAGGTTTTTCCCCCTCAAACTCCAGCACAGGTTGCCCAAAGAGGTTGTGAGGGAGTTGAGCCACACAACCTGCAGAAGTTCCTCACAGCTCTTTGATTCTGGGTGATGTCTGAGGTTTGCCCAAAGTGCCACCTCTCGAAATGAGGAGGCAAAACCCCCCTAATACACTCTGTGCTTTGGTACCTATGGATTTTATTTTTGTTTGCAGTTTACAGCTGCCTTCACTTTCTGTAGTGAGATGCATCATAGAATATCCTTAAAAATTAGGAAAGTTCAGATATTAGTTCTAACTTCAAAGCAAAACTCACCTGTAGGACCAGTAACCTGCATTTGAAAAATGATCCGTTCAACACTCCTGCGCCAAACTTCAAATGTTGACATTAAAGTAATGAAACTAAATGTTTAACATTGAGTGTGTGTGATCACACAGCGTGTTGGTACAATACTTATTAAAAGGGGCTGTGGGCTTAGGAAATTGTTTGTGCAGTCCCATCCTACAGGTGACAAAAGCCTCAGTTAAATGTTGGGTTGGGGTAAAACACAGCCCTGGGAAAACAAAAACTCTGCCCGGAGCTGTGGTGCATCATCTCTGTGCTTATTTGTACAGATCAATCAATACAAAAAAGTATTTACTTCACAAATACACGGGATTTGATGCTCCTTTAATGCTAGAAAGGGCTCCTTCCCTTGTGTAAATTGGTTTCCATTCTTTTTCCTAGAATTGAATTTATTTTTTTTTAAAGAAAATAAAAATAAGAAAACCTTCTATTTCTTTAGCAGTGTGTAAACTCCTATGGGCCTGAGAGAAGAAATGCATTTTCAGGGGAAATTTGCCAATGCTGCTGCCCTGTGTGTTTGTGGCTGCACAGATAACTCCAGCCTGGGAGTTCCTAATCTGACACCTTTCAGGAGCTGGAAATTCACATCAAAAATATGAAAAAGTTGGACTAAGAAAACTCCAAGGTGCTATTTGTTAAATTTTCCTCCTTGCTCTTGTAGTTTTATTTTTTTTAAATATCCTCAAACTCCTTAAATAAAAAATAGTACATTGATTATTGGTGTAGGTTATTTATTCAGAAAGGCACATGAGGAGCCCCTTTACTTTTAGCTGTAATTTAATTTTTGTTGGGTTCAATAGAAAGCAGGAGTAAAGCAAACATGTGTTTAACATTTTCCTGAGAAGTGTTTCTTTTGCATCATCATGCAGACTGAACTCTTGGTGGTATTTGTAAAAAGTTGGGTTTGGGTAACAAAATTTGCTAAAAATAATTGCTCTTTTAGGTGCAATAATACTTCTCACTACCTTTTATAGAGCACGTGCTTATGCACATAATTTGTGAGTTAATCTTGACAAAAACCATTTTAGTAACATGAATAAAAATAATAAAAATAAAAAATAAAGTGCCTGAGTTTCTGAATTGCAGTCCATCAGTGTTAGACACCACAAACCTGTCCAGGTGAGGTGTTACTGTGGATTAACAGTGCTGTAACTCTAATTTCTTGTAGACACACAGAGGCAAACTCGCTCGAATGTGTCTCCAGTCCCTCAGATGTGTCTGTGGCATCGCTTTTATGTACATAAATTTAACCATGTTGACTTCATAGTAACTTACAAAGCCATAATAGGATATTTATTTGTGCAATTACAGACCAAACTTGTTCCTATTGATCTTTAAAACCTCATGTGGAACGTTCCTCCCAACACTACTTGACTTGAGCACAAACTAACAAGAAAGAGGAGCAAGTCTTGGCTACTACAGCAATAAAGTCTTGACTGAGCTACAGCCTAGACAAGTTTGGGTGCACTTGGGGACACCTCACCAATTGTGATCAGCAGACAACAAGAGTTTTCTTTTCAAATATGTGACACAGAAGTCCCTGGCCATGCTGGCTGTTGGGCTGGGTTAAATGTTGGGGTTAATTCAGAGGTTTGCTCATGTGCTTATCTGAAGTTAAAGAAGTGCCTGGTGAGAATTTTGTCTGTGGGTTCATCGTGGTGAGACTGCCCAGGGGAGCAGGTTCTGCCTGTTTGGAGGAACAGCTGCACTGGCAAAATGTCAGGAACTACAAGTGTCAAAATCATTGCTTTTCAAAGTATTACTCTTTGTCTTGCAAAAGCAGCAATGGCTATTGCCCATAAAGCAAACTGAAGGTGTAACAGGTTTCTTACTCTCAGGTGCTGTAGCTGAAAACACTGGAAGAAAGTTTATACAATGAATTGCCATCACCCTGAAATCTGTTTATTTTCTTGCTGAGATCATGAACTAAGTGGATGCCAGGAGGAAGTCACATTTAAAAAAAAAAAAAAAAAAGACCAAAAAAACCCCCAAACAGGCTCCTTCTAGAAAGAATAACACACAAATTCCTTTCCAAATCCAGCCATTTGCTTGTACTGAATGATTTACCAGCAAAAGTTCTTTTTAAGCTTAAAAACATTGAAGTGGCTGGGAAGGGGATGAAGAGGAAAAATATTCTCTTCAGCTCATCACTTACTTGACCTTAGTTATTTCATTCTTTTGAAATATTTAGAAGAATGAAATAAGGTTCTGAAGTGTGACTTTGTTCCTACACTTTGTTACACTATTTAGACTCGCAGTTGAGGACAGATTCAGTCTTTTTGAACAAGAAAAACATTTTGGATTTATTGTTCCATATCGTAGATTTGCTGGAAACTGAGTCCACTTTTGTACGCAGAGTTTTCTTATTCCCATCAAGCCAACTCCTTAATCCATGATAAATTCCACCCAAATGCCAGAGAGACAAAAAAAAAAGGGTGGGGAGGAGGTGGTTGGACAAACACACTGAAGATGTGACTCTCTAAAGCAGCATTTTCAAAGCTATAAAGAGTTGCTATTCCTACATCAACTAAAACCTTGTGCTTCAAGAAATAAGGCAAAACTGCTGACATGTCAATATTGTTAAATTTCTATTGAAAAATGAGTTCAAATGCAATTGGGAGTGAATGTAACACAGACTGAAGGCTTTGGAGACCTAAAGTTTATGATTACATCACACTCAGACTTCTTTTTTTTAAGATACAAAAAGGATGGGCCAGAGGTTGTGCAGCAAAGGGACCAGGTTAATATTCAGTTAACACTGAAATGGTGAAGGAAGAGGTCAAATTCCCTCAGTGTATTGGGAGAAAAAGAAAATGTATCAACCTTGTGCCACGTTAGACAAGACCATGAGAATTCTGGCTAAAAATTTACTCATATCAAGTCAACAAATAATACTGAAATATATTTGTTAGCTCAAGGAGGCAGGGTGGAGGGGGAACCCTGTCAGCCTCAAGTATTTAATCAGTAGAAATAAGCCAGGAAAGAAAGAATTCCTGGGCCATGAGAACAGGAAAGAAAGAATTCCTGGTGCATGGGAACAGGTGTGAGTAAGAGACCTCAGCAAGAGCTTTTTGGCATGTCCATGCTGTCTGTGTCAGGTTAAAAAAAATAAAAATAGTACCTGAGAATAAAATAGATCAGTAACAAGTGTTTGGGTTTGACTCTTTTACTGGGCAACCTGTGGATTAGATCTTTGCCCCATATTTCATTCAAGTGTGTGACTAGTGGAGTGCTTTGATTATTGCTTGTTGTTCAACACGAGGTTACTGGCAGGTCAGTTAGTTTGAACTGCTTTCAGATTTGTTATCTATCACTATTTCCAAGGTTATGTTGATAGAAAACCATTAACTGCTGCTCCCTGCACTTAGGAAGACCCAAAGGTTGTTGATTCTTTTTGAGGAATGAGTCAGAATAAACCCCTGTAACTGGTGGCAGCTCCAGTCTAGGTGTGTCCTGTCACCTCAGGCTGGACTGGGACACCAAGGGCTCCACAATAAGGACTCTGCCCAGACATAGTGCTAAAACACAATCTCTGTCACCTTTCAGGACTTCTGTCACATAGTTTGGACATTTCCACCAGAAGTGAGAGAACCCTGTTTATGCTATAGCCAGATTTGCAATGTGTGTGACTTTTGTGGCTATTTTAGGGGTTCTTGAGAAAAAAAAAATAATTCCTGGCCTCCTATCTCTCACAAATAGAACAATTTCCCCATCTCTGGGCTGTCTGACAGGTGTAAGGAATATCCTAGGAGTGAGAAGAGATGAATCCATACCTAACATCTTTAGCTTTTTATTAAAACTGGGGAATTCACACGTCTCTTGTAAATCCTTTGACACACTAAGCATTGGAGAGGAAGTTCTTTTTATATAGTGATGAAGATTCTTTCCCCCCCATTAGAACTATAGCTGTAAAAGGTGTAAAGTCCAGAAATTATTGTGATTTAAAAATATTTAAGTCAATAGCTCTGTCAGAGTTTGAGAGTTAAAAGCCTCAGTCTTTGAAACCAGAATTAAAGACTAATTTCTGAATAAGGGATAGAGCCATTATAATTATAAAGTACACAATGTCTATATTTAAGCTCTGGCATGGTTTGCTTGAGATTTTGTTTTGTTTTTTGGTTTTTTTCCAATCAATAAACTCTGCCCTTGATCTTTGCCCTCGTTTGAATCCACTTTCTTTGTGTCACAATAAATGGTGTTGGGTGCAACATGACTGAGTGCAACACAATGCATTCAATTTGCTGCCAACATTGTTTTCTTGTGGCACTTTTTATTGACTTTTCTCAGTGTTTTTTTGGCATTCTCTGTGCATCGAAGGTGAAGAGAGCCTTCACTTAGTGTTGGGGTTTTTTGTTTTGTTTTCTTTGTTTTCTTTTTTCCTTTTTTTTTTTTCTTTTTACCTATTCAGAGATCTTTAAACACACCTTTTGTCACAGGGAAAGGAGCACATAAAGTAAGACAGGTCAGAAATCCTGAGCAATTTTGTTCTGGTGTTTTGGTGTTCCTGGCCTGAATGCCAGGGAACATTTCTACTATTTTTTAGCCCACTTAGCTGCTTTCTTCCAGCATTACACCATAATGAAATATTTTCAAATAGAAAAAAGATGAAATTTTCAGTTTTGTGGGGACATTTATTGAATATTCCTACACCAGCTCTTAGTTGTTAAAAAAGTGTGGATGTGGAGTTTGCTGGTTTGCATTGTCTCTTTACTCATTGAAAGCTGCAGCCCAAAGAACTCCATGTTGTCATGCAAAGCAAAAAAAACCCAAAAAAACAACAACAAAACAAAACAAAAAACCAAAAAACCCCATACAAAAAACCCCCCCATTCATTTCTTGCTGCTGCACCAGCTCAAGGTCTCTGGACAAGTTCCATTCTTCTATTAGAAACTGGCACCTGAAAATTTGTCTTTGGTTTGCTAGTCTGAAAATATATGAATCCCAACATCTGTGACCCATCATTCTTGGCTTATGTACCAGTTTTAGTTGTTTTGTTGTTTTTTTTTAATTCACAGACAATCTGTTTGCACTTCTCACTCAGAATGCTGAGCTGCACAGAACTGTTTAACCTACAGAGATTGTTACCTCTGTGCTGCTCTATCAACAAACATTTTTTTTAATTATAAGAAAATAGAATCTTTAACTGTTTGATTTGCTGAGGACAAGATGTCTTGTGAAGCCACAAGCAAAGTCCCTGGCAGCAGAATCAGCCCTGAGAACTGTAGGAAAGGGAAACAGGAGTGGAACTGGCCAGCTCACAAGAGTAAATGCTGGACTGGAGGCAATTCAGCTGCAAAAGAAATTATTTTTGATGCCTTGAAATGCAAGTCTTTAGGCAAACAAAATGATGCAAATGCAATGATAAGAAAATCATCGTGTTAAGAGTGAGAGTTGCTGTTTTATCACTGATAATGAAATTGTGTATGCTGTCCATCTTCTCATTTTGCTGTTGTCTCTGAAGTTATCTGCTCACTGTTTGAAACTGTACACTGCTGATTGCCACTGTCCCCACTCACCCTACCGAGGATCTCCCCCCAAAATGAGCAAATTTGCTGCTGACACCAAGTTGGGAGGGAGTGTCAACCTGCTGGAAGGCAGGAGGGCTCTCCAATGGGATGGAGTTCAACAAGGCCAAGTGCAGGTCCTGCCCTTTGGTCACCCCAACCCCCTGCAGCGCTCCAGGCTGGGCACAGAGTGGCTGGAGAGCAGCCAGGCAGAGGGACCTGGGGGGACTGAGGGACAGGGAGCTCAACAGGAGCCACCAGTGTGCCCAGGTGGCCAAGAAGGCCAAGGGGATCCTGGCCTGGATCCAAACTAGCGTGGCCAGCAGGCCCAGGGCAGTGACCCTTCCCCTGGACTCTGCCTTCGGGAGGCCACACCTTGAGTGTTGTGTTCAGTTCTGAGCCCCTGAGTTGAGGCAAGAGATTGAGGGGCTGGAGCGGGTCCAGAGAAGAGCAACGAGGCTGGAGAAGGGACTGGAGCACAAGTGCTGTGGGGAGAGGCTGAGGGAGCTGGGGGTGTTTAGCCTGGAGAAGAGGAGGCTCAGAGGTGACCTCAGCACTGTCTGGAACTGCCTGAAGGGAAGTTCTGGCCAGGTGGGGGTTGGTCTCTTCTCCCAGGCACTCAGCAATAGGACAAGGGGGCACGACGGGCTCAAGCTCTGCCAGGGGAAATTGAAGTTGGATATCAGAAACAAATTCTTTGCAGAGACAGTGCTCAGGCATTGGAATGGGCTGCCCAGAGAGGGGGTGGATTCCCCATCCCTGGAGGTTTTTCAGCTGAGCTTGGCCGTGGCACTGAGTGCCATGATCTGGTAAAGGGACTGGAGTTGGACCAAGGGTTGGACTTGATGATCTCGGAGGTCTTTTCCAACCCAATCCATTCTATGATTCTGTGATTCTATGATTCTAAGGCTGCTAAATCCAAGTCCATCTCTGTTAACCAAATTAGGGGTATCATGAGCACTAAGCACTGTGGAAAAATACTCCTATACCTGTAGCCTGTTCCTCCTCTCACCCCAAAACAAGCCTTTCATGTCTGGTGTTTACCAGCCCTTTAGGTGCTACTAATGTAAAAGCACTTTCACTCCCTGCTTTCTAACACTAGTTCGGGGAAATGCTGCTTTTTAGTCATCTTAATCTGAGAAAGCTGCAGTGTGTGGGAGTTGTTTGTCAGGGTTATCTTGATGTTCTTTAGACAGACCTTTTACACAATAAATGAGCTAAGACATCACTGCCAGAATACATCAAACAGTCCTACTCAGAAATCCCATTTTACCAGCAGAATAATTGGCCTGAAAAATGACTTGTAGAGATTTACACTGTAATCTTCATAAAATGAGCTTTTAGTGATGTTGTGGGAGGGAGCAGGGAGGACACTGAGGGTTGCTGTGTGTAAGATGCTCTGTATTTGCCCATTACTGGTATTAAATCAATATTGGTATTAAATCCAACTTTGTCAGTGGACTGAGACTTAAGAAAAGAGAAACCTGTGTGGCTTTAGGAATTCTCCCTCATGGGATGCTTACAGTGTTATGTTGGCAGACAGGAGAGAACAGAGGAAAAGACCTGCAGAAATTAAAGAGGCTTTTGCAGAAGTTAAATAGAATTTTCATTAAACAAATGTTATGCATCTGCTCACACAGATAAAAATCTTGGCTGTTGTAGAGGTATTTCTGTAAAGCTGTGAGCTGTCTTGCTGAATTCCCTGCTTGGATGTCCCAGTTTTAGAGTTCACTGTCCTGTCACTGGAAAATTAATATAATCAATGTTCACTTTAATCTTGAAAGTGTCTCTTTTAAAGTATAAATATTGTGTATTACCTGAAATCACCTGAACTCCCAGCTGAAAGTGATTTTTTTGGTAATGTTCTAATGTTAACTTCATAACTTGAAGCCAGTTGCTGTTGAATGACAAACCTACAGATGTTTGTGCTGTCTGAGTGCACTAGACATGAAGTCTATGAAAAGAAAGATTTGGGTTGATCCAGATTTGGATTACATTTCTCAGCTGAGCCTTGTGTTCTGTTGCATTAGATGAAATCTCCCCTTTTATCTCTTATTCCACTAAGCTCTTTGACTTTATTTTAGCCGTGATTGTCCTACATAAATTGCAAGTATTACAGAAGAATGGAAGATTTAAGATCTATTCTGAAAGAAATTAGCTAAGACAACCGTTGAGTAAGAGAAACCAAGTTTGCTGAGACTGGCTCATTGAAATGCTAACAGCCCTTATTCAATGGGGAAAGCCTGTTCAAACTGCAGCAGAAGTTGGGGAGCCTTGGGGAAGAAATTGGGAAGCATTAAGGAGAAATTTCTAATGCTGCATTCACAGAAACCGCAGGAAGCGCCAAAACAGCCCTTTGATGTGAGCAAAGACTACGTGAGCTGCTAATACTAATTGGAGAAGACCCATTTTGGGCCTGAAGGGCAAGAAGTTTAATTAACAGTGTCGAAGGATGTTGGGTTAAAAGACTAATATTAATGAGAAATTTTAATACTCCTGAGTATTACAAGAGCATAAACAGAAGGAACAGAGAGAGAACTGAAAGTTCTGCTCATGGTGGCTGACACAGGGACAGACCTGAACTCGGGATTTGTTCCCTCTTGAGGGATGCACTGATGGATTTTAGCTGCTGTGGCATTTAACATTCAGAAATTATATATTGATAATGGCCACGTACAAGGACGAGGTATTTTCTTATTGAAATTATGATTTAAGGTTTTTTCTGAGCTGTCCCAATCAGCAACCAAAGGGGGAGACTATACCAAGAAATATTATTACTGACACTCTCTGGGTGAATTTGATTTATGGGAGGCATTTTGAACCTGAAAGAGAGATAAAGCATTCAGTATAGGACAGGTTATTGAAGAGAGAATCTGACGTTAATCTTATAAAAAAGAAGATTATTCTTTCGCTAAAGGGGAAGATTTCACTCCATGACTAATACATGCTCATGGAGTTTATTCCTTTAGCTTGTTTTATGCTCTCTTTAGTTACTTTCTGCACTGTTTCATGTTGGGCAAACCTCATAATCACACAGACAATGTTTGTGCCAAAATTGATATTCTGAAAAGGTCCTGCCAGTGACTAGACAGTTCTTGACATCAAAAGAATGTAGGGATTGGTTTAATACAGCAAGATGGGGATAAAAAATACAGCAAATCTGTTCGTAGAACTCTCAAGACAGATCCAACAGATTGATGCAACTTAGACTGGAAAGGACAGCTCATCAATTGCTGCACAACTTGGGGATGTTGGACTCCAGAGGAAAACATGTCTCACATTCATTTCACTTATTTCAGAGAACTCGAGTAGTCTTTAAACAACTTCTACCAAAAAAAGGAAGTCACTTGTGCTCCAGTCTCTTCTCTGGCCCTGCTCCAGCCCCTCAATCTCTTTCCTGAACTGAGGGAACAGAGGAAAACGTCTCACATTCATTTCACTTATTTCAGAGAACTTGAGTAGTCTTTAAGTAACTTCTACCAAAAAAAGGAAGTCACTTGTGCTCCAGTCCCTTCTCCAGCCTCGTTGCTCTTCTCTGGCCCCGCTCCAGCCCCTCAATCTCTTTCCTCAACTGAGGGGCCCAGAACTGAACACAACACTCAAGGTGTGGCCTCCCCAAGGCAGAGTCCAGGGGAAGGGTCACTGCCCTGGGCCTGCTGGCCTTCAGCCAATCCAGCCTGGTCCAGGGTGATAACAGCCCCAAATCCTCCCTCATTGAAACACTTCTGTGTGCCAGTCTGTGACTAAAGAAACCCAGTACACTAACTCAGCAAATACACTGCTTTGTCTTCAGATCCTTCACAGGTTCTTCCCTGAACCCTTGATGTATTTACACTGGCTCTTAAAATGCTGGTTTAACCTACCTGCAAGTCTCCTGTTTATGGCTGGCTCTCTGGAACTTTGTGTTTTATGGGCACGTTTTTCTGGCTGGATTATGTTATGAGCCCATTGCCCATTTTGGTGATAAAACCTTTTCATTCTGGTGTTGCTGGCACCAACCACCCTGTTCAAAGCTGGTGGAGCACGAGGGGAAGGCAGGCCAGGGCAGCAGGGTTAAACCTTCTGTGTGTTTTGAAGGGCATAAAAACATTTTTTACAGTCTGAAGCAAAAAGAAATATTTTTTGAATGTTAGTCTAAGAGAATGGAGCTTAATTAAAATATTGCCAAGAGTAATCATTGCAGTATCCAAGTGTAAAATAGGGTATGGATACATATTAACTATACAGAGCTGAGCCTGTGATTAAGTTGAGCTTACCTTTTTGTCAGTCAGGTTTTAAGAGTTTGCATTATCTTTCCCTATGGCCTAATAAGTTCATGATTATGTGTAAAAGAATAATAATAAATGTATATATCTGGTAAGCTTAATTTGTTTATTAAGTTTGGGTTTATATAGAGGTTGTCTTTTCCTGTAAGCAGCTGGAGAGTTTAGGTCAGAGAAAATGGACTAAAACCAGAACAGTGACTGTCACTGTCGGAGTAGAGACTTGGCTTAGGTGGAAAGCTCAGTGCAATTAAACAGCAGTGATTGGTCTTCACTCAAATACCTGAAAGATTTGCTGTATAAACATCCGTTATTAATTAGAACACTCCTCAACTGTTTTACAGAAAAAAACTTGAGATGGGGTCGCCCAGGGGAACACCTTCCTCACCCCAAATTTCCTCAGCAGTACCTTGGCCCAGTCTAGATCAGTTTGCCTTGGAAGTGAACTGTGAGCAGCCCAGCTGCAGTGGGGAAGGTTTGCTAGTGCAAGTGTTCCCACTTTTAAATTCATTTCTTGAGGAGTCAGTCCAAACCCACACGGTTTCCAAGTATCTTTTTTTTGTATATAGTTCTGTCTGTTGCCCATCAGGGCCTCTGATTCCAGATGAGAATGACGGGAAATTACAAAGAACAAGAAAGATAAAAAAGAGGAGTTACTTATTCATGGCTGAGGATTTGAAGAGTAAACTAAAACCTCTGGTTGTGGCAGGATTACAGGAGTACTGACAAATCTCTTTTGTGGTTCTGTCTGCTTTTCTCCCCAAAGAACCACACACAAGCTTAGAAACCGAGAATCTTTATCTTTCCTGTTTCTGATCACTGGGACTACCGTGAGCAATATTGGAAGTTTCCTGCACGTCCCTGGCTCCTCTCTCTGTGTGAGTGAACAGGGAATGGTGACAGTGGGAAAGCAGCCCAGTTGCTGGGACAGGCCCCCCTTTCCTTTCCCAAAACAGCCCTGAAACATGGAGGAAGCTGAAAAAAGAGATGAAGTTTTATTCCAGTCCCAAGCCTTCTACACAAACAAGGCAAAATGTCACTAAGCACCAGCAAATACCAAGTTTTGTTGGGGCAGGAGCAAAGCCTGATGCAAGATTTCCAATAAAACTCTTGGGGTGTCTTTGCAAAAGGCTTATTTTATATGATAAATGCACCAAATAGACTTGTAAACTAGAGTAAGGAAAAGAAATGTGTTGTGCAGTACAGTGGGAGTCTCTTGTTGTCCTTTTGTTTCAAGCAAATGAACAAAGCAATATATAAGTTCCAGGCAGGGGGTGGTTATTTGTGTTTTCCATGTTGGTTGAAAATAAATGATGAGATTAAAACTTAATAGTAGCAGAATGGCAGGTTATGTCTTATTTGGTTAAAAAAAAAAGAGAGGGAGAGAAAAGACTGTGTTGTCTGCAGAGACTCCTATTGGAATCCATCTCCATTCATAATTCAAATGGGTTTTGAAGTTTCCCCTTGTGGGCAGTGTCTTGTATCAAAGGGGGTTTGCAAGTAATTTGGTGTGATTCAGCCAAGTTAATGGTCTCTGCTCCTGTGAGGCACAACAAAACTTGAGCAAATTTCTCCAGAGAGCACAGACAGTTTGCTGGTTCTGAGAAACGAAGTGTATTGATTGAGGATGTTTGGGAAATGCCCCTGTCAGCTCAAGAATCAGAGAGGAAGATGATGGCTAAAACTGCAAACTTCTCTTTTCCATGTTTGGAGCAGATTTAGGGAGCCTAAAGGCACATCTGGACTTCTCTCAGGCTCACACAAAAATTCTTTATATTAGAACACTTCTTTTTATCATCTACAAAGTAACCATCTAAAAAGTGATGCTTCTTTCTCCTCCTATTCTGCCATTTTTAACTTGTGTCTTGATTCCACTTGTCCTAGTTGGGGTTTGGGCTGCCCTTTACTGACAAGGGCAGTTTTTGGAAAGGACTGAACCCTCTGTGCTGTAGATGAATGATGTGGCTTTGTCTGGGAGCATCAAGACAAGTTCTAGGCATCCCTTTGCATTGTTTATCAACCTGAGTTGACCTGAGTTGACCTGTTTTTTTTCCCATCTGAAATATCTACCCCATCCTAATGGACTCTTAGCCACATTATGGAGGGGTGGAAAACAACCCTGGAAAAGCAAAGAGTGTTTAAGCATGAGAACCTAAGATATGAGTGACATAATGTGGTATGGAATAAGGGGTGGAGAATGTTATGGGTTCCCCTAGGTGGGCCTAGATTTGGGCTCTGAAGTCTGGACTAGGCCGAAGCTGTCAGCTGACTTGAGCTGGGCTGAGCTAACAGCTGACCTCTTCTAGCCAGTAAGTTTGTATTCCATACCACATTATGACATCATCTCCAGGGCAGTAGGAACCAGTGTGGGAGTGGTTAAGGCAGTCGCTTCTCAGCCCTCCTCTTGGGAGGACGCACGATGCTGTCCCAGGGGGGATGGAGAGGACCAGGCCCACCACTGGCTCACAGGGTACCTCAGGAAAGTAAACTGTGTTGTTCTGGGTCTCTCCTTTCTGCTTGGGTTTGTCTCCCTGGGGAATAAGCTTCTTCTTAAGTAATGTGTAGTTAGGACAGTAGAATTTGTGTGTTCGTTAAGAAGTTGAGGTGGGGAACTTGTTGTTGCAGACTTGTGTGAGTGTATATTTGTACTCTCTTCTAATTGTCTCTTTCTTCCTGTGAAAAATATATGTAGATTTAGTATAAATGCAGTTTGAAGTGGTTTTTTTCCTTTCCCCTCTCTTTTCCTCCCTTTCCCTGGTGTTAGGAGGGAGGCTTTTCTCTCTGTGCTTGGGGGGGTTGGCAGTTGCTTATCTCAAACCAAGACAAGTGTTATTACAGAGGGGCTTTTTCATCCAGAAAACAGAAGACAATTGAAGGTTAATTTCCCCATAAGTCTATTTCCTTCCACTGAACTCCTCTATGTTCAGTTTTGTCACTGTTCCTGCATGAAAATAAAGGTCTTCATTGCTCTTCGTGGTAATGTTTTTTTTCTTTGTGTGAGGGTGAGTGTTAGTTATTAACTCTTGAAGGACTGACCCAAGAGACAGCACAGCAACACTCGTAGTTTGTACTGGTATTGAAAGGTGCTGCTGGGATGTGCTAATAGTGAAGTTTTGGTAGAATTTCAGAAAGTGAGAGCCTCTTTAGAAGGAATAGAACAATTAAAATTAGGAGTTTGGCACATTTCTGTCATAAGTTATCCTGTTAAAGTGACATTGCATCATGTTGACAGGAAACTACTACAGATTTTGCAAGTTGTTCTCAAGTGCCAGTGTAGGTTTGTGAATACTCTTGAAACATTCCACAGGGAGCTGGAGAACTACTGTGGGTGGATTTTGAGTGTGATGGCAAAGCCCTCTTTATCTGGTGTCTTGGGATTTGGGGGAGGAGAGATCTCTTGGCAACTGGCACCTCTGAGAGTCCTCCATTCGTAGACATTTCTTGCATGCAGAGAAATTTTTATGTATTTTGTGTGATTCTGCCTTGTCCAGCTCCCCAGCTGCTGACAGGCTCAATAAAGGAGTGTTTCCTACAATAACCCAGGAATGTGGGCAAGATTTACTCAGCATCACTTTTAATACAAAACCCATCTGATCTAAGATGGTATAGTAGGATTATTCTATTATTTAATTATATAATATTGCCAGCTGTGGAAGGATGACAGAAACACTGGAGAATCTGGTACAGTGGAGTTACTTTGCATGTTCAGAGTGTTAAATTAAATTTTGCACAGGTCTTTTTCCCTTTTGGCCAAGTAATTTGCTACAGATTTAGCAAGAACAGTGGAAGAAAAGTCCCCACTCTGTTCCTTGAATATGGGACAACTGGGATTATCCTGGCAGTGCAGTAGTTTTGAGATCTCTTTGCTCCCTTTCATAACTCTAATCCATGAGAGATGAGTACAAAGCCATTCTGAATATGGGGCTGAAGTATCTGAGCACTGGAAAGAATGTCATTTTCTTAAAGATTTGGATGCAGGATTTTAAAGTCTTCTTTCATACCATCTTGGTAATTACATTCTTTCCTCATTGATCTACCTTAAGTCCAGTTGAGATTCAAAAACCTGCTTTTAATAAAACAAAAAAGGTGTTTCTGTTCTCTGGGTTAATATCTTGGAGGTTGTGAGATCTCAGAACCATCACTAGAACACTAAAAAGTTTTGACCAGTCACCACAGAAAATATTGCTTTTAAAATCTTTAAATCTTTAAATTTTATTTTTTTTTTAAATAAAATGTATTGTTTCAAGATAGCTACAATTTAAATATTTGTGAGGAAAGTTTTTGAAGGGAAATCTGTAAGCTAAGAATCACTGTTATCCTTAAATATGAAAACCAGTTTTGAATATGAGTAAAACATACTTTACTTTGCTAAAATACATTCATTATTTTACAGATGGAATGTCTAGTTGTCATTGCCTAACTTAAAATCTCACATGAATGATTAAAAATAATTTACATGTTTAACTCCCAAAGGCAGCATTTTATAAAGGAAAGGAGGACGTGGTACTTGAAAAGTTATTTGGAAGAATTTCCCAAATGCAGATAAACATTGACAAAAATTATGGACAGTTGATGTTTATCAAGGGTCATTTATTTTCTCATCAATGTGTGTTGAGTTGCCAAATATTTGTCTCTTCAGTAGCAAAAGGAGACCCCTTACTCTGAGTTTAAAAAAAAAAATCTTAGAAATTTTGAAGAAAACAGCACTTGGAGGAAAAAAGCCATGTGAGTCTGGATTGTCAGTACACTGTGAATGAAAAAAATGGTGCAATTTCAAAGCAATGAAAACACAGTACAATTTTAAAGCAGAGCAGATTGAGGTAATTTAATTAAAGATATCTACCAGCATCTAAACCCACAAAGCTTAAGAAATGTTTAAGTCAATAAAACCAAGAGCACGTTTTTAAAAAAAAAAAAAAACAAATAAAAAACCATCCCAAAATGCAGAACAAAACCAACAAACAAAGAAATAACCCACAAAACCCCAAGTGTCATCACACCTTCAGGTGAGAAGTTGTGTAGAACATTGTCAGGAGCACAGATTGCTGAACATGAAGCAAACTCTGCATCCTGGAGTCCACAGCTGAGGAAAGAGAATTTCTCTTAGGAATTTGAATTTCTAGGAACAGCTGAAGCAATGAACAAGAAGCCAACAAACCCAACATGATCAGCTATTCTTAAAATAAGACCTAAAGAAAAGAGGCAGCAACCAGAAGTTTTCTTATTGAGAAGACTTGGGCCTGATGGCAGACTTCATGCAGAAGACTTGTGTGGAGAAGTAATTCATATTTTATACTTAGAAAATAGGGAAGACACTATTTTTGTTGTTCTGTAAGTGTGCATTATAGCAGTACCATATAGAGAAATAACAGCCTTGGATCATCTGAGAGCTTAGGGAAGGTGGAGATGGGTCTCTTCTCTCAGGGAACCAACAGCAGGACAAGGGGGCAGGGGCTCAAGCTCTGCCAAGGGAGATTTAGGTTCGATATCAGGAAGAAATTCTTTGCAGAGAGAGTGCTCAGGCATTGGAATGGCCTGCTCAGGGAGGGGGTGGATTCCCCATCCTTGGAGGTTTTTAACCTGAGCTTGGCCGTGGCACTGAGTGCCATGATCTGGTAAAGGGACTGGAGTTGGACCAAGGGCTGGACTTGATGATCTCGGAGATCTTTTCCAACCCAATCCATTCTGTGATTCTATGATTAGAATGTTGCATGATGCTTATGGGAAGGACTAAGCAGCTGTGGTGACCTCTGGTGGGTTTGGGGACTGTACTGGGATGTCTTTGGCTGCTCTCTGCTCTGAGGCTTGGGCACTGCCACCAGGGCAGCCCTGGGGTGGTCCTGCCCTGCTCACAGAGTGGCACCAACCCTGGGATAGCTCAGGAGGTTGTACTTCCATTGGACCTCTCTCACCCTGTCCTAGGCAGTGTTAATGAGTTATATCTGTTGTACTTCCATTAGACCTCTCTCACCCTGTCCTAGGCAGTGTTAATGAGTTAAATCTGTTGTACTTCCATTAGACCTCTCTCACCCCGTCCTAGGCAGTGTTAATGAGTTAAATCTGCCTACCCATCTTCAGGCTGGTCAGTAATTTTAGTGTAAATCTCCCCGAAATCACTCTTTGGGAATAATGATACTCTGCCATGCAAAGCTGTCTGGCATTGCAACACCAGCACTTACCTGAGAGAGGGATCTGTCTCATGAACAAGATCTTCAAGCTGAGGAATTCAAATCAGAGGGTGACTGGCATGTGTTTTGTGCTGCAAACACACTATTGGTGGTGCTCCTGCTTTCTCTGCCAGCACTCATGGTGAGCCTGCTGCATTTTCAGGCTCCAAGCCGTTTAATTTATCTGGTGGCAGAACCAATTTGCATATTGGTGTAGGCAGAAGAAGGGCTGAGTGATCTTGGGGAAGATTCATTAAAACATAAACACTTCATCTAATGACGAAACCATTTTTATTTATTTATTTATTTGTTTGCCTGTTGGGAATTTTAGTTTCCAAGTGCTTAAAACTATTATTTTTCCATGTGGGTAGGGATTGCCTACACCAGTGGTTTTAAAGTCTAAAATGTACTGGATTATATCCCAGCTTTTACTAAAGCCTTTGGGGTTTTTGAGAATGGGATTCTTACATGTAGAATGAATACAGTCACGTTATACTGTCTTCAATTACAGTTTCAAAATCACTTGAGGGTTCCTTTTACAAATGCCTGAGCTACTTAGATTTGGTACAGTACAAAGGAACAATCCATTACTTCCTGCAAAAACAATAGAAATGGAAATCAAGTTGCTTTTCAGTACCACTGAAAGATTCAACTAATGATGGATACCTTTAGAAAACTTCTCAAATTAGCTAATAGTTAAAAAGGATGCTTCCTAATTTTTAAGCTGTACTTAAATTAAAATTATTACTCTTAATATTTTCAAAAATAAGTAAAATAGAGAAAGGAGCAGTATTTCTTCCAACTCTTTTTCCCCAGTTCTTTCATGCCCTTTAACTAGTTCGAGACCAAATCTGTGATTCTGAGGAGAACTGTGGGTCTGAAAGTGATAAGATTGCAGAACTTTCAGAGAACCAAAAGTGGAAGGAGCAGTGACAGGATGGATGTGTATTCCTGGTTTACAAACTTATTAATATTCTGGTTTATGGCTCTAGCCTGGCTCAGTATCAGCCTTGAATCTGAACTCTGGAGTTTGTAATTCCTTATCATGTCCTCACCCCGTTTGATCTAGACCTTGACATCTTCCTCTCCATAAAATGGTGAGAAAAGAAATTAGTTTTAAGATGAAATTGATTTCCTGAAATTCCATGAGAGTTCTTCTTCTGATGATACTTTGCTAACAAGTTAACGATCCCATTTATTTCTTAATCAATACCCAGCAAGGGACCCCAATGACTTTCCTCTCAGGCTTTGAAAACATCTATAATTTCAGCCTTGAGGATGCCTCACAAAATTGGAACATGCAGGCATTTTTATTCTCCTCTGCTGAAGAGCAGGTGCAAAGGGGTTACCCATTAGTTGTATATTTGGAGGCTCAAAGACTGAACAGTTCAGTGTATTTTTACTGGGTCAGATTTAGTCAACTGATGTTACTTTATGTGCTTAAAGAAATGTGTTACCTCTGCTTAGTTGTTTAACAAAAAACCAAAACAAAAACCACAGAGAAAATGAGTTTACTTGAACCTAAGGGATTTCAAATGTTATTTATCTGTGGGGAAAAAAAAGGAAAAAAAAAGAAGAATGCTACTAAAATCAAAGAAAGCCACAAAACCTGAGATCTTCCAACCTGTTTATTGTGATATAATTTGGAATTGGAGGTTCTGTTTAATAATAACCTTATCCAAAGGATGTGGAAACAGTGAATCCAGTATGAAGAAGGAATCTGTTGTTGAAACTTAACCCACAACTCTACAAAGCACTTTGTATGCATTTTAGTATAAAAGTCCCTCGTTATTCTCTAGCAGTAGATGTAACCTGAGAGCTGCTTTTGGCTTTGCTCACTGTCCACCATCATTAAGCATTGTGAGAGTATCAATAAAAGTTCCAAAGTCTCCCTTTGGGGATTCTCAGGGCTCTGTGAGCAGAGCTGTGAGATGGGCTTGGAGGATCTTGGTGGGTCCCCTCCAGCTCAGAGGAATCTCGAATTCTGTCATCTTTTCTTGTCTCCTCCTAAGTGCTCAGGACTGCTGTGTCATGTGGAGTTTCTGGAAGTGAATTTCAGGGACTTCTCAGATGAGAAGAGGTTTAAAGAATCAGACACTCTGACAAGAGTAAATGTCACCAGAACAAAGTTAATATATCCAGTAACCAGGGGTTGGGGTTTTGTAATAAGATACCAGGAAGAAAAAAAAATTACAGAACAATGAAGATGGAATAGAGGAAAAATAGAAGAGTAGATGTTCAAGAAAAAAACAAACAGGGATAAGTAAAAAAAAGTAAAAATAATTTTCTAGTTTTGAGTCTGGTATATTGATCCTGTCTCAAAGGAAATGCAAACACAGAATTAAATAAGCAACAGCTCAGAACTAACCCCCTGAGGTCCCCACCCTTTCCAGGGATGTGAGGAAAGGAGGAAAAGCCTGTTCCAGTGCCCCCCAGTTCAATTCTTTGAAGGGAAAAGTCCTTTTTAACCCTTGCTAATGCACACAGGTGGTCCTCTAGTGTATGGCGTGTAGATCTTCTTGCAAGTCTTTGTGGGACTGTGGGACTTGATTTCCCTCTTGTGGGACTTTTGAAATCAATAAATTGGCTCTGAGTGAGCTGAAGAAAGAAGCCCGTTGCTGTGAACGTGTCACCTGAGGGAGACATCCCCTGGGGAAAAAGAACATGACAGATGTGACAGCCACCTACAAATATTTGATAGGAATGAGGATTTTTGTAAAGAAAAATTTGTAGATAAAGAAAAAGATAATAGATCAGTGCATATATTAAGAGAGGAGCAAGATATTTTCCCTCCTTACTAAATTGGACAGAAAGAGGGAGAAAAACTGCTTTTTTGCAGCTGTGTTCCCACTGGTGTGCTAAACCTCATAATCCTGGACAAATATTTGAGCACAAGCTGTTAGGAGTGAAAGCACCAGCAGGAAAAGTGAAGTTACTGTGCCCTGCCATTGTAATGCAGTGCCACACTCTGACTGCTACTCAGACATCCATTACAGAGACAGGACAGAAAGAGAGAAGTGGTTTTAGGATACAGTGCTGGCACTTGTTGGGGAGCCTGGTGGTGCCAGCAAAAACCCAAGTGTTGGGCAGGGAGAAAGAGTCAGAGTGCTCCAGGAGGCCTGGGAAGTTTGGGGGTGTGGGCAAGACACCTGAGGGACACTGTGAATCAGTGGCACCCCTGTTGGCACTGTGGGCACCCTGGGCACGGGGGAGCTGTGATGGGGCAGCCACAGGCCCTGCAGTTTGCAGGCAGCCACTCAATAACTAATTAAACTCATTAAACACAGATTGGCCGTGGCACTGAGTGCCATGATCTGGTAAAGGGACTGGAGTTGGACCAAGGGTTGGACTCGATGATCTTGGAGGTCTTTTCCAACCCAATCCATTCTATGATTCTATGATTCTATGAATACCACGTGTACTCATCAACCATTTGGAGGTGACCTCAGCACTGTCTGGAACTGCCTGAAGGGAAGTTCTGGCCAGGTGGGCGTTGGTCTCTTCTCCCAGGCACTCAGCAATAGGACAAGGGGGCACGATGGGCTCAAGCTCTGCCAGGGGAAATTGAAGTTGGAGAGCAGAAAAAATTCTTTGCAGAGAGAGTGCTCAGGCATTGGAATGGGCTGCCCAGAGAGGGGGTGGATTCCCCATCCCTGGAGGTTTTTAACCTGAGCTTGGCCGTGGCACTGAGTGCCATGATCTGGTAAAGGGACTGGAGTTGGACCAAGAGTTGGACTTGTTGATCTGGGAGGTCTTTTCCAACCCAATCCATTCTAGGATTCTGTGATTGGATTGGTGCTCACCTGGACCAGTGTCAGAGGTCTCAGGACTCCCCTCAACCAGCCAAGGACAGAGAACCCACCTCCCACGTTGACTTGTTTGGGTGGAATCAGTAAGACAAGAGTGGTTTCCAAATATTTATTATAATTCACAAGTTGAACCTGAATGGTTTGCATCAAAAGCCGTGTCAAACCGTCACTGTTGTTACAGCACAGGCGATTCTCAGTTCTCTGCGGGTACAACCAGTCAGTTCCTGATGCAAAGCGACCAATCTATTACAGCCCTGCAGTGCCTCTCGAAACCAGATTTTCTTCCTGTGTAGCATGGATTATTAAGCTACTTAGATGAATGATTTGTCATTTCCATTTTTATTTGCATTTCCAGTTTGAGTCTGCACTTGTAGAACAGCATGTTTTACAGAACAAACTTTGCACATTCAGATAATACATTTTCATTATCTTTTATCTTGCTACTCTATGTTCTAATTGTGTCTATCTAATGTAGTTGATATTAATTTTTTATGATAGCTATAACAAATCTAATTTCATAAATAAAAATAATCCATATACCTCAGAAGACACACAGATATATTGAAAATTCTGTTGTACTTTTTCACTATTCTGAATATTTTCAAATGTGAAGAACCTGATCGTTCCCTTTGGGGCTTTTCTTTTTTTTTTTTTCTTTTTTTTTTTTTCTCGACACATTGGAAAGAAAATTTGCCTCTTTCTGCTTGAGGGGTGTCATTTCATTTAGCATTTAATGGAAGAGCAGAGTTTCTGCTGCTTCCAACAGAGGGACAGCCAAGCCCTTGAGCTGTTTGCCTCGTGGGATATCAGAATTCCAGGGTGAGCTACCACTGTGCATGAGTTTGCTCTGCTCTCACGTTGCTGTTCCCAACTCAGCCACTTTCATATCCACCTACTCAAAACCAGGTCTGAGAAAAAGTTTAGATTTTAAAGGGAAAAAAAAAATGGCTGAACTGGGCTGGTTGAGTGAGAGTGTGATGGAGAACTTCACATCCATGAAAGATGGTGTGCCTTGGAAGGGAATAAACTCTCCTTTGTGTTAGCTGTGCATAAGAGAAGTTAAAATCATAAGTGACAGCAAAGGAACTGTAATTTGGACACAGGAAGCTCATTTTATCTCTAAGGATAATTAGACATTCTAGTGTACTTCTTAACTACCCATAATCACCTAACTTGAAGAATAAACCAAGTAAAGTTGGCAGGAATGATGTGCTACTGTCAGTTCCCAGTTGCTGCAGGGGTTTGGATGTTCCAAACTCTTTTCCAAAATCCTGTTGTGTCATGATGGTGAAGTATGGAGGGTTTGAGGTGGATCTGCAGCAGAGTTTGATTCAGCCATAAGGGCAGTGTCTACTTCTCTGACTATCGATATTCAGTGAAAAGTACACTTATTTTTAAACAGAGGCTTCCAAAACTTAATCTGAAACAAACAAAATGAATTATAAA
The DNA here is from genome assembly GCF_047495875.1 of Pithys albifrons albifrons. NCBI lineage: Eukaryota > Metazoa > Chordata > Aves > Passeriformes > Thamnophilidae > Pithys > Pithys albifrons. The sequence goes on from NC_092464.1 coordinate 54,921,199, forward strand.
GATATTTAAAACCTTGAAAATATGAAAATCTGTTTGGTACTTTTTTTTCATTTTCTTATCGTTTAGTGAAAAGGAAGATTTTGCTTTCTGGACACTGATTAATCCAAAGTAAAAACATAATTTTTCTGTGGTATAGTGGAGTCCAAATATTTTCTTTAAATATTGGTTGATATGAAGGAAAGGAGAGATCATCTCGAGGGGTGGGTAGGGAGTTCTTTTTTTAATGTCAAGATTTGGTTTGCAGAACAAGTTTTCCTTTGGGGGGAAAAAAACTATTAGACTGCCTGAGAAAACAACTTAATGTGACTGTATCAAACTCCTACACATAGTAATTTTTCCTGTTTCTCTCCATTTTTTAGCCCTAATCCTAGGATATGATAGTGCAGAAATGTGACTGTTTGGCATGTTGGTAATGGCCATGTACTGTGGGTAGTCATGGTCTAAGTTGGCATCATTCTGGTGCTTCCTTGAGTAATAAATAAAATTTAAAAAAGCAAAAACATAAAAATAATCTGAAATCTCTTGCCAGGAGTTAAATGTGTTGTGCCCACTCACACCTCTCCTTCAAAAGGAAGAAAGTGGCACAGATGTGAGAAGGATGTGAACAAAGTTTCTCCCTTTTCTATCTCAGTGGTTCCAGTTCTCTGTCAAGGAGCAGAGGTGGTTCCCTGGCACTCTGTGGCTTGTCTTAAACCTCCTTCAGACTTGCCTCCTGCAGAAGTGTCCAAACTACCCAGGCTTGGATGGTTTCCCATGCTGGGAGTCCCTCTGTGAACAAAGTGCTGTCACAGCCTCTGGACAGGGCAGGCAGGGCAGGGGGACAGTCCAGCCCCTGGGGCAGCACAAAGCCCACCAACTTCCCTGGCACTGCCACAGCCCCCGGCAGCAGCAGCTGGATCATGTGCCAGCCCTCTGCTGCCAGGAAAGCTCAGTGAAGATCACATCTGGAGAGGAGGAGGCTCAGAGGTGACCTCAGCACTGTCTGGAACTGCCTGAAGGGAAGTTCTGGCCAGGTGGGGGTTGGTCTCTTCTCCCAGGCACTCAGCAATAGGACAAGGGGGCACAGTGGGCTCAAGCTCTGCCAGGGGAGGTTTAGGTTGGATATCAGGAAGAAATTCTTTGCAGAGAGAGTGCTCAGGCATTGGAATGGGCTGCCCAGAGAGGGGGTGGATTCCCCATCCCTGGAGGTTTTTCAGCTGAGATTGGCCGTGGCACTGAGTGCCATGATCTGGTAAAGGGACTGGAGTTGGACCAAGGGTTGGACTTGATGATCTTGGAGGTCTTTTCCAGCCCAGCTGGTTCTATGATTCTCTCTGTGACCTGGGCAGGGCACCAGGTACTCCAGACTGTCTCCTGTGTGACACTGATGTGCCACCCAGAGCAGCTGTGGAGCCCCTCAGGAGACAGTTGGACTTCAGTGTCTCCAGTTCTTGGGAGTGTCAATGCACTGAGGACTGGGCTGTGCCACAAAGCACTGCCAGCCCTCTGCTCTATTCCCTTGTGCTGTTCTTTCCTACCACTGTGTTTATTCATGGAATGATGTTTTGTAATAAATTTATTTTCCTGGGCTATTTTTTCCTGGTGTAACATATGGATGGAGAGACAAGAGCAGAGCCCCAAAGATGCCAGTGGGTGCTTTGTGCATATGTGCATCTTGTTTGCTTGGAGAGTCTTATTTGCCTAAGCATCTGCACAGGTCATGTGAGTGAAGGTTACAGGTTTCACTGGGACAGAGTGTTCATAATGACCTTTAAATGTATTTCAGAGGTGGGGCTTTTTTAACTTTTTAGAAATATTTGCTAGCAGGGAGCTGAGCCACAGGGATAGTTTTGCCTTCCACCCAAGCTGTGTTCTAATGAATTTTAGTTTCAAAAGAATTTCACAGTATTCAGTCTCCTGTCATTTACCTCAGTTGTTGCCAGTTCTTGTTCAATTCTCTGCCATTATGTCAGCTGCTTAGAGAATAAGCATATTTTGAAATATTTTTTTTAAATAATTGCATTTTGTATTTTCCTAAATTACTATTAAATCACTTCATTTTGCCATTGAGCTACTTAAATCTGAAAAGCAGTGGAATGCTTTTCCTTCATTTTGAGGGTATAAGCAAGATTTTACATGACATTTTGGGGCAAGCAATCCTGCTTTCTTCTTTCCTCCTTTTGCCAGCTAAGCTGTTAACAATGAATGGGTGTTCAAATCCCTTCAGTTTGAATCCTGAATGTAAAGCAAAGAACAAACATCTCCTTAGGGGAACGGTCTTTGAGCTGTCAAAAAATGAAAGAAAAGGAACGGGGGAAGTTGTTCCTTATTCTGTCCCTTTGCCCTGCACTTGGACAGTGTCGAGCTTCATTTTGTCTTTCAAAAAGTACATGTTTGATCCTGTAATAAATACTCATGTTCTCCATCCCCTTCTAAAATCCTGGTGGGTACAAAGCACTGTAAATATCCTGGAAGAGCAGAGAGAGGAGCACAGTTGTAATAATCTCTTTGATAGTTACAACTACAGGAGTTACTCTGCACTGGAGTTTCCTTGGTTTGTATTTCCATCTCCTCTGGTCTGCTGTAAAATCTGAGAATACAAACATTTACATCTCCAGTGCCCACCTTTTCCTCGTTGTAAAGCAGGGATGATACAATTCCCTGCCATTAGGAAAGCCTGTGTGATGAAACCCTTCAAAATAAAAGTTAATTGTAAAATGTGTTACGTTTCAGACCATATTGAGCTTATCAGAGGTATTGTCTCTTGTGTTAAATAAGGGAGAAACATGCAAAGCCACAGCACAAAAAGTTATCACCTGGTATATAGTTTGGAAATGTTTTCCCTTAATTCCCACATCATCCTGTCTTTGTCACTGTACAGAGAGGCAATTGTAAGAATAAATCAGGTAGTGGAAGTCAGGTTAGTTCTGTCCTACCACATGTTGAGCAAGTTTGGGTGGCAGAGAGAGGGACCCTGTGAGAAGAATTCTGGAGTGCAGGAGTATTGCTCTGTCCTGGAGCATTCTCATCCTGGTTGGGTGTGGTGTAGAGAAGCCTTGGTAGGAAAGAGCAAATCCTTCTGCAAAAGCATCTTTAGTGTTATGAAATTCTGATTTTAAGCGAGAAGTATTAAGGGTAATGGGGAAAAGCTGAAGAAATAGGCATATGCATTGTTAACTTTAATGACATTGCTGGAGGACAATATTCTGGAAAATGAGCTAAAATCTACCAAAGCAGCCCTGGGTGACTGCTGGCTCTCTCAGCAGTTTTGACTCTCTCTTGAAAAGTGGCTTTGCAAGTTTTATTGGGAAGGGCACTTTATCTTCTTCCCCAGATTTGAGGAGTACCAGCTATATTAATGTAATGTGCTGCTATGCTGATAATAATGATGGTGCTGTCTGTTAAATTTACAATAATATTTCAGAACTTAATCCCAATATCTGGACCTAAACATACCACGTATGCCATGTGATGCCATTGCCAGTCAGAGGACAAAGGCTTCTGTCCCATTTTCTCCTGCCAGAGGAGAGAGACTTTATTCAGAGTCTTCCAAGATCTCATTTGACAGATACTCCAGAAAATGCTACTGCTCAAGGCTTTTATGAAGAAACCTGCAGTTTTTTGAGGGATTCCTGTAGGCATTCTTAGAATCATAGAATCATAGAATCGATTGGGTTGGAAAAGACCTCCAAGATCATCGAGTCCAACCCTTGGTCCAACTCTAGTTCATTTACTAGATCATGGCACCCAGCGCCACGTCCAATCTGTGTTTAAAAATCTCCAGGGATGGGGAATCCACCCCCTCTCTGGGCAGCCCATTCCAATGCCTGAGCACTCTCTCTGTAAAAAATTTTTTTCTGATATCCAACTTCAATTTCCCCTGGCAGAGCTTGAGCCCATCGTGCCCCCTTGTCCTATTGCTGAGTGCCTGGGAGAAGAGACCAACCCCCACCTGGCCAGAACTTCCCTTCAGGCAGTTCCAGACAGTGCTGAGGTCACCTCTGAGCCTCCTCTTCTCCAGGCTAAACACCCCCAGCTCCCTCAGCCTCTCCCCACAGCACTTGTGCTCCAATCCCTTCTCCAGCCTCGTTGCTCTTCTCTGGACCCGCTCCATCACCTCAATATCCTTTCTGAACTGAGGGGCCCAGAACTGAACACAACACTCAAGGTGTGGCCTCCCCAAGGCAGAGTCCAGGGGAAGGATCACTTCCCTGGTCCTGCTGGTCACGCTATTTTTGATACAGGCCAGGATCCCATTGGCCTTCTTGGCCACCTGGGCACACTGTTGGCTCATGTTGAGCTTCCTGTCAATTAGTACCCCAAGGTCCCTTTCTGCCTGGCTGCTCTCCAGCCACTCTGTGCCCAGCCTGGAGCGCTGCAGGGGGTTGTTGTGGCCAAAGGGCAGGACCTGCACTTGGCCTTGTTGAACTCCATCCCATTGGAATCAGCCCATCTCTCCAGTCTCTCCAGATCCCTCTGCAGAGCCCTCCTGCCTTCCAGCAGGTCGACACTCCCTCCCAACTTGGTGTCATCAGCAAATTTGCTGATGATGGACTCAGTCCCCTCATCTAAATCATCACTAAAGATGTTAAACAGGACTGGACCCAACACAGACCCCTGGGGAACACCACTGGTGACCGGCCCCCAGCTGGACACAGCTCCATTCACCAGCACTCTCTGGGCCTGGCCCTCCAGCCAGCTCTTAATCCAGGAGAGGGTACACTTGTCCAGGCCATGGGCTACCAGCTTTTCCAGGAGTATATTATGGGAGACAGTGTCAAAGGCCTCGCTGAAGTCCAGATAGACACATCCACAGCCTGGATTGACAAATATTTGTCAATATTTCTCAAATGTAATTCTACATATTGGTCAGTTCATGAGAGGAATCTTACAGGAGATAATTCATAAATTGTCCTGAAACTGGATGTTTGTTTGTTGTTTTTTTTTTTCCAAAGTAGGTAGTCTTTGATATATAGCAAGAATGTATATGCAGGAAAAATGTCAGTCTGTAGCAAAGTATTTTCATCCATCAGCTCCCACTGAGTGTTAAGGAGTTTGAGTTTTATCTGCTGGCTTGATGACATGAAATGTAACCAGTAAATATGGCATCCTGTAGGTCCCAGAATTGTGGGATGAAATTTAAGTTTCAGGTTTGAAGTCAGTATCTTGTCCAATCCAGAATGATCCCATCAGGTTGAGCCTGAGGAGATGGAGATATTAATCTCTAATTGAACCTGTATCATATGGAAGATTCCCTTGAATTGGAGTGATACTTATTTCCTCCATAATTCCCCTCCTCTCCTTTTTGTGGAAAACCTTCAATTGGTTGTACAGCTGAAACCTCTCTCATCACCTTAAAGATTTCTTAGAAAGAAATAGACCTTGAATCACAGCCCCAGGTTTATGTGAAAGTTGTTTTTGCTCGAGTTCTTATTTGTACTGTCTTGTTGTGTTACTCTGTTTATGAAGTTTAATAGAATTTCTGTTTTGTAATTAATTAAACTGGGGGATAGTTAGCAGAGGGTTTGTCATCAAAAGAGAATTGGTTGCACCTGTCCAGGAGATGGACTTTAGATAAGTAATTGCACCTGGCCAGGAGATAATTAATTGCACCTGGCCAGGAGATGGACATTAAGGTAATTAATTGCACCTGCCCAGGAGTTGATCCCATTGGCTGAGGGGCTCTGCACTCCACCCATCTCTGGGGGTTTGAGCACAGGGGCAAAGGGTTGTAGAAAAGGAGCAAGAAAACTGAGCTGCAGGAATTAAGGATGAGAATGAAGACTGAGCTATGAAGATAACAAAGAGCACCCACATCTCCCCCAGGGACTGGGGAGTTTCTGCCTCCCTTGCTCCTACAGTTCTGAGCTCCTGAAGGAAAGTAAAGAAAAACAAAACCAAACTCAGAATGTGAAAAAGTGAAAGTTCTAAACCAACTGTGCCATTCATATGTTCCTGTCTTAATTCTGAATATCCAGTACTGTGAGTATCTTTGATGAATGTTTCTTCTTTCTAAATCACTAAAAATATCGTAGCTTTATTAGTTGCTATTATTACCTAAATACTGTTCATTTAGATGCACTTTTTCCTTCCAAAACCAGGGAGCAGTTTCAGCTGAGCATTGTTGAAAGAAAGTAACATTGAAATATTTATTGCAAATATACCTGGTGGAACTGGTGTAGCCAAGAGCTGGATAACTGGTACAGAAGTGTGCCTTGAACACTTCTGCAAATGTTAAAGGACTCCCCACAGGCAGCTGGTGATTAATAAAGTAATCATCATACATGTAAACATGTATTGATTATAGTAATAAGTGCTGCTGGATTGAATATCTTCAGAGACACTGTTTTATTCTGGATGTGATATGAGAATTTTGCAAAAATCAGCCAGCTGAAAACCAGTGATCAGTGAGCTCTCTGGTATTGAAATGTTCTCTCTACCAACAGAGGAGACACTCTGCAGACTTTTATTTATCACAGATCTATAACATCTGTTGATATTTTCTTTATATTGTTGTCTCTAATGTGGAATGGGTCTGCTCTGGCATCCAGTTACTGAGGATTAAGTTGAATATCCATTTCTTTGCTGTGGTGTGTGAATTTGGAAGCACCTTTAAGCACACCCAGATTGCAAGCATTGTCCTGGCTTCCCACAGATGGGAGCATAATATCCCATGTGCTCCATCATTACAGTCCCATATGGTAATAATTCTCCTTTGGCCTGGGATATTGTATTTCACATTGTGACCAGGAATGGGTGCAATGGCAGTACAGGATATGGGCAGATGTGTTGCTTGGGCTGTGTTGCAGCTTTTATCCTTCTACCTGGAGCCTCTTGCCAGGGTCCTTAGTTTTTAGCACTACTATTTGTGGGAGGTTTAAGGCAGAGGTGGCTTAATATGTTTGCTGTACTTAAGAAAATGCTGAAAGCCAGTGATGCCAAGGTTTTGGGACACAGTGCAGGCACAGAGTAGGGGTGCCATTGCCAGGGTAGGCATGGGGGGGGTGCCATTGCCAGGGTAGGCATGGGGGGGGTGCCATTGCCAGGGTAGGCTTGTGGGGGGGGGGGGGGGGGTGCCATTGCCAGAGTAAGCATGGGGGGGGGTGCCTTTGCCAGGGTAGGCATGGGTGGGTGCCATTGCCAGGGTAGGCATGGGGGGGTGCCATTGCCAGAGTAGGCGGGGGGGGGTGCCATTCCTTGAGTAGGCATGGGGGGGGTGCCATTGCCAGGGTAGACATGGGGGGGGTGCCATTGCCAGAGTAGGCATGGGGGGGGGTGCCATTGCCAGGGTAGACATGGGGGGGGTGCCATTGCCAGAGTAGGCATGGGGGGGGGTGCCATTGCCAGGGTAGGCATGGGGGGGTGCCATTGCCAGAGTAGGCGTGGGAGGGGGTGCCATTGCCAGAGTAGGCGTGGGAGGGGGTGCCATTGCCAGGGTAGGCTTGGGGTGGGGGGGGGGGGGGGGGGGGCATTGCCAGAGTAGGCATGGGGGGGTGCCATTGCCAGAGTAGGCATGGGGGGGGTGCCATTGCCAGAGTAGGGGGGGGGGGGATGCCATTGCCAGAGTAGGCATGGGGGCGGTGCCATTGCCAGGGTAGGCTTGGGGGGGGGGGGGGGGGTGCCATTGTCAGGGTAGGCATGGGGGGGGGGGCCATTGCCAGGGTAGGCATGGGGGGGGGGTGCCATTGCCAGGGTAGGCATGGGGGGGGGGGTGCCATTGCCAGGGTAGGCATGGGGGGGGGGGTGCCATTGCCAGGGTAGGCATGGGGGGGGGTGCCATTGCCAGGGTAGGCATGGGGGGGGGGCCATTGCCAGGGTAGGCTTGGGGGGGGGGGGGTGCCATTGCCAGAGTAGGCATGGGGGGGGGGTGGCATTGCCAGAGTAGGCATGGGGGGGGGGTGGCATTGCCAGAGTAGGCATGGGGGGGGGGTGCCATTGCCAGAGTAGGCATGGGGGGGGGGGGTGCCATTGCCAGAGTAGGCATGGGGGGGGGGGGGTGCCATTGCCAGAGTAGGCATGGGGGGGGGGGGGTGCCATTGCCAGGGTAGGCAAGGGGGGGTGCCATTGCCAGGGTAGGCATGGGGGGGGTGCCATTGCCGGGGTAGACATGGGGTGGGTGCCATTGCCAGAGTAGGCATGGGGGGGGGGGGGGGTGCCATTGCCAGAGTAGGCATGGGGGGGAGGGGGGGTGCCATTGCCAGGGTAGGCATGGGGGGGAGGGGGGGTGCCATTGCCAGGGTAGGCATGGGGAGGGGGGTGCCATTGCCAGAGTAGGCATGGGGGGGGGTGCCATTGCCAGGGTAGGCATGGGGGGGAGGGGGGGTGCCATTGCCAGGGTAGGCATGGGGAGGGGGGGTGCCATTGCCAGGGTAGGCATGGGGGGGAGGGGGGGTGCCATTGCCAGGGTAGGCATGGGGGGGAGGGGGGGTGCCATTGCCAGGGTAGGCATGGGGAGGGGGGTGCCATTGCCAGGGTAGGCATGGGGGGGAGGGGGGGTGCCATTGCCAGGGTAGGCATGGGGAGGGGGGTGCCATTGCCAGAGTAGGCATGGGGGGGGGTGCCATTGCCAGAGTAGGCGGGGGGGGATGCCATTGCCAGGGTAAGCATGGGGGGGGGTGCCATTGCCAGAGTGGGGGTGGGGGGTTGTGCCATTGCCAGAGTAGGCGGGGGGGGGGGGGGGGGAAGGGGGTGCCATTGCCAGAGTAGGCGGGGGGGGGGGGGGGAAGGGGGTGCCATTGCCAGAGTAGGCGGGGGGGGGGGGAAGGGGGTGCCATTGCCAGAGTAGGCGGGGGGTGCCATTGCCAGAGTAGGCATGGGGGATGCCATTGCCAGGGTAGGCTTGGGGGGGGTGCCATTGCCAGGGTAGGCTTCGGGGGGGTGCCATTGCCAGAGTAGGCATGGGGGAGTTGCCATTGCGAGAGTAGGCATGGGGGGGGTGCCATTGCCAGAGTAGGCATGGGGGAGTTGCCATTGCCAGAGTAGGCATGGGGGGGTGCCATTGCCAGAGTAGGCATGGGGGGGGGGGGGTGCCATTGCCAGAGTAGGCATGGGGGGGGTGCCATTGCCAGAGTAGGCATGGGGGGGGTGCCATTGCCAGAGTAGGCATGGGGGGGGTGCCATTGCCAGGGTAGGCATGGGGGGGGTGCCACTGCCAGGGTAGGCATGGGGGGGGTGCCATTGCCAGTGTAGGCATGGGGGGGGTGCCATTGCCAGTGTAGGCATGGGGGGGGTGCCATTGCCAGGGTAGGCATCGGGGGGGGGGGGGTGCCATTGCCAGGGTAGGCATGGGGGGGGGGGGTGCCATTGCCAGAGTAGGCATGGGGGGGGGGTGCCATTGCCAAAGTAGGCATGGGGGGGGGGGGTGCCATTGCCAGAGTAGGCATGGGGGGGGGGGGTGCCATTGCCAGAGTAGGCATGGGGGGGGGGGGGGGAAGGGGGTGCCATTGCCAGAGTAGGCGGGGGGGGGTGTGCCATTGCCAGAGTAGGCGGGGGGGGGGGGGGAAGGGGGTGCCATTGCCAGAGTAGGCATGGGGGGGGTGCCATTGCCAGAGTAGGCATGGGGGGGGGGGGGGGGTGCCATTGCCAGAGTAGGCATGGGGGGGGTGCCATTGCCAGAGTAGGCATGGGGGGGGGGGGTGCCATTGCCAGGGTAGGCAAGGGGGGGTGCCATTGCCAGGGTAGGCATGGGGGGGGTGCCATTGCCAGGGTAGACATGGGGTGGGTGCCATTGCCAGAGTAGGCATGGGGGGGGGGGGGTGCCATTGCCAGGGTAGGCATGGGGGGGGTGCCATTGCCAGGGTAGGCATGGGGGGGGTGCCATTGCCAGGGTAGGCATTTGGGGGGTGCCACTGCCAGGGTAGGCATGGGGGGGGGTGCCACTGCCAGGGTAGGCATGGGGGGGGTGCCATTGCCGGAGTAGGCATGGGGGGGGTGCCATTCCTTGGGTAGGCATGGGGGGGGTGCCATTCCTTGGGTAGGCATGGGGGGGGTGCCATTCCTTGGGTAGGCATGGGGGGGGTGCCATTCCTTGGGTAGGCATGGGGGGGGTGCCATTCCTTGGGTAGGCATGGGAGGGGTGCCATTCCTTGGGTAGGCTTGGGGGGGGGTGCCATTGCCAGGGTAGGCATGGGGGGGGGGTGCCATTGCCAGGGTAGGCATGGGGGGGGGGTGTCATTGCCAGGGTAGGCATGGGGGGGGGGTGCCATTGCCAGGGTAGGCATGGGGGGGGTGCCATTGCCAGAGTAGGCATGGGGGGGTGCCATTGCCAGAGTAGGCATGGGGAGGTGCCATTGCCAGAGTAGGTGGGGGGGCAGGGTGCCATTGCCAGAGTAGGCATGGGGGGGGGTGCCATTGCCAGAGTAGGCATGGGGGGGGGTGCCATTGCCAGAGTAGGCATGGGGGGGGGTGCCATTGCCAGAGTAGGCGGGGGGGGGTGCCATTGCCAGGGTAGGCATGGGGGAGGTGCCTTTGCCAGGGTAGGCATGGGGGGGGTGCCATTGCCAGAGTAGGTGGTGGGGCAGGGTGCCATTGCCAGGGTAGGCATGGGAGGGATGCCATTGCCAGGGCAGGCATGGGGCGGTGCCATTGCCAGAGCAGGCATGGGGGGTGTGCCATTGCCAGGGCAGGCATGGGGGGGGTGCCATTGCCAGGGCAGGCATGGGGGGGGTGCCATTGCCAGGGCAGGCATGGGGGGGGTGCCATTGCCAGGGTAGGCATGGGGGGGGTGCCATTGCCAGGGTAGGCATGGGGGGGGTGCCATTGCCAGAGTAGGTGGTGGGGCAGGGTGCCATTGCCAGAGTAGGCATGGGGGGGTGCCATTGCCAGAGTAGGTGGGGGGGCAGGGTGCCATTGTCAGAGTAGGCATGGGGGGGGTGCCATTGCCAGGGTAGGCATGGGGGGGGTGCCATTGCCAGGGTAGGCATGGGGGGGGTGCCATTGCCAGGGTAGGCATGGGGGGGGTGCCATTGCCAGAGTAGGTATAGAGGGGGTGTAATTCTTGCCTGTAGCAGGGAAAGCAGAGTGTGTGTTGTTCAGGCCTTTGTTCTTGCACCAATGAGCACAGGGAAACTGCAGCCTGACCCACCAATGCTTTTAGAATGAAAATTGCCCGGGAATGCTTTGTGCCAAATGGAAACAGAAGTATGACAGAGTGAGAAAGAGCAACTCGTCCTGACAGGGAACATCTTGAAGCATCAGCAGCTGTGCAGGAAAGCCTGGAGTGGCAGCAGCCAGGCAGGAATCCTTTCTGGTGGCTTTAGGTTGGGTGTGACAGGTGTGGCAGCTCCTGTCAGCGATGGTTGGATGTCTTTGCAGCCCCAAGCAAACAGGCAGCAGTGTGTGCGCTGGAGCCACAACAACTGCAGCCATTCCCAGCAGGGAAAACTCATCCGGAGAATGAAGAACAGCTAAAACAAGACCTCAAGCCAAACTGCTTTTTAAAAATTGTTGCCTTTTGCATAATTAGGTGATGCTTTGAAAAGAACCTGGTAAATAATGAGAAGCTGATTCACCCTGAGATAATTTTTGCCACAGTCTTGATTCTGAGTTATCGTCAGAAACACACGAAGAGCAGAAAGGTGTTAGAAATCTCCCAGCTTGAATTTATTATCTTCAAAAGCAATGGGTGGATCACATCTTGAAAGCCTCATATATTTTATTTCTAAAGAGTGTCTCAATTTTTCCACACAGCAGCTGTTGCTGGGAACATCTGGAACTTGATATGAAGCTGAGGCAAGTGTAAATCATTCCCATATTGTCTATAGGCAAGCAACTGTGCCACTGAAAAGTTAATGACAAACAAACTAAATGCATTATAGTCATCAATGGTGTTTTCATCTCCTTAGGGTTTCTTTCCAAACCTCTAAATTACACTCTGGTTGAAAATGTTATGGCTCAGGGTGGGGAAACAGAACCACAGCAACACGGAAACAAAGTTTGACAATGTGAATACAATTAGATTTTTCAAGTGGTGAAAGGAAATATTGCCTGCATCAACCTTAAGGTTTTGTGAGGCACATTAGTTGGGGGATGTAAAAGTTGTCTGTATGCAAAGTCTTGGTGCCTTTCTGGAGTTTGCAGACAGTGGTAGATTCAGCCAGTTTTTCCTCTTGCCCTTGGCACCAGCTGGTGCCATATGCCTGAACCACTCAAAGTTATCTAGTCAGCTGACATTTATAATGGTATTTATAACATTCATAATGTGGTATCTCATCAGTCAAGAAGGGGTCTGTATTCTTGCTATTTTGTCTGTCATAAGATGAAGAGATTGTGGTGGAGCCAGGGCAAAGTAATCGTTTAAATGAAGACCTCCGTGGATTTCCTGAGCAAGAACTTCACTCAGGTTTTGCTCTGTAAGGCTCCTTGTGCATAATGTAGACTTGATCCACACAGTGTGTCACAGAAGAGATGTCACTCTTACATCACAAAATGTTTGCAGAAATTAATAATATTTGCTACTCATGAAATAGTATTCCAGTAGGCATTTGACAGGGTCATTCTACTTTAGCTATAGTTGCTTGCCTCTATCACAATTTCTTTGAAGTTTGTTGTTTTTATTTTTTTTTTCAGCTGGCAAACCTTGTTAGTGTTTCAGCAGGTACCATTTCTCTGAAGCTTTCTGGTAACAGTCATGGCAGGTGATTTTAAGGTCTCGGCTTTTTGGAGAATTGTGAATGTTGAAGTAGAAATGTTTAATTTGGACGAGGAGGTGGTGTAAAGCTGAGTTGTGTGTAGATGATGTGCTGTTCTCACCTTTGCTGCTGCTGTGCTGTCACCTCACTTTCTCACAAATCCTGACTGGGACTATGAGAAAAGAAACAGCTTCTATTTCAGAAGTCAAACCGCAAATTTGTGTGTTTGTTACACCTCAACTTGTTGCAAAAGAGGAAAAAGCAGTGCATTTAGATGTCTTTTGAAGAAGTGTGCACCTTCCCTTTGTTTGTAATGTCCAAGGATTGCTAAGGGAGATGCTCTGGAATGCCGGTGTTACAAGTTACCCGGTTAGTGCTGCCCTTTACCTTGGTGGCAGACTCAGCTTTGGTTTCTGGTGGAACTTGGGGGTTGTGGCAGTTGCTTGCAGTGTGTGACAGCCCAGTGAAGGTAACTCAGCTGTCACTGGGTGACCTGGCCAGGTCACTGAGAGCAGGATGGGGTTTGCCCCAGAGAGAGAGCAGAGCTGGTTCAGAAGTGCTGCCTCCCAGCTCACTGCTCTGCACAGGGCAGTCCCTGATTCCCTTCTCTCCCCTTTAGCTTCTCTTCTCTCACTCCCAGACCTACTGCACTCATGCTCTAACCTGGCTATAAAGCTCAAAATAGTTTTACTCTGTCTCCAAAATGAAACTTTTGCTGTAACAGATAAAGAACCGCTGCACTGTTCAGCCCCTTATCAAATATCATCCAAGGCTCCCACCTGTCTGTACAGAAAAAAACATGAATGACCTTTTATTTCAGCTCCCTCAGCTACTCAGTGCCCTGAGGGAGGTGCCAGTGGGCAGGAATCCCACCTGGTCATTTGTGCACATAGTCATATAATCCTGAAATCAGTGTTCACATCAGTGAAGATAGTTACAAAAAGATTCTCTTCTTTGGTTTAACTTCTGTAGGCTGAGCCTTCTGATATAGCCTTTTAAAGTAATATAAGGAGAGATTGTATCAGTGTAATTTTTGATGAGGTTTCCATTAAAGTGTCTGCTTCAAATATGCCCAGGAAACTCTGCCCAGGCTGCTCTGAGTGTCTCTGCCTTAGCCCCATTGTCACCAGGACTTCAGGAAATGATGAGCTCAGGCAAAATGGGCTCTACAAGTGGTTATCTCAATTTTCTGGTTCAGCAAATAACGTTGCTCTGGAGGTTTGATGGTTTACTGTAATACAATGTAAAATCTAATGGTGTGGAGAATATTGGTGAGCAGCTAAAGGCCAAACTCATGGAGCTGTTTGAGCTAATTCAGGGGTGATATTTGGAGGTTGGAATATCCTTTTCTGCATCCAGGACTTAAATAGAAATGCCATAAATCAATCTGAAAAGGAGTTGATGTGGCATGCAGAGTATGAAGTGCTGCATTTCTCTGGTAGCCATAAACAGTTTCTTCTTGTTGGCCCCAGTGATAATATTTGAAAGGTTTTGATGCTTCACTGTTGTGCTCTTGATGACTTTCATGGACATTGACTGATGAAGCTTCAATATTTTGGCATGGAGTAGAAGGTGTTTGCAGGGTGAAGACAGTTTCAGAGCTGAGTTTTCTAAGGGTTTCTTGTGCTAGACCATGTAAAAAGATGTAACTGGAAGGACTTGCTTTTACCAAAGTCATAAACAGTAATTAGAATAGGCATTTAGATATGAAATTGAAACCATGCAAATAAAAAAAACCCAAACAAACACACAATACCTACTGATAAAAGCAGTCTGAATGTCAGAATAATCTTCTATAATCCAGTGAATCTTGGCCAGTTCACACATCTCTGAGAGCTCTTTACAAATGACTGTGGTTTGAGGTACATTTTACCTCAACTGAACAAAAAATAGGGTTTTTCTTAAGCCATTCATTTCAACACTGCAAGCACCCACCTGGTGCTGAACAGTCAACTGAAAGTGTTGCCTTTGTGTTGCATTCAGACAGTCCAAGGGTAACCCTGAAAGTTTCCTTTGAGGTTTCTCATTGGTTTGCTTTATTCCCAAGTGTCTATCCCTTTCTGCCTGGTGCTTTCCCTCTGTTCCCCTTTCCTTTTCTCTTTCCCCCTGGTTCCCTGGGGAGATTGGGCTCATGGTGGATAAATGATTCACACAAGTAGCCAGGAATGAAAGGTCTGGGAGTCCAACACAGCAGCCTGACCCACTGGGTGCTTTCAAACTCCCTTTTTCCTCTTGCCATGGCACAGCTCTCTGCCAGTTTGGCCCTCTCAGCTTGATGTTGCCAGGGTACAATCAGGGAGCTTTTCTCAGAGGATCCCAGGCAACCAATGACTGGGTGTACAGTATGAATTATTAAGGAACAAGCAAACAATAAAGCCTCCAGGAAGGTTACTTTGACTGAAATGCAAGTGGTTTTTAGTTTTAATAATAGAAAACCAATTTGAAGTGTTAACACTGACTTGAGCTTACAGTTCAGAGACAAACAATTGAAAGAAATTTTGCATAGCACGATGATGGGGGTTTTTTTGTTTGCCTGGGAAAACCAGTCAATTAATTTATATTCATCAAAAGAAGCTTTATGCAATGAGGTGTGTTATCACAAGCCTCAAAGTCCAAATTACATCCTTTTACAGTGTCTTCCTGAACCTGAAGAAGAAAAATGCATACAATTGGTTTTGTTTCTTTTATCTCTCAAGATGCCAGTTGCTGTGACAGGAAAGAATTAGATTATTGTGCACTGAATGGAAAAGAGGATGAAGAAGATTAGATCCTAAGTCTCAAATGGAACTCCCCAAAATTGAACAACCCATTAAAAGAAGTGATCTAATTAATAATTGTCTCCTTCTACCTCCCACCATCCTCAAATGCTCCTAAACAAGGACTGCACATTCCTTACTCTCCCTGTATTCCTTGCTCATGCTGCCCATCCCCTTCTCTGAGGAAGACAACAGGATTTGGGGTTCAGGGCTGCTTATCTAAATGAGAACTGCATCAGGTCTTGGGAAACTAAATTAATTGGGTGAGCAAGGACAAGGGGGAGCAGAAAGTTTAAAAAGAAGGTAGATATAAAAAGAAACACCATTCAGACTCAGATCTGTGTCTCAAGTGATGTCAAGGTGACCCTCAAGGTTTTTCCAGGAGCCTGAAGGGCTCAAAATGGCATAAGCACAGGATGTGTTAATTCCCTGTTGCAGTTTCAAGACTTGCTTTTGGGTCTGAATAGGGAAATTCTTTCTGCTTGGTGCTCTTGGGCTTTTCTGCAATGTCTGAAGCTCAAAGAGGATAATAATATTTTATAAATTCAACTTAAAGTATCTTCATATCCCAAGCTTTTTTTGTGGTTCCAGAAGTGCCATGTGCAAGTCTTTCTGTGTAATAATACAGTGAGGGTTTTGGCAGACACAAATAGGTATTATACACTTTGTTTAAGAGATGATTGTGAGTAGATGCACACACTGTTTATATGTGACCACTTAAATTCATTTTACTTGTACTAAGCAAGTTGTTTTTTCTAAGAATTTGTTTTCCTATATGCATGAATACATTATTTTATTTTAAAAAAAGAATCTAACTTATAGCCTGGCAATATTTACTGAAAACTGTGGATTCTTTTATGTTCTGGGAGTAATTAATGAGATCAGGAAAAGTTCTTCAAATAATTTCAGAGAAGAATGAAAGTTTCAGGAAAAAAAAAGAAAGAAAAAAGAACAGCTAAGCAAGTCCTGGAACATAGGCATGAATTTGTACATTAGAGTGAAAAATAGTTGTTCCTTCCCTTCCCAAAATGGTGAATGATCCTGGGAATAATGATAAGGGAATGGCATGGGGGAATTAGGGAAGCTGGAAGTTACATGCAGCTTCTGATTTAGGCACAGCAGAGTCTTCTCTTCTGCTTTCCAGGCCCTTGTTGTTCAAATCTTTTTTTGAGACTCCTTTTAGGGCAGAACCAGGTACCTTTGAAGGTCCTTTCCAGCCCAAACCATTCTATAATTGTATGACTCTCTAATTTTCATTAAAGGATGATGCTGCATGGAAGTATTTCATAGAATCATAGGATGTGAAGGGTTGGGAGGGGACCTTGAACACCATCTGGTGCCAACCTCCCTGCCATGGGAAGGGAACCTCCCACTAGTCAGAGTTGCTCAAGGCCTTATCCAGTCTGACCTATAGATTGGATAATTTGGTTTAGGTGGAAGAGAGATAAGTCTTTAAGGATAATGATAAGAGGCTTGGATTCTTCCCTAGGTGGAGAGGCAGTGACTTCTTTTGGTCTTGACACAACTAAGCAGATTTGTTTGAGAGTTAGAAATGGAAATAGGACTAACACCCAAACCCCTTTGCAAGAAATGTCACCATTCCATTCTAAATATTAGAAGAGTTCACTTTGCCTTTCTCACTGTGCAGAACTGTGTGAGCTCAGACTCTTCTCACTTGCCAGCTCTGTGCTTGCAGTGTCAGCTCTGATCCTGTCCTGCCTCTTGGAAGAAGCTGCCAAAGACAATGAATCTTCTCTTGCATCACTTTAGGCAGAGAATAAACATGTGGTAACACAGCCAGAGCAGGTGTGAGAATGGCAAAGCAGCCATCTCTGCCCATCGTCTTTTACCTGGTTTTGGAAGAAAAGGAGTCCATGTTTTGAAGCATTATTGGTAATCACTACTTTGAACAGAGGGAGCTGATGAAATGGCAGGAACCAAAATGGTATAATCTGCAGTCAGCTGGTTGTGGAAGGCAGAGAAAGACACTTTGCAGTTAATGGGGTGCTTTGGTTTGCTCCATCCAAGTCTCAGAGTAGTTTACAGGCAGAAAACAGAGCAGTTTGTTTGTTGCTTGTTTGATAGGAATTTTTTTCTTACCCTCAGGCCTCTCTCTTTAGGCAGCCCCTTGACATAAATTAGGCCATTTATGGATGTTTGACTTTATTCAGCATGAGTTAAAGTGGCAGATTCTGAGCCCATGTAGGATTTTCACAGTTTGTTCTCTGTTATACCTTACTTGTACCTAATACTGGGGAAAATCTTTCAGGAAGGAGCCTTAATGAATCAAAATTACACTGTTTTAAGATATATAAGATTAAAGCAGAGACAGTCTTTTAACTACATTTTATGGTTATCCCACTAGATCATAAAATATATAATACTCTGAAACAGATGATGTTGCAAACACAACAACAAAGTCGCACAAAAAAAGGATAATTTTGGGACTTGGAACACATAATATAGTGCAATATAAATGCACTTGTTATTTATCTCATTGATGTTCCTACATAGTATAAAAGATTGATGATATTTAATCATTGAAATTACATAGTATAAAAGATTGATGATATTTAATCATCAAAATCCAGGAAATTAGGTTTGAAACATAATTTTGTAAGTATGAAAACAGGGCAACAAAAAAGTTTTGTGTTTTGTTGTTTGCCTAATCAGCATTTGGGAAAACAAATGCATGAGCCCCCAAGGAATTCTGTTGCACTTGCAACTCTGAAGCACAGGCAGCATGAAAGACACACCAGTGGATTCAGGAGCAGCTGGAACATCTGCTGTTGTCAGTGTCTAAGAGCTTGTTTACCTCCAGCTTATCCCCAAAAGGAGTTTCTATGGATTGAGGAAAAAAATTTACCTTTTCCAGTTTTCTTGACACCAGAAAATATGTTAGAACTGGGCATGAAGGGAGGTTACAGATCAGTGACCCCTCAGAGAGGTCTGAATAAAGTGAAGGTTCAGAAGTGATGAGACTCAACAAGGATCATTGAAGTTACTAAGCAGGTGGTAGTTGGAATCAGGGCTTCCAGTGAGCTCTTCAGGTGGGATCTCACTTCATGTGTCGTGAAATAAGAGTGTTTCTCTCTCCTTTTCTTCACTCACCCTCCATTGGAATCAGATCTTCCAGTGAGCTCTTCAGGTGGGATCTCACATCATGTGCAGTGAAATAAAAGTGCGTTTCTCCTTTTCTTCACTCACCCTCCACTGGAATCAGGTCTCCCAGTGAGCTCTTGAGGAGGGATCTCAGATCATGTACAGTCAAACAGAAGAATGTTTCTCCCTCCTTTTCTTCACTCACCCTCCATCTTCAGCATCATGGCTCGGAACTCCTTGATTTTGTAGCACAGAAAATAAGTGTCAAGAACTGTTCTTAATGTGAGAGAGAATAGCAAGACCTTTCTTTCAGCTTAGAGTCTGTGTTCAGGTCTTTCCTTTCTGGTCCATTTTCCAGCCCCTTGCTCTGTGCCTGCACCCAAAGGCTGCCCCTGCCTCTTCCCATGTGCTTGAGTGGAATGAAGATGAACAGTGGAAATAATTGAGCTCCATAAGGAACAAATCTCTGTTATTTCTCCTTCCTTTTGACTCTCCTCCTGAAATCAGCCCTTCTCCAAGCAGTATCTCAGGGAATGAACAGATTGTTGAATTTTGATGTACATTGCAAGCATTTGCCAAGGTCCACACCGTCCAAAAAGGGATCACAGTGTGTAAATACCAGCCCTGCACAGCTCAATCTCCCAAGGACAGCCTTGGTTTCTGGGGAAATGATGGACTCAGATGAATGATTTCTAGATTAGTTGAGAGGTGTAGCTGTGGATAATTTACAAGCAGTTTTTTGGGGGCAGCACTGAGTTTTACCAAGACTATAGTGTTTCCCATTAGTAATTTATTGCAGACAGACCTTTGTCCTTTGCAGGCACTTGGAGACACCTGATTCTCCCCTTGTAAGAGAAATTAATAATTTTTAATTAAAGCATGGCTGTGCAACACCAAGTATACTATAAGCAGTTTCTAATTAAGGAAAATGTGTACATCAGTGTGAACTGGAAGTTTCCCATTTATGTGTTGGACTTACAGTCCTGTGAGAGACCAGCAGTGTTGCTGAGAGTTGGCAAACTGGCTGCTTGGACTGTAAGGCCCAAAAAGCTTTAATGATAAGCTATTGTGATTTAGTGATTTTATTAAAAAAAAACAACTGCCAAAACACACAGCCCCCTTTATCCCCTCAAAAGGAATCCAAAAATATCTCCCCTCAAAACAAACAAACAAAGAAACAAAAAAAAACACCTTAATTTTATGTACAACTAGAGAAAATTCTATAATTTGAGGTTCCAGGTGAAGTTTGTGTGGCACTTCCTTTTGCCCTACATACCTTAAGTTCTGCATCTTGGGTATTTCAAAAATACTGCAAACTAGTTTCAGCAGAAAGCCACAACTGAAAGAGAGAAGCTTTTAGAAATAAAGGGCTTCAGTGATCTAATAAGAAAGTAGGATCTGTAAAACATCCAGTGACTCGAAGGCACCCTGTGCATTAATGTGCCATAATCAGATTATTTCCCCACTAAGCCTTTCAACAACCACATCAGGCCCACAATGAGATGTCTGTACAAAGGAAATCCAGTTGGTCTCCTTAGGGCCACTACATAGTAAAAGAATCTGACCCACCAGATTTATTTTCTTTAATGTGTGCACTCACTTTCATCTCCTTGTTGTTGGGATTATTTCTTTTCAATTTTTGAAGGTGTTTGAAAAGTTTTTTGGAAAGCTGAGGCAAATGTTAGGAGTTTGGAAGAGCACATAAAAGAAGAGCCTTTTGGTATTTCTTCACAGTTTGGTTGCATGAAATAAAATGCCAAAGATCAGACAAAGGAAAAAAAAAAGAAAGCAAAAAGGTACAATTGTTGTGTTGCCCTTTTTTTCCAGTATTTGTGTGAACTGGTTCCATCCAAAGGTTCTCCCCTGCTGCATAGTGATGTACAAAGGGTTGGAGTGCACAGTCACTGCAAGATTCTGATGTGCTTATTGAAAAAACAGGGGTGCCATCACTGGTCGGCCCTGAATGACTTTGGAAAAGACTCCAATAATCAGAATTTGTGTTAAAGTAGAAATGAACATTCTCTCTGCTGCACATAAATTGAATGTAGCCCAGAGTGCAAACTCACCTGCATTTAGTAGGAATCTCAATGCTGTAACACCCTGCCTTCTTTTGCAGGAACTTCTTGTGGTTTCTAATTGTACTTCATGGACTATTTATCCACGTTACGATCTGTTGTCTTCAAAACAACTCTGAAAATGTGTGACTTCAAAGCAGGTTGTTCCTAGTTTTATTTTGCACACACAAAAAATCAGCCTGTGCTTTGGGGCTTGAAAATTATTTTGTGGTTGATAGAAAAAAGGGAGAATGGAGAATTGCAAGGAGAAATATCTTCTCCCGCTGTTTCTTGGGTATTATCCATCTTAGATTGACTACTTTTTATTTTAATCTCTCCATCCTGTCCAGTGGAGAAGCAGAACTTGCATGTGGCACACAGTGGAAATAGAATAATTAAATTTTCTCCTTATTGAGCTGGAGAGGCAGCTGTAAAATAGAAATATTTTTACAGTTACAGAAAGCACAAAGGTATTTTCCCAGTTTCTCTACACATGGAAGAGATTTTTCCAAGCATGGTTCACGTGTCTTTGGGACAAATATATGAAACAGATTTTATTGTGTAACTTGACACATCTGCAGCCAGTGTGAATTCAGATGTAAATCCTGGCCTGGCCTCTCAGAGGTCTGTATAGTTACACACAGCAAAAGGGGCTTAAAATTATTTAACATATTTAGGCAGCACCACCATATGTCAAAAGATATGTCCTGTACTAGGTTAGGTGTTCTTAAATGCTTTATCAATTTTATTTTCCATTTGGTAATTTAATATCTGCCCTTTCCTCCCCAAGTTCTTTGAGCGTTTCCATGGAACTAAATTAAATTTCCACGTTCTGCTGTTTTCTCTCATTTTTGTTTATTGTATGATGGCGAGATAAATAAGATGCCTTGTAAATATAATAATTCCTCTTCCTTTATGATCAGAAGATGTTTTATGTAAGAGTTGCAAGGCTTCCAGTTGCTCAGGCTGAGTGGCTCTCTGAGAGAAGGACACAAGAAAAGGCAGGGAATGGTCTGTTGTCCTGGACAACAACTTGGGGCTTGGAATGTCTTTTTTGCTGTGAGATTCTTGCCCCACCTGTGTCTGTGACCCAAAGCAGCTCTGCAGAGCATGGAGAGGACCTTCAAAGGCTTTTTACTTGCTTTTTCTCTCTGTTATGTACCAAAGGGATGCCTGTGGTGGGTGTTTTGGGTGGGAGACTGAGCTTTCTGATTCCCCCTCATCCAGGAGAGTCCTGAGGAACGAGCATTTGTCAGGACCACCCAATCAATTCAGAGCAAAAATAATTGTTGTGACCTTTGGAATGGACCAGTATTACAGCAGAGAGGAAGAGTGGCCTCCAAAGGTGCATGTATGGATTACCTGGCTGTATCATTGCTAGATTGTGTGGGAACCTGTATATCACCAATAGTGATCAGCAAGAATTTGGCTGTGTTTGGAACCTGCTGCTCAGCTGCAGGCACTCTGGGTTTAGTTCCTGATCTGTTGACTCAATACCTGCAAGTGGCTTTCTCCTGTCCATATGGAGATTTTCCTTCTGTGCTCCAACATGGGTCATACTCAGGAGACTTATGAGGGCAAATTCCATCATGTTATCATTGCAGTTGAGCCACTTGTGTGGCAAAAGCAAGTGGGTGTCAGTCT
Source organism: Pithys albifrons albifrons (assembly GCF_047495875.1). NCBI lineage: Eukaryota > Metazoa > Chordata > Aves > Passeriformes > Thamnophilidae > Pithys > Pithys albifrons. The sequence continues at coordinate 54,943,363 of NC_092464.1, forward strand.
GCAACTGGTTAGTCAGACACAACAGGGGGGTGACAGCTTTAAAGCAGTTCAGTAGTAGCTCCTACTAATGATTCTAAGTCCTGTGGGGAGAGGCTGAGGGAGCTGGGGGTGTTCAGCCTGGAGAAGAGGAGGCTCAGAGGTGACCTCAGCACTGTCTGGAACTGCCTGAAGGGAAGTTCTGGCCAGGTGGGGGTTGGTCTCTTCTCCCAGGCACTCAGCAATAGGACAAGGGGGCACGATGGGCTCAAGCTCTGCCAGGGGAAATTGAAGTTGGAGAGCAGAAAAAAATTCTTTGCAGAGAGAGTGCTCAGGCATTGGAATGGGCTGCCCAGAGAGGGGGTGGATTCCCCATCCCTGGAGGTTTTTAACCTGAGCTTGGCCGTGGCACTGAGTGCCATGATCTGGTAAAGGGACTGGAGTTGGACCAAGGGTTGGACTTGATGATCTGGGAGGTCTTTTCCAACCCAATCCATTCTATGATTCTATGAACTCTTGGCTGAAGATCTACCTTCTGGTCATGCAGAAAGTGCTCTGTCCAAGAGTCATTCATAAATTGAGTTGGAAGAGTTATTGCTGGTGTTAAGGAGGTTTTCTTGTTCCTCACTGCCACATTTTTTTGTTTAGGGGGGAATGTTATTTTAGCAAATTATTTGAAGACATTTTTAAATCAATCAGGACTTTTGGAAGGGGCCTTTGGTGCATACAGAAGCTGAACTATGTGTATTTTCTTTGGTGTTTTTTATTTTGTTTGGTTTGGGTTGTGGGTTTTTTTGTTTGTTTGGGGGTTTTTTGGCATTAAGGTTATTGAGTAGTGGGCAAATGATGAGCCACTGACGGCAAGAAATGACCCCAAGCACTCTGTGCACCCAAGGGAGACGAAGGCACCAAAGGTGTTTATTAAGGCACTGCACAGGTATTTATAGGGCTCTGCAGGGAAGGTTCCAGAACCTTCCCTGGATGAAAGCAGGGGCGGAGTCTGTAACTAAGCAACCGGGTAGCCAATGAGGAACGACTTGTCAAAGGCGGGAACGAGAGCCAATCAGAAGAGAGAGTCGTGGGCAGAGGCGGGAAAAGTGCTGTGTGGGGAAGGCAAGATGGCGGACGGGCAGAGGGAATAACGTGAGGGGAAACTGTGAGGGGGTAACAATAAACTTTCAAAAAGGAAGAAGTATAGACTGAGTGAAACAAGTCTAAACTACATTTCAACCACAAAAGACTCTCATTCTTGTCCAGTGGGCTCCACATCACCGTTGTCTTTGTAAGTCCATTTTTTGTGGTGTTGTTTCCAGTTGTAGTTTGTACATTCTCCCGCAGGCAGAAAAAGTGCTAAAACAGAAGTCTTGGTTACCTCAGAGTCTTGCCTGTAGAATCTTCCCCTCTAGCATTTTCTAGAACTGCCTGAAGGGAAGTTCTGGCCAGGTGGGGGTTGGTCTCTTCTCCCAGGCACTCAGCAATAGGACAAGGGGGCACGATGGGCTCAAGCTCTGCCAGGGGAAATTGAAGTTGGAGAGCAGAAAAAAATTCTTTGCAGAGAGAGTGCTCAACATTGGAATGGGCTGCCCAGAGAGGGGGTGGATTCCCCATCCCTGGGGGATTTTAAGGTGAGCTTGGCCGTGGCACTGAGTGCCATGATCTGGTAAAGGGACTGGAGTTGGACCAAGGGTTGGACTTGATGATCTGGGAGGTCTTTTCCAACCCAATCCATTCTGTGATTCTCTGAAGCTCTGTGAGCTGAAGGTTCAAGTATTTATTTCAGACTTTGGAAGACTGTCTCAGAAACCATGACCTAAGTGGACATGAGTGTAAATAACTCCCCTCCTTCACCCCTGTGTGTCCATGTGGGGCAGTGAAACAGGGTGTGTGGCAAAGCTGGAAGTGCCCCCAGGCACTGAACTGGGTCTCAAAGGTGACTGTCGTGTGACACCTGTGCCCCTTCCAGCCAGATCCTCACAGCAAGAAGTTATTCCTTTGCAACTATCCAATGATCAGTAACAGAAGAGGTGCCCATAAAAGATAATTCTGATGTGTTTTGGTATCCTGAGCACCTACAAATTGTGGATTAAATTAGCATTTTCCTCCCCGGTCCCGTATTCCTCCCAAATCCCTCAGAATGAAGGCATGTACAGGAAGTATAAATATTGGTGTTAAAAATTACCTGTTGCTGGAGAGAGGTCTTATCATAAGATTTTAATTAATTCTTATCTGAGTTAAGAGATAATTAGAAAGTAATTGTGTTCTGGTAAAGTATCCATTGTGTGATTTCTCATCTAACATGTGGCTTTCAGAGCAATGTTGTGAGTCACAAGAATCCCTCTGATTTATTTTTTGTGCTTGTTTGTGGGCAGGCATGGCACCAGGATAAATTTGAATATGTATTTGGAATCCAAGAAAAAGAAAATCTAAATTAAATACCCTTTGTCAAATGAATTTATATAGCTTGAGAAAATAGGCAAGGTTTTGTGCCCCATATGCCTTATTGCTTTTCTCCATTTCTTTTTTTTTTAAACAAACAAAAATCTGCTTCTTTAACTGAAAATTGTAGTGAATCAAGTGAATGACAAAGTTTCTGTTTAATGAGGGATGAATAGATTTCTCCTTTTTTTTTTCTTGCCAAGGAGTTAATTACTACATTGGTCTGGTTTGTCTTTAAGAGTTTTGCTCCCAAAAGCATCCTGTTAAAAAATAGTTGGTTTGTTTGTTTGTTTTCTTCATCTGAGAGAATAGTAAGTTCTGTGGGAAAGATGAAAGTAGCAAGAAATGTTTTTTTTAACATTTCTAGTTGTTCACTTGTTTTCAGCATGGAGTTGCATTTATTTCTTCAGAGCTGCATGAATTCCAGAGGTGATTTTCTCCTGATTATTGCCATTTCTTTAATGTCTTTTGTATTTTCAAGGATTTTTTTAAAATTAATTAATATCTCAATGCCTTTTAGAGCATATAAAATGATACATCTGGTCCAGCTGGGCCAGGCTTCTATAAAGAACCAGCTCTTTAAGGTACTGAGCAGTGGTGGTGCAGGAGGCCAGCACAGAGTGAATTGCAGGCAGAATATCTTCCTCAAATCATGGTATTGTATTCTCAAGAATAGACTATGCACATGAATAGGTCTTGCCTTACTTGTCTGTTGACTATTCTTGACAAATCCCAGATTCCAGGGATTTAGGAAACATGCTGGTCCTTCCTAACCCTCTGGAAGCCACTGGAGCATCTTCAGGTTGAAGGACCTTTAAGATTGGGCACTAAACATTGGGGAATATTGGACAACATTATACACATTTGGCATAGTCTGAATTTCCTTCAATACAAAGGGAGTTTGTGGCAGCTGTGTTTGCCTTTGGAAGTGGAATACAAGGGTGATATTAATAATGTCTTGTAGAAACTGTGAAATGTCTCTGTGGGAAGACAGTGACAGAATCCCATGTTCTCCCAAAGAGGGGCCATAATGGCCATGGGTCAAACCTTCTATTAAATCAAAGGGTTTGTTCAGTTCAGCTCAGGATTTCTTACACTTATACCCCCACATCTTGAGGCTTGCTCAAGTGCCATCTCCTGTAGTTTTTCATCTCTTGTACAGAAAATCTAAATTATAAAGGTTTATCACTTGTTTCTCTTTCAATCTAATCCAGACTCGGTGCTTCCTGTTTCCCTGTGACAGCTTTGACTGTCCCACTGCAAAGCACAGGCATCATTGCAGTGCACAAAATTCAATTTCCTCCCCTCTTGTGCTGCTCCAGTGGCTCCTCTTAATTCTGTTAAGGAAAGCAAAAGAACCTTGTGAAGGATTACATAAACACAGACATTCCTTTCTCACTTGCTGTGACAACTGAATAGAGGAACCCTCACCCACAGGCTTTAGTTTAGTTTTTAATATTTAGAGGGATTTAGGGCTGTTGCACTGGGATACAAACATTTTTGTTGCAGGTCTATTAGTAAGCAATAATTATGACATTTCCAGTCACCCTCACTGTTTTGCCTTCAGGAAGAATATTTAAATCTCAAGGGAATATTAAAAAAATCCAATGGAAAAGTTTCAAATAATAATATTTTTGTTGGAAGGAGTACTGCAATTCCGATGGAAAGCATTTGAATAACATGAGGAAGAACTGGAAGAGCATTTGAAAGGAATTGCCTACTCACACTTTTAATGTAAACTTTGGATTAAATGTAAAAAGTTATATTCCAAATGAGTGTAGAAGGCAAAAATACTTCATAAGTAAATACTTGAACATCATCAAAAGTGAACATTCATCTTGAGATTCAAAATGGATTTTTAAAAAATCCTGTAAAATTCTTTTTTCTGAATATTTATCTTGTTGAATTTCTCATAGAAATTATATTTATAAGCAGTTATAATTACATCTAGGTCATCAAGACCTGTCAAGAGTTATCCAATTTACCATTTGTATTGTCTTTTAAACAACTCAGTGGGATTTTCATGCTCAATATTTATATATAGTATTTTGAAAAATGCAAGGAAATACTTGTCTAAGATAATACTCATGGAAATGCTTCTTTATAATAAGCTTTAAAAGTGAAACAAATGATTTCCCAGCATCAGGACCTTACCTGAAATTACTGATTTCTCCTGTCTTGGAATACTGAACGCAACATTCGTCTGTTTTTCTTTTTTAATTAGCATTTAAACTGTCTGGTTTATTCCCCACTTTGGAAAGTGCAACATAATTGGTGTTTATTTCTGCTGCTAAATCTCTTCATGCAGCTGATTGCCTTCCAGGAGAGGAATATCACCCAGGTGAACAGATAATAAACCCCAAAGTGTTGAGTCTGCAAGGAAAAAAAGCTGAAGGAATTCTGTCCCTGTGCATTGGAAGTGGGTTTGGAAACTCAGGAAGGGAAGGAGCAGAACCTTCTCTCTCTCCTCTGGTCAAAAGAGAGTTTTGCAACCCAGAGATCAAATTCATGGCATTGCCCAACCACAATTATTTTGATGTGGACAGTTTAATGAAGCTTTCCCATCCTTACATGTTAGTGAGCAATTGTGCTGTGCCCTCAGCCATCCTAAAATTCCATTTTCCTGCCTTAACTTTAGGCTGCTCATATCAGGCCCATGGGATTGTACCTGAGTGTTTATGTCATTACTTTGGTGGGTTTATTAGAATTTTAGCATTGTTTTCATGTAACTTTGTTCTTAATTTCTATCAAATCAAATCAAAATATTAATCCAGTTTTATACTTGATCCTTTTGGTCCTCATGTTTCACTTTTTTTAAATCAAGAAGAAAGATTAAATGGATTAAAGTACAGGGAATATCAAGCCAGTGTTTCATCCATCCTATTGGTCAGCCCTTTTCAGAGCCTTGTGCACCTGACTCTGCCATTTTAGAATGACAGTCTCTTTAACGTGGTGGATGGCACAGAATGTGTCAAATAATGCAAAACATCATAAGGTGGGTGTAAGATCAAGCTTACAAGAAAAAGAAAAAAATCAAAGAATTCCTTCATTTGCACATAAAGTAAATCACAGTTCTTCAATTGATCTTCTGCTTGAAGTTCTACTCAGCTGTCCTTTTGAACGTGCCTTATGGCCCAGAACACCTTTGGTTTAGATACAAGAGGCAGCTCTTCAACCTTCTGTTCTTCCTCTTCATTCTCCCTCTATGACCAATGTGGCCTTAGCACGTTCTCAGCTCCTTCCACCTCCAAAGGCTGAAGGGTGACCAGGTACTTCCAGCCAAAGCCACACCAGCAACTATTCCAAGAAGAAATTTGTCAAATCTAACATGATAATAAAGGTCAAGTTCCAAATTGCCAGAGGATTTTTTTTTTAGCATTGCTGACTTTATTAGTGAAGGCAAAGCCAGGAGTGTGAACTGGTTTGACCCTAGAAAAGTAGAATTAGAATTTGTGTTCTTGGTTCCTCATCCTGTTATTCCTCCAGACAATAATGCCTTTTTTGTTTCATGAAGGCTGATGGATTAGTGGTTCAGGGATGTGTATCTTAAGTCACTCCACACATTGTCAAAGTTCTGTTCTTAGGCACTTTTCCTCAATTTTCAAGTCCTCTTATCTGGAATTTGTTATGTAAGTTGAATCCAGCAACCTTTTTCAAACACCCCCTCCTACCTACACACCCATTAGTGGGATTAATGAGAATAGTTTGAATATCTCATGTTGGATAATTCTTTATAAAACTTAGATGCAGAAGTACTTTGATTATAGTTCTGTTTGCATTTTCTGGGGAGAAGAGTATTGCAATCAGAGATTATTTTCACTGTACTTACAACTTCGCACTCTGGAGTGGAAGAAGGCAATAGAACTGATATCAGATGATAAATATTTCAGAAATCTTCCCTCTGAATGGTTCTCCTGGCCCAGGGGAGTGCTGACGTTTCATCAGTGCTTATATAATATTTTCCTTTGGAACAGTCTCTTGTTATCCATGCACAGGTCATTTGTACTGTGTTGAGCAACCATGGAAGTTTGGAATGGAGCAGGCTGGGAGTTGAGCACAGTCTAGGAGTGTCACAAAGGGATCCAAAAGCCTTGGTTACAGGACATGTCTGTGAGGCCTTTACATACTTAGACCTCTAGGAAGGATTTCCCAGTGGGGGATTTGCACACTTGCCCTTCTATGTGTCAGTAGAGGCTGTGAGTGAACAGATTGAGGAGGACTTGGGGGTGCTGGTGGGTGAGAGGCTGGACATGACCCAGCAATGGGCACTTGGAGACCAGAAGGCCAAATATATCCTGGGTTGCCTCCAAGCCAGCATGGACAGCAGGGCAAGGGGGTGATCCAGCTCTTTGCTCCACTGTCCTGTACCCCCTCCCACAGGGCTCTGTCCTGCTCTGGCACCCCCAGAACAGGGAGGACACAGGCTGGGCAGAGCTGGGCCAGAGGCAGTCAGCAACAGGACAAGGGGGCAAGGGCTCAAGCTCTGCCAGGGGAAACTGAAGTTGGAGAGCAGAAAAAACTTCTATGCAGAGAGAGTGCTCAGGCATTGGAATGGGCTGCCCAGAGAGGGGGTGGATTCCCCATCCCTGGAGGTTTTTAAGGTGAGATTGGCCGTGGCACTGAGTGCCATGATCTGGTAAAGGGACTGGAGTTGGCCCAAGGGTTGGACTCGATGATCTGGGAGGTCTTTTCCAACCCAATCCACTCTGTGATTCGTAAGATGCTCCAAGAAATGGAGCACCTCTCCTCTGTGGAAGAGCTGAGACTTGGGGCTGCTCAGCCTGGAGAAGACAAGGCTCTGGGGTGGCTTTATTATGGCCTTTGAGTAGCTAAAGGGGGGCCTGCAAGGGAGCTGGAGAGGGACTGTTTGCAAGGGTGTGTAGTAACAGGCCAAGGGGGAACAGGGGTAAGCTAGGAGTATATTTATAGTGGATATCAGGAACAAATTCTTGACAGTGGGGGTGGTGAGGCACTGGGACAGGCTGTCCAGAGCAGCTGTGGCTGCCCCATCCCTGGAAGTGCTCCGTGCTGGGTTGGATGAGGCTCTGAGCAACCTGGTCTAGAGAAAGGTGACCCTGCCTGTGGTAGTGGAGTTGGAATTAGATGAAATTTAAGGTCCTTTCCAACACAAGTCATTGAACTTGGTTGTAATAACTCCAGGGTCATGGGTTCAATCCCCTGTGTGGGCCATTGACTTGAGCTGGACTCGATGATCCTTGTGGGTCCCTTCCAACTCAGAATAATCTGTGATAATTATACAACATGCTCTTTGCAGTGCATTTTCTGGAGAAGAACTGCCTGTGGAATGATGAGGACAAGGAATTAGGATAGAGGTGTTGGGGCTGCTGCAAGGACTGTCTCTAAGCACATCTCCAGCCAGGCAGATTGTCTGTTTTGAGTGGACTTAAAAGCTGGGAGAAAAGAAAGTAGCCACCAATAGAAATGCTTCCTACAGTTATCTTAAAATAGTCACCTAACAACGTGAATGGTGCATGGCATTTTTGCCAGTGGGAACAGCTGCTCCTCTCAGCTTATTTTGCTTTTACTGACTCTTCTGTAACAAACCCTGTGCTCAGGAGATCCTGTGGGTATAGCTTGGCACTGTCCATTTACACAAGTAATTCGTGTCTCTTGTCACATTCAACTTTGCTAGAATGTAACAGGAGTTTGCAAAAGTCACCCAGACTTCAAGGGAAAACAACTTCTACTGAACACTCCTTGGGTGGAAACATAAAATATTTATACTCTTGAAATAAGCAATTTGATCATTCAGTCACTTTATATATAGCTCATTGTGTAAGCATTTCTGTGTTCCTCTCCAGGCTCCTTTCTCTGTTAAATAGAGTTATCTTGGTACATAATTGCCAAGAGTAAAAAGAGTTGCATGAGCTTCTTGTGGTGGCATGGATGATGAGGTAGCATTTCTGAAGAAAGAATTACTGTGGAGTTCAAACTTATGCATATCTCTGAAAGCTGAACTTCTTCCTCGAGAGTTCTGGACCGAGTCCAACCTTAGAAAGCTCTCACGGGGCTTCTTGAGCTGTGCAAGCTGGAAAGAGCTTTTAGCAAAGTTGCTGATACTTAAAATAACCAAAGGGCAGCTCTAAATATTTGTGGCTGGAAGCAATAAATCAGAGCTCAGCACAAGCTGTGCTAACTCTTCTGGCAGGGCAGGTGTTCTGGCTCCCCAGGGCAGGCAGCAAAGCAAACTCCTGGGCAAGCTGCAGTCATTTAGTCTCTGCCAGCTCTCCCTTTTTTGAGCTGAGTGAGTACTGGAGGGTCTTATCCTGCCGCTATTGCAAATGTCCTGAGCAAACCTGTGTGCTGCTGGAGTTCATCAGCCTCACCTACCTGAAGGGAAGTTCTGGCCAGGTGGGGGTTGGTCTCTTCTCCCAGGCACTCAGCAATAGGACAAGGGGGCACGATGGGCTCAAGCTCTGCCAGGGGAAATTGAAGTTGGAGAGCAGAAAGAAATTCTTTGCAGAGAGAGTGCTCAGGCATTGGAATGGGCTGCCCAGAGAGGGGGTGGATTCCCCATCCCTGGAGGTTTTTAAACTGAGCTTGGCCGTGGCACTGAGTGCCATGATCTGGTAAAGGGACTGGAGTTGGACCAAGGGTTGGACTTGATGATCTCGGAGGTCTCTTCCAACCCAATCCATTCTATGATTCTATGATAGCTACAACCAAAAAAAAAAAAAAAAGAAATGGGTTTATGACTGTGGAAAAAAGTTGCTTGTGCAATGAGTCAATTTTAGCCTGATTAAATGACTTTAATAGACCTAACAGAGTTCATACAAACCCTGTCCCAGTGTGGGAACACTTATGATCTTCTCAGCTTAAACAGGGACATGCAGCTTTGGGGAAAAACACATTTTCCAGATTACTTCTAAGGTTGCAGTACACATCTACAAATAGCATTTTGCTATGGATTGCAAAATGTTTCTACTGGATGAAAAAACTGCAGCCTGCCCTACATCTTGGCATGAGTTTCTCATTAGTAGTCACAGCCAAGTCATCTGATATTGTGTGTCAAATGCTTGAGTTATTTCCATACTTTGACCTTGCTGCGTTCATCCATGCAAATTTATACAGACAATATCAAGGAAAGAAATGGAATGGCTGCCTTGCACAGCTCCCTTCCACACAGTGGAATTGGAATGGTAGAATTTGCTTTCTAAATACCTCACCTATACTGTCTCAATACCTCACCTGGACTCAGAAGTATTTCTTTGAGTCCTGAAGTGGTTCTTCAGCTTTGTGCACCTTATACCTCATGTCACAGACGTGTCATACCCTGCTGTATGTGCCTCTCCTCCAACATTTTGCACTCTATTCCTTCAAATCTAACACTGCTAAATCTGCTAAAACACAGTAGTCAAGCAGAGTCACAGGCTCTGGCATTTCAAACCCCTGGGTCAATTCTGTGTGAAAATACCAACCTCCCTCAAGTGTATTTCTTTCTTCTCCTTCTGGCCTGGTGTGTTCTGTCTCCAAATTGCTCACATTCAGCCTATCCCAGCATTCAGGGCTCCAAATGTGAGATTTACCCACCATTCAGTGGCTGCTGATCCAGCAGGATTTGACACTGTTATTTTTCATGCTAAAATCTCTTCTGTGTTATTTTTAAGCACTTGCCAAGTGTATTAATTAAGTAATTTCCTTCTCACATGTTCTGTAATTAGGGTTGCTCTTAGTAAAGAAACTCAGTTTTACAGCCTGATAGGACTAAGAGTGGTTTCAGTAACTTAAATATTACTTGGATTTTTTTTTTTCATCAAGAGATAACTCAAAGACTTCAGGAATGTGTAGTAATAATAAAAATTGAATGCAAATTGGTAACAAACCATATGTCAGGTTACACCTGGAAATTTTACACCCATGCCATGCAGTCCTGAGATGTGTGCAGAAATAATATATTTGTGGGATTTAAAGGCAAATAGCAAAGGGCAGAACTGTGGAGAAGTTCATTTTTTAAGAAGATTTCCCAAATTAGGGGAAGGAAAAGCAGGAATGGTTTGTAGCAGTTATTTTGTAGCCCCTTTGCTGGTTTGTGCTTGAGGGACAGTTGTTGGTTGTGGAGCCATCCCTGTTCCCAGCTGGAATTGTGCAGTGGCAGCTCAGTCAGAAATGCTGGCATTGATATGGAAGGCAAATTAAATGGGAACTGAGTAAATTTATAGATAGGACTGGTCTGTTCTTGAGCAATTTGTAGTTTTTTCTGCCTTTGAAAGAATGATGAACTGTTGCCTTTGGTCCCCTCTAATTGTAGCAAACCTATAAAACTATAAGATGTCCCAGTATAAAAAATAATTACCTGATTGTTTTCATTATCTATAGCAATACTTTGATAAAAATAGATAAATAAAATGATGCATTTTTGCCTCTCATTATCCATTACCTGTATAAAAATAGAAAAATAAAATTTTGTGCTTCTCATTATCTATTTCACCTGTAACCTCAGGTAATTATTTTTGGAGTCAGGAAAACAGAATGCAGAAGAATTTTTCTGTGTATTTTACTCATATTTGGAGGAGACCCAACATAAGGAAATGGGCTTTCAGTTTTTTAAGACTTTTTCTGTGCCATTGAATTTTTTACCATTTATTTTGCTTTTTGTAAGAAAACACAAATAAAAAAAAAAAAACTATAAAAAAATAGTTTCCAGTCTCACAGTGCCAGAGTGGAATCCAGAATGTGTTTCTTCAGGTGTCAGGAGAGACAGGTAGATCCAGGTTTGCTCATAGTTTCCTGGAAAAGCAGAAATAATTAGGTACAAAAGCCAATTATTTCTTTAACTTTATCATTGCAATATTTGATTTTTTAATTAGTATTTCTGAAAGAAATCCTTCTCTTTAAACTTATTCTGTGTTTTTCTTCTATTTATTAGCAGTTTGTTGAAGGATTGTGCTGCTGGGTCTGTGGGAATGGATTTCTAGGAATTATGGAAATATTTCAGAGTTTGATCAGGTAGTTACAAATCCTAAGGATTCCCCCCCACCAGCAAACTTCAGGATTGGACAATAAATCATATTTTCTTTCTGTTGTTGTTCAGCTGAGCTTCAAGGTCTGACCAATTTAACAACTACATAAATAGCAAACAACTTTTCCCAGTTTTCTGTTCCATCAAGTCTTCATGTCAATACTGGCCATACAATATTGAAATACTAAAATGCTCCCCAGAGTTCTGATGCTGAACAATGAGTTAAAATGTCTTTTATTTTATTTATTTTTATTTCATTTTCTTCAGTTGGTTGGGCTGCCATGGGGAAAGAAGAAAATTGTAGTTTTTGCCTATATTTTTCTTCAAGTCACACTACTGAAACTTAGAGAATAACGTGCCAATATTGGTGTTTGTGCCATAAAATCTTCACATTCATGATCTTGGTAAAATTAGAAATAAATGTGGGGGTTTTTTAACTCCTGTTTGCAGAAATTTTGTCTTGCTAATCATTTCCAGAGCTGTTTCTTGGTCAGAATAACAGCTGGGTTATTCTAGAAGAAAAATGATGGAATTCTGATTGTTCTTTCATCGAGTCTTCTTGGTGGGCTGGGCCTTCATTCTAGTTCTTGGGTGTCAAAAATGAAAGGAAGTTTTGTTTTGTGATAGATATTTTGATATATGGAAAGATGTAATTTTCAAAAAGGGAATATTTTGGTCAATAAAACTTTATTAATCTCGTATTATTGGGAAAGGCTAAAACAAGAGCACAGGAGACAATGACTGGATTGAAATAGTGCCAAATTCATTGAAAATAAATTAAATTTAAATAACAGAGATCATGTTCAGGAACCTTAGGAAACCTCATAACTTGAAATTTTAATTAAAAAAAACATGAATAACAACCCTGTTTAAGTAATAGTCATTGATCTCTCAGTCCTACGTGGTATAAAATTTATCTCACATTGATTGATTTGGATGGAAGAAGCATAACTGACTTTTCAGCCTTTCTTGCTTGGAGTTTTTTGGGAAAAAAACAAAGAAATCCTTCAGTTTGGTGTTAGCTTTTTTATTATGGTTGTTCTGGTATCACAACAAGGGAGTGGTTTTCTAAATTTCTCTGTGGGTTTCCTGAGCAGAGGAAGCTGAAAGTGCTGCACAAGAGAAGAGGAGTTCATTGAAGATGAAAAAAAAAAATCACATAGATCATCTACAGTCTGTTTCACAGAAATAAAGAAAAATACAGCCCACACCTGCAAGCTTTTTTATTTTAATGTTTTAGAAATCTCCATTCTTCTCCCCAGCATTAGCAGGGAGCAATAAGATGTACCAGGATGTTTTTGTTCAGCTGCTCATTCAAAGACTTCTGACTCCGTGTTATTTGTAAGGATCAATCAGGAACAGGAGTGACTTCCAGCAAGTTATTTCTTCTTGAGAATGCTGCCTCCTAATTTTGTCAAGTTGTGAGTTTTCAAAGGGAAAAATACTGAATAATGTAAGGGAGCAGTTTGCAGCTCAACTTTCAAGTCACTGAAATATTAATTCAGCAAAGTTAGGCTGGTCTGGGAGAAGAAAAACAATTTCAATGAAAGATTTTCAATATACAGATGCAATGCAGAGGCAAATTCCTTTGTTGGATACCATCAGCTGCTGCAGGCTGGGCTTTGCTTCCACCCAGGCTGCCAGAAGGAGTTTTCCAAACAGGAGAGATGAGGCTGAACAAGTCTTTGTCCATCAGGTGTTGCCTGAGCCATCAACCCAAGGCCCTTTTGGAAGTGGCCCAAAGAAGCAAAGCTTCCCAAGAACAAGGGGTTACAAGATTTGGAGGTGTCCTGATCACATTCAGGCCACTAGAGGTTATTTCTTATCTGAATATCTTCCTTTCTTATTTTATTTAAGCTCAGTGATCTTCCTTTCTTATTTTATTTAAGCTCAGTGATCTTCTTTTCTTATTTTATTTAAGCTCAGTGATCTTCTTTTCTTATTTTATTTAAGCTCAGTGATCTTCCTTTCTTATTTAAGCTCAGTGATCTTCCTTTCTTATTTTATTTAAGCTCAATGATCTTCTTTTCTTATTTTATTTAAGCTCAATGATGGTGCATTTCTCAACACATTACTGTGTGAAAGCTTTTAGTTAAAGGAAAACAAACTCTTGTGAGCTCCTCTCAGCAGGGCCAGTGGTATCTTGGGCTCTCTAAAAGACTCCAGGGCTGCACTGCCTGACCTTGAGACAAGAGTCAACACTTCTCACTCCCAGAGCTTCTTTTTAGCTCTGCTGAAGTGGAAAAATCCCAATTCTGGATCTGTGTACCTAAAGGAGGAGTCACTTGGCACTCTCAGCCCCCTGTGTGTCCACACACTCTGCCCATGGATTGTGATGTGAGTGTGGAGAGGCAGATATTCCATGTTAATACAAGGCTAACACATGTAGGTTCATCAGGTGATAATCAGGCCAAATTGATGCCATGAGAGACCCAAAAAAACAGGACTCCAAGCCAAGTTAGTGTGGGATAAGATAAAAAGGAAGATTCTTTAATGTCTGGGCTTAGGGCTTTTAGGAATACATGATGACATTCCCCCCAAACACTGATTTCCATGTTTTTTTTAATAATACCCACCCAATCCCCGGGTCACACATCTCTCAGTTCAGCCCCATCCTGCCCCTGGTCACACCTCCTCAGGATTTGAGTCTGGGGTCAGTGGGACCCTCTGTATTCATAATTCTCTTCTTCCTCAGCACACACAGGGCTCTTGGAGGTTTTCCACTGTTCTTAGATCCAAGGTTGGTGGCTCATGTTTATGTCTTGTTCTGCAGGCCTTTTGATATTCTTCTACCTTGGAAAGACATCTAAACACTGAAAGAATTGGAGCTATTGATCTGTGGTAGGGGTTAGGACACATAAACAATGAACTTAAGCTGTCAGAAATATTAACACACTACATTTGCTTTTTTACCACAGTTACAAGTACTTCTAAAATCTATAAAAATGAAAAATTCAAAAACCCCCTATGGCATTAGTCCCCCCTTTTAAAAATGGACAAAACTCAAAAATTTTGTCCAGCTTCTCCTACTTGCACTCAGTGTTACATTAAAAGATAAACAAAAACTCTGGCATTAAATCTTCCAGGTAGCTATTATGCAAAACACTAATGAGAAACAGAACTAACCAGTTGTTTTATTTAGGTTCAGCAACCACGAAGTAGGTCTGTGGAGACATTTGTACAGTTACTTAGAATCATAGAATCATAGAATGGATTGGGTTGGAAAAGACCTCCAAGATCATCGAGTCCAACCCTTGGGCCAACTCTAGTCCCTTTACCAGATCATGGCACTCAACTTGGCACTACATGAGACAGACTCTGGACTTTTTGTGAAACTGCAATAGCATCCGAGGTCTGATTTGGAAGGATTTCAATGACAGTCTTTTCTAATTGACTTAATTTTAGAGATGGGATCTCCAGGTCTCTGGGATTCCACAGGACTCTCCAAAGGTTGTCTCATTCATCAAATGCCAATCCAGAATTAGAGCTGGATTATTCTAGGAGAAATATGATGGAATTGTGATTGCTCTTTCATTGAGACGTCTTGATGGGCTGGGCCTTCATTCTAGTTCTTGGGTGTCAAAAATGAAAGGAATTTTTGTTCTGTGATACATATTTTGATATATGGAAAGATGTAATTTTCAAAAAGGGAATATTTTTATCTGGTCAATAAAACTTTATTAATCTCATAGTATTGGGAAAGGCTAAAACAAGAGCACAGGAGACAATGGCTGGATTGAAATAGTGCCAAATTCATTGAAAATAAATTAAATTTAAATAACAGAGATCATGTTCAGGAACCTTAGCAAGCCTCATAACTTGAAATTTTGATGTTGAATAAACCCAGGAATAACAACTCTTGTGTTAGAGCTTGTGTTAGCAATTAGGGCCAATTGCTTTTCTTCATCATTAATTGGTGATAATTTCTGTCCCTGCCCACCCCAGCATGGCCTGGCTCCCTCACCTCTGCCCAGAGCTCTGATCAATGTCTTGTACAATCCTGAACCTTCCCCAAGGGAGAAGGAACTCCTAAAACCCTCACTTCCATATCAATCCAGTAACTGGTGCTTCTCCTAACTGTGTTTTCCAAGAATCCTTGCTTTTATGTAAAAAAGAAATAAAAATATTCTTGGGGAAAACATTTTGGCATTGGTGGAACAGTTGATTGTTTTAATTGCTGAGCAGATGAGGAAGAAAGGAAATAATGACAGGGGTGAAGTTATCCTGTTTTACAGAAAGGTTAATTTTTCAGTACTGCTAACACACAAAAATTGTGTATTTACTTCTGCTTTTGCAGAGGAACACAACAATGTGCTTTTGCTACAGTCAGATGATAAAACATGTATTTTTTCACAATCAAAGGTGAATTAAAGAGTAATTATTAGGTCTCAGAAGAGGACAAAGAAGAAGCAAGGTTAGAGATACGGAAAAAATCTGGAAGAAATTTTTTTTTCCTTTATTTTTTCCTCCTGTAGAACCATTTCTATCTTATGGCAAGATCTATATCACTGTAGTATTGAAATTAAATTTTATTTGAGAGCAAAGAATGCTTTATGAACCATTTATTTAAACCATGATAACATTTGAGAAGTACTTATGCATGCTTATTACTTCCAAATAATGTCAAATATAACTGGCATGAAAGGTGAACCTACACTGTGCCCAAGAATTTGTGGATGTTTTTATATTTCTGAATTGGGAAAAATTGAAAACGTCCTCTGGCTGGTCTGAAATCCTTTTGCTGCATTCATAGGACTTAAAAACTGTAGATCTGTTGTTATAATGTATCTACAAAAACCTTCCATGGCATTCTGAAACAAAATTAATTGTTCTTTTTTAATATTTAAATTACAAATTGTTTCTAAAATAAACTGTATTTTTTAACATACATATGTGCACATATAGGCTTGAGAGATTTTAGCTTTGTGTGAGTAAATGTGAGCTAGTTTTGGCTAAATTTATACTGTTTATAGCCTAATATAATCTATAATATATTCCTAAATGATATGGTGAAATCGTTTACTGTTTAGTCACAAACTGTTGTGTGCAAAAATAATTCAGAGGGCAGATCAGGCCATTGAAAGGAGAGCAGAAACTGCAATACAGGATGGACTGAAAAGAAGAAAAAGCAAACAGAAAAAGGCATTTAAAACCACAGTAAGAGCTCAGAGAGTCACCAGTTACACAGAAAATAAACACAAAGGAGGCAGAAAGAAAGTGGGTCTCAACTAGTAGTGAAGAATAAACCAAATGCTCATTCTCCTGTGGTTTGTCTGGGGTGGATGAGCCAACTGGGCAGCTGCTGGGTGTTCTGGGTATCTCCTGGTTTCCAGCTTCAGGAGGACCCGGGGGTTTGTAGTCAGAAACAAGAGCAGAGGTCAGAATATCGCTGGGTTGGTCTAATGTGAGTTAAAGGAGTCAAGCAGAGAGCTTGGCTGGCAGGGTGGCACCTGGCCAAGCCTCATAAGGAAATGAGGGTTGAATTCTGGTGCCAAAAGAACTGAACTCTGAGTTTCTGATGAGAATAGTTGATAAAAAACTGTGTAGGGGGGTAAACCCCAAGCATAACCCAAGGTCCTTTGCTGCCTTTTAACCCTGCTCATAAAAGACACCGAGTTTGTTTCTGTCTTATTAAACCTTCTTACTCCTTTCTGGATCTCTTTTGGCAGATCCATCTTGTAAATGTTTTGGGGTATTTTTGGTTTGTTTATTTGCTATTTTGTGGTTGTGGTGTTTTGGTTTGTTTGGATTTTTTTGTTTCTTTGGGGTTTTTTTTGTTGTTTTTGTTTTGTTTGTTTGTTTGTTTTTGAAGGACAGTGAGTAGATGCTGCTGAGCTCTTTGTATTTTCCTCAGGGACCTTTCTCAAGCCCTTGTTTGCTGGTATGTTTTCCAAGATTATCACACTCTTTGAACCTCTTTTATAGGGAATCTACTTCATACCTTCCATACAGAATCCCAGACTGTTCTGAGTTGGAGGGGACCCACAAGGATCATCGAGTCCAACTCTTCAGTCGATGGCCCACACAGGGGATTGAACCCATGGCCTTGGCATTATTGCAATCATGTTTCAACCAACTGAGCTAAATTCCCCCTTTCTCTGCCAGGTGTCACATACTATAAAAACTAAGAGAATGTATCAGTTCACCTCACCTTGTGCCATTCGTGCTCCTTGGCACAGAGAAGCAAAGCAGTCCCAGTGTCTGTGCAGTCCACCAGCCACAACAAACTGTATCTGACCTGCCCATCTCCTGAGCTGCTTCCTGAACCTTCCCTATGGGAACATCTTTTCTCTTGCTTTTTCCTCCTTCCTATTTCTTTCTAGGTAGGATCAGATACTCTCCCATCCTCCTGCTTATGTGGAGATGGGAAGCAACTGACTGATATTGTAAGAACAGGGACCTTTTTCAGGATAGAGTTCTAAATGGAACACTCCAGCAGGTTTTCTCCTGTGGTTTCAATATATAACCACTCCTGTTTAACCCCAGTGTTTCAAGGACTTTTAGGAATACACACTCAGAGAAATGCAGGAATCTGAAACAAGTGTTCTGCTTGGTAAGGACCTTGTATCTCAACTAGTTTTGTTTTTTTTTTTATAAAGTGAATTACAAATTGTACTGTTAAAACCCCAGAATTGAGTTTTCCAATTTATCTTCTCCCTTGAGTGTAACACAGTGTAAAAAAAGGTCTAGTGGCATGTTAGATTGTCCCCTCCTTGTCTGCCCCAAACAGCAAACTGGCCTTGGGCTTCATCCCTTGGGTGTGATTCACTCCAGCCCAGTCATGCCTAATTTTCAGAGTACTTCAGGTAAGATGGATGCAGTCAGGGACCTGAAGTGGTTTCTGTTGCTTGCTGTGACTTGTTGTAGGGCTGTACCCAACTATCAGCAAGGGCAGCCACACATTTAAATGAAAATATTAAAACAGTGATTTGAAGGCACTTCTCACGTAGACTTGTGCTAAGTTTTTGCTCTGTTTGACATAGTTGTCCTGGATGTAAGGAGCCCAACTGAAATGAAGTCAGAAAACCTAAATATATATTGCTGGGTCACCCTGGTTTCAAGTAATGAAAAGCACTTCGTCTTAATAACAAGTGTTTTGGTTTGTTTGGGTTTCCCCCTTGAAGCAGCAGAACATCATTCTGGTTTTTCACAGATTTTTCTCCTGTGCTTGTGCCCTCTCTTCCCTCTGACCATCAGTCCCCCTCAGACACCTTTGCCCATACTCAAGGCACTAAAAGGAAGGCAGGAGGACAAGAAAAAGAGGGATTTCCCCTGCAGTCCTTTTATCAGTGTGGTGTTGTTTGCATGCACAGCAGAAGTTTGGATGCTGAACATCCACTCCTGTCCTGGAGCAAAGCGCTCTGAGCCTTCTCTGAGCACTGACATTCTCTTTTTTAGTGCAACTGACCACGTGAAGAATAAATTCAGTGTAAAATCCTTTATACATGCTCTAAGACATCTTTTAATGGTGCATCAAATGGCCAATAACTGCAGTCACATGAGGCTCAAATGCCTGAGCAGGGAAGAAACCAGAAAGAAATAACACAAGTGGAAGAGCAAGGCCTTTTTCCCAATAAGTTATCAAGTTAAATTTATCTGCTCTTAATGCCCAAATGAGTTCTCTCATGAGTCATCTCTACCCTCTTATATTATTATAACCTTCTCTAAAATACTGTTAATGGAACTTAATGTAGCCCAAGAAATTAATTAAATTATTGTTGTGTTACTTCCTAATGATACACTATCTTATTAGAGCTGATAGCACATCAAGGTGGAATAGTCATTTCTTTTGGCAAGTGGCAACGTTATTTTTCTATGAATTGGAATATCTGTTATGGTTTTTAATTTGGCTTCCAGGTCATACCCCATATGAATAGAACTTCACTATTACACTTGAGTAAATTCACAAGGCTTTTTTTGTGTGTAAAATAATGCATGGGAAGGGAAAAGAATGTGAGTAATAAAGATGGAGGTGTTTCAAAATTACAGTTTCTTAAAATCAATCAAACGTCTATTTGAAAGTGAATTTTATCAAATGATGAAATTTTAAAATAAACAAAGGTAGAGCTGAAAGTTCTTTTTTGGTTTTTTGGGCCTAAATTTTTTAAATAAAGGAAAATTTTAAATATTTGCAATGGCAGTGATTTTTCTTGGTTAGTGAGTCATAGTCAAGTCCTATTTTTCTGGCATTGACTACCAAGCCATCTAAGTTTATAAGTATATATAGATATATACTTTTTTATATATATAGTCTTAATTTCCTAGAAATAAGTTTTCAGCTAGGTCCAAATGGCTTAGAAATATGGGGTTTTGATGCAAGGAAAAATAGGAACAGTTACAACATAACAATATTTAAAGCATGAGGGGACCAAGAGTGCTGAAAGTTTTCCTCTGTCTCAAAGTTACCACATTTTGTAGCAGCTCTGAATTAGAAATATGAAGTCATGAAACTGTAGAAATACCAAGTCAAGATTCTGACCAGAAAAAGCTGGCCAAAAATAGGGGGAAAGTACTAAAAAGAGAATTGTTAGTACAAAAAATATAATGGATTGTCTTATCAGGAAGATAATTAATTAGTGAAAGCTGTTAAGCTGGTTAAGAGTGAACACGATATTAGGGGCTAAAGCCAAACTGCTTACAAAGTGTAAATGTCCAAGAAATTCCTACTGAAAAAGCAAAGCCTCAGTAAAGGTGACAGTGTTAGAGCAAAGTATCAAATACTTAAAGAATATTTAGTGTATTTCCATGTTTGTACTTGAAGCATAGAAAATGGCATCTCCCTCCGATATCGTACCGATGGAAGCCCATTCAGCCTGAGGCGACTGCAGGCCCACACCAAGCCCCTGAATCACCTTGTCCAGAGCTGCTTTTTGCTGACGGTGCCGCCCTCGTTGCTCACACAGAAGCAGCTCTGCAGTGCTTCACATCCTGCTTTGCAGAGGCTGCTGAGCTTTTGGGGCTGGAAGGCAGCCTGAAGAAGACGGAAGTTCTCTACCAACCTGCACCTCAGGAAGTCTTCCATCATCCTCACATCACCATAGGCAATTCAGAGCTTAAGTCAGTCCAGCAGTTCCCCTACCTGGGAAGCATCATTTCCTCGGACAGTAAAATTGACAAAGAGACAGACAACAGGCCAGCAATGGCTTACAGAGCCTTCTGAAAACTCCATAAAAGAGCCTGGTCCAATAAATACCTGAAGAAAAGTACAAAGTTCAGTGTCTACAGAGCCATTGTACTGTCTACTCTTTTCTATGGGTGTGAATCCTGGGTCACCTACCGCCACCACCTGCGGCTCCTCGAACGCTTCCATCAGCGCTGCCTCCGTTCAATCCTAAACATCCACTGGTCTGATTACGTGACCAATGTGTCTGTTCTGAACAGGCAGGGGTCACCAGTATGGAGGCCATGCTGCTGAGAACGCAGCTGTGCTGGGCAGGGCATGTCTCCAGGATGGAGGATCACCCACTGCCTCCCGAAGATTGTGCTCTATGGAGAACTCACCACCGGCTGCCGCAAGAGAGGAGCCCGAAGAGGAGATACAAGGACTGCCTGAAACAACAGCTCAGCCTTGGCCATATTGACTGCCCCAATGGTCCACTGTGGCCTCCAGTCGGGATTCATGGAGACACACCATTCACGACGCTGCTGCTTCCTTTGGGAACGCAGCACAGTCAGTCTGGAGGAGAAAAGACAACGCAGACAGAACCGTTCCTTGCCAATATGGCCAAAGGAGACGTTCCCCTGTGCCTTTTGTGACCGGACCTGCCTATCCCGTATCGGCCTTTTTAGCCACCAGCAGCTTGCAGAGACCGTGGGTAGTGCCCTTCCCAAATCTGTGTTCATGAAGCCTGGCCATGATGATGATGATGATGACGACTTAAAGCATAAGCATAAGGTAGCAAATGGATTTGATGAGGAAACAAAAATACTTGTGCTTTAGTAAAATGGTATAAAGACTTAAAAATACTCTTGATATTTGCCTGCTTTTTGAAGGTTACAAATTCCAGCCCTCCCGTAAATGTTCACTAATGCCCAATTATTCATCCCTGATCATGGATTGAGTTATTTCATGCTGTGAGGTTTCCCTCAGGAATTTTAGGGTATTTAGGTCTCACATGATTCTGAAAGCTGAAATAGTTCCTGCACATAGAGATTTATCTTTGTATCCCTTTTTAATGGGAGAATTAGACAGTTGTCTTGGTGGAATAAATATATGTGTTCTTATAATAATATTCAAAATTATCAGGTGGCACAAAGAGCTAAAAAAATAAACTTTTCCCCCCCTCAGTCTGAGGATTCTGTTTGGAATAGAAGGAAATGAAATCCTGTCTTGTAGTTAAACTGGACACTTTTTATAAATAAGTCAGCACTGGAGACATAACCTCGATCTATAAAACATGAGTGAGAAAATAACAGAGACTGGAGAGCAGACAGACAGTAGTCAGGGAAAAGTCAATCAGTTTGGAACAGGCTGAGCACTAATTTGCAACATTAGACAACTTGTGACCTCTTCATCTCCTCTGCTTGTCATGCCTTAAACACTTAGAAAGAAATGCCATCATTTGTTATGACAAAAAGAATACCATGCAGAATTTGATTAGGTTTTTATGTGAGGTTTTTTAATCTTTCAAAGAAAAGTGGAAGTGTCTTTTTCTCTGAGGTCAGAATGGTCCTTCCTGGTGTTCTTTGGGGAGTTATTAAGTAGTGCTGGTAAATCACAGGCCTGGAAAAGCTGCAGAAGAGCAAAAGATAATAACTTAATGAGAACTGGGTTCAAGTATTTGAATTTTTTGTTATCAATCCTCAAGGCAAGGGTGGAGTAGTGTCATTCTCTGTTTTCATTCCTCTAGTAAAAATGAATAAAAACTGAAGTTGAAATTTTAATGTTCTGAATTCTGATAGATGCCCCCTCACACAGCAGGAAGTTTAGAGCAGTTTAATGGAATAGTTTCTGTGTCCCTTTATCATTAGTCAAAAGTGTATCAAAAAATCAACAGTTACATCTCATGATTGTAGAACAATTACTGGATATAGATTGATTTGATGATTCTCACAAAATATATTTTTGCTATATAAGAGTGCAGAAGAGAAAACCACAAATCCATCCTTTTAAAAATGTCTACACTTGGGTATGACTATATAGCAAATTAATAATGAGATATAATTAATATCTATGAAGCTACTTGGTGAATTCATTGATAATAAGCAGAATATCATGGGGCAGATCAGTTCTTTGGAGTCGAGCTTCATCTTCAGAAATCCACCCTCTGCAGTTTTTCCAGACTCAGCTGGAAAAGGAAGGAGCAACTCAGCTAAAATGAACAAACTATTCCACTGTTCTGGATGAGTTTTCCCAGTCAGTGAAGGCAAATTTTACACAACATTTCAGGAGGATTTTTACCTTTGAAAATAAAAAAGTAAAATTTAGAATCAGCTGGGGAGGTCTGCAACACTATTTAAAAATATATTTCCTTTCTCTCAAGCTTTCAGTTGAATATTCAGGCAACCATAAAATGCCTGTTCTTCAAAAACAAAGTACTGAGGAATTCCTTTTTATTTTCATTTTCATTTTTTCCCCTAAATATTAGACTTTTCTGACATTTTTAATGAATTTTAGTTCATGTACATGGATTTACAACCCCTGTGACTGCACAGTTTACAGAGGGACATGGAGGTAAGTAGGAAATGCTGTTTCCCATTACAAGAATATCCCATTTTCCTCATGTCCAGTGGTTTATTTTAGCCCAGAGACTTGGCCAATGTTAGAACAAAGAAGGAAGTGTTATTCCTTCAACCTAATGTACTGAAACATGTTAAAATGACTTCATATCACGTTGCCTGGAGTGGATTTGGAACTCACTGGAGTGTTAAATATCTCCTTGAAAAAAGCTTCAATTGCTGAGAAGAAAAGGTTTTTATTTTCCTTTTGTAAAACATATTGAAGTCATGCACAGTGTAGTCTGGAACTGGAAATACACCTGGGGATCAAAATACACCTGGGAAACAAAAAGCTCGAGTTCTGTCTGCTCTTCTGGATTTATATAAAGAAAACCCCTTCTCCATCAAGGAAATGTCAGCTGCATGTAGAGCAAAAATGTCATTTATTAATATCTTCACCATTTGAAAAATGTGAGAGGAAGCAAAATTTTGAGTAGGAAAATAATACAGAAATTAAGAGGATAGGAAGGTAAAATTCTGCTACAACATTCCCTAATACAGTCTAAGGCATTGGGAATTTATTATCCATATTATGTGCTTGGGTTGGCTCTCAGACCACAAGTAAAGTGCTCCTCACTGAACTGGGTTGTAGCTTAAATGATTTCCAAGAGAATATTTATTTCTTGGATTTAGACAGGAAGAATTGTAAATATTGTTTAATTTATTTTTATTAATAACAAGAAAAATAGTCTTGTCTTCTGGCCTATCGGATATTATTATGCAAGAAAAGCAAACTAATTTTCAGGCACAGAGTTCACACAGTTTGCATCACTTTGTGAATAGAGGTCATTTCTGGGAGAGTTTCTGGTGCTTGAGGTGTTGCAAACTGCTGGAGTTGGTGCTTGCACGTGAATTAAACCTGGAAGAGTCTGGTATTTGCCAACAGTTGTGTTTAATTTGCTGTAACTGTGCTCAAACCTGCCAGCCTGACAGCAACACGTTGCCCACTTTGTTGAAGCATTCTGCCCCAATTCAGCCATAACACTTGATGAAACTCTCCAAAGTGAGGTTATATGGTATTGTAAAATGTATTTATCAGTTTAAAACTAATTTTTAAAAAATGATATGAGCTTGGACAAGGGATTTGCTGTAGAATTCTGAGGTGGAAATGTCCAGTTGGGTGTTGTTTGTTGGTACCAACTCCATTTGTGTAAGGACTTGGAGCAATGAAGGCTCTGCCTCTCCAAGGTAGATTTCTTGGCCTTGCTAATTTTATTTGAAGTTTGTGTCAGAATTTCACCTCTGTTGCCGGCCAGAAACCTCTTTCCAACTTCTTTCCTAATTTTAGTAATGAATATTTGATAACCATTGGATTTTTTGTCACATCTTTGTCTCTGCCTCACTACCATTTGCTTTAATCACTTATTTTAGAAACAGTAGTCAGGTTTCTTGTTTATTTTCTTTGCTTTATGTGTACTGAGCACATTTGTTCTCCTCTGGTGAGACAGACTTTGTTTCCCTGCTCTGTCTGAGAGTATTTTCTGTACACCATTTTCATGGTTTAGGGCTATAAAGGTGAATTGCTCATACAATGAGCAGGGAAATTTTCCAGTGCCTCATAAAATGGCATTAATATTTACCTGTTTCTGCTGGAGGGAAAAGAAGAATTGGAACATATCCTGATCAATGTGGCAGGGACTCAACAATGTGCCTGGATTGCAGAGAACAGCCCAAGGGCAATGTAAGCATGGCCATAATTAATCAGTGAAAGATCCCTGTGTTGTGTCTCCCCCATTCTTCATAAGGAAATGCCTGGGGGGAAATAAAATTGAAGGGAATATCTATAATGCTTTTGTTTTATGTCTTTTTCAATGTACATTCATTTGATGCCCAGTTTATCTTTAGCCAGAAAGAGACTTTGAGAAGTTGATTCCTCTTCTGCTCTCTCTGCACTCCTTGTGATTTATTAGACCTTCATATCCCAATGGAGTAATTTATTTTCCAGATCAAAGGTTTAAAATTATTTAGTTGTTTCTCATGCATAAGTTTCAGCTCCCACCCTTTTATACTCTTTTTGAGACGAGGGGCCAGACCTTCACATCATGTTCACACTGTGGATGTGCCATCATTTCCAGTGGCATAACTGCATTTTCTGTATTCCTGGTCCAGCATTTAATTTACTTCTTAAGTGCTACTGAGCATTGAAATGACTGTTTCATGGAACTACCTGTTATAATCCTGAGGTCTCTCTTCTGAATAGTAATGGGTAGCTCAGAGCTCATCATTTTTATGTGAAATTAGGATATTCTTTTCCTCATGTGGCACTTTACATTTATCTACACTTAATTCCAGTCATTCAGGCTCATAAGACATATTCTACTGCAGTTCTTCTCAGTGCTCTCCCAGCCTTACCACTCACTCCAAATAATTTAGTACCACCAGCAAACTTTCTTTTGTCTCTCCTCCCCCTCCCTCCCTTGTAGTTTATGGGTATCTGAACCCCAGAGATACCAACACAACTCCACTCAAGATTTCCACTCTGGGAATTCAACATTGTCTGATGCTTCTTTTTAACCATTTAGGGACTCCTGTAAGTGCTTCATTACCTGACCAGTCCTCAGTGAGGGATAATTTCCAGTCTTAGGGAAACCTTCACTGGTTACATTGACCAGGACTCCCTTTCTCCATGTCCATATTTCCTCTTTCAGTCAACTTCAGTGGGTTGGTCAGGGAGGACTTTTTAAGAGCCAAGCTTTTTGTCCTCAAGCAGATCATAATTACTCAGGTGTCTTTATTATCATTATAAGACTTCTCCTGACAGAGAAACCAAGCTGACTGATCTGTTTTTTCCCTGCTTCTCCAGGGAATGATTTTAAAGAGTGGCCACCCTCCTATGGTGAGGCACCAAAGCAGTTTCTGTGAGAAGTTATTCTCGTTGTTAATAATTCAGCTGTTTCGTCACCAGTTGCTTTAGAACCCACGGCTGGACACTCTCTGACCTTTGTGATTTGTTACTGTTCATTTTAGCTGTCTGTTCCAGAGCTTCTGCAAACTGAACCTTTGACCAAATCCCTTAGGAAGAGGAAAGGCAGGAGGGACATGGCCCCAGTTTCACCCACAGAATGCAAAGGATGTGTTTGGCTTCCCTGCTGTGCATTTCCTTTTCTATCCTCTTTATTTATCTGTTGCCATTGCAAAGGGTCTGGCAGTCTGTGTTCTTTTGACATGTTTGAAGGAAACTTTATCCCCCATTTAGGTGTGTGATAACACAGTCCTACAGCTCGTTTTTCTGTGTTCCTACAGGGTGTGATCAGCCTTGTCTAAGGAGGGGATAAACTGGCCTTTATTGAGATCTAAGCAAGGACTGCAGGGCTGTACAGATTTCCACTAACAAGAGAACTTTTTGTTAATGTTAGAAAAGTGCTCGCGAACTCCTTCTAAAAATTCACACAAAAATGTTTCTAAAGCTCGAGTCTGTCTAACGATTAAAGGAATTTTTAAAATGAACTTTTTTTTTCCCTGTACAAACTTGAGAATGGAAGGTTTCACCAATAAAAAACACTACTGTGTGTTCTGAGAGGGTCTCATTAGGCAGTATTTAGTTTTTGCTCTTTGTGAAACATGAAATCAACTTGAAATAAATTGGAGACTTAATCAGACACAGCAACTACTCAATGCATCCACTAATTCCCGGATTTCTGCTGTTCCCAGGCCTTTGTCAGCAGAAGTTGACAGACTTGTGGATGTATTTGCTGCCTCTATAGTTGCAAATTACAATTTTTTTGGTGTTCTTTCTTCTTTCCTTCCCCACTGAGTTCTTTTTTTCTCCTGTTTTGGGGTTTTGAGAGCTCAATACCATCATTAAAGTACTTTGTGTGTGGCTCTTTTTACATTCATGATTCCACACTCTTTTAAAATGGACCATACACTTTGAGAAGAATGTTCATTGTAAGCTCATAATTTAGATAGAAATATAAATAGTGTAGATGAACTGAATTGAGAAACTTTCTCTTGGATAGAAATTCAGTGCCTTACTTGGGTCTAGAACAGGTCAGGGCAGTCAGTCAGGTATTTCAGACATGATGTCAAGTCCCTGTCAAAGGTAAGTGTGTAGGAACAGCTCCACACACGTTTCCCAGCATAGCCCTGAGGGTTTAATGCTCTTTCAGGAACTCAGCATTGCAGAGCTGTGATTAGAGCCAACTCCTTATACATTCTCCTCATTTACTGCTCTGGTTCTTTTTCCCTTAACACAAAAAGGATGTGAGAAGTCAGCCCTCAGCATTCTAATTTATAGATGATGTGCAAAGAAAGCAGAGCTGACTGACTGAGTGACCTGCTGGAGCAAAAGATGAGGCACTCAGTATTCTAGGAGAGATAAGTTCTGAAATCCTCCCTCCCAGGAGCATCTCTCAGGAGTGAGCAAATCACCCTCCTAAACACAGGTGGTGACTTTATGTCTGGGTGCTCTGCTGAGATGCACTGGGGTTATCTGGGAGTAGAGCCAAAACCCTGAGCTGCAGCTGTGAAATATAAATGAACATTCAGAAACTTTTCTTTATATTCTTACACTGACATCTTTGATACAGTTTGATTTTATAACCATCTTTTATCCTGTGTGAGAAAGTAGCATAAAGATGCACCATTAAAAAATAGATTTTGTTAGCTGTGAATTAAATGAGGAGTAATAAGGGCCTGGTATGTGGTGGTTCTGGGTCTTGTAAACATAGAACACCACTAGCAATCTTTAAAAAAACAAACCAAAAAAACCCAAAAAAACCAATCTCATTCTGCATGATTTGCATTAATTTCAGACCTGCAGTTTTTTCATTTTTCTGTTTACAGCACCACTCCACAGATCCAGGTTAACACTTGAACCCAAAGTCCTTTGTGCTTGATTTTGGAATCATGGATTGAACATGGTGATTTGAGCCACTTTGTTTCTCTCAGTTATGAAGTCTAAACATGGTACTGAATTTGCTGCCCTAGAAAAATGCCACCAACATAAATGCACTCTGATAGGACTTTGGGATTCCCAAGCATTAGTCTTCTGAAATAACTGAACCCAAGGCCAAAACTACTAATCAGTATTACTGAAGAAATATATATGAATTTGCATATGAACCTGCTAGTCTGCATATTTCTGTGGCATAGAATACTTAGAATACATCTGTTTACACAAGTCATTGTTACCCAAATAGGTAGACCTTTGTCTAAGCTTCTTCTCTGAACTTATTTTGTAGTACTAGAAGGTAAGTAGAGAGCTCTAGGGCAGGATTCATCTCCTCCACATCCCTTTCCTTGGTTTAGGTGCCCAGCACAGTGGAGACCCTTAGGAGTACTGCCTGACCCAGGCTTGGCCAGGGTCACCCCTGCTGAGCTGCTGGGCGTGCCTGGTATTGCAGCACGTCTGGCACTGGGCACTTGAATTTAGCACCTAAATTAAGCTCTTGAATCAGAGAATGCCAAGGGATTGGACCTTAAAAATCATCTAGTCCCAACCCCCTGTGCCTTGTGCAGGGACACCTCCCACTGGACCAGGTTGTTCAAGGGCTTATCCAGCCTGGCCTTGAACACTGCCGGGCTTGGGGCATCCCAAACCTCCTGGGCAGTCTGTGCCAGCATCTAAACATCTTCACCGTAAAAAATTTCTTCCTAATATGTAACCTAAATTTTCCCTCTTTCAATTAAATCCATTACTCCCTGTCTATCACCACCATTCCTGAAGGCAGACCCCTCTCTGGCTCTCCTGCAGGGCCCCTCAAGTCCCGGCAGCTGCTGGGAGGTCTCCCCGCAATCTCCTCTCCAGGCTAAACAGCCCCAGCTCTCCCAGTCTGTGATGGCAGGGGAGGTGCTGCAGTGCTCTTATCAGCTGCGAGCCCTGCTCTGGACTTGCTCCAACAGTTCCATGTCCTTCATGTGCTGGGAACACCAGGACTGTGCTCAGCACTGCAGATGGGTCTCACAAGGGCAGAGCAAAGGGGCAGAATCGTCTCCTTGGCCTTGCTGGCCACGCTGCCCCTGGTGCGGCCCAGGATGTGGTTTGGTTTCTGGGCTACAGCCACACACTGCTGGATCATATTTAGTTTTTCATCAGCCACCACCCCCAAAGTCTCTCTCCGCAGGACAGCTCTTGATCACTTCTCCACCCAACATGTAGGTTTGCTTGGGATTGCACTTGGCTGTGTTGAACTCACCAGGTTTGCACTGGTCCAACTCTCAAGCCCATCACAGTTCTGTGGATGGCATCCCTTCCCTCCAGCGTGGTGGGGTGCACTCCTTCTGAGCCTGGGGGAGGTGATCTTTGACATTCAGCCAACATCCTTGTGCCCCTCTGCCTTCTAGGGTGCTATCAGAGAATCATAGAATGGATTGGGTTGGAAAAGACCTCCGAGATCATCAAGTCCAACCCTTGGTCCAACTCCAGTCCCTTTACCAGATCACGGCACTCAGTGCCACGGCCAATCTCAGTTTAGAAACCTCCAGGGATGGGGAATCCACCCCCTCTCTGGGCAGCCCATTCCAATGCCTGAGCACTCTCTCTGTAAAGAAGTTTTTTCTGCTCTCCAACTTCAATTTCCCCTGGCAGAGCTTGAGCCCATCGTGCCCCCTTGTCCTATTGCTGAGTGCCTGGGAGAAGAGACCAACTCCCACCTGGCCAGAACTTCCCTTCAGGGAGTTCTAGACAGTGCTGAGGTCACTACCAAGTAGGTCTGCAAAGAGGCCGCAGTCTGCTCTCCTGAAGTTCACGACTGATCTTGCTGCATAATCTCCTCGCTGCCCCGAGGATCTCCATCTCCACTATGCTGTCATCCCTGTAGCCATGGCTGCCATGGAGCAAGACATTGCCCACTCTTTTTGCCATCCTCCTGGTCACCTGCAGTCCCTGGAGCTGTTTAAATCTCCCTTGGATGCTCCTGGCAATGCCCCCTCCTGGTCTGATTGACTCTCAGGGGCTGTCAGGTCCTGACAGGGCTTTGGGCTGCTGCTCAGGTGTCCCTGAGGTTGGGAACCTCTTGTACAGCACAGTCTCACTCCCAGAATTTCCACAGTCACCACTGCTGTCACCTTACCTGTTGAAGCTGAACACTTTTACCCCAGCTCAGAGAAGTATCTCTTCTCCCAGGCACTCAGCAATAGGACAAGGGGACATGATGGGCTCAAGCTCTGCCAGGGGAAATTGAAGTTGGAGATCAGAAAAAATTTCTTTACAGAGAGAGTGCTCAGGCATTGGAATGGGCTGCCCAGAGAGGGGGTGGATTCCCCATCCCTGGAGGTTTTAAAGTGAGCTTGGCCGTGGCACTGAGTGCCATGATCTGGTAAAGGGACTGGAGTTGGACCAAGGGTTGGACTTGATGATCTGGGAGGTCTTTTCCAACCCAATCCATTCTAGGATTCCAAGTATCTCATTTCAGGATGGCTCTTACGTTTTGGCCTTTTAACCTAATTCTTCATAAGTGTGTGCACAATGTGCAGTACGTGATTAAGATGTGCTTAATGTTCTGTAATAAATTTACACTTCTGTATTCTATTTCTTCTCTTTTCATGTCCTGTCCTTAAGACAGACCTCTGAATGTAATTCCAATAAGAACATTAGTACTTTAGATGTACAGAGTAAAGCTGGTTTAAAGCCCAGTACAGTCACCTGCTGCTTGAGATAGATATTCTGCAAACCAGAAATTAAGTGGCATCTCTAAATATGTTCTTTAATTTTTCACTCTCTGCGTTTCCCAGGGATGGAGGATGTAAATCATTTTGCATACATCAATGCAAATGCAATTCAGCTTAGTACTGGCATGTAGTCTAATTGGCTTTAAAAAGGAATTTTGGTTTTTTGAGTGCTAATTTTCAGGTAATGACTTTCTAATTGATTTTCTTTTTATGAAGGACCATTGATTCACTCCCTTCAGGGAAATTCAGTTGGCTTCCCCAGAGAATTTATGAAAAGCTGCTGAAAACAAGGGTCTGTCACTGTTGCTTTCTTTCCAGCTTTGTTTTTCCATGAGCAGGCTTAGGTTAACAAGGGTAGAGGATTGTATTTTGTATATATATGTGTGTGAAATGACCCCTTTAAAAAAAAACAACAACAAAACAAAACAAAACCTAAACAAACCCAACATATTTAATCAAGGATTAATTGAATTTTTGAGTTATTTTTCCTGAAAACTAGATATTAACCATCTTAATATGCAAACTGTTTAATATTTTTATAAGTTATCCTAAGCAATCCCTTTGGATCACACAGAAATTATCTAAAAAAAAAGAGGATTTCTAAATGGAAGGAGTAACAACTTTTAAATGGAAGTATTAGCTATTATTACCCTATTGTTACCACATGACTTCATGTCACAGATGAATTTTCCTGCAAATTTTGTTACAGTACAATATAGCAACGCCATATAGATATCAATGCATAATGTGAGTGGTGATTGGAAAGCTTTTGGTGACTCTGTTTTAGAAGGGGTTTGAACCCTGTGGTTCCATTGTGGGAAGGGAAGAGGAGGAGGAGGAGAGAGGATGGTGCCTGGAAAAAAAGCCTCTAAAGGTTTTGTAAGCCAGATCATATTGTTATTCTGCAAGCTGTTCCAGATAAATTATCCATTTTGCTTAATTATCTGATTATTTTAATGTTATAGAGTGTTTTCTCCTCCTAGTTTGCCAGGTTGTTGCAAAGGAGAATTAATCCATGACAGTGAACCCTTCTTGGATACAGAGCAAAAGATGTGATGAATTCCAGTGACTGGATGAACAAACCAAGTAGAAAGAATGTGTGTTTCAACACTGCGTATAAGTAACCATGGGAAGAACTTCCCTAGGGGTGTGAGAAATTTGGTTTTCCATCAGCTTAAAGTTTCAAATCAAAAACTGGAGAACTTTATGAATGTTGCATTATAGCCCAGACTGAGAGCTCATTACCCAAACCATTGCATGGGGGTTGGCACTGTGGCTGCTGAACTCCAGCTTAGGTTAGCATGATGTTCCCTTCTGGCCACAAAAATCAATGAATCTCTGCCATATATAGAAAAATATATATTTTATTTATTTATTTATTTATTTAAATTTAAGAGAGCAGGAATGTAAAACAGTACATGGATTGGTTTTGTTTTTAAAGGATCAGTGCATAAATAACAGCTAATTAATTCCCCACAAACACTTCTGAGAGCATTATCTCTGTTTTGCAGACAGAATGAGTTTCAGAGAGCCTGGGCTGTGAGTCTTGGTTCCCACAGTGAGTGAGCAGCACAGCACAAGTGCCAGATCACTCCTGGCTGCTGTGCTTGTGCTGTTACAGGGATTTGGAGTTTTATCAAAAGCCTGGAAAGACATTTCCTGCAGGAGCTTCCAGTGATCCTGCAGAGAAACCTGATGATGGCCTCTTCCACCTGAGGAACTCCAGCTCTGTTTGGAGCACTTCCAAACATGTTTTTAAAGTACTCTCAAGCAGTGAGTAAATTAGTTTAGAAACCAGGGAAAGGGGAAGATAAGGAGATGTTGGCTGCTTTGTCTTTCCATTCCACCTTCATAAGGATAACCACAGAGAGTATTTTGGGTTTTTGGAGAAAGGGATATACCAGACTAATAAACAGAGACGAGATAGAGGTGTCTTCTCTACGCAGGCTGGTGATGCCATTCCTGGCTAACAGCAGTGCTGGTGTGATTTAGCTTTGGAAAAAAAGAATACCCAAGAAGATTCACTGTGTGTCTGCCAGGCTTTCCCTCATAAATTAGGACCTTTGCATAGAAACAGAGCCACAGCCACCTTTTGTGGGCTACAGCAAGTCCTTGTCACAGGAGAGTTGACTCATGTAGGATGAATATTGGACATTGATAATGAAGATCTTTGCACATCAGAATTTGCACCTTCTCCTTCCCCATGAGCAGCAGAACTCATGAGGCTGTTCATGGCTTGGGTGTTGCTCTTTGGGCACCCAACTCTCCTTTTCATCCATGGCCATGGAGCCCCGAGTTGATCTGTGAGAGCCTCAAGGGACCTCAGGGAAGTCACTGCAGTGAAGTTACTCTGCTCAGTGCAGAGTGTTGCTGCCTCCTTGGCCAGGAAATGTGTGTCCTGCTGTAAGGATAAATACATCAGATAAAGCTGCCCATGCTTTGTGAGAGAAAAAGTGACTTGCAGACAACTGCTGATCCACTGACTCTCAATGTTCAATCCCCTAAGATTCATAACAGAGCTTAAATGAAATTTAGGAAGTTTCTTTTAGGAGGAAATTGGTCCATTACATCTCTTCATTGCTCATCTAGTGACTTGTAAGGAAAAGGAATCATAGAATCATAGAATGGATTGGGTTGGAAAAGACCTCCAAGATAATCAAGTCCAACCCTTGGTCCAGCTCCAGTCTTACCAGATCATGGCACTCAGTGCCACGGCCAGTCTCAGGTTAAAAACCTCCAGGGATGGTGAATCCACCCCCTCTCTGGGCAGCCCATTCCAATGCCTGAGCACTCTCTCTGCAAAGAATTTCTTCCTGATATTCAACCTAAACCTCCCCTGGCAGAGCTTGAGCCCATCGTGCCCCCTTGTCCTATTGCTGAGTGCCTGGGAGAAGAGACCAACCCCCACCTGGCCAGAACTTCCCTTCAGGCAGTTCCAGACAGTGCTGAGGTCACCTCTGAGCCTCCTCTTCTCCAGGCTGAACACCCCCAGCTCCCTCAGCCTCTCCCCACAGCACTTGTGCTCCAGTCCCTTCTCCAGCCTCGTTGCTCTTCTCTGGCCCCGCTCCAGCCCCTCAATCTCTTTCCTCAACTGAGGGGCCCAGAACTGAACACAACACTCAAGGTGTGGCCTCCCCAAGGCAGAGTCCAGGGGAAGGGTCACTGCCCTGGGCCTGCTGGCCACGCTAGTTTGGATCCAGGCCAGGATCCCATTGGCCTTCTTGGCCACCTGGGCACACTGTTGGCTCCTGCTGAGCTTCCTGTCCCTCAGTCCCCCCAGGTCCCTCTGCCTGGCTGCTCTCCAGCCACTCTGTGCCCAGCCTGGAGCGCTGCAGGGGGTTGTTGTGGCCAAAGGGCAGGACCTGCACTTGGCCTTGTTGAACTTCATCCCATTGCAATCAGCCCATCTCTCCAGTCTCTCCAGATCCCTCTGCAGAGCCCTCCTGCCTTCCAGCAGATCGACACTCCCTCCCAACTTGGTGTCGTCAGTAAATTTGCTGCTGATGGACTCAATCCCCTCATCTAAATCATCACTAAAGATGTTAAACAGGACTGGACCCAACACAGACCCCTGAGGACACCACTGGTGACCGGCCCCCAGCTGGACACAGCCCCGTTCACCAGCACTCTCTGGGTCTGACCCTCCAGCCAGCTCTTAATCCAGGAATGGACAGTTGATCAAAATTTTAAAATCCTTCCCTCTTCCAGTTATTGTTTATAAACTAGTTTAACTTCTGGTGAATATTAAGCAACATTTTGATTTATGAAAGTCCTCCTATTTCATCTAACAGGTGTTTGAGAGCATTTCACCTCAAAAATGGCTGTACAGTCACTTTCAGAGGAGTGGTGGTTGTGAACCTGAACAAAAACAACATCACAGGGAGATTTCAGGTGCATGTTATCTCTGGCAAAGGGAAAAATGTAACTTCTAGAGCATACAGTTGCAAAGAAATCATGGGATGAAATCAGATTATTTAAAGCAAAATTAGGATCTTTAAGATTTCTTATTCTATTATTGTCTGTTTTGTTAAGACATTTTTCTAAATTCGCAGGGGCTTCCAATCAGAGATTACTTCTTATTCTGAAATTCTGATATGAACACTGGGCACTTTGGCATGAACACTGAGAATGGAGTTAAAGAGAAACACAAGTATTCTGAAGGTCTTCCAAAATTTTTCTGTCAATCTCATGCTAGCAAAGGGGAAAAAAAAGAAATTAATCTATTTCTTTGCACATTCCTTTGTAAAATATTCTTGTGGCTTTTTGGTGTCCTCTCAAAAAGCCAGGTGGTTAAAACTGCCCTTATTTCTCTGGAAATACAGTACAAGCAGATATAGAATGTAAGGCAGAGGCAGAGCAGGAGTGTTTGGAGACTGTCACACACTGCAATTCTTGGTTATTTCTTAGTAATATTGCTTTGATCAGTTTGAAAGGATTATTCTGGGGGGTCCCACTCCAAGTATTCTTCCTCAGACAGAACTTTTGTGTTTGCTTGCATATAGTTTTGCTTATGATTCTCTGCATTTCCAGCCCTTTTAGCCTGAGTTTCAGAAAGGATCCACAGGTTTTTCATTGATGTTTCCCTTACTTTGATTAGACCTTTTTTTTTCTTTTTTTGGTGCTTGTACCCTGGGTCACAGACCAAAAGGTTCTAAACCCTCATCAAGAAGTTCTGGCAGTGATTTGGAGAGTATGGGCTCTGCCTTCAGGGAGCAGGAGAAAGGAAAGGAAAGTGGGTACTGAGTTCTTGGATCAGAATTAACTTTGGTAACTGCATCAGTCTTGGGAGTTCTTGGTTTCAGTGCATGTGAAGTATTTTACATAAGTAACTTATTTTTTTCTTTTTATTCCTTGCCATGTTTAGAGAGCACTGCACCTCCAGCCAGAAACTGAGATGTGTTAGATGGCAATAGTACTAATTTTCCTTCTTTTTTTTCCTTTTTTCTTCCCTTCTGGTCACTGTTTGCTAAACCCTGACTTAATATTAGACCTGAATTTTCTTTCCTTCATAAATATTACAACCTGGAAGCAAGCAAAAATAAAACAGAGGATTCAAAATTATTTTAAATGCTTACTTTTCAAGTTTCTATAGTTTTAATTTTGTAATGGGATTTAAGGAGAGCTGAGCCAGGTTTAAAGACTTTTGTTGTTGTTGTTGTTATCCAGTCTTTCTTCCCATTATTGGGAAGCTTATCTGAATTGTGGGGAATACAAGGGCTAATTGCAATTAACTAAAATCCCAGCATTAAATAGATACAGGATGTATAGTAGGAAAACACCTGATTATTTAATTTTTGCCTTCAAAGTTTTATTTTATCTCAAAAGGAAATATTAACTTTATGGTTGAAGCAATTAATACACAATAACCAAAAGGAAACATTAACTTTATAGTTGGAGCAATTAATGCACAATAACCAAAAGGAAATATTAACTTTATAGTTGGAGCAATTAATACACAATAACCAAAAGGAAACATTAACTTTATAGTTGGAGCAATTAATACACAATAACCAAAAGGAAATATTAACTTTATAGTTGGAGCAATTAATACACAATAACCAAAAGGAAACATTAACTTTATAGTTGGAGCAATTAATACACAATATCCAGCCTTTATTCCTCACAGCTTAATTCACAGTTGTGTTCTTGTAACCAACTCTTTCAGACATGCCACGTGGGTTTGTTCAGTTATTTCTTGCATATTCATAGTCTGGGCAGGGTTACAATGACCTGAAAACAATTTCTGGATTTTTCTGTGATTTCACATAGAAATAAAAACTGTTATAACTGAGAAAAGTTTATCATAGAAATTGCCCATCCGGATTTACTCGTGACTGAAAAGGGAAGAATGGGAAAACAATTCTGGTAATTTTGATTTATGGTTATTAATTGGAAGTTGCTGTGGGGCTCTGCAGGTTGGCAGCCCTGTCAGTGCTGCAGGAAATGGTTGCAGTTGTGCTTAGTTCCTTTGGAAACACTTCTCCCTGTCTCCCTCTCGTTCTACAGAAGATGCAGCAGAAATCATTTTTTTGTGCCTTACTGACTAAAATCTCACAGCTCCCGTGGAGAAAAGCAGGTTTTATTCTGGCTGTGTAACCATTTCACACTGATTTTTGTGTTCTTTTCCTTTTAACATGAATCAGTCACTGGAGAACTTTTGAAACTAAGGTGTTGATCATATTCTCTATTCTGTAGAACACATTTATATTGTACCCATGAAAATTTATATTTTACTGTGCAGCCACTGAAGAGTGGCAAGTTTTAATGTAGCTCCTGTCTCCCACTTTGCTTCACTGACCACCAAAGGCTCAGATTTCTAATTTACTGGATACCTGACTAAGTGCTTAATAAGTATTACTTTACAACCCCATAGAATAAATTAATTTTTACTCCATATTTTATATGTAGATCTGAGACAGTGAAAGTCCAAACTACTTAATGTGGCCTCAGAAACTGCACTAAAGTGCCACTGAAATCTTTTTTCCAACTTCCTTTTGTAGCATCTCCTGGGAATTCCCAAAGGGAATCATGTGCTACAGGGCACACCCCATATGTTACCTCATCTGTTTTAATTCTTGAACTGAAATGTGTTTAAAATAAGGAAAAAGCAACACCTTGGAGCCTAAAGGTCCTGCAGCCTCAGTCATTCATCAGGATGAATAATCACAGTTTTTCCTCTAGCTGTTGTATGAATCTCTGGGGAATAAACAGCAGCTAATTATGGAAATAAATGAATATTATAACAATATTCAGGAATTCATTAAGGCTCTGCAGGAAACATTATTTCTGCTACCAGCGTTGACTTTACAAGCCTAATGATTTATTAAGACTTTTTAGTGTATAGCTCAAGTTTTAAAATTTTTAGATTTTCTCCATTTTATGATGTGCTGAACCAAACCTGAATAGTTCAGCACAGGGGTTGAAATTTCTTGTTCTTTATGCAGACCTGAAAATTCTCTATGAACTTTGTGAATATCTTTAGTAGGAATTTTTGTAGGAGTTTCATTCGTTTCTTTTTAAAAGAAAAACTGCAACCATCAATAACCTCAGTGACTGATTTGATCCCAAAGCTCCCACTTGTAAGTTTTCTTTGTTATCTGAAGTTGTGCCCAGGGTGTCATATTTTGCTCTGTGATTCCTCCCATTCTCTGCCTTCAGATTTTAAAAATATTTTCTAGGGATCATTGTACAAAAATCTCTGAGTTATCTGTGAACAGAAGATGTTGTTATCCCTAATTCTTGAAACTTATCCCTTACTATTTTCATGAAAATTAGAGATTTATTGAGGTACCCATTAAAATAATTGTGTTGGCATATGTTGTTATAAAGATCAATAATGTTGTGTTGCTGAATCATTTAATTTTGCTTGGAGATATGAAAGCATAAAAAGCAACAAATACAGCTTTTGGCATCATCCTTTGCATGATATTGCATGATATTATACATTAAATTATGTTGCATTCATGGTCAAATATGTTTTCAGTATCCAAAGGCAGTATTTGAACCTGAAAGTCAAGTCCTAAGGGACCAGTAAAGAATATGAGGGTGTAATGGGAACAAAATGATGGATCTGCTTAAAAAATGGTAGGAAACATTTTGAACATAGATTAAAAAAAAAGTGTATTAATTTTTAATAAAAGCCTGTTCCTCACTTTAAGTATGAGAGTAATTTTCCAGAAACTGTTGGTGCTACACACATAACATTTGTTTTATGTATTATATGTATAAAACAGAGGTATGTGGCTGTGAGCAATGTATGGATAATCACTGAATTTGGGAATTTACTGCTGGCACTGATAAGAGAATCAAGTGCTTATGAGCACACCATCAGCATTCTAATGCTCTGTTGATGCACTTGTTAATCCTGAGCTCTGAAGAGTTCTGGTCATTTTATAGCCATGATTCTCAAAGATGAGATGAATGTGCATCATTTGAGGATTTCATCCTTTCAGATAAGGGGAATATCTGCTCTGTTCTCCCCCAGCCTCTCAGGGGACCCAGAAAACTTCACATCTGCAAACCCACTCATGACTGCCCCTCATATTGGACCTGAACCCTTCCTATTTGCACACTCAATCTTAGGATCCCTCCCCAGCAGACATGGTGGAGTCCCAGCACTCGCTGCCTCCATCCTCATCTGATTTCTAATCAACAAACAATAACTTTCTGACCCCTATCCCAGCTCATAT
Source organism: Pithys albifrons albifrons (assembly GCF_047495875.1). Taxonomy (NCBI): domain Eukaryota; kingdom Metazoa; phylum Chordata; class Aves; order Passeriformes; family Thamnophilidae; genus Pithys; species Pithys albifrons. The sequence goes on from NC_092464.1 coordinate 54,982,273, forward strand.
TCTGAAACTAGGGTTAGTCCCATTCCACTTTTGAGTCCCAGAAGTTCTTTAAGGCACATCCCTCACTACTGGCCTTCTCCTAGCAACTGTCATGGAATTCCCACCAACTGCACAGTTCCTCCTCCCATCCTCCTCGCTCAACCCCACCCTGCTGCCCTTATAGCCATTGCCTCAGCAGCCCTTGGTGGCTGGACTGCACTAAACCAGACCCAAACCTGCAACATCCCAGCCTTTTCTTCCATCTCCCACCTAGGCTGAATAACCATCATTCTTGTGTACACTCTACTCACCTTCTACCTGTATTGCCTAATAACTATCCCCATTTTTCTTACCCTCGACACAACCAAAATCTTTAATTTCACCACAATAACAACTGCATCAACAAAAATCCCCCCATTAACTGCTACCCTTATAACTATGCTCCTATCCCTAGCTGGATTACCCACATTGACAGGATTCATATGAAAATTTCTGATTTTTCAAGAACTAACCAAGCAGCAAATAACCCCAGCAGCAACAATCTTTGCCCTACTATCCCTACTCAGACTTTTCTTTGCATAGAGTCATAGAATGGATTGGGTTGGAAAAGACCTCCAAGATCATCCAGTCCAACCCTTGGTCCAACTCCAGTCCCTTTACCAGATCATGGCACTCAGTGCCACGGCCAATCTCAGGTTAAAAACCTCCAGGGATGGGGAATCCACCCCCCTCTGGGCAGCCCATTCCAATGCCTGAGCACTCTCTCTGCAAAGAATTTCTTCCTGATATTCAACCTAAACCTCCCCTGGCAGAGCTTGATCCCATCGTGCCCTATTGCTGAGTGCCTGGGAGAAGAGACCAACCCCCACCTGGCCAGAACTTCCCTTCAGGCAGTTCCAGACAGTGCTGAGGTCACCTCTGAGCCTCCTCTTCTCCAGGCTAAACACCCCCAGCTCCCTCAGCCTCTCCCCACAGCACTTGTGCTCCAGTCCCTTCTCCAGCCTCGTTGCTCTTCTCTGGCCCCGCTCCAGCCCCTCAATCTCTTTCCTGAACTGAGGGGCCCAGAACTGAACACAACACTCAAGGTGTGGCCTCCCCAACGCGGAGTCCAGGGGCCTTCTCAGCCCTAGAACTGACATTTGGTGTTCCATTCAAAGCCACCTTAATCCCTACACTTGTTCTACTTACACAATATCTACTTACACCCGTCTCTCCTAATCCACATGGATTCTCTGAGCCTGCTAAATTGAGGCCTCACTAGAACTAAAGCTAAACCTTCCTCACTTTAAGTTTCTGGTTTTCTACTCAGATGCATTTCTATGGTAGATGATTATGAAGAATGCTGCAGAAATGTTAGTTTGTTTTCAACATCTTTGCTTTGAGGGCAAGACCAGAGTGTGGTAGCTGTGGTGTTACTGATTGTGCTGTCCAGTGAAGGGAACCAAGAAATGTTCCTCCAAGCAAAAGGTTCCTGCCTCCTGTGCTCTCTCCTCACCCCACACAGCATCAATACCTGAAAATACACACCATGTCAGAACTGAGCTGGAGTGGAGCAAACCCAAATCTGTTCCTCTCTGATACATTGATTTTTTTTTTCCCTTTACTTGCTATTATTCTTCGGCAACAACTTTTCCTACCACATGTTGGTTTTCTTTTTTTTTTTTTCCCCTTCTTTTTGAATTTAATCTCCAAATACTTTCCTTTAACCAGTGCTTTTATTCCTGTTGTTTGAGTTTGCAGGATACATTTCTATCAGGCAGAAGAATGTTCAGCCAGCAAGGAGGGACCTCTGAAGTTTGTTTTTTGGGGTTTTCACAGCTCTATTGTCAAAAAAAAAGCCAGAAGAATAGATTGTTTTTTTTCTTTTTCCCCCCTCCAGAAGTTCAGAACCAGAAATTATTTATTCCTTAAAATGCCTTTGGCAAAATATAAAAATCAAGAATGTTATAGTCAGTATAAAATTAAAGTAGCAATAAAAATTGCTAGTAATTGAAGAAAGTTAAAGGGCATTGGTAGTTACTCCTCTTTTTACAGGAAAATAATCCCTGCATTGCCCAGTTTTTATATCAGCCTGGAAAGTGCCTACATTGAAGTAATTTTAATACTCATCTCTGAATAAATCATTAATGTGAGAGGAGAGTTTTTTCCCCTGAATTAAGTCAGGTGAAGAATTAATTTTCTCCTTAAGTTCTGTGCTCTGGTATAGATGTGATGATTTTTTTTTTTTTTTGTAAAGTGCAGGTTTTTTCTCTGCTTCCCAAGTTGCTGAAAGGTTGCAAACAATTTTTTGTTTGTTTGGTTGAGGATCTGACAGACATTCTTTCATTATTTTACTCTCTGGTTCAAGTATGAAAACTTCCATTTTCATTCCATTAATAACATTTCTTTTCATTAATTTTTACATCTCTTTACTTCAGGGATAGATTTTTTTAACACTGAGAATTTCTTTTTAATCCTTTATTGCAAAATTTGATCAAAATATTGGTCCAAAATGAGGTTTTGTGATTCATGTGCTGTATCCATACAGTTGAGTTCATTAAAACTGTTGTAAATTGTTCTTTTCTTGGAAGCTGAAACCATTTTGGTCAATTTTACTGAAATATTTCTGTTAAGTTTTATACAACTTCATTACATTATTATTATGAATTCATCATTTAGCTTTAAATCTTATTGCTTAGGATATCATTGTTCTGTAAATACAGGGAAAAAAACCCTGAGTCTGAATCCTAACTTTGCTTCTAAATTTCCCAAATCCTTATCCTCACTTCTCTCACATTCCTTATTTCTGCAAAGAAAATTATATTGGATGTCTCTCCTGTGTCTCTGTGTACAGTGGGGTGGCTGAAACATGTTGAGAAAACCAAAGTGAATACATTTAAAAACTTAATTAGTTGGGCTGTTAAGATACATTATCTGTCCTGTAAATGCCTGTTAATTGTTGAGAATTAGTTGGAGCTCAACAAGTTCTACTCACAAACCCCTCGGTGAATAGTTTTGAAACCTCCACTCAAGGTGTGTTCCAAAGCACTGATTGAAAAAAAAGGATTTGGGGACATATTTATATTTTCCTGCATTTCTTTGTCCTTATTTCATTGCTGTCACTGCCTTTGAGATAAGAGGTTGTTGCTCAGAACATTCCTAATCTTTTCATTGCAGCGTGAGCTGAAACATAAAGGAGTGTCCAAACCAAGGAAAGAAATGACTTAGAGAACAGAGAGTTTGGAGCTGGACTCGTGAGACAGTGGAATGTGTTTTACAGAGCAGGGAGCCTTTTTCATTATTTTACCAGTCTGAGTTAAAGAAAAACCATGAAAAGAAAATATCTGGCAAAAAAAACCCCTGAGTGAGTTAATGAGGTTAATCTGAATAACTTGTTTTATTTATATGGGTATTCCCACCTGTTTCTAAAAAAATGGTTTTGTACATTCCAATTTTTTTTTTTTAAGAGATTCACTCCCTGTTAAAACCCCCAAAACCTCCAATTAGAGATGTGGGACTAAATTATACTTTTAAATCTTTTGGCCAGAGAAGGAAATTTTGCACCAATAGTGCACAATTCTCAAGCTCCTGTAAATTGGTTTGATGGATTTGGGCCTGAAATTTGCAGTATCCACAAAGAATGTATTTCTGTACCTATTTCTTTAAATTAAAATTGTGTCTAAAAGTTACAGAATATGGAGTTTGACAATCATTTTTCAGCAATAGTTTAATTAAATTATATCAAACATACCATGTCCTGCTGTAATCAGCTTTCTTTGACCTTAATATTTCTAATTAGAAAAAAAAAACCCAACCAAACAAGGTCTAAACCAAAACAAACTGTAAAATCCTGGACATTAACAGTGTTTGGATAAGATTAAGCCAAGCAAGAAAAAATTAAGACATTCCCACCTGGAGTTTGCTCTCTTAATATGGAGCATTTCCTTTCATGCTCTCTAAAAGATCTATTATTAAAAGAATCAAATTTTTTATTCTCCCCCTTAACCTCTGTGATTCCTAGAACAAGACTAAGAGAACAGGGAGCTGCTCAGAAGGATTTTTGGCCTTTATTCAGTGGATGTTTTTTCTTTGTTTGTCTTTTAGTCAGCTCAGAAGACAGAACTGTTGGTTTTCTTACACCACTTAATGCACAAGATGTTTCATAGACACTAATTAACATCTCTTACAAACTCATTATCATTTAGCACATCAGTAGCCCCAGCACAGTAAAATGAAGGTTAATGTAACTTAGTATATGTTATAATCTTTTGAGTGCCCCAAGGAAAGGATCCTGTGCATCTTCTTTACCCCTTCCTACATCTACTGTGCATGGTACAAAGGAATTATTCCTCTAAATTACATTCCTGGAATAAGTGGTATCAGGGCATGTAATTAGCTGTTGCTGTAGCTGTATGCAAAGCACCAACTTAAGTTTTATCTCTTTCAATATTTCGATGACTGTAGTTTGTATTCCTTATTGTTTGGGGTTTTTTTGTTCCACTAGAGGTATTTTTAATAGGGTTTTATATGTGAGTATTTTTTCTCTGTAGCAAAAATATTTTTTTTTATTGAAGACACCAAAAATTCTTATTTTCATGGGTTTTCTAGTAATGTGTCATATTTTCTATGTTCTTTATGACTACTCCATTAACTGCTAAAAAACATTTATTTCTACTGAAAATTCCCTATGAAGAGGTGTGAAATTTCCCCTGGAAATGTTAAGATCAACATTTGCCATCACTGCATGAATAGATTGTAAATGGACAAGACAAAATAAAATACAGTCTGTTATGTTAATATTTTACCAATAGGTACCAAACCACAAACCAAGATCTAAACATTAATTCCTTGATTTTCAACCCCCCTGAATTCTCTTGTGTCCTTTGCTGACCTTCACAGTTTTGTGAACCAAAGCTGGGCAGTGCTGTGGTTAGGAAAGGAACTGGGAACTCACTTGCCAGCAAGTGCCACATCAAAAGTAAAGGAGCATTTTTAGGTTCTTAGAACTTTGAGAAGTTGCAGTAGTGGGTATTTCAGTGTTCAGATTTGCATCACGATGAGATTTGTGTGTAATCTCCCTGGTGGGATGGAGAGCTTCTCCTCCAGAACAACCACTGTGTGTTGGACACCTCTGCTAACAGGTTACTGACTGAGGAAAATGGTGCAAAGTGGATACTCTCTCATGTAGCAGCAGCTGTTCCATGATTTCAACATACCAGTGGTGGATGAAGAGGGCTCAGTGCCACTGTTTTGGTACTCTTGTGAAATTAGTAAATCCACTGTTCGTTTGTTCACGACCCAAGAAACATCCAAACCAAACCTCAGCATGTCCTGCACATTCAGAGCACTTCAACACCTGATATTTTTCTCCAGAACAGAATGGATGCGATACAATAATTTTTTTTCCCTTTGTTCTCTCCCTTAGGCCTTCCCTGGGAACACCAACTCTGACAGTGTGGTCCGGCATGACCTGCAGCACCCCGTGATCGCCCGCTATGTGCGGATTGTCCCTCTGGACTGGAACCCAGAGGGACACATTGGCTTGAGAATCGAAGTCTACGGCTGCTCCTACTGTGAGTTTTGCTGTGATGATCCTTTTATTGCCCCCAAAATAAAACCTGGGTTTGGATGTCAGATTCAATCTGAATCTCAAATCCTTTTAGCTTAGGTTAAATTAGATTATTGAGATTAGCTCAGTTGGTTAAAACTGGTTGTAATAACCTCAAGGTCATGGGTTCAATCCCCTCTGTGGGCCATTGAGTTGAGTTGGACTTGATGATCCTTGTGGGTCCCTTCCAAGTCAGAATAGTCTGGGATTCTGTGAAATTGTTCTAGCATTGCTGGTTATATTACACACTGCAATATTTGTCAGAACCTTAACTCTGAGTTGCTAATTTGTACCTCTCTGGAAGATGCAACCTTGGAATTCCTGTTGTGCTTTGCAGTTTCTCCTTTTTATCTTCGTGGTTTCTTTAGCAGAAGGCTTTGGCTATAAGATAAGCTTGAATGGGGCAGTTGAGGAAAATACAGTATTCAAACCAATGTCATGTTGGATCTTGAGGGGGGAATGGAAACAAGACATCATTTATTCCCTGGTGCTAGAGATGAAATTAAAGTGATAAATAAGAATTCCATCAGAATTACTCAGATTGTCTAAATACGTGATGTGTTTTTCAGAGATATTTCCTTGAGTATTTGAATGTGACTTTAGGATTTCTTTTGAAATCTGGATGAACAGTGGTACAAATGCTTCTGGGGTGAAGAGCAGAACTGATAATGGTTTTGAAAAGAAAGGGTAGTTTCTACATGCCCTTCCTTCAATTAAATCCAGTCAGTGCTTCAAGGAGTTCTGCAAACCTGGAGCAAAGTGAGTGCATGATGTCCTACTTCTAGGTATGAATATTTAGGCAGTCTCCTGGCTTTGCTGGTGTTTCAGCTGGAAAATGCCATCTGAGATTTGTCTTTTAGTAACCAGCCATTAGAATAAAGTGAGGCACTCACATCTGGAAGTCACATCCATTGCCTTCCCTGGGGGACATAAGACATATGGGAGCTCTTGGCCATTCTAAGTAGCAAAACCCCCAAAATCTGTGATTTCACTTGTTTTTTCATTTAATTAGATGGTCAAAATACTACATATCTTCATTCAAATGGATCATGAATTATAGAGTTTTGATTTTTTTTTTCTTTTTTCCACTCAATGAATTAAAGCCCTGTTTTAAAAGTGTATATTAAAGCACAGACAATTTCCCAACAGGTGCAGCAACTTCGTTGAGAAATCAAATGAAATGTTCTGTGGTGTTGATGCTACTTTTGCATGAAAATCTTGGGAATGACAAGAGTAGGATCTGTTGCAATGAGAAAAAGGGTAATGGTGTTACACTAAAAGAGGATCAGTTTAGGTTAGGTATAAAAAAAGGTATTTTTTACAATGAGGGTGGTAAAACACTGGACCAAAGTGCCCAGAGAGGTGGTGGATACTCTTAATAAACAAGAATTTGGCATCACAACCCTGAAATCTAACAATAAACCCTGTGATATTTGCTGCAATATTTACAGGTAATAAATGGGTGTTTTTCCATGACAGGGATAGACAAAATACTGCAGATGCATAACAAGAGTAAAAGTAAATGTAAGAAAAAAGTAAAACACAGCTTGCTGACAAAATTATTTCAGTTCTCTGATCATAAGTTCCTTGCTTGATGAATTTTTGGATGAGATTAAAAATCATCTGCCAAGGACACAATGTATGGAACTATGAAAGGACTGATAAAATGTGTCTTCTCTGAAGAACTAAGGTGACCTCACATAATTTTGTAATTTTGCTGAAAGAGCTTTGCTGTTCTCTTTGTACTAGAGGTGATTTCTTTGTTGTCTTGGGGTTTTTTGTTGTTGTTTTTCTTAATATACTTTAATTATATGTGTATAGGAACTTTCCTTTCAACAACCCTCCTAAAATCCAGTGTGTTTTTCGGGCTGCTCCCAGACTGGGATCACTGGAGAGCAGCAGAGCAGCTCAAAAGACAAACAAATGACTGTAAAAAGAGAGGAATGACTTTGGCATGACCAGTGGGACTGTGGACAAACTCCCAGCTTGTCCTCCAGGGAATTATTTGGAGCCAGGTGTATAATCTGCACCTTGCCATGGAGATGTGTCCTTTGGCAGAGGCCAAGCTTTTAACCCTGTGATTAGAAGTGCATATATTTGCATTTAAATACCAGCACTGACATTAAGCAGTGTGATTTGCAGATTAACCCTGCTGTCATTAAAGGAGCTGGCCATTGAGATAATCACTCATTTTAAAGACTTGGCTAAAAAACAGGCTTCTAGTCAAATAAACCTCCAATTTTGGAACTACTACCTAAATAAAAAAGCTGCCAAATATATCGTGATTGCAATTTTCCCTTAATATATTCATAAATAATATGTTCTTTTATTCAGATATTTTAGAGAGCATGTTTTCAGATACAAAACTCAGATATTTTCTCACATTGCAGGCAAAATTTAATTGGGATTCCAAACCCTTAGTGACTATAAAAGCTCTTTCCTTGCATATTGCTGCAATCTGGTCATTAGCATCAGACAATTAAAAAATGCTTCCTCCTATTGAACTGCTTATTCAAAGGTCAGGTAATTAATTGCCATAATTTCTGATTCCTCTTTTATTTGGATGTGCATGTAATGTACACTTTTTTTTTTTGTATGTATGTGTCCAAGATGTTAATCCATGTCCAACTTTGTGCAGAAAATTAAATTAAAAAAGAGATGTCTGTTCCACAGATGAATTAGAGCTCACATCTGTTCCCTGGACAATTTCTTAGCATTACCAAATCTTCTTTTAGTTTTGTTTTGCTTAAAGTTTATAAAATCTTTGAATTTTCTGTGTAGATGAGATGTGTGGGGTTGTCTTCTAACAGAGGAGTTAAAAAAAAGAATTAGGGCCTCATTCTCCAACAACATTCAGAATGGAATTTGTTTTTTTTTTCTGTATGAATAAATGGTCATATCATATTTACAAACTACTTTCATTCTCTATAGGTCAAAACTGACTTTATCTTGTTTTAAAAGGTATTAAAATTGAGTAAAGAATTTGCTTAATAGCCACATTAATGGAGGAGTTGCAGGAGCAAAGTAAGCTTGAAAAATCACAACAAATAGACTATTAGATAACATAAACAGCACTATTTAGTCAATGGGATTTTTAGCTTTTATAATAAAATGATCCATTTCATACACCAGAAAGGGGAAAAGGATCTTTACACTTGCAGTGCCATCAAATATCAAAAAGCAAGTCAAAAAGAAGAAAGTATAACCCAAGGCAAAATATCCACTGAAATCAGCAGAGTGCAAAGTGATGGCAGAATTTTATTTGCACTCTTTTGGAGACAGAGAGCGATGGCACATGACATGTTCCTTCCACCACATTCACATTTCTGGCTTTCTGAGACAGGCAGCAGACAGGGCATCTGGAGCCTGTGACAGGTACAACACAGCACATTTTATTATGCTTTGTGAAATCAGAAGCAGCTCCTGCAGCATCTGTGCCTTGTGAGCTGTTCCCTCATCTCCATCCTGGGCAAGGTGAATGCCTGCAAGGAAGGGCAGGAGGAATATTGTTGCATATTCAAGATAACTGGGGGAGACCTTGTGGCTCTTGAAAGCCTCTGTGTGGAAAACACTCCCTGGTATCTCTGTTCACAAAGGGTTTTTTGTAGGGCTGCTGGTGTTCTGGATTGTAATGTTCAGACCTGCTTAATTCTGATGCAGATTGAACTACAGGTTGAAATATTTCCCTTGAGCAAAACTGAAACTCAAATGAATTATCTGTAAATACCGAAACTGATTTTCATTAATTGATTGCTAGAGAGATGCAAAAGAAAAAGAGGAAAAATAAGAAAAGGTTAGAAAAATGCTTAAGACTATTTTTTAGAAGCAGAGACAAAGTTACTACCATGAAAACAACTACCTTTGTGCCGGTGTGAGTGAGGGAGAGGGGAGAGAGAGAGAAGCAGCTTTTTTTGGTTTCTTTGTGTCCCTTTCTGTCTGTGTCACGACTCGATGCTGTCTCTTAGCAGCAGGAGCGTGGTGAGTCTCTCCCAGGAAAGCCGGTCCCACTTCCCGCTGTGTCACAGGGCTGTGCTGGTCTCCACAGGGCCAGCGAGCTGCTCTCCAGTTCAGCTGCAAAAAGCTGCTGTAGCTTTTAAAAAATACACAGTGAGGAAAATACAACTCACACACGCCGCAGGGCCAGTCCTTCCTCAGGCTGGCAGAGGGGCCTTCTCGAGGCCGGCAAGTTGGTGGTTTTTAGAAGAAAGTTAAGGCGAGTTGAGAGGAGAGAGAGCAAAGAAACTAGGTAAGAATTTCCAGGTTTCTCTTTTCCTCCTTGTTCCTCCTCTGGTTCTTTGAATCCATCTTCAGGTCTTTATAGTGTTCTTTCGATAGCTGGACGTGACGTTTTGGCACGTAGTCCAGTCCAGATATTCAGAAAGCTGTGAGAATGGCAGGATATTTTGGCAGGAAACATTTCCAGGAGAAGGCTTTCGTGTAAAGCTGACAGGGAGATTTTCACAGGATGTACTGACATGCAGAAAACAATGGAGAAACATATTTTTGGCATTCCTAGGTATGTTACATGGATCTATACCAGACATTGTAGCTTTTTTGATGCAGTGGCACTTCTGACAGCAAGACTTTTCAAATTCCAGATGACTCCCTCCTGAAACGTAGGATACATTTGAAGCAAACCACTGGGAGGTGGCAGCAAGAACATATTTGCACAAATACCCCATGTCCTCGAGGCAGAGGGGGCAGGGACGATTCTAAAGCTCCAGAAGGGCTGCAAGCTGAGCTCTCTCCATCCCTGACCTGTTGGCCAATACTTGGGAAGCAGTGGGACACAACAAATGTCACCTGAGCTGCTTTTGCAGAAGTGCTCTTTCCAGATATCATAGAATCACAGAATCAGTTGGGTTGAAAGAGACCTCCGAGATCATCAAGTCCAAACTTTAATCCAACCCCACTTTGCTTACCAGATCATGGCACTGAGTTCCATGTCCATATGAGCTCTACTGCTGGTGCTGAGCTATGTCAAAGGTTATTGTTTCAGTTTCCTGATGGGTGACAGAGTTTTTAATTTTTTAAATTTTTTCTTTTATTAACAACACTTCTGTGGTTATTCCTGAAATAATGAATAGTTGTATGGTGAGTATTGACCCCGAGATTAGCTCAGCTGGTTAAAACTTGCTTGCAATAATGCCAAGGTCATGGGTTCAATCCCCTGTATGGGCCATTGACTGAAGAGTCAGACTAAATGATCCTTGTGGGTCCCTTCCAACTCAGAATAGTCTGTGAGTCTGTGATTTACTCCACAGGCAGTACAGTGAACAAAACCTTGGTCATGTAAACACCTTAAAGAACAAAAATAAGGCTTGGAGCTGCTGTTAAGGGAGGAGCCAAGTGAATGTTGGCAAGAACTCAACCATCAGGAAGTCCTGAAGTGCTAAAACCTGTGGGCTGAACAGACCTTGTGGTTGTTGTAGGTAACCCTGTCTGCCTGCACTGACTTTGACTTAAGACCTGGTTTCTTTGGCAGTTGATTCCATAATCAGCTGTATTCACTGCTGGGAAATTTGTTTATTTGCAGTCTCTTTTGCTTGGTTTGGTGCTCTTGGCACTAACTAACTACCCATGTCTCAGTCACTATCTCAAGACAAAGAGAAACCTCCATTCTGTCCAGAATAATCTATTGCATCTAAAAGTCTAAGTGACTATTTAATGTAAAGGACACAACCACTACTATTTCCCTTTTGTTTAATCTTACCAAGTTTCACTTGGGCAGATTCAATGATATTATACCCTGGACATTTTATTTCACTGTTATGGGTTCACCTAGGTGGGCCTAGATTTGGGCTCTGAAGTGTGGACTAGGCCGAAGCTGTCAGCTGACTTGAGCTGGGCTGAGCTGACAGCTGACCTCTTCTAGCCAGTAACTTTGTATTCCATACCACATTATGACATCATCTCCAGGGCAGTAGGAACCAGTGTGGGAGTGGTTAAGGCAGTCGCTTCTCAGCCTCCTCTTGGGAGGATGCACGATGCTGTCCCAGGGGGGATGGAGAGGACCAGGCCCACCACTGGCTCACAGGGTATCTCAGGAAAGTAAAATGTGTTGTTCTGGGTCTCTCCTTTCTGCTTGAGTTTGTCTCCCTGGGGAATAAGCTTCTTCTTAAGTAATGTGTAGTTAGGACAGTAAAGTTTGTGTGTTCGTTAAGAAGTTGAGGTGGGGAACTTGTTGTTGCAGACTTGTGTGAGTGAATATTTGTACTCTCTTCTAATTGTCTCTTTCTTTCTGTGAAAAATATATGTAGATTTAGTATAAATGCAGTTTGAAGTGTTTTTTTTCTTTCCCCTCTCTTTTCCTCCCTTTCCCTGGTGTTAGGAGGGAGGCTTTTCTCTCTGTGCTTGGGGGGGTTGGCAGTTGCTTATCTCAAACCAAGACATTCACCAGCACACAGCATTAAAAAAAGAGCCCAAAAAGACCCTTGAAGTGTCACTGAACCCTTGAAGTGCCTTAAAGTGCTATTGAAACTCTCTGGGGTAAATAAATATGATTATTTATGTATATAAATTTATGCACACATACTTCTGCTCTCATAATTTTTACACCTAAATGGTGAAGATATTAATGCAGGCCAATAATCTGCATAAAATTTCCTACTTTTTCCTATGATACTTTTTTGCTCACAGAAAATGTGTCACTACGTTTTCAGGTCAGACTTTTCTGTCCCCCTGGGTGGTGGAGCTGCATAAAAGTATTAAGTAGCAGGAAGGAGTGCTTATGGTGTGAAATCATATGTGCTCCTATTTCTGGCAGTTTTACTGACTTGCTCTAAGTGAAAGTGCTTTGAGTATACAGAGATTTTACAGAGATTTTATTTATTTACAGAGATTTTATTTTTCATTTTTTCTCTTAAATTTCACTATTTCTGGACAGCAAATTTCTATACCTATTTAGTCCTCTGTGTTTGATTTTGGGCCATCAACTTCACAGCCCCTCAGTGACAAACACAGCCTGATATTTTCTTTTTGACATTAAAGGCCCATGGCTGAGTAGTCACATCTAAGCTGTGGAGAGGGAGGGAAATGAAGTGTGAACTTTTCCTTGCAAACCTTGGGTTTTTTTCCTAAAGATGATGCAAATGGATACAGTCTCAGGTCATGGTACAGTTTTGCAACTCAAGACCATAAATGGTGCCTTTTTTAACAAATATTCTCAGCTGAGATTGCTTTCCTCCATGCCCTCTCCAGACAGAGAGTCTGGGATTGTTCCTCCAAATACCTGCAGATACTTCTGCATGAAAAGCAAGTGAGAACAACTTCAGTCTGTTCATTACCTGTGGTTGTTACCACTAACAAACATGGGACTCTTTTGGGAAAAAGGTACCACTTAAATGTTAAAATGTCTATCTCCAGCATTTTTAAAATATTAAAAAAATAGGAGGTTTTTTGTAGTCTATTAGGAAATATATTTCTAACATGAGAAGATGGACAGGTGTCACCTCTGCTGGGTCAGGAGCTGGAGGGTCGGGCCCAGAGAGTGCTGGTGAAGGGAGCTGTGTCCAGCTGGGGGCCGGTCACCAGTGGTGTTCCCCAGGGGTCTGTGTTGGGTCCAGTCCTGTTTAACATCTTTAGTGATGATTTAGATGAGGGGATTGAGTCCATCATCAGCAAATTTGCTGATGACACCAAGCTGGGAGGGAGTGTCGACCTGCTGGAAGGCAGGAGGGCTCTGCAGAGGGATCTGGAGAGACTGGAGAGATGGGCTGATTGCAATGGGATGGAGTTCAACAAGGCCAAGTGCAGGTCCTGCCCTTTGGCCACCCCAACCCCCTGCAGCGCTCCAGGCTGGGCACAGAGTGGCTGGAGAGCAGCCAGGCAGAGGGACCTGGGGGGACTGAGGGACAGGAAGCTCAACAGGAGCCAAGAGTGTGCCCAGGTGGCCAAGAAGGCCAATGGGATCCTGGCCTGGATCCAAACTAGCGTGGCCAGCAGGCCCAGGGCAGTGACCCTTCCCCTGGCCTCTGCCTTGGGGAGGCCACACCTTGAGTGTTGTGTTCAGTTCTGGGCCCCTCAGTTGAGGAAAGAGATTGAGGGGCTGGAGCAGGGCCAGAGAAGAGCAACGAGGCTGGAGAAGGGACTGGAGCACAAGTGCTGTGGGGAGAGGCTGAGGGAGCTGGGGGTGTTTAGCCTGGAGAAGAGGAGGCTCAGAGGTGACCTCAGCACTGTCTGGAACTGCCTGAAGGGAAGTTCTGGCCAGGTGGGGGTTGGTCTCTTCTCCCAGGCACTCAGCAATAGGACAAGGGGGCACAATGGGCTCAAGCTCTGCCAGGGGAAATTGAAGTTGGAGATCAGAAAAACTTCTTTGCAGAGAGAGTGCTCAGGCATTGGAATGGGCTGCCCAGAGAGGGGGTGGATTCCCCATCCCTGGAGGTTTTTAACCTGAGCTTGGCCATGGCACTGAGTGCCATGATCTGGTAAAGGGACTGGAGTTGGACCAAGGGTTGGGCTGGATGATCTCAGAGGTCTTTTCCAACCCAATCCATTCTATGATTCTGTGATTATGATTCTAAGATTCAGGATGAAGCAGAAAAGGAAGTATTTCCAAATACCTTATTAACACTTCTTGTTTGAAATAAAATATTTCACAAAGTTTTGACATCAAATGAATTTGTATTATAAAAAAAGAACATATCTATCTCTGATTCTTCATCTTTACATTAATCTGATGCAATACTTTTTCTCCCCGTTAACTGTTTATAGCAAAATGAAAAATCCATTATTTTTCACCTGTAGTTGTAATGAGGTTACTGGTGGATCATGTCAAGCCCTGCAGCTTTCAGAACTTCGGCACCTGTGTATTCTTTCAAGGTTCATTTGTTAGCTGGCAATGAAAGTGGAATCAATCAGAGAAGAAGTTATTTTGTATGAATATATGGCCCAGCAGCTTGTTCAGTTACATTCTCATATTCTCAGGCAGTTTTCAATTACACTAGAATATTTTTTTTTAATTATTCAGCATTTCCTTCAGAAGGATGGATGTAGGCAGCTTGTTTGAAAAAGTTTTTTCTTTTTTTTCCTCTTCTTTTTTGTTTTTTCTTTTTTGGAATGAAGTAAAACTTCTCCCTGGTAAATAAACAGAATCTCTCTCCAAATATGATAAATCTTGCACATTTTGATGAAGGTTTATTGATGTCAGATCTGCTTGTTGGGTGTTTCTAGAAACTGCCCTCATAGCCCACAGAAAGGATCTTGCTTAAAGTGGTCTGTAATCAGTTAGTAGGAGGATGGAGAAATTAGATTTTTTTTTCTCATGATGCAAATACTTCAGCAAATTTCAAACTGGTTCTTGCTTCTGTTTCATTGGTTTGGAGCCTGAAGGCCCTCACTGGTGTTTGTTTTCTTGAATGTCTGAAATAAAATGTGTTAAGTTACTTGCAGGCTCCATTCAATGTATTCTGCTTTTCCCCCTAAAGTTTGGGTGAAGATCATGCATTTTGTATTTTTTTATTTCAAGCATGGCAAATGGAGTCTTGCTCTGAATAAATTCCTTTCTCCTCTCTGCCAAAGGTTAGTGTTCTCTGACAAGAAACTGCAGATATCAAAGGGTCACCATTGCTGTCAGAAAAAGCAAGTTTAACTCTTCATAAGAGTGTTTTGACAAGGTAAAAATGAGCATTTACATTCAGTGTGTCCCTACTTGGATTTATATTTCTGGACAAAGTCCTGCTTTAAATTGGAGTCTCATCTTCATCAGCATACCTTTGGAAAATTAGGTCCCTACGATGCCAACTTTTCCCTAAATCCTCTAAACCTGGGGAAAAGTTCAGTTTTTGCCATAAGGGTGAGATGGTCTGGCCCTTCTCTAGTGGCCGATCAGGATCCTGTCACCCTTCACTCACTGAGACAACAGGACAGCTGGAAGGGACAGGTGACACTGCAATGGCTTGACCACTTCAGGGCCGACCAAAAGTCAAATTATAGTATCAAAGAAGTTGTCCAAATGCCTCTTAACCACTGTAGCTCTGTGAGTTGCCTTGGCCAGGCTGCAAGGCTGCTCTTGCCAGCTGAAATGCAGAACACCTCAGCCTGCTCCTGGCTCCACCTGTGCCCTGGGTCAGAGCTTGTGAGCATCAGCTCTGAAACAGAGGGGGAAAGTTAGAATGAAACCCTGTTTCCAGCTGCAACCTTTGTGTTGTATGTCCTTCAAAGGCTGCTGGCATTTCAGGCAAATATCTCACTGTTATTGGACTCACCATGAGAACACAGAATGGAACAGAAAAGTTCAGAACAGAACACAACTCAATATGCCACGGTCCACCTGGAGTTCTGCATGAGAAGCTGCAACTCAGGGCTGAGGGTCCCTCCTGGAGAACAGCCCTCTGCAGCCCCAGGCCCAGCCAGGAGATGGGGACAATGACAGCACAGCCCTGGAACCAGACCAAAGCCTCCAGTTCATCCTCTTGGTTTCTCCTGGTGCTTCTGTTGGTGTATGAACATTTCAGATGTGTTCTGGAATTCTTAGTGCCCTGGAATTCTTAGTGCTGCCTGGAGCAGCCCAAGTGTTCTCATGAGCACTTCCACTCCCAGACAGTGCCTTGCCAACCCTTGCCCTGCCTTTAGCAACCAGCCCAAAGCTTCCATTTCATTCTCTTGGTTTCTCCTGGTGCTTCTGTTGGTGTATGAACATTCCAGATGTGCTCTGGAATTCTTAGTCCTCCCTGGAGCAGCCCAAGTGTTCCCATGAGCACTTCCACCCCCAGACAGTGCCTTGCCAACCCTTGCCCTGCCTTTAGTGACCAGCCCAAAGCCTCCACTTCCTCCTCTTTGTTTCTCTTGGTGCTTCTGTTGGTGTATGAACATTTCAGATGTGCTCTGGAATTCTTAGTGCTGCCTGGAGCAGCCCAAGTGTTCTCATGAGCACTTCCACCCTCAGACAGTGCCTTGCCAACCCTTGCCCTGCCTTCAGCTCTCCTGATGGGATCTCCATCCAAAGAAGGAACACTTCCCTTTGTGTCCAGCCTCTCCTGCAGGCACAATGAGCTAGAGAAAGACCTCAAGCTCATTGCAGTATCCTGCTGACATTTAGCCAGGCCAAGGGTTCTTGTGTGCTCAAGGTCCATCAAAAATTAGACAGTCAAATGGTCTTCTTGGCCTGTTTCATGGACCACTGAATTATACTAAAATGCAGCAAATTTTGGGGCTGACTAAGCAACCTCCCAGATTCAATTGCTTCAGTTATAATTCTGTGAAATGTTACAGAACTTTTCTGAGATTGGATTCTTTGTGGTGTTCTTTCAGTTGAAGCATTTCCAAGGCTGTCACAAGGAGTCACTAATTCTCAATGGCACAAGTGTCCCATTCAATGCGTGTGGTAAAATCTCTATTCAGATACAGCCCTTTTTATTAGAAGATTTGACAACATATTTTGGCCTCTACAATGCTGGAGCATTTCTTATTTTGTCTCTGGGAGTCTCTGAGGGTCTCTGGAGGGTCTCTGGAGGGTCTCTGGGGCGTCTCTGGGGGTCTCTGGGGGTCTCTGGGCTGTCTCTTGGGGTCTCTGGGGGGGTCTCTGGGGGGTCTCTGGGTGTCTCTGGAGGGTCTCTCAGGGGTCTCTGGGGGGTCCCTGGGGGTCTCTCAGGGGTCTCTGGGGGGTTTCTGGGGGACTCTCAGGGACCTCTGGGGGTCTCTCAGGGGTCTCTTGGAGTCTCTGGGCGGTCCCTGAAGGTCTCTGGGGGTCTCTGGGGGTCTCTCAGGGGTCTTTGTCTTGAACTTAGTTCAGGTTGTTTTGTTGTTTTTTTTTACCATAATACTTTCTATGTCTTATTTCCTCTGGGTATTTAAATGGCTTCAGAGACTGCCTATTGACTAGAAAAGATGGACAGAGGTCACTTATTAAGTGCCTGTTTGCACTTGGTGCAAGTTGAAGTGAGAAAAATCCTTTAAATAACGATAGTTTTAATTATTTTTAGGAATGTCGTTATGCATCAGAGATGATTAAAGGCTTTATATTATCCTCTGTTGTTTATAGTGCATGTAATATTAGTAAATTGATGTAGAAATGTGAGAAATAAGTTTAGCTGTATTTTAAAAAATAAGAATTTATGGGACTCTTAGAATTTGTGTTTCCTTTAGAAATTCAGAGCGGAACTGTTTAAATACTGCAGGAAAACTTTTCCTTAAATATGTTCATATATTACATGTATCAATTACATTTGAAGCTCTAACATTTGGCAAATGTTCAGTCAAATAACATTACTGAGAAGGCATCAACTAAAATAAGAACCTTAAGCAAAGAGTGAAAATTCACACTCAAATTTGGGAGTAATCTTTGATTGTATTGTCATGGCAAATTGAATTCTGAGATCTATATCCATTAAGAAGAAGCAAAAGTTATGTTAAATGGACCACAATTATATATGTATATATACATGTATAGCTACTTCATGTGCTTAGTCTAAGCTGTTTCTAAACAGCTGTTATTCCTAGAAATTAGAAATACTAGCTAGAAATGCTAGCTAGAAATTCAGAATACCAATCTCTTCACACATGTCCTTGCAAATTCTATAATTTCAAAATAATCTTTAAATAATGGAGATATATGAAGAAATTTTGAAAAATGGGGAAGCAATTTGAAAATTGAGAAAAATAAGTAATTTTTAATACCTTCTTAATTCTGTATATTCCTCAGATTGTATGAGCCAGGATTTTATAGTTTCATATTGATTATTGTTAAAAATAATTAATAGCTTAATATGGGATGAGATCCAATTCCACAAATCCTTTCCAAACATTTCTACATGGAAATGTTTCTATCTTTTCATTTCCAGACTGTCGAGGTAATTGAAATTTAATTCTTTCAACACAGAGCTGTTCTTTATCACTTTTTAGGTTTTTTTCCCCTTGTGGACCATGTATTTAATTGTTCTCTTGGCTTTAAATTGCAAACTTGGGAAACCAGTGTTCTGAAGCCATAACTATAAAAAAAAAAAGTCCTTGGGGGGTCAGTAATTTCCTTACCTAAAAAAAAAAAAAGGAACAAAAAAAAAAAGAACAAACTATGAATTGACTGGGGAAAACTCCAATTTTAGTAGCAAACCTCTGTGCTAAGCTTGGTGGGGCTGTTTTGGTTTGATAATTTGCTTTGTTCAGAGTCAGGGTGTTTGCTGAGGTGACTCAGGACAGAGGAGCAAACTCTGAGTAGCCTGTGCTGGTCACAGAGGGGATTTCTCCTCTCCCTCCAAGTGGGAGGAGGTTTTGGGGGCTTGGCAGAGGATTTCTGTGATGGGGTGATATGGGAAGAGCTGTGGAGCTGCAGTGCACACTGAGAGGGAAGAGGGGAAGAGCAAGGGAGGGAGTGTCAATCTGCTGGAAGGCAGGAGGGCTCTGCAGAGGGATCTGGAGAGACTGGAGAGATGGGCTGATTGCAATGGGATGGAGTTCAACAAGGCCAAGTGCAGGTCCTGCCCTTTGGCCACCCCAACCCCCTGCAGCGCTCCAGGCTGGGCACAGAGTGGCTGGAGAGCAGCCAGGCAGAGGGACCTGGGGGGACTGAGGGACAGGAAGCTCAACAGGAGCCACCAGTGTGCCCAGGTGGCCAAGAAGGCCAATGGGATCCTGGCCTGGATGCAAACTAGCGTGGCCAGCAGGCCCAGGGCAGTGACCCTTCCCCTGGACTCTGCCTTGGGGAGGCCACACCTTGAGTGTTGTGTTCAGTTCTGGGCCCCTCAGTTGAGGCAAGAGATTGAGGGGCTGGAGTGGGTCCAGAGAAGAGCAACGAGGCTGGAGAAGGGACTGGAGCACAAGTGCTGTGGGGAGAGGCTGAGGGAGCTGGGGGTGTTTAGCCTGGAGAAGAGGAGGCTCAGAGGTGACCTCAGCACTGTCTGGAACTCCCTGAAGGGAAGTTCTGGCCAGGTGGGGGTTGGTCTCTTCTCCCAGGCACTCAGCAATAGGACAAGGGGGCACGATGGGCTCAAGCTCTGCCAGGGGAAATTGAAGTTGGAGAGCAGAAAAAACTTCTTTACAGAGAGAGTGCTCAGGCATTGGAATGGGCTGCCCAGAGAGGGGGTGGATTCCCCATCCCTGGAGGTTTTGAAACTGAGCTTGGCCGTGGCACTGAGTGCCATGATCTGGTAAAGGGACTAGAGTTGGACCAAGGGTTGGACTTGATGATCTGGGAGGTCTTTTCCAACCCAATCCATTCTATGATTCTATGATTCTATGAGTGGAGATTTACAGCCATAAATTCAGCTTTCTCCTGCCTTCTGGGCAGTCCTGCCTTGTATTAATTCAGCTCATTGATGTCTTACAGTAAATGGTTGTTAAAGCCAGGCAGTGTTAACAAACCTCTCAGTGCTGCCCTTTTATTGACTGCTGGTCCAGGAGAGTGAAAGGGAACTCAGTTAACTTTGTATTTCAGCTGTTTATCGTTCAGCCTTTCTCTCACTTAGCTAATTTTTCTCTCCCCTCTGTTTTCAGTTCTTTTCTCCAAAAGTCTCTGCTATAATTACTGACTCATTGCTTTAATTGTTTGTAGTTTCCTGAGTCCAATCCTCCCTTTGTCTGATTTTTCATAAATACAGTGCAAAAAAATAAGGGAACTTTCAGGATTGTTTTCTGAATTTTGACTGATAGCAGCAATGCACAGTCCCTTTTAGCCATTTAGGTAATGAATTTGCTGCTGACTTGTGAGTAAAAATTAATTTTCTGGCAATTCTCACTTTTGCAAGACTCTTCGTGTGGTGTGAGTTGAACTGTTTAAATAATCAAATGTTTTGTACCTTGGTGTGTTTGTAATTCTTTTTAAAATACATGGATGTAGCTAAATCTGAGCTAGGTTTTGGAAATGTCAAGTTCAGAATCTACAATAACTTCCTAACTCAGTGGCAGACATGCCTTTCACCCAGTCAGAAATCAGCAAAGGACTTGTGGAAATTTAGGAATAAGATTACTCGTAGCAGCTTCAGGGGGATTGGTGTTTGTCATCATTAGCTGTAATGTAATTAATCCCAAGCATTAATTGGACACAGCATTGGGTTTACAAGCAAACCAGCAGGATAATTGCCCAGGCACTGATTGTGCCTCTGCAAACCTAAGCCATGAAAATGGAAGTCAGGACCATTCCTTGGGCTCTGCTGAAGGTTCCCACTAATTTGCTGCAAATCTTGGAGATATTAGAGGGGAAAAAAATCTGTTGGATGTTTTTCCACTGCAAACATGTAGTAAGACCTGTTGTCCACACATCCACAAGCCTTCTGTGAGCTGGTTATTAAACCCTTCCACCACTTTCATGGAATGTGAGCACACACGACTTCCAACCCAACACATCTCTGAGTTATTTGGCAGTTCTCCTGAAAACCTTTAATTTTGCATTATTGCACCTTAATCCTGACCAGGGTTTGACAGCTGGGTCTTAGGACAGCTGCAGACACAGGAAGCAAAGTATGTCTTTATAGCCCTGTCTTTTCCACAGATGAAGTGGGAGAATTTGGACAATTGATCTTCTGTCATAATGCAGACATCAAATACTTGTGAATAAACCAACCTCTTCCTCTTACTGCATTCTGCTCTAAAGAGAAACTTTATCAAGCTAGGCAAGCACATACCCCTAGGATGTTTCACCCAAGAGAGATCTTGACTGTCTTTTCCATGTACTTTAAGATTTATTTATGTTAGTGTGATATTTTGTATTTATTTTGGATGAATAAAGTGAATATTATTCTTGTATTTGGGTGTACAAGTTTCTAAGTTTCCAACAGAATCCATAGTTTGAGCTGAAGAAAAAATACATTGACCAGTTGCAATCCTATCAAACTTTGGAAAATCATCTCTCCAAAATTAGTTTACATACCTAATCTTAAATTTCTTAGTCTGTCTTTGGAAAATTAAAAAAGTTTTTTTGAAGTTCTCTGTGCCTATAAACTTTCCTGTAAATATTGCACAGAGTTTGTTTGAAATGCTTTGAATAGTTAATGTAGTAGCACATTTCACACAGTCCCATAAGGAGTTGTCAGCATTTAGGAATCAATTTGGGCAAATTCCCATTGAAAAAGTCATCCTAAATGTTTTCAAATCAACAGCCCATATAAAAGGAGCAGGATAATTGGCTCTCTGGGTATTTAAAAATAGTTTCTCCAGAATGTTGCTGTAAGTTCAACAAGGCCAAGTGCAGGTCCTGCCCTTTGGCCACAACAACCCCCTGCAGCGCTCCAGGCTGGGCACAGAGTGGCTGCAGAGCAGCCAGGCAGAGGGACCTGGGGGGACTGAGGGACAGGAAGCTCAACAGGAGCCAACAGTGTGCCCAGGTGGCCAAGAAGGCCAATGGGATCCTGGCCTGGATCCAAACTAGCGTGGCCAGCAGGCCCAGGGCAGTGACCCTTCCCCTGGACTCTGCCTTGGGGAGGCCACACCTTGAGTGTTGTGTTCAGTTCTGGGCCCCTCAGTTGAGGAAAGAGATTGAGGGGCTGGAGCGGGGCCAGAGAAGAGCAACGAGGCTGGAGAAGGGACTGGAGCACAAGTGCTGTGGGGAGAGGCTGAGGGAACTGGGGGTGTTTAGCCTGGAGAAGAGGAGGCTCAGAGGTGACCTCAGCACTGTCTGGAACTCCCTGAAGGGAAGTTCTGGCCAGGTGGGGGTTGGTCTCTTCTCCCAGGCACTCAGCAATAGGACAAGGGGGCACGATGGGCTCAAGCTCTGCCAGGGGAAATTGAAGTTGGAGATCAGAAACAAATTCTTTGCAGAGAGAGTGCTCAGGCATTGGAATGGGCTGCCCAGAGAGGGGGTGGATTCCCCATCCCTGGAGGTTTTTAACCTGAGCTTGGCCGTGGCACTGAGTGCCATGATCTGGTAAAGGGACTGGAGTTGGACCAAGGGTTGGACTTGATGATCTCGAAGGTCTTTTCCAACCCAGTCAATTCTCTGATTCTATGAATTGTTGCTTAAAGGGGTAACCTTGGCCTTTCAGTGTCAGATGGGTCAGTGATTAAAGAATTACCTGGGCTATAGCCTGTGTACCCCAACAGGATACCCAGATTACTAAAAATGCCTTTTTCCATATCAGGCTTTCCTGTAGTGACCTCCATGTGTTACCTAAAGGGATTGTTCTTTGGTTTGTCAAAGGAACCTCCAAAGTAGGAATGATACTAACCCTGATGCAGCTTAATGTTCAGTGGGATTGTTCTAAAACCAGCTGCACATCAGTGGCATTAAATCTTGATATATAGAAAGCTGCATTGTCATTTTTTTGCCCATCTATCTGAAGTTGCTGCATTCTGTGTTTTCTGTAATACCTTCTTTAAAGCTTTATATGTAACACTGACTTGTTTCTCCTCCCTCTCTCTCTCTCACACTGACACTTTATAGGTTTAAATACAACTTAAGTATTGGAACTCTGGGAATTTTTATATATGTGTGTATGTATATATATATATATTTATATATTTATGCATTTATACATTTATATTTGTTTATATATATAAATATATATATATAAAATATATGTATATAAATATATTTATATCTATATATATAAATTTCTGGTGGCCTTATACAAGCTACTGCTAAGGGATAGAAGTTCAGTTCTTGGCCTTCCAAATATTTTCTTTACAAAAGCACAAATGGCATAAACCACATCAGATTTTAGTCCTGCACTATTTAAAATTTTAATATTAATAATAGCATCACATGCACCTTAAAGGAGGTATTTAAACCCCTATTTTTTGAAGTGTTTGGAGGTTCTGTTTCTTTGTCTCTGACTACGTCGTACAGTTAATTAAGCACTTCTATAATTTGGTTTTTATTTTAGATGAACTGCAACTTCATGACAGAAAAGGTTAAATTTGGAGCATCTTCATCCTCTTCACTGTTTTCTTACACCTGTGTATGTAATGATGTTCCTCATGTTCTTCTGTATTTCTGTTCAGGAGCTGTGAAGTTGATATTAATGAAGAGACTTGTTCAGCATTTCTTGGAAATTTGAAATCCCCATTAATTTCCTCTGCATAAAGACAGAGACTGGAATTCCTAATTAGGTATTTTCTTTCACAGGAGGCATTGCTGGCAGAAATTCAGTTGTGGATTGGATAAGCTGAAGTGTCTTTGGTCCCCCTCCATCCAGCTACTGCAGCTTGCTTATAATAGTAAAACATTTAATATAATTATAATAATTAGTCATTTGCCACCTGAGCACACCATTCAGCACTTCCTCTGGATGACAGGAATGTTTTAGAGAAATAAAAATATTGCATATATTTTATTGCACTGCCTTAGTAGCTTTGTACTTTTCTAGTGCAATTTTTCTCAGTTTTAAATATACATTACTGGGGATGTAGATAAGTAAAATACCTAATAATGTTCAGAACAGCAATATTTAGGTAACCAACCACTATATTCTCTGAAAAATCCAAAGTATTTTCCAGCATTGCTAGAAAAATATGTTACTAAATCAGATCACAATTCTCATCTTGTATTTTTTTATTGTCCTCGGGCTGTACAAAATGAGTAATTCTTCTCTGTCATGAAATAATAATGTGGAAAACCATTCTGTTTCCTCTAGAGGAATTTTCTCAGATTTCCTAGAAATGACTCTGGTTTTCAGAATTTCCTTTTATTGAACGTGGCTTCAAGGCAATGCCCCATTTCCCCCCATGGTTCTCCTAGAACACTTTCATTCCACCTTTCAACCTTCAGATTTTTCAAAACACTCAAATTTTGCAAAACTCTTACTAATTTTCTAATTAGTCAGCAAGATGCAGATTTCAATAGACTCCAATGCAATGCCATGATCAGCTGGAACAGATAAATCAGCAGCATAGTCTGTAAATATTATTTATCCAAGATATATATATAACATTAACAAGGAAAAAATGGCCATTTGAGGGTTGTGTCTTATCCCTTTGTTCTGAGTTGCATCAGCAGGATCTGAGAGTTTCTGGTGACTTCTGTTATTTATCTGTGCATGGCAAAGTAAGTATTTGAAATGCAAACAAATATTTGATAACATTTAGTAAAAAGTGTTGAGTTACCCAAAGTTTTATATAAAGAGTATCTTTCATAGAATAAGTGATTATCATCATCATTAATAAGTCCATACTTTTATTAGATTTGCATCACACCTGTTTCTCATGCCTGGAAACACAAAGAAATTCTGATAATATCCAGAAATTTGTTTTCTTGAAATCTGTACCAATTTTATTCAATTACATTGCTTATTAAAACCTGTTGATTTGTCATTTACCACGGTTGATCAGAAGGAAATAGAAACATTTCTCTCAGAAGTCCACAAACAACACAAGTTGCAGTTTAACTGGCAGGAGACACTCAGTGCTTGCCTTGGCTGTAAGAATAACATTATCCTTCAACTGTGTAATCAGAAATCCAAAAAATCCATTCATACAAAGGATTACATCTTTTGTAGCAGCTCATCTTGGGCATATCAGGCTCCTCTGTGAGATTTATTAAGGTGTGCTCATGGGCAGTGACATTACCCCCACTCTTAAGATATTTTGTTCCTGCAACACCAGGGTAATTATTGGGGAGCTGTCCAAAGATGTTCCAAAGAAAATGGAATTCTACCCATCTAAGATGGCAGTGTGGGGTTGATGTTTGGAGCCAAAGCTCTTGGAGATCTTCCCCATGCTAAATGATTCTCTGATGATTTTTGGATTAAAAAACATCATATTTTTGGAATGTGTTTGTCTGTTGGGATCCCTACAGCAAACACAGCCAGACAAAGTTTCTGTCAGTGGGACTGGGTGTTGCCTGGGGATGGAGACTTGGCACCCACAGGTACAGAACACCTGCAGTGAGGACCCGTCCTGAGATATTTATATATTGATATTGTGGGGTGATGGCCCCTGATAAGCCTGGATGGGTTGAGGAAGACACCTCAGCCCCTGGAGGGAGGCTCCAGCAGAGAACAAAAGCTTTCAAACTGATGAGGTTAACAAAGGGTGGAGTGTTAAGAAATAGCACGGCCCCCTGTTGCCGACCACGCACTAGGGAGACTGCACACACTAATACGATGTTCAAGCAAATCCCAAGTTTATTCAAAAACATAGGTATATATGTGACCTCAAGTGACCCTGCCCTAGGTGTGAAGGTCTGATTCCAATTGGTTGAGGCTGGAAACATGTCCTTTTAAGGTGAAAATGAAACTTGTGAGGTGGTCATTCAGACCCACCTGACTCAGGGCTGCAACCGCCCCCCTTTGCGATATCTTCTGTGATTGCTCAAAGGAGCCACCTCCCCTTGGGAAACTGTATCACCCCACCAAAAGATTGACGTTTAGTCACACAAACCACATGAAAGGAAAAAAAAGGTATAAAAAGTTTTTGGAGTTTAAACTCCAATAGGAGAGATGGGAAAATGCCATGACTCTGTGAGGGTAACTGCTGCAGCTTGTCCTGTCTCCTCCTGCCTGCTGGAACAATGTAGGATGAGAAGACCATGTGCTTTCTATTTTTCTACACTTTGCTTTCTTAACTTTACTTTCTTACAAAGCTTATTCCTCTATACATTCTATCTTACATCTTATGCTAACAGCTACTTTGATTCTTGCTTTATAAGCATCTTCTTTCCTGACTGTGTTTTGCTGCCTTAATACTAACTACAGTAACTTGCTTCACACTTTGCTACTTTATATTGGTTATTGCTTTTTGCTGTTCTTACTTTATAAGACCAGCTCTGTTTTGCAACTACAGTAACTTGATTTACTTCCAATGTGCAGTTTCTTTTTCAACATGTGTGTTGATAAGAAGCAGTTCTATTCTTTCTTTTTGTTTTGTGTTACAGAGAGAGTGGTGTGCAAGATATTTTATTGTCCTGTTATTGAGAGAGTGTCTGGATAAGTGTTTTAGGTGGCTGGTTTTAGTCAGTAGTTCTTTGTTGCTGGTTTCTGTCTGTTGTGAGAGTGGGACACACTGGCTGTATTGAAACTTGAGTTTAGTGTGTTTGTCTCTGCAGAATGTATTTTGTGCTGGTTTCTTTCGGGGTCTTTTATTATCAATTAAATACAATCTTGCAGCTGAACGTCATCACCGGCAAAGCAGAACCCACAATAACTGTCACATATTTGTATTAATAAATGTTATTTTGGGAGCTGTTGTGGGGAAAGTTCTTTTCTAGCTATTAAGTGTGGTCTCATGGCAGAGGTTAGAAATCCTTCCAGCCTGTGTTCTGTCCTAGTTCAGCAGGCAGTGCTGGGTTCATAAGGCTCTGATGTTTCTGGAGGCACTTAGAGCTATAATTTCTCCCTGGCTGAAGTGAAGCTTCACATCAGAGGTCAGAACCCCTTCCATCCTGTGATTTGATTGTCTGGAAGCATTTACAGCAAATAACTTTTAATTAATACAGTTAAGACTAGAAATCTTTGTATTTCTGTCTCCCTCCTCCCTTTCATGTGACAGATATATTCAGTGTACTGTATTTTCCTTTCATTTATATTTTCATGCTGTGGACGGGCAAAGAGTGTGTGGTCAAAACAGCCCCAGAAAGAGACAAGCAGGAACAAACTATGCTGATGTTCAGTTTATAAATACAGTTGGATGATTCTGATACAAAATATTAGTGTTAGATAGTGACTTTGCCAAAGGAAGTCATGCATATAATAAATCAGCAAGCTATAAAAAAGATTCATATTCTCAGGCCCCAGGTATTATCAGCTGCAGTCAGAGCGACTCTGGTGGCTCAAGAGCAAGAAAATAATAAGATTTTGAACAATAACACTAAGGACTTAATTTATAAACTACAGATTTTGCCAGAAAGTTTTGTGCTGGGATCAATATATTTAAAGAGGAGTATATAAATTATATGATTTAATCTTGTCTGGTAGCATAGTGGTGGTGGTGGTGATGGTTCTTTTAGTGGGGAGAAGGATTTTGTTTCAGTGTAGCCTAAACTACACAAAGAAGGAGTTAAAATTAGAAATGGAGCAAAGGAAGGTGATTTTCTTTTCATCATGTTGAAGGATAGAGTTCTTTACTCATTTAAAGTTCTTTCCTCATGGCGTTGAGTGCCATGATCTGGTAAAGGGACTGGAGTTGGACCAAGGGTTGGACTTAATGATCTAGCAGGTCTTTTCCAACCCAATCCATTCTAGGATTCTATGAAAGTATAAACTTACCATCTACTGGCTGTATTAAGAATCCTTTGGTGGTCATTAGGAAAGCAGAGAGAAGTCCTGCAGTACCCTTGCTGAGCCTTGATAAAAAAGGTTTTTAGGACATGATGAATAGCTCCTCTTCTCTCTTCTGTTTTCCTGAGCATCACTCTATGTCCAGATGCACATATATATATATCCATATATATATATATATATATATATATATCCATATATATATATATATATATATCCCTAATGCAAACAGTAGAATAAAATGCACATTTTTTAATTCATTATTGTTCTCAGAAATGCTGTTTCCTTCTGTTCCAAGGTGAGTAGATAAGTTTTTTAAAAATGTGTTTATCCAGAGAACTCAGAGAACAGACACTACTCAGCCCATGCATCTTTGTTCCTCTTTTGGTTCATCTTACTCAAGTTGCAGAACTACCACACAGACCCTGTGTGAAGCCTCTCACTGCAACCATCCTAATGTTTGGAACTGACTTCTCTACCTCTCCAGAAGGGAAGAGAAAGCTGGAAGTTGTTCCTGAAAGAGGCAGCTTCAGCCTTCCCAGCTGGAATGTGAAACTTGTCTTGTGTGGTTTTTCTAAGTCCGTTTCTGATATTACCTCTGAATGGATAATCAATGTGGTGTGTAATCAAATGGTATGATGGGTTTGTCCATCACACTACTGTGATGGATAGATGTAAGCTGTGTAAGTCAGAATAAATTTATAATGGGTTTATTACTTTGCAGTCTAATAGTATAGGACCTCCTAACAATTAATGTCTTGTTTGGCAGCCATCTGTTTGAACGGTGTTATGGGTTAGAATATTTTTTGGTGTTGTCAGAAAATATTTATATCCCACTTTGGAGGACATTCTGCCTTGTGAATCCCGCAGCATCAGGAACCTAAATGCATGTATTCCATTAGGATGGGTTTTGAAATATTTTTTTAACAAATTATCAACAAATTTAATAAGCGATAAATAGTTTAATACTGTTATAAAATAAAATGTTTCCACGTAATGTCATTTCCATTGACTGTTCAGAGTGGTCTGAAAAATTCTTACAGGGCCTCCAGTCTTGGTACATTCCTTTCTGAAAAGTACTCCGAGATAATAATTTGTACTGTTGGGATAGAAGCTTTTAAATGCATAACCTGGTCAAAACTTGGTTGTAATAATGCCAAGGTCATGGGTTCAATCCCCTGTGTGGGCCATTGACTGAAGAGTTGGACTCGATGGTCCTTGTGGGTCCCTTCCAACTGAGAATAGTCTGGGATTGTGATTTAAGTGGATTCCCACTGATTGCCTTTGTAAGGATATAGCTCAGTGAAGTAGAGGAGTTAGAGAGGGACTCGAATCATCCTCTCCCCCTTTCTTAGTGGGTTTTGGAACATATAAAGATGTGTTCAGCACTATGAGATGGCCAAATTTGGTTGGGGAATGACTCAGCGTCCCACATTTCTGCCTCCAAGGTACATACCCAATTTCCATAGACTGAGTTTGCACTACTCTGTGTACCCAAGGCAAACAAGGGGAGGGATGATGTAGTTCTGTGTGAGAAATACACTCCAGAGTGCTGCAAAATAGCCAAAATTTAGGCAGAATGCTGCACTGAGGCCACACCTTGAGGGTTGTGTTCAGTTCTGGGCCCCTCAGGTCAGGAAAGAGATTGAGGGGCTGGAGCGGGGCCAGAGAAGAGCAACGAGGCTGGAGAAGGGACTGGAGCACAAGTGCTGTGGGGAGAGGCTGAGGGAGCTGGGGGTGTTTAGCCTGGAGAAGAGGAGGCTCAGAGTTGACCTCAGCACTGTCTGGAACTGCCTGAAGGGAAGTTCTGGCCAGGTGGGGGTTGGTCTCTTCTCCCAGGCACTCAGCAATAGGACAAGGGGGCACGATGGGCTCAAGCTCTGCCATGGGAAATTGAAGTTGGAGATCAGAAAAAAATTCTTTGCAGAGAGAGTGCTCAGGGATTGGAATGGGCTGCCCAGAGAGGGGGTGGATTCCCCATCCCTGGAGGTTTCTAAAGTGATATTGGCCGTGGCACTGAGTGCCATGATCTGGTAAAGGGACTGGAGTTGGACCAAGGGTTGGACTGGATGATCTCAGAGGTCTCTTCCAACCCAGCTGATGATTCTATGATTCCATGACTGCACGATAATTCCTTGCCATCGTCTGGAGCTTTTCTGGCTGCCTCCTCCCACCACACAGCATTTGGGCTGGACCTTGTTGAGCTCCTGCCACCAAAGGGGGATTTAAAACTGGGTCAACACCTCAAGGCATCTGTGCAGGAAGGTTTTCCATTCGGGATTGGGATGGCCCAGGAAAGCTCCACCTGCTCTGAGGTATTTTGGAGGGTTTGGCAACTCTGCAGCCAGCCCTAAATGGAAGGAAATCTGCCAAAATCTGGGAGTTTTGTCACAGTTCTCAACATGAACAACTTTTTCTGCAGGACAAATCCTTTCCTCCCAGGACGAGGTTACTCCCATGTGGTATCTGTGGGGAAGTTGTTTCAGGACAGGAGTTGCAAGAGAGCCATAAATAGGGTTAATAACAGAAGAGATGAGTGAATAATGGCTGTAATTTTCAGTTTGTGAATGTTCTACCCATGGTGAGCCTGCCTCCTTTAAGCATCTCACCAGTGCATAGTTCTCCTCTAGAACTTGAGGTCTCTACTTCATTTGGGGGTGGAGATGTTTCTGGAGGAGTTGTTAAGATGGTTTTCTTTGCTAGTAATATTTATTTTAGACCCAGATAAACTGTTCTATAAGATCCTTGGAATTATTTACATCAGAGTATTTAGAGATATATTTTCAAGGCAAGGAGATGTCTGGAGATTCATAATTTTCATAATTTTGGAAATCCTTCTCATCTGTCATTCTGCATCTTCAAGATTTGCAGTACCATTAAAAATGATGAATAAAAAGATGTGTCTCTCCCCAGGCCATTCCTAATTAGAACAACCTAATAAATTTTCTTCCTTACATTTCAGACATTTCGAGGAATCATTTTTGTCTCTTGTGTTGGGTTTGTGGTTTAAATGTTTTGCCACAAGAAGCTGCACCCCCACCTGTGAAGATGGAAATTATGCTCAGGAAAGCACATAATTTTCAGTTATGTAAGAACCACTTTGGTTTCTGTAATCAGAACATGAGGTGTGAGATGAGTTAAAGCTGATTTTACAAGCCCACGTTCTATCAGAGTAAAAATTCAAAATAAATTATTCCATAGGTAATTACAAAATAAAAAAGGTGGCATTTTTCCGTGTTTTTTTTTTTTTTGACATCAGCTAATATATATTTGGCATAATAATTTAGATTTTTCTGAAGGATGGAGATTGCTTTCAGGTTTATATAACTTTGTCATTGTTTTGCCTTAGATTTCTGTCATGTTTTTATGAGCAGATGTTGCTGCAGAACTAAGTTTGTCACTAAAAAAATCCCCAGCTTTAAAAATAAAAGCTCTCTTAGTGGACAAAAATGAATAAAAGTAACTTTTAGGAAAGATAATGCAGAATTTCCTGGCACATTCCAGCAGCACAAGCTGCTGAAAATCCAACAAAACTCTGGTGCCAGTTGCTTCCATCTTATTATTTCCCATCACACTATTAGATATTTCATCTAATTCATTAGTCAACTCTGTAAAATAATTAATATGTAATTACTGTTGGCATGTATTTGCACTTGTAAGAAAGACAAATTGCAATCACAGAATTATATATATTAAATAATATATAATATATATTATATATAAAATATATATAATATATATTATATACACTATTATATATTATATAATATATAATATATTATAATATATAATATATTATAATTATATATTATATATAATAATATACAATATTATATATTGTATAACAATATATAATATATAATATTATATATTATATATAATTATATATATAATATATATTATATATATATTATACATATTATATATATTTTGGGCCATGTTTTAGGTTCTTCAGTGTAATTGTGGCCTAAAAATCCAAGGTGCCAGGTCAGAGAGGAGAAATGTTTTCTGTGCATGAAATGGAAACTACTTAAGTAGAAGAAAAGCCACATCTAAATGATGGAGAATAAAGCAATGTCATGAAACACTGTCATTTACAGTAAGTCAAGGCATACTGATGTCCCCAAAATTGATATTGGTGGTACAGGAAACAGCTTAAAAGAAGATGCAAAGACTAATTAAGTGGTTGTTTGTACTATTCAAAAATAGGTTTGTTCACAAATAGGTTTATTTCAGTTAAAAAGAAAAAATATTTTAAAATATAGAGATATAGAAAGGAAAATAATGTGATCAGAGGAGCCCTTTGAATCTTCCCCTTAGTACAACACAAACTGGTCACAGTCATTGGGCAAAGGAAGATGAGACAGGAACAAGTACACGAACATCACACAGAAATAATTCTAAGAATAAATATTTCTGAGCCTCCTACAAACCTTTTCCTCCTGTGTTTCTTTGTCATGATTTCACTGACTTTGCAGGAAAAAAAATCTAATTAGATTGCAAGGAGTAGCACATTAATTAACAGATAAACCAACAGTATTAAAGAGCAATGTTTGAGAGGCTGACTCTGGTCCTGCTAATTGGGCAGCTCTCTCAGTGTGAAGCAGCAAATGCAAGAACACAACAATAAACCAGAAGGGGCAAGAGGGCCCATTAGGCTGGGAGAGAGTGAAGGGAAAACAAGAGGGAGAGGAGAAGAGAAAAGCTGAACTGCCACTTGTGCTCAGGGATTTGTAACTACCCCAAGGGTTGCACTCGGATTGGAACAGATCTCCATTCAGCATATTTGATCAGGTTCAGTGCCATCCAGTTTGCTCAGGAAAAGCAACTCAAGGAGTCAAATAGCAGGGATGAAAATGTCTTAATTAGTAGGAGAGCTGTGTCATTGTTTATTTAGGCAGTTAGGCAGAATGTTTCTTCCTATTCACTTCGTAGAACTGGACTGGGCTCAGTAAACCAGGAGTTGTTTTTTGTTGTTGGTTTTTTATTTTTTTTTTTATTTCAAGGTATTTCAAGTCTCTCTTTCAAGCTGTGTATATATTTTTATTGCTTTACTGTTTCACTTTTATATTTTCCTCCTTAAAGTTCAATGAGAAAGGATTGTGCCTGTAAGCCTTTATGTCCATGAAGGACATACCTTAGATGAGAAATGCCCATTGAGCTCAGTGAGATTTTTACCATTAGTACCTTTGGCAATGATATTAGATATTAGAATTACAAATATTAAAAGCTGGCTACCACATTTTCACTCATCCCTTTAGCAAAACCAGACTGCAAAACTGACCTGAAGGTACGTGGCATATCTAGGAGAAACAAGAACAAAAACAAAACAAACAAAAAAAAAAACAACAAAAAACAAAAAACAAAAAAACAAAAAACAAAAAACAAACAAAACAAAAAAAAAAAACAAAAAAAAACAAACAAAAAAACAAAACAGAAAAAAAAAAGAGATTTGTTTTCCTTCACTGAGGTTAAAAGCAACCTGGAAAATCCTGCCTTTAAAGTAAAATTTAATTCGCTGTGCAGCTCCTACAGTCTAAATATGTTGCTGACTCAGTTGTGCACAAAGCCTGGAAAAGAAAGGATGGATAATAACTTGGACAATGCTTGCCTTTGGTAATGAGACAGTGCATTTGTTGTCTCTCTGTAAAGGTCAATTTAAATATCAGTATTGTCGAATGGTTTAGTTCATCTGCTTGGAAGAAATGCAAAGCGGTTTCTTAGGAGAAATAAAGGTTACCCGGAGGATTTAGAGAGACTAAAGATGGGTGTTGATGCTAAGGATGTTTTGATTCAAATGCCATTTGCCATAACTCAGATGCACCCATGGGAGATCAGCAGATATCCTGCCAGTGCTGCTGGTGCACTGATCTGCCCCAACATTCAAAGCAAAACTGCTGCTGTTGAGGCTGAAACAGCTTTGGCAATGATGGGATTCCTTGTCATGATTCTTCAGTGTAGACAAGGTCATCTGAAGCCATTTAAGCATCACTGAATGAAAAGAGTGTACAGTCCATTTGATCTCCCCTTGGCTTTAATTCCAACAGCCTGCACAGCAGTGCCCCAAGGGATCAAGGATCTTTGGAAGAAAACACTTCTAGGGACTCAAAAACTCACTGTCACAAGGACCCACTGTCATTAAAATAAATTAGCAGAAAGGCTATGGGTCATTTTTTTGTTATCATTGTTGGGTTTGCTTATTTTAACTTTCGTGATGTCTCTTCTTTAAAAACAAAATGCTGGAAATAAATTGCCTTTAACTTAGAAAATTCAGTGAGGAGTTTTGTGTTTTGGTTTTTTTGTTTTGTTTTGTCATTTTGTTGGGGTTTTTTTTTGGTAGAAAGAGATTAAGAATTAAAAGTAATTTGGAAGTGGAGGTCTTATAAATTTCAGTACAGCTAAAGGTTATTTCCTTCCAAGGAATGGTGACATAACCCAGCTGTGCTGAGGAGCTCTTAGAGACCCGTGTAGTGTCTAATTTCTCTGGGAGTTTACATCAGTTCACCAAAAAGAACCACAAAAAAGCCAACAAAACCCACCACAAAAACAAAAAAAAACCAAACAAAAAAAACCAAACAAAAAAAACCAAACAAAAAAAACACCCAAAAAAACCCCCCCAAAACAACCCAAAAGATCCCCAATCCATTCTGAAACAAAAGTCATCGATATAACTGATGTTATATCATTATTTCCTTCTCTTCCTCCAAAAAATCAGGATAGCTTAACAAGCAGTATTAGGATATGTTCCTTGGGTGTCCTCTCTCCTTGGGCTTTGATTTCTAAGCAGATACATCTGTAAAACATTATGGAAAGTCTTTCTAATTGTTTTGTTGTTGTTGTTGTTTTGGGGGTTTTTTTTTTGTTTTTGTTTTTTTTGGTTTTGCAGCTTATTATTCTTAGTGGCTTGTGAAGGCAAATAGTGATCAATGTGCTTATTCAAGACTAGGATTTTGTAACCAGGAAAAAGCAGTGGAGATAGTCTTGGAGAGATACTTGTTTTGGGGTTTAAATAGTGAGACCTCCATTGATTCAGAGGAGGCTCTTTGTTGCTAATTGTGTTTGCCATGAAAATGTCTCCTTAGACAGTAGTAATTAGTCAGCAGTTTTTAAATGGATATAAATGCATAGAAACCTGATTACAATTTTAAATATTTACATAAAATGCCCTTTTTTTCTCCCATTGATTTCTAACAGAGTAGATTGTTCTTGCTGCATTTGAACATCAAAGGCACATTTATGTAACTACTTAAACTTTGACCCCCAACAACTATTTCAGAATTTATTTTGCCTCATCAAAGGAAAAAAAGGTCAAATGTAAGTTTAGATTTTTTTTCCCCTTAAAAGGGAAGTGATGACAGAGCAGGAGTTAGTCGGATGTCTGTGTTAAATAAATGGAAGTCTGATCCTTCACTGGAATAAAAAACTAGTGATTAAAAAACTAGTTTGTGATAGAACATCTTAAGAAGGTCGGGAGTCTGCACATGTTCAAACATGAAATCCATTGCAACCAAATCCACAAGGAAAATTTCTGGAAATCCCTTGTTCCAGCACAAAGGAAGAGCAGTTTTAAAGTATGGAATGAGGCTGTTTTAAGGAATCAAATTTACTTTTCCACATCTAAGAAAGCATCTTCCCCTTTTATCCATCTGTAGCATTCCTTGCTTCCTGATTGAATGGTGCATCTTATGAACCTGGAGCAAGTTCTTGCCTATTTGGAACAGTCTTGAGTGCTATTCTCCCTTTTAAATATAATTAAACATAATTGATTTTACTGATGCCTAAAATTCCTGGAAAAGATTGTCAAAATAGCATAAGTGGAGAAAGAGAAGCACCTTCATTGGAATCTTACCCTAAGCAGGGGCCATGAAATGTCATCCGTTGTGTGAACATGAATATTTGCTGTTCTGAGAGTCAATAACACGCAGAGCTGGTGGGATTATTGTTCAAATGCAGATACACTCCTTAGCAGACTTTTGAAAACAACAGTTTATGAATGCATTTCTTTGTTTTCCATCACCTGACAAACACCTGCATAGTTTGAAGACTGAAAGAAAATATTGCTTCAAATCATTTGCTAACGTTGCTTGGCTGCCTCTAATAACAGACTAATGATCCCCCCCAAAAAAAATTCTCCCCTCTGAAAGGAAAACTGTTACTCAGCCTCTCTTTATTTTTGGGGAAAATGAAATCTAACAGGTTTTGGTGAATTTTTTTTTTCTTGGAGATGTATTCTTACTATAGTTTTAGCCTTCCAGACATTACAAAACTACCTTTGAGCCTTCCAGGCATCTCAAAACTACCATTTCCTTCCCTTACTTAATCTGCCTCTGCTATTAAACAAGAGATTTAACTTTTATTTCCCGAAGCTTTAAGTGAGCAGTTTGATGTGAGTGGAGACATTTTGTGTCCCGAGTTCTGATGAGTCTTACCAAGTTGTCCTAGTTCAGCAGGAGGGACCAGCTAACCCTGTGTGGGGGTGATCAAAGCTGTGTATTCTACCCCCTCTATTCATTCCCCAAGGACAATGGGCCATTAGCAGCAGCTGCCCAGGGAGCCATTATCACCTTCACACCCAGCCTGAGGGGGTGTGGCTGCTAATGGGCCATCAACAGTTCAACACCCCCCTGGCTCCCAGAGTTAATCACCCATTGTGTGAGTCCCCGCCCAGGGGGAGGGACTGGGTGCTCCCTGAGGGTACATAAGTGGTGGGTAAGAAGACCTCGGGAACTTCTCGTCGGATCCAGAGCAGCAGCAGGACCTTGACAGGAGGAGATCCCCGCTCTCGCCCAGACCACAGCCCTCGCCTGCACCAACAGGTTTTTCTTTTCCTTTTGCTCTGGACTTGGGGGAGCCACATGGGTCTCAGCACAAGGGCCAACAAACCCCCTTGGGTTTGTGCCCCAGGACACTGGGTTATACTGCTGGGGTTTTGTGAGTTGAAAGCAATTTCCCTTGTGTGTCAGTGTTGCTATTGTAATATTATTATTAAATTTTAGCTCTGACTTATAATCTCTCTCGTGGTGAGTTCATTTCCCCTGCTGGTTCACCTTTAAACCAGCACACAGGTTTACTCACACAGCACCCGGCAGTGAAACCAGACTGTGCCAGGAGCCCACATAATTTAAAGATGCCAGGAAGGCTTCTGGCTTCTTAAATAACTCTCTAGAAGTAAAGCTGCCTGACTGCTTTGTCTGGAGATTGTATATGACTGTCTCTTGTACCTTACAGGCTCAAAATAGCACAAAAACATCTGAGGAAACAAAGCAATAGGTCCAGATTCTAGTGTTGGGTTTTCCTTTAGAGCTTGGAAAGATAAAAGGACAGAAAAAGTAAATTAGAAGTCGTGGAAGAATTGAAATTATAACAGCAACGTGTTTGAGCCTCAGTGATTGTGAGTATTTCACCTGCACATTAATCCACCTTCACTGGAGATGGGCAGGTTCCTGAGAAGAAGCTCTCATCTCTCTGGGTTTTTAGCTGTTAGTGATATATAAAAATCC
The DNA here is from genome assembly GCF_047495875.1 of Pithys albifrons albifrons. Lineage (NCBI taxonomy): Eukaryota > Metazoa > Chordata > Aves > Passeriformes > Thamnophilidae > Pithys > Pithys albifrons. Next base: position 55,019,418 of record NC_092464.1, read on the forward strand.
AGAGAGGATTTCCTTGAGGAGACTCAATTGCTGGCACTGGCTGTGCAAGGGAGCCCAAAATTCAAGGTGCAGTGGAGAGGGGAGGAACAGCCAATCTCACAGCTGAGACACCATAAGAAAACTCCTGCTGAGGAGAATGTTCTGGCAAGTGGGAATATGAAGGTCTCAGACTCTGCACCACCAGCAAAGCCTGAACTGTAAAACTTGCTAGAAGTTACAGGTAAGTCATGTCTAATGGTACAGAGGGGGACACAGCCTTGGTCACTGAGCTTGGGAACTGCAGCCTGATAAACACAAAGAAGGAAAATCATTTGCCAGTAAAAGCAGATCTCCTGTTTCTTGTTTCAGCAGAAAAAAGGTGAAAACCCAGTTAATTGAAACTCAGTGCTCCTCTCAGAATAAAATGTGCAAATAGGTGGGTTGGAGAAGGTGATTCCCAGAGATCCCTTTGAGCTTCGTGGTTTGGGGATTGTGTGCTCTTACCTGTTGTACTTCTTGGCATCTTCTCCGGGAACACCCCCTTGTCACGGGGGAGAAGCTTGCTGGAGGTTGAGAGCTATGCTGGAGGTGGTTTGTGCCTCTGGTAGGGTCTCCCATGCCAGACAGGTCTCAGCTGAAGGGTCAGACAAAGTGTGTCCACGGGCAGGATGGGCTCGCCAGCCATCTGGCAACCATCCTAGGAGAAGGACAACTCCAACCCCAAACCCGGGCAGATGGAGCTCGTTTAGCCCTGTAAGGCCATCCATCTACGAGAAGGATACTCCAACCAAACCTACATCCTGAGGTATTCGCTGTCACCATCCAAGCTCGCTAGGCCATGGCAGATGAACCTTAGGAGTAAAGGGTGGGGCCAGTTCTGCACATGCTGTGCCTCACCTAAAAACTCCATTGTGCAGGCTGGAAGGGTTCACCCACATTGCAAAGCCCTGTAGCGACAGGTGAGGGTCGAAATGTCAGGTGATAGGAAGCAGCTGGAAGCCACAGACCCAACCCTGCATGCAGGTGGTTCAGGATATGGGTCATTAGAGACTTGACCCCGGAGATGACAGTCTCTTGCAGCAGCATCCTGAATGACCAAGCAGCCTTTTCTAGGGACAGCACTGCTTGCTCCACATGGAGAGGGGCCTAGCAAAGGTGGCCTAAACAAAGCTCCACTGGTCCACTGTGGCCTCCAATCGGAATTCATGGAGACACACCATTCACGACGCTGCTGCTTCCTTTGGGAACGCAGCACAGTCAGTCTGGAGGAGAAAAGACAATGCAGACAGAACCGTTCCTTGCCAATGTCACCTAGGGAGACGTTCCCCTGTGCCTTTTGTGACCGGACCTGCCTATCCCTTATTGGCCTTTTTAGCCACCAGCAGCTTGCAGAGAGTGTGGGTAGTGCCCTTCCCAAATCTTCGTTCGCGAAGCCTGGCCATGATGATGACTTCTTGGCATGGAGAGCATTCCTGCAACAAAAGTGCTTTTTTTCCTCTCAGGGAACTATTTATACATGTGGTATAATGCAAGTTAAGCATTTCCTATTGCTGTGTATTGAATCATTCAGGGATTTTCTTCCTCTGACTGCAAACAGCATTGCAAGTTAAGCTGGTGCAGTAGCAGGTCGTTAAATTTGTGCTAATTGTTATTCAAATGCACCACTCATTCACTTATCATTGGTAACTCTGTGCCCTATTACAATGGCACCTTAATCACCAGGGGCTGTTTCCATGTTGAATTATTAGACTTTCACTGAAGCAAAGCAGAATTTAACAGAGATGGTCTGAAAATAAAGCTTTGACTCAGAACTTTCAATATGAGTGAAGCTTTTTAACTCTACACTCTGAAATACACACAGAGGATAGAAAAGCACTGGATTCAGCCACCATGAAGCTGACACTTGGTCCATGTGTGGTAAGAGTTTGGGGCTCAAATCTGATGGCTTCCAACCCACACACTTCCTTTCATGGCAATGTGCAAGATGACACTGAGTAAAGAAAACATGAGAGGGGTCTTGGGGATGGTCCTTTGGACTGGGAGACCCTTGGGGGTCTCTTCCCACTCAACATACTCTGATTCTGTGATCTTAGATATGTTGAATGTTAGGCTGGAGAAGAAAAATATTTGACTGACTTACTAATATTGAATTATCTGCCTGATATCCAGTTCCAGTGGTCTGTTTGTGTTGTGCTAAACACAAGGTATTTGTCTCTGATTGATTTGGCAATACAGCAATAAAAATGATCTGTTGTATAAATGTGCAGATGAATCCCATTTGTGAGGGTTTTACTGTATGAGACTGAACTGAGCACAGGAGCTTGGAACTGTCCATGGTCCACATTCCTTGGTCATTGTGTGTGCAGCTCACTTTGAAATTCAGTTTAAATATGAGCTCCGTGGGTGGAAGGAGTGAAGAATATGTGTTTTTGAGAGTCATTATGTGAATAAAAGAGAGAGAATGTGAGTTAGAAAGGACAATTTGGCCTTGAGTAATGAGTGTTCTGAGAGCATCCAGACATGGAAAGATTATATACCATGGGATGGTAGAATTGGGTGGCACCAACTCGAAAAGGAATCACAAAGAGAAACTCGAAATCAGTATTTCGTAGGTCAGCTCTGTGTCTTGCTGTTGCCAAACATCTGCAAACATTAAAACCAGGGCCCCACTTAGTCATCCCTTTGCTTAATGGTTTAACAGATTGTCCTGTCCATTTTGTAGCTCATTTATTTGCTGAGTAAATTGAGTGTAAATGATGTAAGACATGGGAGAACTTCTTTCTTTGCTGTAGTTTTTTTTTCATTAAGTCATGAGTGAACTCAGCGGTTTAATGAGGATTGAGACCTGATTTGGTCATTTGCTGTGTAAGAGTCAGGATTGTCCCTTTTTATTCACCTGGAACTCTCATGATTTACTTTTTTAATAAGCAGTGAAAACATTACTGGAGGCTGGCTGTTTTCTAGTAGATTAAGTTCTTTACTGTACCTGCTTTCAGAGTTTAATTATATACTGTAATGTTTCCATTGAGATCCAATATCAAATGACAGGTTTCAAACTGAAGAACAGAACTAAATATATTTATGTTGTGGGGAATGCCCCTGACTTGTAAATCAGCATGACAAAATACAAAAAGCAGAGTTTCTTTGGATTATTTTTACCAAATTTATTTCCAAGATTCATAACTAAAGAATAGTAAATCACAGAGAACATTTTGCTGCTTCTAGGGAATAGTTGCAAGGTGTCTGAATTTTCATTTTCATGATCATAAATGAACCTTGCCATGCTATACTAACGAAAATTTTTCAAAGTATAAAAACTCACTATTAAACTTCAGTTTGGTCCATTTAGTGAATTCTGTTGTACTCTGACCTGGAGCAGTATCAGCTAAACCCTGATTGTTGCAGCCAGAAATGCTGGTTTTGGTAATAGGGAATGATTTTGTGACTTCCTGCCCCTCACTTTATCCATGGTGAATGCAGGTTTGTGTAACTCTGACATGAAGGCACACACAGCTTAATTTGCACCCTGTAGTTGAAAGAGAATTAAAAATACAACCAGCTGTTCAAGCTCAGGATTCAGCAGGTCTTCCTAAGAGCCTTCAATTTGGGTTCCTTGTGTGAATTGTTTAATAAAATTACTTTAAAGAGAAGTGTGCAGCAACAGTGAGATGGGTAACATTCTCAGAACAAAATATTATGTTAAAAGCCTTGTTTATAAAACCACTAAAGTATAGATGGGTGAGATCTGAGAATTCCTATTTGGAAAAAAACCCAAACAACCTCACTGTTCAAGCAATTAAATAATTGATATTAGGCAGAGGAACACATTGGTGTGAAAGCTGGGGGGTTTTTGTGGTGCTCAGCCTCCCATCTTCACTGGGAATAGATTCCATCAAATAGACTGGATCTCATTGGAATTGCCCTCCTGGAGCCACGAAGCAGAGTAGGTTATAGAAGGAATGGGTTTTGTCTGAGCTGAAGCTCATCTTGGGTTGCAATCTTAGCTCAGTTCTCTCTGGCACTGTAGGAGCATGAAATTCAGTGTGGTCTGTTTTGCAGGCTGTGGTTGGGATGTGTAAGCTTAAAACTGAATTATAAAGTGTATTCTAAATAAGAGACTATTTTGTCTCTTAGTACAATCATAGCATGTTTAAAAATGTTCCTATCTGGTTTTTAAATGAAGTTGTCTCTGAAATTTGAAGAATTAATGAAAGAAGATTTACTTGAAAATCTCATGGTTCCATTAGATCTGGAAATAAAATAAAAAAAAATCATCAGCCATGCTGTTAAGTGCTTGAAAAAATCATCCTAATTACTTTCAGCCTTAAGACAAGAATTTTGTGGAGTATTTGGAGGCTTAATCTGAGTTCCTAAGTCTTTCTTTCAAATATTTTAGTGTTTTCTTCTGTGTGTGCTGTAACTAATGAAGAAGGTAGTTGTAACTGCAGGGAACTCATCACAAAATTATTGTTTTAAGCAACAATTAGCTTATGTAAAAATCTAGTTTTAATAACTGCAGAAAGAACCTAATATTCCTATTAACAAACAAACAACCAAAACAAGGAAAGAAACAAAAGAAACGAATGAATGAATTAATTAATTAATTAATCAATCAATCAATCCAATCAGTCAATGAATCAATGAATCAATAGAATCATAGAATGGATTGGGTTGCAAAAGACCTCCCAGATCATCAAGTCCAACCCTTGGTCCAACTCCAGTCCCTTTACCAGATCATGGCACTCAGTGCCACGGCCAAGCTCACCTTAAAAACCTCCAGGGATGGGGAATCCACCCCCTCTCTGGGCAGCCCATTCCAATGCCTGAGCACTCTCTCTGCAAAGAATTTCTTTCTGCTCTCCAACTTCAATTTCCCCTGGCAGAGCTTGAGCCCATCGTGCCCCCTTGTCCTATTGCTGAGTGCCTGGGAGAAGAGACCAACCCCCACCTGGCCAGAACTTCCCTTCAGGCAGTTCCAGACAGTGCTGAGGTCACCTCTGAGCCTCCTCTTCTCCAGGCTAAACACCCCCAGCTCCCTCAGCCTCTCCCCACAGCACTTGTGCTCCAGTCCCTTCTCCAGCCTCGTTGCTCTTCTCTGGCCCCGCTCCAGCCCCTCAATCTCTTGCCTCAACTGAGGGGCCCAGAACTGAACACAACACTCAAGGTGTGAATCAATGGGTGGCAGGAGGACACAGGCACACACATGGGGAAACAGGACAACTCTTAGCCATGGTCATGGCATTACTTTCTGTATATTGTTTTGCCTCCTTTTATTTTTCTTACTCTGTTTTTTTTTTTCATTTTACTTGTTGCTTTTGTTGCTTGTTAGACAGAAAATTATGAGAAAGAACCACATGTTTACAGCCATTTGCAGGAGAACCAGCAACATGAGGAGTAGTATAACAGCATTCTAATAACAACAGGGATGATATTAATAAGAAGAAAGAATGTCTCTGCTTTGGAATTCAGACAAAGAATTGGGAAGTACTGAGTGCTGCTGGTTCATCTGCAGTGGATATTGTACTCAGAACCTGGCAAAGCATTCTCAACCCCTGAGGGAATCCTTCCCCACAGGTTTATTTTCAGAGTTTCTGGCAAGTATAAAGTAGAAGAGCAAAGTTTGTGTCTTTTACCCAAGATTTGAGTTAGAACTAAACTTTGCTCCTTTGTTGCTGCATTGTCAGACTTACATTGTAAAGATACATACACGGCCTCAAGCTCTGCCAGGGGAAATTGAAGTTGGAGAGCAGAAAGAAATTCTTTGCAGAGAGAGTGCTCAGGCATTGGAATGGGCTGCCCAGAGAGGGGGTGGATTCCCCATCCCTGGAGGTTTTTCAGCTGAGATTGGCCGTGGCACTGAGTGCCATGATCTGGTAAAGGGACTGGAGTTGGACCAAGGGTTGGACTTGATGATCTGGGAGGTCTTTTCCAACCCAATCCATTCTATGATTCTGTGATTCTAATGTAAAGAAAAGCAAGGAGGAGGTTCTCCACCACCCAGCAAAGGTGTGTGTTCCCTTTCAAGCACTGCCATCCCCTGACAGATAACAGCATTCAGACTCAGTGTGTTGGAAGTCAAGCAGGCAACAGCAACTTAAGATTGATTTTCCTTCACCATGTGCTTCTAGAATATGAAAAAGTATATATTAGTGTGGTTAGTGTGGGATAAGATAAGAAGTGAAGTCCTATAATATCAGGCCTAGGACCCACAGGAATCCATATCGATGAATATCCTCAAACTCTGATTTCCATGGTTTTTATTATTCTGTCCATCCAATCCTCATTTTACTCATCTCTCGGTCCAGCCCCCTCCTGCCCCTGGCACACCCACCCCGGATTTGAGTCTGGGGGAGATCTGGGACCCCCTTGTTGCTCATTTTTGTCTTCCTCAGCACACACAGGGCTCTTGGAGGTTTTCCAGTGTTCTTTAGCCCCGAAGGTTGTTGGCTGATGTTTATGTCTCACTCTGCAGGCCTTCTGATACTCTTCAGCCTTCTACCTTGGTGTGCTTGTTTCTGGCAGGAGAAATGGACCCACCACAAGAGAGATTATAAATTAGAGTTACAATTTAGTAAAAGATATTACAGTAAATACAATGACACACAAAGAGAAATTGCTTTCAATTCACAAACCCCAGCAATGTAACCCAGCCCCCTGGGGCACAAACACAGGGGGGTTTGGTGGCCCCTGTGCTGAGCCCCACGTGGTTCCTTCGAGTTCAAAGGAAAAGGAAGGGACAAACCTGTTGGTGCAGATGATGGCACAGTCTGGTGGAGAGTGGTGGGCTCCTCCTGTCCAGGTTTTGGTACTCCTCACGGTCCGACGAGTGGTCCTGAGGTCTTCAAACCCCCAGATTCTCTCCCCTCAGGTGCAGGTGGGAGCCCCCAGTCCCTCACCCAGGGCAAGGAGTTCCACACTGGGAGATCTGACTCTGGCAGTCAGGGGGGATTTTGGAATCGTTGCTGGCCCATGGGCAGAGCTGAGCCCTCAGGTGGGTGTGGAGGTGCCAAGGACTCCCTGCAGGGCAGTTCTCCCAGCTCCTCTGCCAGGCTTCTTTCCCAGCCAGCTCCCAGCCTGAGGGCTCAGCTGTGCCCTGGGCAGCTGCTGCCACTGGGCCATTGGGAACAGTTGCTGGGCAATGAATGGAGGGTGGAAAATGCACAGCTTTGGTCACACCCACACAGGGATAAACTGGTCCCACCTGCTGAACTGGGATACTTGGAAACAAGACTAAACAGCTACTCGAATTTGAACTATTGATACGTGGTAGAGGTTGGCACGTAAAAACACTGAATGTAATACTAACACATTACAGTCTGCATTTTTACAAGCACTTCTAAAATCTATAAAAAAAGAAAATCAGAAAAAAATCAAAAATCCCTGAGGCATCATGCAAGATACATCTGTGTCTGCATTAGTTTTTGGGGTTTGTCTGGCTTGAGCTGCGATGCCTCCAGTGGCAACTTCAACCTTCCATCGTGTTTGACGGTGTATGGAACTACTGAGAAATCAGGTTATGGCTTTCTGAAGGAATGTCTGTATATATTATTTTTTGTAACAACAACATAAGGTTTTCCTTTAGGTGTGATTTTGAGCCTTATCCCTTGCTTTGTTAGAATAAAACCTTTTTTTTATCTGTTAAAATATATAAGTAATACATTGTTTATGTGCTTCTGTTTCTCAGAATGATATTTAAGTAAACATTTCTAATAGCTGCAAGTGAAACTAGAGATGTGGAACACTTTGGCCCAGCCAGAGATCTTTGATTCTTCTCTGTGTTTCAGAGGATGGATGCTCAGTGCATGGTTAATGCCACCTATTCCTATACTAATAGTACATCAGATTTAAGGTTCACATTGTGGGATAGGAAAACAATGCTGCAAATGAAGATCTTTTCCCTAAATTATTCCCTGATTTAGTCTAAACAGAAGATTTAAGCAGATGAAATAGTGGAGGAGAGATACCAGAGTGAGAAAATTTCACCCAAGGTCTCTGTGTGTCAGTAGCACAGAAGTTTTTCAGCTTTAATCCAAGGGAAATATTCTGTACAGGCTTTGAAGAGTCAATCACTGAGAGATCAGTGACACTTTAAAAATATGTGTACATGTAAAATTCACAATTTAGGTGGAGAAACATATTGCCATGGTTTTTGTTCCCTGTATGGTAAACACTTTCCTGGAAGGCACTTGGCTGTTGTGCTTTGCTGTGATCACTGTTCTTTTACTGTGTCAGGTAGCAGGGATGTTTTAGTGACTCCAGGCAGTCCCTAGATCAGAGGAGCTGTGAGGAAAATTCAGTATTGAGTAGTTGTGAATGAGCACTACTTATTTTATCACATGCTGGCATTGAGGATAGTTCTATTTATCTCATCATTAGAAGCAAATTCTCGGTTTCTCTTGCCCCATCTGTCTTCCTTTTCTTCTCTTTCTCTTCTTTTTACTCTATATTTTGTTAAAAATGCCTTCTCCAGTGCAGCAGTAGCCTCTGAGAGCTGTCAGACCTCCTGAGTGCAGGAGAACACACTTTCTGTGGCCTCCTTCCTACCAATGCTCAGAGCTGAGGGGCTGAGGATGAGAAAAAATCTGTATTTACTCTGCAGTGACAGGAGTTATGTGCTTTACTGTCTTGAGTACCATTCTGCAGCGTGGCAGTTATCATGTTAAGCAGCTGAGTGTCATCACAGAAGGAGCACGAGTCATCGCCACAGCCTACATGTGATAACTCTTACACATGATTGCCATTTAATGTTGAGCTGGGTGAGTTAACCATGCGGGCACATTTGCAGGCTGCCAGCACAGCTATGCATAGAAAACAAAGCTGCTTTAATCAAGAATTACTGCTGTTTATTTCATTAAATGAACGCTCCTCAAAACGTGCCAATTCAGGGGCAAGTTCTGGAAAAATGCGGCACTTTTGGTCCATATATTTTCTTGCATTTGTGAGAGGCAGTTGCATGTAGATTCAAAAAAGTGTGATCTCTACAGCTAATTTTTTTTGCATAAAAGTGTGATTTTTGTGATTGATTTTCTTTACAAAAAAGTATGAATTCTGTGATAAATTTTCTTTACACAAAAATATGATTTTTGATAAACTTTCTTTACATAAAACTATGAATTTTGTGATACATTTTCTTTACATAAAAGTTTGATTTTTGTGATAAATTTTCTTTACAAGAAACTATGATTTTTGATATAAATATTCTTTACAAAAAAGTATGATTTCTGTGATAAATTTTCTTTACATAAAAATATGATTTTGGATAAACTTTCTTTACATAAAACTATGAATTTTGTGATACATTTTCTTTACATAAAAGTATGATTTTTGTGATAAATATTCTTTACATAAAAGTATGATTTTGGTGATAAATTTTCTTTACAAAAAAGTATGAATTCTGTCATAAATTTTCTTTACATAAAAATATGATTTTTGATAAACTTTCTTTACATAAAACTATGAATTTTGTGACACATTTTCTTTACATAAAAGTATTATTTCGGTGATAAATTTTCTTTACAAAAAACTACGATTTTTTGATATAAATATTCTTTACATAAAAGTATGATTTTTGTGATACATTTTCTTTACAAAAAACTATTATTTTTGATATAAATATTCTTTACATAAAAGTTTGATTTTGGTGATAAATTTTCTTTACAAAAAAGTATGAATTCTGTGATAAATTTTCTTTACACAAAAATATGATTTTTGATAAACTTTCTTTACATAAAACTATGAATTTTGTGATACATTTTCTTTACATAAAAATATGATTTTTGATAAACTTTCTTTACATAAAACTATGAATTTTGTGATAAATTTTCTTTACAAAAAAGTTTGATTTTTGTGATGAATTTTCTTTACAAAAAACTATTATTTTTGATATAAATATTCCTTACATAAAAGTATGATTTTGGTGATAAATTTTCTTTACAAAAAAGTATGATTTCTGTGATAAATTTTCTTTAGACAAAAATATGATTTTTGATAAACTTTCTTTACATAAAACTATGAATTTTGTGATAAATTTTCTTTACAAAAAACTACGATTTTTGATATAAATATTCTTTACATAAAAGTTTGATTTTGGTGATAAATTTTCTTTACAAAAAAGTATGAATTCTGTGATAAATTTTCTTTACAAAAAAGTATGAATTCTGTGATAAATTTTCTTTACGTAAAAATATGATTTTTGATAAACTTTCTTTACATAAAACTATGAATTTTGTGATGAATTTTCTTTACATAAATGTATGATTTTTGTGATAAATTTTCTTTACAAAAAACTATGATTTTTGATATAAATTTCCTTTACATAAAAGTTTGATTTTTGTGATAAAGTTTCTTTACATAAAACTCTGATTTTTGTGATAAAGGAGCGACTTTAATATATTTTTTCTATAAATAGATTTTATGCTTTTCTAAAAGTTATTTTCCAAAAACAACCTGCAAAAATCTCAAGAATTAACATCTTGGCTCTCTTGCCAGTTGTAACACATGCAAACCCAAGAGGTTGATGTGATCTTTGTTACAACATTTTTCTCACCGTTTCCTTTGTTTCTTTAAAAAAAATAAGAATTCCAGAAGTGATGGATTTACCTGAATCCAAATAACTACACCCCTGAAATCCTGTGCTGTTGCTTCTGAATTCATCTGCATCTCTGCCTGGAAAAATTTGTTCTCCTTCTTGCTGATAACATTTGAAAGGATTTATTTCACCACAAATACAACACACCCATTTGGTGTTTAATTTAGAGCTGCTTCACATTCCTGGAATTTGTCAGTCAGAAAAAGTGGATCAGGCTGAGAATTTTAGTAGTGCACTTAGTACATATTTGTTATGGAAATGTGTATTAAGGTGTATTTTATAAAGAAAAGTGATATTTCCAATGAATATGGCTGTATTCTGATAAAAAGGAGATATTATATAGGCCATTTGTAAGGCTTATGTTTTATTTTCTGAATAAAACTTCACCCTTTAGTTGGCATAAACAATAAGGGGATTAAAATTTATTATTTCCTCAGAAATCTCTGCAGATTTGGGAAGATTTGGCCATCTAAATTCAAATTGAAATATATGCAGTTAGGCATAACACACATAGTGCTTTAATGGGGTTTCAGCAGATTCTTCTGTGTTAATTACACAACAGAAATGCACTTGTGTTTTTGAAAGAGGCTGAAAGATTTAAATTAATTCCCACAATAACAGCAAAAGAAGTCAGAAAATTATAAAAAGTTGCAGGCAGTCACTGAAGAGTAGACAACAAAAAACAGGAAAACTCAGATGTGGTTGAAAAATATATGATAAAATGCCATTCTTCTGTTAATTCAGACCTTGAAATGATTGCTCTGAGTATGGTATGTCAAAAAGAAATGTGAATGTTTTCGAAGAAAATGGGTGGGAAAATATTTTTCGTAAAAATAACCAAATTTTTTTTAATAATTCCTCTTTAAGAATTTTCTTTTATGACTAAAATAGCCCATGGCTTGGACAAGTGTACCCTCTGCTGGGTCAGGAGCTGGAGGGTCGGGCCCAGAGAGTGCTGGTGAATGGAGCTGTGTCCAGCTGGGGGTCGGTCACCAGTGGTGTTCCCCAGGGGTCAGTGTTGGGTCCAGTCCTGTTTAACATCTTTAGTGATGATTTAGATGAGGGGACTGAGTCCATCAGCAGCAAATTTGCTGATGACACCAAGTTGGGAGGGAGTGTCGACCTGCTGGAAGGCAGGAGGGCTCTGCAGAGGGATCTGGAGAGACTGGAGAGATGGGCTGATTGCAATGGGATGGAGTTCAACAAGGCCAAGTGCAGGTCCTGCCCTTTGGCCACCCCAACCCCCTGCAGCGCTCCAGGCTGGGCACAGAGTGGCTGGAGAGCAGCCAGGCAGAGGGACCTGGGGGGACTGAGGGACAGGAAGCTCAACAGGAGCCAAGAGTGTGCCCAGGTGGCCAAGAAGGCCAATGGGATCCTGTCCTGGATCCAAACTAGCGTGGCCAGCAGGCCCAGGGCAGTGACCCTTCCCCTGGACTCTGCCTTGGGGAGGCCACACCTTGAGGGTTGTGTTCAGTTCTGGGCCCCTCAGTTGAGGAAAGAGATTGAGGGGCTGGAGCGGGGCCAGAGAAGAGCAACGAGGCTGGAGAAGGGACTGGAGCACAAGTGCTGTGGGGAGAGGCTGAGGGAGCTGGGGGTGTTTAGCCTGGAGAAGAGGAGGCTCAGAGGTGACCTCAGCACTGTCTGGAACTGCCTGAAGGGAAGTTCTGGCCAGGTGGGGGTTGGTCTCATCTCCCAGGCACTCAGCAATAGGACAAGGGGGCACGATGGGCTCAAGCTCTGCCAGGGGAAATTGAAGTGGGAGAGCAGAAAAAACTTCTTTGCAGAGAGAGTGCTCAGGGATTGGAATGGGCTGCCCAGAGAGGGGGTGGATTCCCCATCCCTGGAGGTTTTTCAGCTGAGCTTGGCCGTGGCACTGAGTGCCATGATCTGGTAAAGGGACTGGAGTTGGACCAAGGGTTGGACTTGATGATCTCGGAGGTCTTTTCCAACCCAATTGATTCTGTGATTCTGTGATTCTATGACTGTTCACATTGTTGGTTGTGAACAGCAAGAATAAAATGCTCATACAAGCAGCAGCTGAGACACTGGGGGTTGGTTATTAGCAGTTTACAAAGGAAATTTCTTATATCTGTGTAATTTTGCAGAGTTAAGTGTCAGTTTGAACTCTTTTACTGAGTTTAGCTTAAATTACAAGAGTCAATCCTCAGCACAAGGATTTGTGTTGAATGGAGTCAAGCTCTGCAGCTCTTGTTCCTGTGGATTTGGCATCCAGGAAAACCTTCTTTAGAGCAGAAATTAAGCCATGAAAATAAGACAACATGAAATCTTGCAGTGTCACTGTGCAATATTTCTATGGATTACCTTAAATGATTGCATCCCTCAATTTTCTTCATGTATTTTGACTAAAACCAAACCTGGAACAAAAATGAGCTGAAATGTCAGATTTTTTTTTCCTTCTCAAAATTGTCTCTGAACTCATCCACAATTTCCTGAATTTGACAAGGTTTATGTCTGGGTTTTACATACAGTCTAAAATTGCCAGGACTTAAGTACTGGAAACAGTATTACAGCCCTTACAGACACCCCTACTGAATTTTAAAGAGGTACCAAATGAATTATTCATGACCACTCAGAAATTTGTCTTTCCTTTTCAACTATAAGTAGTAAAACATGAACTGTATTTGAAAGAAACCAAAAGTATTTGAGTATGGTTGTTGTATTTGTCTTCCCAAATCTCTTTTTTTTTTTCCTTTTACATTCTGTGGATGAAATTTGTGTTCTGCCTGGCTCCTACTTTTTATATTATTAAAATGTAGTCAAGAAAATGTATTTACAGAATACATCTCACTGTTCTCTTCAGGCACAATCTCCATATGGCTGTCTCTTTTCCCGGTGGCCACAGCAATCCCTGATCTCTCCTCTGTTATTTCCTTTTTTCTTTAGGGGCTGATGTGATCAATTTTGATGGCCATGTCGTGCTGCCCTACAGATTCAGGAACAAGAAAATGAAAACTCTGAAAGATGTCATCTCCCTGAAGTTTAAGACCTCTGAGAGTGAAGGCGTGATCTTCCACGGAGAGGGACAGCAGGGAGACTACATCACCTTGGAGCTGAAGAAAGCCAAGCTTGTTCTAAGTTTAAATTTAGGTATGCTTTGATTGCTTGGGTTTGTGGCCGTTTCTAATCCTCCCACAGAAATTTTGGGTCAAAAGTTTTGTCTTTCCTACAGTTCTATATTAAGTCACGTCATTTCAAAAGATCATTTGGTGGAAAAGTTGTTAATTCCCTTCATTCCCTTTCTATATGTTGGGTGCTTTTTTTTTTTCTTTCCCATTCTTTCTTTTTTTACTCTGTGTGAGGTATATGAAAATAAGATCATACAGAAAGGCAGGGTCAGCAATATATTGGATTTACACACACATAAACCCCCTGGCTATGATGATATTTGGCCTCAGCTGTGGCTTTGTGGGGGAGAAGGACACTGTCACCACTTCTAGAGGAATAAAGGTCACCTTTAGGAACCTTGGAGAAAAAATGTCAACGTAGGGAGCTGCAGGAAAGGTGAGGCTGAAGCTCAGCAGCTTTTCTGGAGTCTGAGAAGTGGGACTGTGCAGGGAAAGAGGCAGATTCCTTTCTCAGGCAATCTTAGGATGAAATCCTGTGTATGGTACTCTAGTTCAAGCATCCTTTTCCCTCCCAGGCTTGTGAGTGACTGGATTTATAAGGTACATTTTTAATAAAAAAAACAACAACCCACATCTATTTTGTTTCAGGTGTTCTTTTCTTCAAACAAAAGAAGCTTAGAAAAAGATTTCATGCAACTTTCCTTAGTTCTCTTACAGACACACAGAGAGTAAATTTGTTCCATTGATTATTTGCATCAAATAGTACTTATTTCCACTGCATTTTCTCCTGCTCTCTTGATAAAGATCCACATGAGCAGATGAGGGGGAGGAAAGCATTTTCTATTTTTAACAATTTCAATTGCAGTAGTAACCCATTCATTTCCAAGCTCCTCAGTATTTTTCACTTCAATCTGGTTTTCTAAGCTATTGGACCTTCCAATTATGTGCTTGGTGAGGATGTTCTGAAGTCACTGGGCTGATAAATGGGACTGAGCCCTGAGACACACACTCAATAAACAGAATAATACTTCATGCTATCGTTCCTCCTCTGACTGAAAGTCTTGTCTTTGCACCAGGGACAGTAGAAAAGGATGTTCATCTTTCCTGGTGAGATCCAAAACTCGAGAGGTGGGGGAAGGATGGGGGGACTGGTGGATTTAAGTTTCACTTTGCACTGGGTTTGACTTTGCAGTGAGGAAACTGAAGCTCAACAAGATGAATGCAATCTGATTTTAGCATTTAACCAACAGGATCAGTGGGCTCCAGCCCCAAGGCAGTTTGGTGGTTTGTAGGGAAGGAATATCTCAAGCTGTGGGAGTGTGATTTGCCAGAATGTGTTGTCAACATGGACAAACCTTATTGAGAAATTCTCAGCCTCAGAACTGCTTTGGGTCTTCACGTATTCAGAACATGGAAGATGGCACTGAGTTATTGGGCAGTGCTGAATGAGCCATTGGCTGCTTCAGCTGAGATGAACCTTTGCTGGCTCAGCTGTGCCAGTGGGATGGCAAAGAGCTGTGATCTCTGACTGGCACAGCTGCTCTGGCAGCACAGAGGAGAATGGCAAAACTGCACTCTTGCTGCTAGTTTGCCTTCCAGAATAGGGGGATTGCTGCAGGAGGAGAGATGCAAATAAACTGTGTTAGCAGAAGATGGTTTTTTGCAGATATGAACTCAGCCTGCACTGAGCCTTTTCCTCTCTGCCTGCTGCTTCTGTGCTCCAGAGCCCACAAAGCATGAAATACAGACTGAAAGGGCTCTTTGTTGCCCAAGTCTGTTGTCAGGCTCTGTGTCCTCCTCAACATCATGAATCAGTTCCAACACAGCTCAGGGCATGGCCCACAAGTGACAAGGGGGCATGATGGGCTCAAACTCTGCCAGGGGAAATTGAAGTTGGATATCAGAAAAAATTCTTTGCAGAGAGAGTGCTCAGGGATTGGAATGGGCTGTCCAGAGAGGGGGTGGATTCCCCATCCCTGGAGGTTTTTAACCTGAGCTTGGCCGTGGCACTGAGTGCCATGATCTGGTAAAGGGACTGGAGCTGGACCGAGGGTTGGACTTGATGATCTCGGAGGGCTTTACCAACCCAATCCATTCTATGATTCTGTGATTCATTTCTGTACTGGAGGGTGGAAAACACACAACCCCAAAGCTGAAAACAACTTTTCTTCTCAAAGTTGATGTTGTTTCTCCAGTTTGCCTCCAAATAACTGCTGTTATGAATTCATACTATAATATATGAAGTAAACAATAAATAACAGTGGAGGAACCGGACACCACACACAGCTCATTGTGATCAAGTGACTGACATTTATTTCACACTGCCCATGGTTTATATAGGGTTAAATCTATGTTCAATTAGCTAAAATGGACCTCACACCATCTAATTGCAAATCCTAATTGGTTATAATCCATATCTCACAAGTCCAATGTACATATGAACTCATCCTAGATGTTTTCAGGAACATCTCTGGAGCCTTGTGGGAGACCTGAGGAGTTCTCATGAGAATCCTCTGGGGAGTTGCTAACTCCTCCAAAGGTCTGGTGCAGCTGTGGCCTTGTTTATTCTCAGCTGCTTTCAGTCTCACAGGGTCTTATATAGATCTGAATTGCTCACTCTTGATTTTCCTGTACCAACTAATATATTTGTACAGTTCAGTGATCAGAAACTTGCTGTGCTTGGTTCTGCTGTTTGTATTCCTGGCAGCAGCAACTCTCCACTGGGCACATCTCAACGTCCCAACAGCCCAACTGCCTGCAGAGTATTGTGTGATTCGGGTGAAATATTGCCAAAGCAAGGGGGAAATGTTTGTGTAACAAACAATTTCCATTGTTCGTGCTCCCAGGCAGCAACCAGCTTGGCTCCATCTACGGGCACACGTCGGTGGTGACTGGCAGCCTCCTGGACGACCACCACTGGCACTCCATCGCCATCGAGCGCCACGGCAGGAACATCAACCTCACCCTGGACAGGCACACGCAGCACTTCAGGACCAACGGGGAGTTTGACTACCTGGACCTGGATTATGAGGTACACAGGGAAACTTTTTGTTCAGATTGGGTTTATAAAGATAAGTCCTATTGATAAAACACTGTAACAAAGAACTGCTAAGAAGCTTTTTGTCTTATTTAGCAGCAAAGGTATTTATTGACAACATTGGAGGCAAAGCCAGTTCATTCTGGGCAAAAACTTGCCTGGTTTGTTTGTGTAAAATAAGCCATTTATAGCCTTAAGTTCATAGTTAACACCCTCTAATTTCCATAGTAATGACTGGATGAAATCTTGGATGGAGCTTTCCTTTTGCTTCAAATTTGGGTCGTGGTCTCCTGACTTCATCCCTCAGGGTGGTCTTGAAGCATCTTCATTGTTGGACTTCTGCCGTTTCATGACCTGTCAGACTTGTAAACCTTGGCTTTAACTTCACAAAATCTTGGATCTTTACCATTTCATCCTATTGAAGTGTCTATCTTAGTTTAATGCATGGCTTCTAACCCATGTTACGCTGGTTTCTATAATTACTAGACAATTGTACCTGAACAAAGTGGCTCCAGCACTTCATGCTCTTCAGCAACTTTGCTGTGCAAACATCATTTTTCAGAGCAGAATTAGAAATTTCACAAAACTGGGGTTTTTTGGTCTCTTCTCTTTCACCAATAATGAAAAAAGCTAACAAAATTTAAGATGGTTTGGTACTGTCTTGGGTTGAGCTGGCAAAGTGCCAACTGCCCAACACAGAGAGAAAAGGGTGTCCCCCTCCCAACCAAGGGAAAAGGAGGGAGAGAAAAAAATCCCAAACCCCAAGCAGCAAGCTTTTTATATTATACAAAAGAAAGGCAATTAAAACCAGCATATGATATAATACATGTATATACAAATGTGAGAAAAAACTAACTAACAACTACCAAGTCACCCAACCAAATATTACAGATTCCAACCACTCAAACACTACAAAACCTCCCAAAAACTCTTCCAGAGAAAACTCCCAGCAAGAGAGGAGAAAATGAACAAGAAAGTGTTCATCTCCCTGGATAACAGAGCGGGGATGGCGGCCAGGCCTGATCTGGGCAGGGCGGGGCAGGGCAGGGTGGGGCGGGGCAGGGGAGGGCAGGGCAGGGCAGGGCAGGGCGGGGCTGGGCGGCCTCAGGGGCTGAGGCAAAGACCGAAAGAGGCAGAAGCTCCACCTCCCTCTCTTTTTATGCTTCTTGCCACTTTTTGGTGATGTCAGATGATATGAAATACCTCTTTGGTTGCTTAAGTCAGGTGATGTTTGTCCTTTCTGATCTCTGTCCCATCCTTTGGGCCCGCTGAATTGAGGCCTAGCGAGGCCTAGCTAAGGCCTGGCTGAGGCCTAAAGCCAAAACTACCACAGGTACTTCTTCGTATCTTTGTTTTCATTATTCTTTTCCCTCTTATGTTTCTGGATTCTTTTTTTCCAATGGTGTTCTCCCTTACATGTTAATTATGTTTCATTAGCCTGTCCCATCTGGAGTAACACTCATCCTACCCTTTTGTTTTGTAGTGGGAGATCTGTGCTATTTTCCAAACTAAGCATACATCCCTTTTAAATTCTCTAAAAGCAGCAGCTCTAAGGAAGTGGATTTAAAAAATTATCCTACAATCTGTTATTCCACTCAGGTGATAAATTTCCACTTGAATAAGAAAGCTTTATTCTGTGGTGACAATATTTGTCTTTAGCAAAAAAAGCAGAATAGAATCTTTTTATAGTCTGGATCTCGATCCATCTGGAATTAGGTAGGGAGATATTTCCTTGTGTTTTCACAAATATGGCATCAGTAGCTTCTTTTTATAAAGAAGCAATAAAGAGTTAGGAAAGGTGTAAGAAAACCTGTTTAATCAGCCAGGTTAATGCACACAACTCTTGGTAGTAATTAAATGTGGATTTGTTGTTTGATTACACTACGGTGTCTTCTGTTATGAACTTGTTCAGTTCCTCTAAATTGTTATATGAAGTTCAGCACATTTTGTGGGTATTTTTTTTCACTCTTTACTGTTTCTAATGAGAATTAATGTGGTTGGCTGAGCCAAATATGTAATTTCCTCTCTTACAACATTTTAAGCAGTGAGAAGGAATCAAAATGATGTAATGGAAAAAAGTCTGAATTAACTTTTGTATTGATATTTTGACAAACAATCTTTGGAACAAGAATATATGAATAATAGAAAAAATTACTTAATGATTGTAAATGCTACTGAGTCAAATATTTATATTCCAACAAATCTTTATTAATACATTCTTTCTAGAAGTTATAATGAGAAAATAATGAGCAAATTTGCTTGTACCTCTGTACTTATTGAGCACTGGAGATCTGAATTGAGATACTGAAAACCCACATAAATAGATTCTACTCAAGTTTTTCAAGTGAGTGAGCTACAGAAAAATTAGGCTGAATGTCATAAGCCAGTTGGGCAATTTTTGCATAAATACCTGTATATGCACACATATATACTTAGGTATGTATGTTTAAAGAGCAACATTTTTACACAACAAACCTATTGCATGCAATAATTTATCTCTAGTAGGACTAGAATTCAGTTAATTCCCCTTCCCATTCCCTCTGACATTGAGGGACCTCAGGAGCAGTTCTGGAAGGTGCATTTCATTCCCATATAAAGGGATCCCTTTGTGTTTAATGGAACCCCTTTAAGTGCGTTTGTGTTTCTGTGGCTCTCACAAACTCAGGAGCCTTCACCTCTTGTGCTTCTTTTCCTCTCAATTACCTCACTTGGAGTTAGTCATCAGAGACTAAATGTAAATGTGCAGCCTTTGTGATTAACAGTGGATAAACCTGAATCAAATCTCTTTTTGTGGACGGAATAGTTTCAAGGTTAATCTCTCAGAAAAGTTAAGTAAACACAAGAGAGGAATAAAGATTAGTTCTGATTGCATTTTCAAGGTTAAAAAAATAAAATAAAATCCTGTAAGTTGCTCTTAGCTCACTGTCATGGTATGTGGGGTTTTTTTGCTGTTTTTATTCTTTTCTTCCAAATCCTTTTTTTCTCTGTTTTGTCTCATCCAAGTGTTTGAATGGTTTTCTTCATCTTCTCTATGGAGCTGATTTGGCTGCTAAGTCATGTGGTGACTCCTCACTGACTATAACTACAGCATAAAAACATGTTCTTGGTAGTAGAAGGTCCTTCTGTATAACAAGGGGTAGCATCTCCAACTCTGTGATTCTGTAAATTCTTCTGGATTAAGTTCATATATGAGAGTGGAGGGAGAATTATGTACAATATTGGAGCCCAGCACTGCTGTGCTGCAGTCTGAGCCTGGCCCGTGCTTAGAGCTGAATGAGTGATTTGAATCAGGTCATCTGGCTAATTTCATGTCTAATTTCATTTAGAAAAATCCTGGGATGGACATTCATTCCAATTTCTTTGTTTGAGATGCGCATTGTCTGGTAACAATCAGAAGAACAGTCCATATCTGAACAATTTGGGATGTACAACCATCAATATTTGCAATCAAAAATTCATTACAGCTATTTGTCTGCTTTTGCAATGCTTATCTAATAAATCTTTTTTTTTCTGTAAGGAGTGTAGCCAGCTCTCTCAGTTGCTGTGTTTGAGTGTTCAAAAACCAGCATGGATTTAAAAAAAGAGATTTAAAAGCCTTTGCCTTCTGGTAACTCTGCACCCTTTTGTGTTTCCCTCAAAGATAACCTTTGGAGGGATGCCTTTCTCTGGGAAGCCAAGTTCTAACAGCAGGAAGAACTTCAAAGGCTGCATGGAGAGCATCAACTACAATGGCAATAACATCACTGACCTTGCCAAGAGGAAGAAACTGGAACCTTCAAATGTGGTAAGAGCATAATTTAATGGGCCTCTACCCTTCTGCTTCTCCTTCTAAACAAGACCAGGTTTGGGAGTGTGTGTAGCTGATATTTTTGTGACACACTGAAATAATAGAGAACACAAATTTTACCACAAAGCCAAAAATCTTATTTTTGTGTACGTTTGTGACTTATTATCATCACAATCATCATCATCACATCTGAGCATTTTCCTTCTGGGATCTTGTCTCATATTTCCAAAATTAACCTTTAGTATCAGATAACTACTTTTTAAAAAGAATCAGTAAGTACTTCCTCTTTTACTCTGAAATTATAGTGGCCCAAAACGAGTGCAGACAAGATTTATTGTTAAATTAATTGCAGCTTTCTTGTGGCTTTAAATCCTGGTAGGTTTTATTCCTTCCAATCTTAGCTGGATTGCTGGAGTGCAAAAGTCTTTGGCAGTGGATGCATCTGGTAATCTGAAAAGCCTCAAGATATTAGATTTGAAAATCCTTATTTCACTTATTAACACTGCAGAGCTTATTATTAACATTTGGTTCTATTTTTGATCTTGCTTAAGTGCTCATTAGTTGAATTTGTGTTCAGACTTGTGGCTTTATGGGCAGGTTGATTGAGAAAGAAAGTACTTTAATTATGGCATTTTAAGGCTCTAAATGTTCCTGAAACTGCTTACTGCCATATAAGGCAATGTGGGTAAGAAATAAAAGTATTATTGTCATGAGTTTAAGATGGTTTGAATAACTATGCAGAGTTTTCTTGGAGCCTTCACAAAGTCCTGCTGACAATATGTAGGGTTTGCACTGTTGCTTTTCTCCTGGAATAAAGAGTAAAGCTCTACCTGTGTGGTGTCATACAGAGGATTCACTACCCTTTGGGTACTCCTGGACAGTAAAAGTGAATTTCCATCCCGTTGTATGAACTATTCCTACCACAAAGGCAACACAAAGTATGACCTTGAATATGTTTTTTGGCCTCTCCAAACTCAGTAATGCAGCCTGAAATCTACAACATTTTCCATACATGAATTTCTTCAGGGTTGGCAAAGGCAAAGAGCACGATGTGTGTGCCATGCACTGAGACTCCACTTTTAGAGTGTTTTCAACCCATTCTCATGAACTCCTGGATCTTGAACTTTTTTTTTTCTTTAAATTACCTGTGATTTACTTCCTTCTGGGCATTTTCAGCTGTGATGTAGCCATGATTTCAAAGACTGATGCCTGATTTAGAAAAAGATCATAGAATCATAGAATGGAGTGGGTTGGAAAAGACCTCAGAGATCATCAAGTCCAACCCTTGGTCCAACTCCAGTCCCTTTACCAGATCATGGCACTCAGTGCCACGGCCAAGCTCAGGTTAAAACCCTCCAGGGATGGGGAATCCACCCCCTCTCTGGGCAGCCCATTCCAATGCCTGAGCACTCTCTCTGCAAAGAATTTCTTTCTGCTCTCCAACTTCAATTTCCCCTGGCAGAGCTTGAGCCCATCGTGCCCCCTTGTCCTATTGCTGAGTGCCTGGGAGAAGAGACCAACCCCCACCTGGCCAGAACTTCCCTTCAGGGAGTTCCAGACAGTGCTGAGGTCACCTCTGAGCCTCCTCTTCTCCAGGCTGAACACCCCCAGCTCCCTCAGCCTCTCCCCACAGCACTTGTGCTCCAGTCCCTTCTCCAGCCTCGTTGCTCTTCTCTGGCCCCGCTCCAGCCCCTCAATCTCTTGCCTCAACTGAGGGGCCCAGAACTGAACACAGCACTCAAGGTGTGGCCTCCCCAAGGCAGAGTCCAGGGGAAGGGTCACTGCCCTGGGCCTGCTGGCCACGCTAGTTTGGATCCAGGCCAGGATCCCCTTGGCCTTCTTGGCCACCTGGGCACACTGGTGGCTCCTGTTGAGCTTCCTGTCCCTCAGTCCTCCCAGGTCCCTCTGCCTGGCTGCTCTCCAGCCACTCTGTGCCCAGCCTGGAGCACTGCAGGGGGTTGGGGTGGCCAAAGGGCAGGACCTGCACTTGGCCTTGTTGAACTCCATCCCATTGCAATCAGCCCATCTCTCCAGTCTCTCCAGATCCCTCTGCAGAGCCCTCCTGCCTTCCAGCAGGTCGACACTCCCTCCCAACTTGGTGTCATCAGCAAATTTGCTGCTGATGGACTCAATGCCCTCATCTACATCATCACTAAAGATGTTGAACAGGACTGGACTTTGTACAGGAGCAATCTTTCCATTTTGCAGTTGAATCCACTGCGAGTGAGTAGGACATAAACTCAAAGCTTCTTTGTGAACACAAGTGTTACTTAAGAATTTCCTGTAGTGCCAATCCTAACCTTTGAAGTCCCAGCCTTTCCAAAGTGTGGCACTTTAGTTCTATTTGAGTCTTAGAAGGTCTCAGAAAAATCATCTTTCTTGTTTGGATTTGTTTCTTTGCTTTTACAATTCCCTTGCCTGTAACACAAAAATAGAAATCCTCAAAAGAAGCTTTGGCAGTTTCAGTGCTACATCAAGAGGTTGTGGCATGATGGTTTTATTTTAATGATTTGCAGTTCTGAGAATGACTATAAAAGTAGAAGTGACCTTTGTTTTCAGAAGAATTACTTAAATTGCTTCAGCTTTTCAAAAAGCAAAATCAATTTTACTCTAAATCTAGGTGTATTTTTATGTTTTTTACAAAAACTTCTTTTTTTCCTTCTAGTTGTTTGCCTGATTTGGCATGAAAATAGACTTGGTTGAAACTACTGCTGTTGTTAAGCATTATTATGGTGTTGATGACACTTAAGCAATCCAACAGGGAACAAAACTCCCTTGTAGGAATTTCTGTACAAACCCATAACAGGAGACATTTCCTGCCCCAAACTGTTTGTTGGCTGAAAAGGCAAGAGACAAAATGTAATGAGACTGAACACGAGCAAAGTAAGCTCTGTGGTGACAGAAATATTGTAAAGGAGGGAAAGAATTACTTGAAGGGAGGGAGGGAGGGAGGGAGGGAGGGAGGGAGGGAGGGAGGGAGGGAGGGAGGGAGGGAGGAAGGAAGGAAGGAAGGAAGGAAGGAAGGAAGGAAGGAAGGAAGGAAGGAAGGGAGGGAGGGAGGGAGGGAGGGAGGGAGGGAGGGAGGGAGGGAGGGAGGGAGGGAGGGAGGGAGGGAGGGGAGGGAGGGGGGGGAGGGAGGGAGGGGAGGAGAGGGAGGGAGGGGGGAGGGAGGGAGGGAGGGGGGGGAGGGAGGGAGGGGGGGGAGGAAGGGAGGGAGGGGGGGGAGGAAGGGAGGGAGGGAGGGGGGGAGGAAGGGAGGGAGGGAGGAAGGGAGGGAGGAAGGGAGGGAGGAAGGGGGGGAGGGGGAGGAGGGGGGGAAGGGGGAGGAAAGGAAAGGAAAGGAAAGGAAAGGAAAGGAAAGGAAAGGAAAGGAAAGGAAAGGAAAGGAAAGGAAAGGAAAGGAAAGGAAAGGAAAGGAAAGGAAAGGAAAGGAAAGGAAAGGAAAGGAAAGGAAAGGAAAGGAAAGGAAAGGAAAGGAAAGGAAAGGAAAGGAAAGATTTTAAAGAGGTGCAAGATAGAACAAAATATTCTTAGATGAAGACAGTTGAGTTTCAGAAGTCACACAGTGAAAGGGACTTAACAAGTTAATTTCACAGAATGAGGAGGCCCAGAGAATCAGAGACGGGAAGCTGATGATCTTGATTTGTCTCTGCAAAAATTAAATTAAATGTTATAAGAAAAAACACCTTCAAGCATCTTTTAAATTTACTGAAGAGTAAGAATGAAAAGACAAATTAAAATTACTTGAAATTTAAAATACATGCCAACACTGTCTTCAGGAATGTATTTGGTTTAGATTTAGGGGGTAAGAATGAAAGAAAAAAATAGTTTGTGAGTCTTTATACAAGGGACAATATTTGAATTTGGATAGGCAAAATTGATTTATAGGAAGTAAACACTAATTTGCCATATAAAGATTTTGATACAATGCTCAAGCTACACAAATTAAGTTGCTTTTATCTTTTCCCTATCAATGTAGTTTGAAAAAATTCTCTGCTAAGACCAAGAGTTTCCATATTAATGCACAGTATATATTTGACTTCCAGATGCCATTGGCCAGAGAACTATTCAGCAAGTCAGTGATTCTGCTGAAAAGGGTCTCATTCTCTTGGAAAAATGGGGAGGCTGTTACAGAGACAAGCTGCAGATTAATTTGAACTCTTGACCTAGAACTAGTGAGCAATCTATGTAATATAGACTGTGCTTAGGAGGAGGCATCTTGTGAGCTACAGTTGATCACCCAGCTCATAGGGATCTGAATAGCTCAGAGAAATTAGAGAAATTAGAAATCCTTGTGACTTCTTCAAGAATTTTTTTCATGCAGTGAGGCTGTAGATGGGAAATGCACTCCCTGATAGAGAAAGGATTTGAGTGCAATCAGTGTCATTAACATTAATGAGTGTTAGAGGTGTGAGTATCCAAAACATCTGATGGCAGCACAGTGTCAACTGGATAGGGAAGTCTCCTTGTAACAAGGCACTTGTTAGTTCCTCCAGGTAACAAGGCAGCAAGAGAAGCTCTTCAAATGCCTGAGGGAATGTTCTCTGAGCAATTCTTCATTGGTGTCTGTGCCTGAACTGTGAGTTGTCATCTCTCAGGAGTCGCTGTTGCCTCCCTGTGTGCACAGCTCTGCTGGAGCTGCGTCTGATCCTTGGGCTGACCATTACACTGAGAGGTACCCAAGGGCTACAGACACTCCACTGGTTTAACCCAAACTATTCTGTAGCACACCTTGAAATGCTCAGATTAAAACTATCCAAACAAGCCAGTTCACTATTTTCAGCTAAATCCTTAGTTGGCTGAAAACGTAGAATTAAAATCTCCAGGCAGCTTTTTAAAAAAAACAAAACATCCCCCCTCCAAAAAAAAAGACCCAAACACACAAAACCCAACCCAGAATATCCAAGCAGATCAGCAGAGAAGTCTTTCATCTTTACTTATCTATAATTTCTTTCATCACACAGTTATTTAAAAGATTTATTTACTCGTTTTAGCAAATTATTTATCTAATTCCTTGGATTTTTTTTTTCTATCCGTGGAGCTTGAGTGCATGAAAATAACATTATTTGTAATGCTGAGGATTTCTGGTATAGTTTAGGAACAAATCCAGGAGATGAGTTTGAGGAAATCTCCAGGTTGAGATTAGTGAGAACATCAGTGCTCCTGCATTGGCCATGGAAGTGCCAGCCTGATAGTCCAGGTCCTACTAATTCTCCTGGCCTTTCTATGTGGACTGCATAGACCCTCTGGGATTCTGTAATCAAAGCATCAATCTGAGTGCTCAAGGAAAAATATGATTTTTATTCATGTGGGTTTTACATGGAAATTCTGTATAAGAAGCTGCATCAGCCACACAGGTTGTATCTCAATAAGGTGTTTTCTGATGTGATGTTCCTCTAAAATGTGCTGGGTTTGGACATTAGGAAATGAGTGCTGAAACTTGCTTATTGACATTAGTTGGGAGATTGGCTCAGTTGGTTAAACCTTGGCTGTAATAATGCCAAAGTCATGGGTTCAATCCCCTGTGTGGGCCATTGACTGAAGGGTTGGACTCGATCCTTGTGGGTCCCTTCCAACTCAGAATAGTCTGTGAGTCTGTGATTATCTAGCCCATCTCAAACTGAAATAATTACTTTAAAAAGTTTACCTTTTTAGGTATTTTCTCCCACACGTTTTCAAACAGAAAGTTCCTATCTTGCTTCCAAATTCTCTACCCTCCCTCAGGATGAACTTTCAGATGCATTTATACACTAGGAATCCAAAAATGTGACATTAAAGCTTCTATCAGGAGGTCAGTAATATGGCATATAAAAATAGTTGTGCAATAAAGATGATGATCCCTCTTGGGATTCTGAACTGTGGTTAACTGGCCCTTATCTCTATACATCTATTTATCTCCAAAAACGTTCTTTAAGCCTTAATATTTTTCTCAATGTACAAATAAATATCAAAGCAGTTGCTATCTTGATCATAGTAATAATTTCCACTCTGCATCAGGTAATTTTTTTCCTTCTCAAATAGAGCTAAAGTTGCCACATGCAACAGGGCAGCAGAAACCCAACCCACAGGACAGGAGCCACTTTGCCACATATTCCAGAAAATCTTCAGCAGTGCAAGTTTTCCTGTTGTATTTGCAGTCAGGCAATTATAATTCTGGACACAGATTGCTATAAACTAGTCATGATTTCTAAGGAAAAGAATGGTAATACATCCTACCATTGTGGTCTTTTGGGAGAAATGACATGAGAAGCAGAGTGAAAAAACTCAGGGCCCTAATTCTAGTCTTGTTTACAGATGCATTTGAAAGACTTTGAAATCAATAAAGTTGACTGGATTTTTGTCAATTTTGTGAAGAATAAAATTCAATTTCTTTTGCAGAGAAAATTATTTACTGACCACAAATATTAGACATTGTTCATGATTAGCTGTTCCAAATCCTTCTGCTTCATGAAATGAAATTTTGGCTTCTTTAGTATCATCCAATAGCAAACGTAACAGAGGGGTTGGCTCTTCCCAACTTCCTGTGTTGGCTTGATTGACACACTCATGCAAAGGGGTTTGGAAAGCTGTGCTAATTTTTATAATTACTGCTCTATTAGAGGTTTCTGGGGTGACCATGGACAACCCAAGTTTGTCTGTGGTTCATTTCCTTGTCTTTGAACTGGAAATATTAATGATTTCATCCAGGTCTTAGACTGCAACTCCTCAGGGCAAAGGCTGCCTTTTATTTTGTGTAGGTACAGTGTAAAATATAATAGGGCCACTTCTGGAAGAAACAGAAACATCAGCAACATTATAATAATAACAATAATGATAATATTAATATAATGATTATATTAATAGCACATCTTTATGCACAACATGCACTGATCAGAGTGGTGTCTAGGCTGAATGAAATCTAGAATGTTTTCTGGAGGTAACCATGAATTTAGTGTAATCTTACCATTTTGCTTATGGGTTTGCCTTTCTGTGTATGTGTTTTGTGCAGGGGAATTTAAGTTTCTCTTGTGTGGAGCCTCACACAGTGCCAGTGTTCTTCAATGCCACCAGTTTCCTGGAGGTTCCAGGTCGCCCGAGCCAGGACGTGTTCTCAGTGAGCTTCCTCTTCAGAACCTGGAACCCACTGGGACTTCTTGTCTTCAGCAGCTTTGCAGATGACCTGGGGAATGTTGAGGTTGACATAAACGAGGGCAAAGTCAGCGTGCACATCAACGTCAGCCAAGTGAAGAAGAACCACATAGACATCTCATCAGGTCAGTGTGGGCTTGGCTTTTAAAGTTGGTATCATTTTAGTTGGTGTTGTTTGAAAGCATCATGCACCTCAAAATTAGAACAACCATTTTCCAAAGCTGGAAATTTATAATTAGAATCATAGAATCATAGAATGGATTGGGTTGGAAAAGACCTCTGAGATCATCAAGTCCAACCCTTGGTCCAACTCCAGTCCATTTACCAGATCATGGCACTCAGTGCCACGGCCAAGCTCAGCTTAAAAACCTCCAGGGATGGGGAATCCACCCCCTCTCTGGGCAGCCCGTTCCAATCCCTGAGCACTCTCTCTGCAAAGAAGTTTTTTCTGCTCTCCAACTTCAATTTCCCCTGGCAGAGCTTGAGCCCATCGTGCCCCCTTGTCCTATTGCTGAGTGCCTGGGAGAAGAGACCAACCCCCACCTGGCCAGACCTTCCCTTCAGGCAGTTCCAGACAGTGCTGAGGTCACCTCTGAGCCTCCTCTTCTCCAGGTTAAACACCCCCAGCTCCCTCAGCCTCTCCCCACAGCACTTGTGCTCCTACATGAAATCCTCTAGTGTACTTTTCACTGGGTAAGAGGTACAAGATTTTGAATTCACCTCAAAATTAGAACCTGCACCTCAAATTAGAACCTTCACCTCAAAATTAGAACAATCATAATACAAATTTGGAAATTTAGATTGCTGCTACACAAAATCCTTTAGTGTGCGTTCCACTGGACAAGAGGTACAAGAGTATGAAACAGTTGGTAGATTAAAAAAGAGGATATAAATATTCTTATCCTGTCAAGAACCCCAGTAAACACATCACCTTAAACATGAGGCAGCATTGCTTCTTTCTGCTTCCTTCCATCTGTCTTGCAGTTTTCTCTGGAAAAAATGTTTGGTTTGAAAAGGGGAGTGTACTCTCTTTTTGAGAGTAACCTAACAATTAGGCTATTCTTCTATTACTTCCCAATAATTAGGAAACTCTCATTAAAAAAAAAAAAACAAACACACAAAGCCCCCACCAAACAAACAAAAAGCCCCAAACCCAAAACATGTGTACCATAAACATTTGTATGGAGTTTTTAGATTTGCATAGTTATCCTAGGAAAACATTGATTTATTTTAATAATTTCTGGTTAATTTTTGTTGCAACAGTCCTTTCAGTGCCTGTGAAATGGATTGTGTGTGTGAACATAGCAAAGCAAAGCGTGGCATCTGCCAAGGGAGGCTGCAGAAGGGATGCTGCTGTTGTCCTGCAAATATCACAGCAACCTTCTTGTTCTCCTCTTGTCCAGATGCACCATAAAAAACTTCTGGGCTTACTAGAAGTCAAAATGGTCTGCCTTTGGCACAAAAACTTCTGACCACTGTGGTCCTGTAGATACACACTTATAGATGCACACGTTTTTCACTGGTGATTTCTAGCAGCTGAGAAAGCAGAATTTTACACAATCAAGTGGGCTGCTTTCTATGTGATTGCATGTGCAGGGTATGAATAATTCTGTAGGGTATAGAGAGACTGAGTGCCATCATCTGGTAAAGGGACTGGAGTTGGACCAAGGGTTGGACTTGGTGATCTCAGAGGTCTTTTCCAACCCAATCGACTCTATGATACTATGACTTCAGTCTGCTGGGAGGAATGGAGCCTGGTTATCCCAAAGAACTGCACTAACTAGACCCACATCCTGTCTGCAGGTGAGTTTTTGGGCTCACAGCTTTGCTGAACCTACTCCTGCCACCTGCAATGTCGTATTTTCCCGGGAGGAAGTTAAAGTCTCTCTTAGTCCTCACTCTGAACACCTCTGAGAAGGTGCTAACCAGCCTACACTAGCAGCTTTTAGAGCCAGCTTTCCACCTTACCATGGGGACATCAGCACTGCATCGTGGGGCACAGCCCAGTGCTGGCTGGAGACACAGGAGCTGCACTGAGTGGCAGAATTACAGAACTGTAAGCTGATGTGCAGGGGTGCAGTTTGTTCCTGAGTGTCTCTGCAGCAAAGATGTTCCTATGGAACAGAGTTCTGGTTGGTCTGGGGTTTTTTTCATAGTTCTCCTTAGGTCCTTTGAAGCTGAATGCACTGACTCAGGGAGCTCCAACTCAGCATGAGCAAATTTCAGATAAACAGCCTTCCCCTTTGTCAAGGAAAGCTGAATTCTCATTTTCTCCCTGGTAGCTGGGCACTGCCAGCCTCCTTACTGAGCTACTGTGGGAAGTGCTTCTTGAGGACTGGGAAGGAGCAGACAGAGGTGAAAAACATTTGCTTGTTGACTTGTCAGAATTTTCATGCATAATTCATTTTTGGAGCATTTTGCTTAAGGAGAGAAAGGGAGCTGCAATTTTATATATTTTGGTGACACTTTACAAAAGTAAAAAGGAAATAATGCATAGAAAGACAACTAAAGAACTGCACTTCTAGTCCCCACAATAGTACATGGACTTGTGTTTGCTATTTAGCAATTGAATCAACAAGGTGAGTAGTTTACAGACATTGTAAAGCAATTTTTGTACAGCTGTCAGGTTTAGAGACAAGAACATCAAATAATCAGCAAGCAGAATCTCTTGACTGTTAAGAAGGGTGTGGGCTACCACTAATCTGAGACATCAGAAATACATTTAAACTTCATTTTTTATGCCAATGACTTCTACCTCTTCTGTTTTATACAGTGAATGAAGGGATACAATGCTCTAGGGTGGTAGAAAGCAGGAAGGAAAAATGTTTTGCTCGTATGTAAATACAATGATGAAGAGAAGTTACATAGCACAGTGTAGGAAAACACTTGGATCAGCTGTGAATCACTGGAATCATGAATAACTTTGCATTGAAAACCACAAATTGAGACCTTTCTTTGTCTCCCATAGACCCTTCTGTGTTGTCTGTTCTGTGTCTATCAGGGCTCATTTTTTCACAGTGTTAGCAGATCCCAGCAAGAGTTTTTAGGTTGTATTAAACATTCTCCTTTGGTCTTGCAACAGGCACTTAATCATTCCTTCATTTATTTAACTGCATGTCCTGCCTGCTGGAGATTTCACTAATTCAATTCTTCATTAAGTCCTCTCAGTTTCCTGATCAATCTTCTTCATCTTTATTGGTAGGATAAGTTAATCCAGTATCCTATTCTTGGGATGTGTACTATAAAAATATATTGTTAAAATTATTAAAATGGTTTTGTATATCTGAAACTTCTTCACTTATTTTTTTAGAGTTCAAAATTACCTTTAGCTCAAGTGTGATATATTCTTATTGTCAGTCATGCCTTACTTCCCTCTCTTATTATATTGTTGCTGCTTTTAAAAAGCCACAGGTAGTTAAAGTAAGCAAATTGTAGATAACTTTGTAGAGATCATTTCTTGGCTTTTTTTAGACACTGTTCACCTGCTGTTCCTTCAGTACCTCCAGTCACTTTCAAACCACAGCCTCAACTCTATACATTTGATTAAAGCAGTTAAATCTGTCTCTGTTATGAACATTTCATATCTCTTTTCCATGTGCTGAAAAGACTCAGGGATGATTACACATATTATAGTGCAGCAGGTCTGATTTCTGTGTTACAAGTGAACAGCAACTGCCTTTTGTGCTGACCTGGCAAAGCGGAATCTCAGATTTTACTTGGCCTGGCTAGAACTTGTTTAACAGCAACCAAAAGATCAGTCCATGACCTGTCCTGGGCTTCAAACTGGTGAATGAGAAAAGCAAGAAAGTGATGGTAAAAACAGTAATAAATGTTTTGCTGTGTCAGCAAGGTGCCCATAACAAAAACCTGAGAGTAACAGAATATTTGCTGTTAATGTGCAGTTGGGCTTTCAGTTTGTGGCACAGATGAAAGGACAAAGACATAATTAGACTTACTGCCTGATCTTGCTTACTGAGCAAATTAGTTCCTTTTCTTCATGATCTTGCCAATTAGACCTTCAAAACAGGTCTCTAAATAATGAAATATTCCTTCCCTACCCTCCCTGCCCAGCATTCAGTGAATAGACTGACAAAACTGTTGTACAAAATCAGTGGATTTGATGCTTTTTCTTACATTAGTTTCATCAAGACACTACAACCATTTGATTGATGAGAGCTATAGTAATAAACTTGCTGTTAGTAAGAGGAAAATCAGGCCCACTGAGAGCTGAAATAAAGTTTTAATTAGAAGAAATAAGCTACTGACTGGGCAGAATTAAACAGGTGGAATACTTAAAGCCTGTATATAAATCAAGAGTTAAACATCTTATTGACTTTTTCTCTGCAGAGTAAACTGTGATTAAAATCTTCACAATTGTGTATGTCCCAGAATAGGGATTAATAACGGGAGAGAATCACAGAAAACAGTCCAGAGATTTATTTTTACTGTTCCATATAGTTTTGGATTAAATTCTGCTTTTGTCATCAGAAGATTCATACAAGCTTCCCAGAAGTTGCCTTCTTTCCCCAAGGGATGGAGGCAATGCCAGGCTGAGAAGATGGAAGCAAGAAGTGTTCTTGCCTTTAGAACTTCTAAAAAGCAAATTTTCACAATATTTTTGCATACTAAAGGATTCTGATGTTATTGTTGTAGTTTAAAAGTAATTTAATTTTAATAAACACTACCTGTTTACCCTAAGAACCTACTTAATATTTGTGATCTTGCAATTAGAATATGTTGTTGATGACGTTGTATTTATTTGAAAGCTTTGACCAGCTAATAAATAAATAATAATAATGTCTTCTTTCTTGAGCACAGAAAAATCAGCAAATAGAAAATGTCCTACTCCTGAATCTCTCTTGGCTATGAAAACTTTACTGAAACTTTTCCCAAAGCCACATGCAAATGCTGTTGGGTGCAGAGTTAAGCCCCAGCCTGTGTCCTAAAGCCTGATTTCTTCCACTTAGTTTTATCCACCTGCTTTGGCAACTTAGCCCAAATTCCTTCCTGAGGACACCAGATTTTTCTGAAGTTTTCAACTTGAGGGAAAAGGGGTTCCTTATTAACAAACACAGAGGGTATTAAAGAGCAACATTCCAAAAAAAGAAAAAAACTAAACTAAAAAACCTCCCCTTGGGAATCATCTCGAGGCTTTGCAATGTTTTTTTAAAGCAACCCCCAAATCCCTGTTTCAATATAGAGCAGAACTTCTCTGCCACTTGAGAAAAGGTGAAGTTTTCTACAATAATCTCTTGATTTATGCTGTGTTTACTTTCTCACTCGTCTTTTCATAGGCAGCTTTGACCTTTCATATCTAAACATTCTTTGCTCAACTTAAATATTAGAGGATCTATGAAGCTCCCTTGGGTTTTACCCCACGGTACAAATGATAAATCACTGAAAAAGGACATAATCCCCTTTGCTCATTGTATCTTAACAGAGAAATTTTTGGTGTCTAAAATCTCTTGCCTTTCACTTGAATTCCTCTGCTCGAAGCTCCTTTTTTCCTCTTCCAACTCTACTAGTTAACATCTTGTATTAGCTGCTGCTCCAGACTGCCTTCACTTCCTCCTGTCAAGCATAAACTTGTTAAGACTTGGGATATGAATATCTTTTTGTCATATTTATCTGTATTAAATAAATCAGCGTTCTCCCAGTGGAACCTCTGGGAAACTTTCCCCCGTTCTGTCTTTCTGCTGGATCTCGAGTCATCTGAACTGCAGCTCATTTATATTTGAGACCTTGGGTTAAGACAACATCCTTCAGCTAATCAAATGTCTCCCTCTGACAGATCTGAAGTGGTGCCTGGTGGAGATGAGAAAGGCATCACAACGACTTCAGGGCATATTGGAATATTAGGAAATGAGATTCTTCACAGGCAGTTTTGTGTCTCTGTTTCCCTCTGTGTGTTCGTTTTTGGCTATTGACCCTAAGCAGGGATTGCAGCTCCCTGAATAGCTATTTGTGGGTTGAATTGTGCAGAAGTGAGACACAGGCATGCTTATTTTTACTACACATTTGTCTTGTGGTGTGGTTCAGCATCTCAGTACAGTAGACTCAAGCCAATCAGAGCAAGAAATAGAGTTCTTGATTGCAGACTTTTTTTTTTTCCTAAGAAAACTGATTAGTTTACTTCAGGTATTTGTGAGTTCTGCTTCATCAGGCACTGATTTCCACTGGAAAGTTGCCTCCCAAGCACAGGCTATGCATTCTAAACCCTTTTTCAGATATTTCCTGAGATTAATGGAACTCTTTTTAGGTTGCACTGGCACCTTCCAAGCATGGAGGAACCCAAGAATCAAGAGAGTAGGGTGCTCTCCTTGACAGGCTTCCTGAATTCATCCAGGAGGTTGAAGGTCACTTTATTTGTCTTGGCCTCATTTCCTCTGGGCTGTGAACGGAGTTCAAAGGGACCTTTGCTGGTCATTCTCTATTTTAGCAGCTAAAGATGAAATAAGGTTTTCACAACTACTATTTAAGCAGTCACTGTGTCACACTGAATTTCCTTTAGGAAAAAAAAAAACCTGCTAAACTCAGTAGTCAATTTAATAATTTTAACTTGCTGCTAGAAGGACTGCAATTTATGTGAGAAAATCTGGACAGAACTGGTTGGAATCTTACCCTTGTAATTCTTTGACAGGAAGCAGGATCAATTTTAGTTTGCTTTCCATGTTGCCTTTTCTTACTACCCCCACATCAGTTATTGCTAGTCTGGTTCTAGACAAGCCTGTAAAAATTTTGGTTTTGATGAATGGAAGATGAGCCCCTTAGCACTGAATGCTCCAGAGGTGCTCAGTGGTTTGCAGTTTCCTTAAGAAAATATATTTTTACTTCCCTGGATTCACTGTCTGCATGTTTTGGTTGAACACAGAAGAGCATGAGGGAGGTGCATCCAAGAGTGGTTTAGCAAGCCAAGGATGGTTAGTTAAAACAAGCATTATCTCTGGGATCATAAAGATGGTGGTGTTGGACAGGACATTGCCAAATATCCTCCTGTTTGTGTTTCAGGACTTACAGGTTTTAACTGAGGTAGATTTGGGGTTTCTCCACTATTACTTTCCTTTTAGATTAGTAATAAAGAATTAAACAAAAGGGTACAATAGAGACAGGCCCTATAGTCGGGTTTGGTTTGTTCATGCACAACCTGACAGAAGTAGCCCCAGGACACCACTGAGTATCCATACAACAAAAAGGGATATAACAGGAAAGGAAGGTTTTCTCATATTTGAAAGAATAGGTAGCAGAAATATCATATTCTTTCCCCCAGTATGGTGGTTTGTCATCTCTGCCTCCTCTTCCACAGAGGTGGTTCCTTGAGAAAGGAATTTCTACATCTGTGTCATAGATGGCAGCAGGTGGCACCTGCCCAGGAGTGTCAGCCACTTCTTTCAGCAGTGCCATGAGCACCTTCCACAACCACTGGCTTAAACTTACCAGTTTGGGAGAGCCTGGTTTGCTGTTCCTGGCAGGATGTGGTGGTTCCTGCAAACTTTTCTGTAGGTGTGAGCATGGCTTGAGAAATGGGACTGGACTTCTTGCTGTTCTGGCTCTTTAGTTTGCCTTGTAGCAGATTTAGTTTTACTGCCAACTAGTGAGAAAGTGCAGGGAATCTATTTGAAGTCTGGCTTTGCTTCCATTTCAGAGAAAAGTAGTTGAGTGAGCACATCTAATGATAACCCAGCATGTGATTAATCATTTAGCATAACTTACAGATACTCTGCTGCTGCCTCTTCAGTCTGGCAGTTATGACAGTCTGTAAATGGCTGTGAGTAAATGGAGTAGTTGAGAGTAAAAAGAGTGCACCAACTTTTGAATTGACATTACAAGTTAAAGCCATTGTATATACATATATATAGATATATATAAATATATGTACCTTTGAGCATATAGCCATGTAGCAGTAAGACAATCTACTCACCCTATTTCCAGCTATGATATGCAGGAATTTCACAGACCATCACTACTTGGTAAAATAGTAAAATCATTTGAATGAGCTCAGGAGACCAATGGTACTCCTTGTTTCATCTCAGGATGCTGTTGCTGTGAATATCCCTTTTGGAAACAGGCTGCAGCACTTCT
This sequence comes from Pithys albifrons albifrons, assembly GCF_047495875.1. NCBI lineage: Eukaryota > Metazoa > Chordata > Aves > Passeriformes > Thamnophilidae > Pithys > Pithys albifrons. The sequence goes on from NC_092464.1 coordinate 55,055,102, forward strand.
GGGATGTCATTTTTCAGCTGCATCAATGGTTCCTCCTCCATCAGCACTGAGATGAGGGGCAGTTTAGTGGATAGACTGGTCTGCAGTCCATTACAATAGACAGTATGGACAATTACAATATCTGTTACAATACACAGCTCTGACTCTGCCTGGCTTTTCCTCCAGCACTGCTGTGCAAGTCTATACCCTTACAGACCCTTCCCTGCTCCTTCCTTCCCCCCTTCTCCTTCCTTCCCCCCTGCTCCTTCCTTCCTCCTGCTCCATCCTTCCCCCTTTCTCCTTCCTTCCCCCCTTCTCCTCCTCCTCCTCTATCCTTCCCTCCTGCTCCTTCCTTCCCCCCTGCTCCGTTCTTCCCTCCTGCTCCTTCCTTCCCCCCTTCTCCTCCTCCTTCTCCTTCCTTCCCCCCTTCTCCTTCCTTCCCCCCTTCTCCTTCCTTCCTCCTTCTCCTTCCTTGCCCCCTACTCCATCCTTCCCTCTTGCTCCTTCCTTCCCTCCTGCCCCTTCCTTCCCCCTGCTCCTTCCTTCCCCCTGCTCCTTCCTTCCCCCTGCTCCTTCCTTCCCCCTTCTCCTTCCTTCCCCCTTCTCCTTCCTTCCCCCCTGCTCCATACTTCCCTCCTGCTCCTTTCTTCCCTCCTGCTCCTTCCACCCTGCTCCTTCCTTCCTCCCTTCTCCTTCCTTCCCCCCTGCTCCATCATTCCCTCTTGCTCCTTCCTTCCCTCCTGCCCCTTCCTTCCCTCCTGCCCCTTCCTTCCCCCTGCTGCTCCTTCCTTCTCCCTGCTCTTTCCTTCCCCCTGCTCCTTCCTTCTCCCTGCTCCTTCCTTCTCCCTGCTCCTTCCTTCTCCCTGCTCCTTCCTTCCCCCTTCTCCTTCCTTCCCCCCTGCTCCATACTTCCCTCCTGCCCCTTTCTTCCCTCCTGCTCCTTCCTTCCCCCCTTCTCCTTCCTTCCCCCCTTCTCCTTCCTTCCCCCCTTCTCCTTCCTTCCCCCCTGCTCCATCCTTCCCTCTTGCTCCTTCCTTCCCTCCTGCCCCTTCCTTCCCCCTGCTCCTTCCTTCCCCCTGCTGCTCCTTCCTTCCCCCTGCTCCTTTCTTCCCCCTGCTCCTTCCTTCTCCCTGCTCTTTCCTTCTCCCTGCTCCTTCCTTCCCCCTGCTCCTTCCTTCCCTCTGCTTCTTCCTTCCTCCCTGCTCCATCCTTCTCCCTGCTCCTTCCTTCCCCCTGCTCCTTCCTTCCCCCTGCTCCTTCCTTCCCCCTGCTCCTTCCTTCCCCCTGCTCCTTCCTTCCCTCTGCTTCTTCCTTCCCCACCTGCTCCTTCCTTCCCCACCTGCTTCTTCCTTCCTCCCTGCTCTATCCTTCTCCCTGCTCCTTCCTTCCCCACCTGCTCCTTCCTGCCCCCTGCTCCATCTCCACCCCTTCTGTACACAGAGCACATTCTGAGTGTCATTGCTTGGAAAGTACAAATATCACCGAGTATGAGATAACCTTTTTATTCCCCACTTGATGAAGAGATACCCATTTTGAGGACCATAGCATTCCCAACGTGTCTCAGAGCCAAGGAAGGGCATGCAGGGTCAGGGGGTAGCCAAAGTGTGCTGCCAAGGTGCTGTGGGCAGTGTTGGCTGAGCTGTCCAGGGGAACAGGGATGGGCACTGCCAATGTGGGCAGTGTTGGGTGAGCTGTCCATTGAAACATGGATGGGCCCTGCCATGGGCACTGCCAATGTGGGCAGTGTTGGGTGAGCTGTCCATTGAAACATGGATGGGCCCTGCCATGGGCACTGCCAATGTGGGCAGTGTTGGATGAGCCATCCAGGGGAACAGGGATGGACCCTGCCATGGGCACTGCAATGTGGGCAGTGTTGGCTGAGCCATCCAGGGGAACAGGGATGGGTCCTGCCATGGGAACTGCCCATGTGGGCAGTGTTGGATGAGCTGTCCAGGGAACAGGGATGGGTCCTGCCATGGGCACTGCCAATGTGGGCCGTGTTGGCTGAGCCATCCAGGGGAACAGGGATGGGTCCTGCCATGGGCACTGCAATGTGGGCAGTGTTGGATGAGCTGTCCAGGGAACAGGGATGGGTCCTGCCATGGGAACTGCCAATGTGGGCAGTGTTGGATGAGCTGTCCAGGGAACAGGCATGGGCCCTGCCATGGGCACTGCCAATGTGGGCCGTGTTGGCTGAGCTGTCCAGGGAACAGGGATGGGTCCTGCCATGGGCACTGCCAATGTGGGCAGTGTTGGCTGAGCCATCCAGGGGAACAGGGATGGACCCTGCCATGGGCACTGCAATGTGGGCAGTGTTGGCTGAGCCATCCAGGGGAACAGGGATGGGTCCTGCCATGGGCACTGCCAATGTGGGCAGTGTTGGCTGAGCTGTCCAGGGAACAGGGATGGGTCCTGCCATGGGAACTGCCCATGTGGGCAGTGTTGGATGAGCTGTCCATTGAAACATGGATAGGCCCTGCCATGGGCACTGCCAATGTGGGCAGTGTTGGCTGAGCCATCCAGGGGAACAGGGATGGACCCTGCCATGGGCACTGCCAATGTGGGCAGTGTTGGCTGAGCTGTCCAGGGATGGTTCCATGGCCATGATTACAGAGATGGCAGAGACACATCCTGTGTGGTTTCAGAAGCAGGAAAGCACAGCAGGGAGCTTGGAGATTAGAAAGTGGCTTAAAGATGTAGAAGCAAAGATAAATATCTGTTTTGGAAAAGTGTCCTGTCACCACACCCTTTATTTCAAAGTTCATTGTTTTAGCAAAGAACTTTGGTGGGCTTAAAATCTTGTTGGGACAGGAAAACGGTCGTTATGGTTTTAAAAATTAGAAGAGGGGAGAAGCAAAACTATTGGGGGTGCAGTGTCCACTTAGAACATGGGATATTTATTTTCTGTACATGTAAAAAACATGCTTAGAGTCAGATCAAACATCATGGACTGTTATAGTGGTTCAAAAGCAGGGTGAGAATCTTCAAGCACTGGGCCACATAACACTGAAGAGCCACTGCGGTATGGAGTTATCAACTCTGGAAAATAAAAGTGGAAATTTAACTGGAAATTAAAACTGCCAGTGCCCTTTGCACCTTTTCATCTTCTCCAAATGCAAGGGAAAAGAAGGAGAATTTTCCTTACTTGTGAAATCTGAATTTGCAGCATTTGAACGCTGAGTAAAACCAAGAAGAGTCTTTCAAGTGCAAATGTCCTTGCAAGTCATTTGAGTTTGCCAGGAATTTTGCAAATTTTAATTCTGAATCTTATTTATCACTAATCCTCAGGTAGGTGTCACACAACATCTCTAGCCAATTACTTACAGGAAAAAAAGTACAAGTCATTGTAATATCAAACACAATTGTTTTGGAGGGGGAAACTTGACCTAATTACAGGCATGGAACTTTAATTTATATGCTGGGAACTGACACTCAATACCTTCTTTTTCATTGCTATTCAGGAAACCGGGGAAATAGATTACTATCTGTGACAGGTTTCTGGCAGTCCCTCTTGGTTTGACAGGGTTATTTTAGAGAGAAGAGAGAGTCACTCTTGTATAGAATGAAAGGAAAAGTTGTCAAGCATCCATACATATTTTATGCTGCATAAAACTTAAGTGCTAGAGGAAAGATTCTGTTTTCAGTCATGCCATTGTAAATTCCGAGTGCTCGTGCTGACCTCCAGCTTTGCATCAATGACACCTCTCCCAAAGGCTGAATTTCATCTTTTACATGAGCAGGGCAGCTCTTGTAAGTCAGCTTGACCCCTCCTGGTTTTTTGGTTAGCACAGTCATGCCCAACTGTGATGTGTATTTCGGCACTTTGGCATTTTCCACTGACATTGACAGGAGTAAAAGCAATTTCTATCAAAGTGCTTGAAGTGGCATCAGGCACAGCGTGCACTGTCTATTCCTTTTGCAGGACGCTTGACAGAAGTGGTTATTCCTTGCTGCAAAAATAGACTTGGGAAAAAAAAAAATAAAACATATTCTAGTTGTATGTTGCGAGCTCTGCCTTTACTTTGGTCTTGTACAAGCTGGTGAATCCCTCCAGGCGTTTTTGCACATTGCTTGTTCTCATTTCCCAGTGTTGCTGAAGCAGCATCACACGAGCACTGGGGTGAAACAGCAACTAAAGCGCTTTGGGTTCTGGAAGCTGAGTGGCACATGATATTATCCTTAAAAAGCTTACTCATAAAGTTTATATATTCGATGGAGGGGCAAAAAATTCTCAATTTTGCCACTATAAAATAGGTAATTTTAGCACTAACCAATTTCTACTCACTGATTCACTGAGGGAAAATCCTGAAAATTCTGCACATATCCTTTGTAGGACATTTCCTTTCTAAAGAAAAAACCTCTTTGGAGGCATGACTTCCCCTGTGTCTTTTCCAAGAAGTGCATGTATGTGCAGCATTTTAAAGATCCATTCTTTTAAATGCAAGAGTAACTTTGTCTTCTTTTTGCAGGTTTCAAATAGTGGAACATTATATTGCATGTCCTCCAGTGTCAGGGTTTCACTGATTAACCTTTTGTGGCTGTTTGAACAGCTCATTTTATACATATTAGCACATGCATTAAAAATCAACTTTTCCACAGCACTAGCAATCCACTCCAAAGTGGTTTTTCCTGAGTTTCTTTGTAGGAAAATGCTGTGATGAACGTGATGTTTGGTCCATATTTCTTTTAATGTAATATTTCCTCAGGCAGGCCTTTGTCTTTGGAAACATTTGTGTTTTTCCTACATAATTGTAGAATTATACAGTTCCATTTCTTGCTACAATAATGATTATATTAACTCCGTATTACTACTAGTAACTAAGTTTTTTACTAATAATAAAAATTTATGTCACTAGAAGCAATAAAGTCCAACCTGTCCCATGTGCCATTCAGCTGTATTTGCTTTTTGAGTGTTATTTCTTCCTCATGTCAGGTATCTGGGATAAATATAAAAAAAAATGTTAGAGACCATTAGTCTCCATAAGGCTATTCCATAATTAGAACAGGGTTTTAATGACAAAAACCCCAAAAACCAAAAAAAAAAAAAAAACCAAACCAACCAAACCAAACCAAACCAAATGAAAAAAAACACCCAAAAACAAAAAAACAAACCAGGGAGAAGAAACACAATCATCCCACAAGGCAAATCTACTGATGCCATCCTACTCAGACACTGCAGTAGATGGTCTGCAGCTGTAGGGGGGTTTATTTTATTTTATTTTATTTTATTTTGTTTTATTTTATTTTATTTTGTTTTATTTTTCTTTATTTTATTTTACTTTGCTTTTACTTTATTTTATTTTATTTATTTTATTTTATTTTATTTTACTTCATTTTATTTTATTTTATATTTTACATTATTTTATTTTACATTATTTTATTATTTTATTTTATTTTATTTTTTATTTTATTTTTTATTTTACTTCATTTTATTTATATTTTATGTTATTTTATTTTACTTTATTATTTTATTTTATTTTATTTTATGTTATTTTACTTTGTTTTATTTTTTCTTTATTTTATTTTAGTTTGCTATTTCGTTTTATTTTATTTTTATTTTATTTTATTTTATTTTATTTTATTTTTTATTTTTTATTTTGTTTTATTTTTCTTTATTTTATTTTAGTTTGCTTTTATTTTATTTTATTTTATTTTACTTCATTTTATTTTATATTTTACATTATTTTATTTTATTTTTTATTTTATTTTTATTTTACTTCATTTTATTTATATTTTATTTTACTATATTTTATTTTACTTTATTATTTTATTTTACTTTATTATTTTATTTTATTTTATTTTATTTTATGTTATTTCACTTTGTTTTATTTTTTCTTTATTTTATTTTAGTTTGCTGTTTTATTTTTATTTTATTTTATTTTTTTATTTTTTATTTTATTTTATTTCGTTTTGTTTTATGGGAAGAGTATCCTTTTCATTTTCTGAAGCTTCTTCAGGACTTTCCATCATTGGGTCTCCCTGCCCATCCCCATAATGGTAAATCAGATCCATTGCCACAGTGTTTTTGCCAGGAAGTGGTGGAATATTGACCAACAGTATGATGGGGGAATGCAGCAGGTTGGCAGAATTTGGCCTTCTCCAAGCAGGATTTTTCCCCACCATTTTCCTGGCTTACTTTGTGCCACTGAAATTCCATGATAATGTGGAAGAGTGAGCAGGAAAAGGAAAGGGAGATGTTGGATGTCTCATAGCACTGTACAGGGAGGCAGATGGAGGTTGGGACAGGATTTAAATGATGTCAATGCTGAATAAGGGTTTGGCAAATTTTTTTTTAGATAAAAATGAATAATAATATGTTTTTTAAAAAATCTTACATTGGCAGCTCCGCATGAAGTTATAAAGCAATGCACTAATTCATTAATTTCTCATTTTACTGCTCCCTTTGCCCCTTTCTGGAAGCCTTTATTCAGCTTTGGTGTGTTAAGGCGGCTGCACTCAGCTGTTTCTCAGGTTCTTCACTTTCCTCGGGAGTGTCCTCATGGTGCTGTTAACTTCCAGTTGACAAATACTCAGGGAAACTGAGCTTTATTTATGTACAGCCATTTGCTGTGTGCAAACAACTGAGAGCTGAGCTATTTTTACCTTTTAAAATATGTATAATTTTTATGGAAATAGTCTGAGGCCCAATATGGTGTGCCTGAGATTGTGTCCTCAGAACAATTCCAGCATCCACATTAAATATAAAAGTACCAGTGGGAAAAGGAATTACACAGTTCTAACTAAAGACTCAAAAGTAGTGGATTTGCTCCTTTTTTTTTCCTTTTCAAATAATAGTTATAGTAAACATGTAGCTCTATGGTTTGTTTCTCAAAGTAAATTCACCTTCTGCAGATCTATTTTAAACCAACATAAGGATATATCCTCATCGACTTTAACCAAAACAAAATCCAAAAAGCTTGAAAGAATTCAGTAATATTTTGGAAATCTCTTTTAAATTATAAACAGTATGACATTAAATGCAATTCAGTACTAATGTCACTGTTATATTAATAACACCTTGGTCAGCTCTTTCTTGTATTTTATTTTACATGCACAAGAGGATGTTTTCCTTTCATTTTAATTCCCTATGGAAAGTGCATTTGTCTGCTCTGTCACCCAAATCTTGCAAAGTGGAATTATTTCTTAATGCTATTAATATTTTTTGTCAAATTCATTTTTGATTATAAAAAAATGGGTAAACATTTTTATAAAAGTGATGAGCAAACTGTAGTAGGTGTGAAATTAAAGAATATACTCTTGCATTTTAATTAATTAATTTCTTAATTTAAAAGGAATTGTATTCTTAAATAGTGTTCCAAACCTTTGGGGGATCATTGGTATCATTATAAAAGAGCTGAACACAACAAATTCATCACATTTGGTTTGGATCAAAACTTTCAACTCAGTTCTGCTTTTGTCGTTTGCAAGTTTAACCAGGAATATTAAATATCCATAATCATAAGCAGATATTAAATCTTCCTAACCTGAAGCTGTGATTACTGACACCCTGCACTGGCAGCACTGCAGTAGGTCAGTCCTCTGGAAGTTCTATTTTCTCTTTATTCCATATTCATTACATGTAACAGGCAGGTAGGGCAGTGACAACAGGAATCAGAAAGCCTTTTTTCCAGAACCTCACTACTTATCATTTGATCCTTTGAGATTTAGCCTGTCAGCTTAAAAAACTTCATTTCCCAACGTCTGAAGCTTTTGCATTGCAAAGAGCTGGTTGGGGGTATGAAAACTGACTGAGAGCTGCAGTTCCACACTCTTTACAATCGGGTTATCTTTAGTGTGGAAGTTAATTTGGAACTGGAAGTGCTGCTACCTCAAAAAGGAATATAGTACATAGGTTTTGTTCCATATTCCAAATCAGCAATATTCAGTAGAAAAAGATATGCCCTGACTGGTGTTATGAACGTTCCTTTGATCAAGCAGCAAAAATAAAAGCCATTATTCCTTTCAGATTAAACACAAGTGCAAAATATTGTGTCTTTCTATTTAGTGCATTACAGAGCCATCAAAATAATAAAAAAATTTAGTTGTCACAAATTTTCCTCAAAGAAGACATTTGAAAAGCTTGTCACTGCACAGGGTAGGTGACTGGCAGAGGAAATGTAGCAGAGTTCTACCACCTGTACTCTTGGGAGACTTCTGGCAGATCACAAGGAGATGCCACTTGTCATTCTCATGTGTCAGGGCTTCACCTGTTCCACTCCAGAAGCAAAGGGCAGTGATATTTCAGGAGTTGCAGGCACTGAACTGTCAGACCTGCCAGGGCCACTGAGGACATTCCACAGGGTGAAAACTTAGAAATTTAAAATAAATCTCATGGCTGCTACATATATAAGCTTTCTTATGTTACAAGTTCTCTCTGCAGTTTTCACTCATTGCAGCCTGTTTAAGCACAGAGGAGTCACATCTCCATGGTGTACCCATGCACATAGACACAGTTCCTACCTTAGAATGGGTTGGGTTGGAAAAGACCTCCCAGATCATCAAGTCCAACCCTTGGTCCAAGTCCAGTCCCTTTACCAGATCATGGCACTCAGTGCCACGGCCAAGCTCAGTTTCAAAACCTCCAGGGATGGGGAATCCACCCCCTCTCTGGGCAGCCCATTCCAATGCCTGAGCACTCGCTCTGCAAAGAATTTCTTTCTGCTCTCCAACTTCAATTTCCCCTGGCAGAGCTTGAGCCCATCGTGCCCCCTTGTCCTATTGCTGAGTGCCTGGGAGAAGAGACCAACCCCCACCTGGCCAGAACTTCCCTTCAGGCAGTTCCAGACAGTGCTGAGGTCACCTCTGAGCCTCCTCTTCTCCAGGCTGAACACCCCCAGCTCCCTCAGCCTCTCCCCACAGCACTTGTGCTCCAGTCCCTTCTCCAGCCTCGTTGCTCTTCTCTGGCCCCGCTCCAGCCCCTCAATCTCTTTCCTCAACTGAGGGGCCCAGAACTGAACACAACACTCAAGGTGTGACCTCCCCAAGGCAGAGTCCAGGGGAAGGGTCACTGCCCTGGGCCTGCTGGCCACGCTAGTTTGGATCCAGGCCAGGATCCCCTTGGCCTTCTTGGCCACCTGGGCACACTGTTGGCTCCTGTTGAGCTTCCTGTCCCTCAGTCCCCCCAGGTCCCTCTGCCTGGCTGCTCTCCAGCCACTCTGTGCCCAGCCTGGAGTGCTGCAGCGGGTTGTGCATCTCTCTTACTTTAAACCCATGTCAAAGCAGGCAGGATCCTGCACAACAAATCCTGATATTTTCCCTTGGTATCTTTGTCATTCAAGAAGTTTTAGAAGCACAAGATATGAAAGAGTTGTAGCTGTGCAGAAGGTTTATAAGATCATCATCAGTCTTTACCTCTTTTCCTTCTTTTTCTCATCTGAGGTGAGGAAAATCCATTAAAACACAAGAGATTTGGCTGTTTTACTCCCCCTGCATCAGGGAATGGATAACTTCAAATGGTGTTGCACTAATCAAATGACTGTGGGAATAATGCATCATTCTGCTTAGAAATGGACATGGCTCTGGGTGGATGTTTAGCTCATCCTTAAGTATTTCAGCATTTGTAAAATGTTTTGTGCTGTAGAAGGATATTAAAAAGATGTGCTGAGTGTGTTGGTTTTGATAATTTTATTTTTAAAATTAGGAATGACCTTAATCAAACTTTAATGTTGTAAAAGCAAACATAAAAAAGTTGTTTTCTCATTGAAAATATGCTGAGTTGTATTTCTTGTCCTGTGCCACCATAATCAGTCTTTGAAATTATTTTTGGAATAGTAGCTATGATGGAAAAATCCACATACCATATGCATAAAGTAGCCAAATTTCATCTATTTGCTGTACATCTCTTAGAATATTTCTAAGATTTTACTGATTTTTTTTCCCCTCTGGAGTCAAATAATTAGTATAAATAAATAAATTAAACCCAGCGGTTCACCCTTATTATTTATCATTATGAGAAACATATTGCACTTTGAAAAATCATCCTGAGAGAATACTTAATTTGCTTTTCCTAAACTGATCGTTGTTCTATTGAGTTGTGTTATAATTAACTAATATATCAAAAAGTGTTGGCATGATCAAATGCTTCTTGCTTTGACATGCAAACTCTTGCAGTGTCCATGCACCCAGACAGATGGCAAATACATCACTTGAAATCCTGTCCAATGAATATGAATATTTAAAATATCTTTGGGGTTTTACTGGGCTTTAACAGAATATTTCCTGTTTAGCATCTTTTTCTGCATTTTTCCTTCATCCATCAACTGAACCCTGACACAGTGTCAGTCTCTGACTCATTCTGGCAGCAAATCAGGAAACCCCAAGTCATTACTCAAGGAAAGCACAGGTAGAATGTGGGGGAAGTTGAAAAAAGCCAAACCAAGGTCTAATAAATTGTGTTCAAAACTTCATCTGTCTCTTACTCAGCTTGTGAAGCTACCAGAGAAGTTCATCCACAAATTGGTAACCCTTCAGGCTCAATATTCCTATGCCTGTGTGGTAAAGGAACTGTCTGGATTCCCAGAATTTTCAAGAAGGTGACAGGAAGGAAAAGTGACAGAATTTTTAGGTGCAAACAACATTAACATGAAGACATGAAGAGAATGCATTATCCAATGATAAAAATCTGAGCCTGTAACTGAGTATAAAACAAAATTAAGAGGAGTAGTACAAAAAGACAAGTTTAAAAGAAGCACGAGCCTCGTCTTGCATGTTGTGGAATGACCTTTTAAATTCAAACTGTGGTTTTGAGTCTTTTCATTTCCTTTTAGTTGCAGTTTCTGAGAACTCCACACTTTATCATGATGATTTTTTTTTCCTGTGTGTTTTGTTTGAGTGGCAGCTGAGATCTTCTTGGAGTCTCTTTTCTCCAGGAATTGTGTCTTTCAGATGTTACCTATTCCTGTGAAAATAGGCACTCAAAAACAGTTTAATGGAGAAAGATATTAGAAGCTTCCAAGGTGCACACCAGAAGGTCTGCACCCCATGACCAGGAATTTTGCAATTTTATAACTTCTCTACTGATTTACATATAAGATAGAATCACAGAATCCTAGAATGGATTGGGTTGAAAAGACCTCCGAGATCATCAAGTCCAACCCTTGGTCCAACTCCAGTCCCTTTACCAGATCATGGCACTCAGTGCCACAGCCAAGCTCAGTTTTGATAACCAACCTTGAGATATTGATAACCAAACATGATCTTCATTTCTCTCTGTGCCCCACCCATGGTGGGGTCTTCATAACTGCACCTTGGAGATCTTCCAGGACCTCCAGGCCTTCTTCTTGTGTTTTGCCTTCTCGCTATCTGCAGATGGCTTCTCACAAGCCCCATGGCCTTGGCAGGGCATGAGAAACCTCACAATTTGTGAGAAAGAGCTTTAGGAACTGACTTTAGGATGTGAGCAACCTAGAGGAATCTATGCAACTTGTGTGGTTCTAAGAATCTACAAAAACACACTAAAATCCTCAGTCACCACAGCAAAGCCTGAGATCCATTAAGGTGTGATAAAAGCACAAGGACATGGTGGCACAATTGCTGTCTGTTATGATGGCAAAAACTACTACCTGTCTCTGTTGCCAAGTTCCCAGAGAAATCTGCCTTTTCCATGCCTGGTTCCTGATTCTTCCAAAGACAAAACGAGGGAGAATCTTCTGCCTCAGCAAACACTGAGAGAAGGTTCCTACAGCAACTGGCTGTGGGCAGCAGAGATCAGATGGTGCCCCCAGCCATCTCCAGTGGCAGCGAAAAACGCCTCAAAATAAATAACTGCTAAGAAGCTTTTTGTCTTTTTAGCAGCAAAGGTATTTATTGACAATGTTGGAGGCAAAGCCAGTTCATACTGGGCAAAAACTTGCCTGACTGGTTTGTGTAAAATGAGCCATTTACAGTCTTAAAGTTCATAGTTCATAGAATCATAGAATCACAGAATCATAGAATGGATTGGGTTGGAAAAGACCTCCCAGATCATCAAGTCCAACCCTTGGTCCAACTCCAGTCCCTTTACCAGATCATGGCACTCAGTGCCACGGCCAAGCTCAGGTTAAAAACCTCTAACACCTTCTAATTTCCATAGTAATGACTGGGTGGAATCTTGGGCAGAGCTTTTCTTTTGGCTTTGAATTTGGGTGGTTGTCTCCTGACTTCATCCCTCGGGTGGTCTTGAAGCGTCTTCATCACTGTTGGCCTTCTGCCTTTTCTTTGTTCAGTGACATGACCTGTCAAACTTGTAAAACCTTGGCTTTAACTTTACAGAATCTTGGACTTTTGCTATTTCATCCTATTGAAGTGTCCAACTTACTTTAATGTTTGATTTCTAATCCATGGTCTCTATAGTTGCTGGACAGTCTGTACCAGAGCAAAGCGACTCCAGCACTTCACACTGTTCATGACTTAGCAGCTTTGCTCTGCAAACAACATTTTGCAAAGCAGAATTAGAAATTTCACAAAATTAGAGTGGTTTTGGGTTTTTTTTTTTCTGTCTTTTCTCTTTCACCAGTGTCCTGCAAGAGCTGTGTTATCAAAGCTCTTGGACATCGGGAGGGAGTTCCTCTGGAGGGAACTTATTCTCTTCAGCAGCAGAGAATAAAATGTATTAAATGAATTAAAAAAATGTATGTGGAGTGAGGTGGGGAAAGGTGGAACAGGAGAATGAGAGGATCTTTTTACAGACAACCATGAAGTTGTGTGTTCTTACAAACAGGCTGAGAGGAAAGACTTTATTTCAAGTAGCTGCTATTTCATAGTGGGAGCTTTTCTTGCCCAAAGGAGCTTCAGATGAGTCATTATTACCTCTCTGGTGAGATCAGCTCAGTTGGTTAAAACTTGGTTGCAATAATGCCAAGGTCATGGGTTCAATCCCCTGTGTGGGGCATTGACTTAAGAGTTGGACTTGATGATCCTTGTGGGTCCCTCCCAGCTCAGAATAGTCTGTGAAAAAAAAAATAGTGTGTTATGGGTGTGCTGGAGGGAGATAGGAATGGGAGATTAAATGTAGGCAAATGGCCTCAGTGTGTTCTTGCCACATTGGAGGGATAATTTTCAATGCCCACACTGAGCTTCGTGATATCTTACACACATGTGTGATAAACAGCACTCTGGCAGGTTTGGGTAATTTAGGTCTGAATGTGTGGCACACAAAAGTACCTTTGGCTGAAACACAGACGAGCCTCCAGTGGCTAAGGGAGGAATGCACTTGTCCCAAACTGCCGAGTTTTGTTCCATGGTTGATGCAAATAGAATAGCAAATAAGCAAATAGCCAAGACTAGAACAGCAAATTGTAATTTCCATGAAGCTCTGAAGAGGGAAATGGCTTACAATTCTCAGACAGAGATGGCCAGAGGTTGAAAAGAAGAAATGAGTTTTATCCAATTATGAGAAGCCTGTTCTCCTGAAGACATGCATGAAGTGGGTAACGCTCCACAGACTTGCAGTCTTGCTGTTCATTTCTGTCCTCACAGTTTTGGGTCACACCTCCTGGAGATTCAGATGCTGGAGTAGCTGGAACATCCTTGGTTCAGTGCCTGCTCTGGGGCACTCAGAGCTTCTTGGTTTGTGGTCTCTCCTTACTGTGGGTGCTCAGACTGGGGACACAACATTCAGCATTGTCATGACTGATGCTTCAATGATTTTAATGCATCACTGAGAGTGGGTAAATTCACTAAATTTTTAATTTCCATGCCATAAAAAACATAGATAATCCTCTTTAATGTTTTATCCTTACTGAAGGGATTTTGGTGACTCCTGATTGCTCAATCCCCAAAAATATCTCTCTGCATCATTTATATCTACTCCTTTACTTAGTTCTATTTTCAAATCCATTTGTGGACCTCAACCTGCACTAACATTCTGTTCTCCATATCTGCCATTCATAATATTTTTCTTTTAATCTTCTTCATTTTATATAAAACTGTATATTTGAGATGTTTATTTATGTTGTATATATTTACTTTTATATATATATAAGTAAAACCAATCAAAATAGTGGTATGGAAACTAAGAGAGAAGAGGGTCTGAAAAATATAAAGACACTCATTTGAAAACACGGATTGTTTTATAAGCATAAGGAAATTTGTAAGAACACATGAATATTTTCTGAAAAGACTTCAGTAGTTTAGACATCAGGGAGGTGTAATAAATTTTTAAGAGAAAGGATAATTACTGGTGTAGTAATAAGTGGATATAAACTGGCCATGGATCATTTCAGACTATAATTCAAAAGGGTAGGAACTAACAAGTAAAACAAAAAGGTTCTGGTGGGTCCAGATTGTAACAGCAAGAGCAGGTCCCATCTAGCCCTGAATTTAAAAGAGTGTGTTCCTGGAGAACACATTCCCAACTGCAATATAAAGAAAATTATGCTGGTTATTAGCATCCTTTCTCTCCTTGGCAAACTCCTCTGGCAGAATAACTGTCTGGATTTATTGTTACAGCGCAGAGTTAAACTTAGAGTTAATTTCTGTCAAGTTGTCCCAATTGCTCAAAGTACAGAGGGTTTTATTCACTGATGATTTCTGCTTGTGGGGGGGAAAGGAAAAACAAACCAACACCAAAATACAAAAAATCCCCCCAAAAATAAAAAAAAACAAACCAACTCAAACCCAAACAAAGACTCCTGCAATTATTGAAGCACATTGGTTCAGAAATAATGGTGTTGCCAGCTCAGGAAGCTACACCCTGTTATGTGCTGCTAACAGAGCCTTTCACTAGCCTCAATTTTCTTGCCAGCCTGAGCTCCCTATCTTTTGGTCCAGATTTTGCAGCCCTTGAATGAGTTCTTTTATCTCTTCCACACAGTGCAGTTAGCAAGCTCTTAAAATATGAACACCCGTTGATCTTTTTCACATGCTGTATCTTTTGCCTCTGTGGGCATAGAGGTCATTAAAATCCATATTTTTATCTACTCCATATATTTAGGCTTTTTTACCATTACTAGTTTTATTTTCTGCCCAGCAAAAGTGGTTGTTCTGTGTCTGGAATTTTCAGTTTGTTCTTTCTTCTTTGTTCCTTTTGATATAATATTTTTTTCCAACAAGGATATTGAAAAGACTAAAATTCATATTTCTCAAGTTTATTTTTTTTTTTTTTGAGTTTTCAACAATTAGCCTGTTGAATTCAAAGTCTAGCAGGATTTCTTTTTAATACCTCAACACTATAAATTAATCTGGTTTGTAGGTAGGAAATAAAACAGGGGGGTTAGTACTTACTGTCTGGAATGCAGTGAGGAGTGGAGGTGGGACTGAAATTCTAAGTACTGCAGGTAGCAGAAGAACAGATATAGAGATTAACCTCTGCAGGTTTGCAAATACTGGATAGATAGATAGATAGATAGATAGATAGATAGATAGATAGATAGATAGATAGAGTGCTTCCATAAATAGTGGTGTGTTCTGGTGTGCTGGTTTAAAGGGAAACCAGCAGGAGAAACAAACCCAACACAACAGAGATTATAAGTCAGAGTTACAATTTAATAACAATATTACAATCAATGCAATGGCACAAAGAGAAATTGGGTTTAACCCCCAAACCCCAGCAGTGTAACCCAGCCCCCTGGGGCACAAACACAGTGGGGTTTGGTGGCCCCTGTGCTGAGCCCCACGTGGTTCCGCTGAGTCCAAAGGAAAAGGAAGGGACAAACCTGTTGGTGCAGATGATGGCACAGTCTGGTGGAGAGTGGTGGGCTCCTCCTGTTGAGGTTCTGTCCCTCCTCTGGATCCAGCAAGTGGTTCCCCAAGTCCCCAAATCCCAAGATTCCATCCCCTCAGGCCCAGGTGGGAGCCCCCAGTGCCTCCCCCAGGGCAGGGAGTTCCACACTGGGGGATCTGACTCTGGGAGTCAGGGGGGATTTTGGAATTGTTGCTGGCCCCTGAGCAGAGCTGAGCCCTCAGGTGGGTGTGGAGGTGCCAAGGACTCCCTGCAGGGCAGTTCTCCCAGCTCCTCTGCCAGGCTTCTTTCCCAGCCAGCTCCCAGCCTGAGGGCTCAGCTGTGCCCTGGGCAGCTGCTGCCACTGGGCCATTGGGAACAGTTGGTGGGCAATGAATGGAGGGTGGAGAATGCACAGCTTTGGTCACACCCACACAGTGGTCTTGGTTGCTGAGTCAGGACATGGTGTCTGTTGAATGTTACAAACATCCCAGGTTTTTAATGTCAAGTCATCATAGCAAAAGTAAGAGGCAGCTTTTCCTTGGGGAGCAGCAGGTCCATCCCACAGGTCACTGTTGAGTGCAGCCAACTGTTGGACACTGTTGTGGGGGAGAAGGGCAGGTGGGTCATGGCTCATACTGCTCCTGAATTTCCCACTTCGCAGAGTGTCTTAGAGAAAATTATATTTTTTTTTTAATTCCTGTTTAACTGTGGTATCTCCCAACAGAGTTTCCCTTCAGAAACCCTTTGTAATTACCTCTGAATTTGGTCTTCAGTGTTTCTCAAAAATATTCCTTCCCTGCTGGAAGGCTGATGCATTAGATGAGACTCCCCTTCCCAGGCTCAGTGCAGAATGATGTCCTGTCTGAAAGAACAGGGGAACAAATAAAGTCCTGAGAGGTTCAGGAAAACCTTTACTTCAGACTTGCTTCACTTCTCTTTACTTACAAAATGCATGTTAGGGATCACTATCTCACTCCATGTATTCCTAAGAGTAAACATCTCCAACGTAAGTGTACTAGTTCTCAACAGCTCATTAAAAACTAATCCATTAACATATTTTTACATGCATCTTTACAATATAAATTATTTATGTATTCAAAAAAAAAAGTTTATGCAAAAGGAACTGTAAATCCAGTGCTGGGTAAAGTCAGTTTTTTGCCTATACACAAATTATAATTTGCTCCTCTTATCATTATTCAGAATTAAAACATCATTTTCAGATGGCTTTTCATGTATAAATGAAAATTTTTATTTTTAAAACCAGCTATTATTCTTCTAACATCTTAATGCATAGAAAATGTAACACTGTCCATATAATATTTAACTCTTGCTCCCTGCTGAAGTCCATTATGGATGTCTTTTCTGTAAAGCAAAATTAAAAACCCGCAGCCAAAAAGCCAAAAATTTGATCACATTTCTGCAAAACTCAAATAGTATTTCTCATCTGAATGAATTGTGGCCTTGACTAAAATGTCTCATGTGTGCTGAGTATGCTGATAAGGACACATTAATAAGCAAAAAGGCTATTTATAAAGGTGATGGAATAAAATAACTACAATTTTCTGTAGATTTCCACTCTGAACTCCACCCTTCTATGCGCTCTCTTAGGAAATAATGAGGTCTGAATGAACTTTGGATGGAGCTGCATTGTAGAGTTGAGGAGATTCTATCTCTGGGTGTGTAGGAACTTCACTACATCATCTAAATAAATATTCAATTAACTATCCCATCACATCAGAGTTAGAGAGAAAAGAAAAAAAAAACAAAAACCAGCTCAGCTGGTGACAGAGATGAGACCAGAGACTGCTTGGGTGACCTGCAGGTCTCCCCTTCAGGAGACTCATGAGGAACAGGATCTCCAAGGTTATTAGCAGGGACCTGCTGTGATGGTACCAGTAAGAGGCTGCTTGACAAAGGAGGAACATTCCTCCCTTTCCTTGTTTATGTGTGTTTATGTTGATTAGACCTTCTGGTTCATTTGGGAAAAACAAACAAAAAACAAATGCAAAACTTCAGGATGAGTCCAATCTTCAAGATCCAGGCTGAAACTGTGGGAAATTCTCCAGTGTTCTCACTTTATGCAAGTTATTACCTTTGCATTTGGTTTTTGGTGTCCTTAGGAATCCCCCCACCTGCTGCACTGCTGGAAATGCTGAAGGGAAGGAGGATTCCGAGGAGTCACTGGTGAGAACATGTTTGGCAGTCAGGAACAGTCTGTGTTCATGCTGCATCCCTATCCTTAGGTGTTGTACCACTCCCTGAGAGCAGATGTGTTGCAGTGTCCCTGCAAGAACAGGGAAAGCTGCAGTCTGCTGTGCAAGCATGAGCAGATGTTTCCTTCTGTGCTTCTCTCCTCCTGTGCTTAGCTGATAACTTCTGCAGCAGGAGAAAGGTTGTCCCTTGCAGCCTCTGCTACAGCAATGAGGATCCTCCTCCAGGCTTTGTGTGGCTAAAAATAGTTCAGTAGCACTGTCTTTCTTTTGGTTATTGCTTTGTGGGTTTCTGTCCTTTTGTTTATCTTACATCTAGAAGGTGAGTCTCTGGTTTTGGTTTATATCTGCCTTTTGGAAAGGTAGGCAGTGCCTACAGTCATTGCCATGTGATTATTCATAGAATCATAGAATGGATTGGGTTGAAAAAGCCCTCCAAGATCATCAAGTCCAACCCTTGGTCCAGCTCCAGTCCCTTTACCAGATCATGGCACTCAGTGTCACGGCCAAGCTCAGGTTAAAAACCTCCAGGGATGGGGAATCCACCCCCTCTCTGGGCAGCCCATTCCAATGCCTGAGCACTCTCTCTGCAAAGAATTTCTACCTGATCTCCAACTTCAATTTCCCCTGGCAGAGCTTGAGCCCATCGTGCCCCCTTGTCCTATTGCTGAGTGCCTGGGAGAAGAGACCAACCCCCACCTGGCCAGAACTTCCCTTCAGGCAGTTCTAGATAGTGCTGAGGTCACCTCTGAGCCTCCTCTTCTCCAGGCTAAACACCCCCAGCTCCCTCAGCCTCTCCCCACAGCACTTGTGCTCCAGTCCCTTCTCCAGCCTCGTTGCTCTTCTCTGGCCCCGCAGATCAAGCAGTGTCTCCAGCACTAACCAATTCCCCTGCCATGTTGGGATTCAGGCATTTTCAGGCTGGCAAACCAAAGACAAATTTGCAGGTGCCAGTTTCTAAGATAAGAATGGAACTTTTCCAGAGACCTTGAGCTGGTGCAGCAGCAAGAAATGAAGCTGCAGAAACTCTGCAGAGTGACATTAATAGAGCTCCTTTTATAAAGTTAAAATAAGTTGGATTAAAACAGTTTAGATCTAGCAATTTTGGGGAAATATGTATTACTTAAAAATGAGCTATAGCTGTGGGATGTTGGATAGTTTGCATGGGGTGTGTGGGTTTTAAGATTGTGTGTAACTGTGTGAAAAGATAATTCTGAATACAGTCCCTCCTGAAACTTGAATAACCTTGTGCAAGAACATTTTAAATATTGTTAATGTAAGTATAGTGGCACCCCCTTTCCCCCTTTTTCTTTCTTCTGCTCCTCTTCCCTTCTCTCCACAACTACTGCAACCCATGGTGAA
Organism: Pithys albifrons albifrons; assembly: GCF_047495875.1. Taxonomy (NCBI): domain Eukaryota; kingdom Metazoa; phylum Chordata; class Aves; order Passeriformes; family Thamnophilidae; genus Pithys; species Pithys albifrons. The sequence continues at coordinate 55,074,293 of NC_092464.1, forward strand.
GAGGACTGAGAAATAAACTACCAACAAAGAGTAAAACCTCATAAAATTAGAAGCAGTCAAGTGATTTATTGAATGACAGGGGTTGAAGCTCCTGAAAAGCCCCTAAAAGGCTCAATTGAGAACTGTGTCTGTGGAGTTCAGGCATTGTCACACTGCCAGAAGAGAAACAAGTCCCTAAATGCAGTTTTATCCCACCACTCTCTCTGTGTTGGTGTCTATACCAGGATGTCAACAGATCTCTCCTAAACCTGTAGTTTTGAAAATAAATAACTTGCCTTCTGAGAGTCCCTTTGGGCTAATCTTGGCCAACTAATTCTTGATCCACAAGCTAAGGCTTTTAGAAAAGCAGGCAAAAAAAAATCCTAAGCCCTAATTTAATTAACTCTGTGGTTTATACTTAGAGGAAGAAAAGACTCAGAGGTGTTGGTGATTAAAAATAAGATGTGACAAACTGTCCCTGGAAACCAGGATTTAATTGCTCCTAATACCGGCAACAGATACAAGAAACTTTGAAGAGCTGCTGTACTGTTAGCATAGTTTTTGAGAGAGATGTTGCAGTTTCTGCTTCACATTTAATTCTAAATTCATCTCCACATTCTGCTTTCTTCATGGTTCGATGTGAAATTTGGTCTTCTTAATGTTCATCACTTAATTATTGTTTTATGCAATTTCAGTTGCCATTTTATTATGCTTATCATGAGCAGCCCGAAGTTAAGAAGACCTGTCTGTCATGAAGGTTTCACTTTCATGATTTCTTTTTCTTGTTTTGATTTCCTGTACACAAAATTTAAATAGTTTATTCTATGTGTTTGAAACAAAAAGAAGATGCACTGTGTTCTGGGGGAATTAAATGTTTCCATTCACCTCAATCAAAGCAGCAGTAGCAGCAAAGGCACCTCCCAATCTTAGTGATGTGTGAACCTCAAACATCACACTGGATTACAATGCTGTGTCAAGGACTTACAGGGTCTTGTTTTTCAGTGTTTTATTAAAAAAAGAATCAATAAAATAAAATAAAAACCAAAGAAAGCTTATTTTCTCAGTGGACTATTAAATTAGAAGGAAACCATGAAATGCACCTGCAGAATAGAAATGAATGATAAAACTTTGCTTGCAGCACCCACACATTTTTTCTAAATGTGTCACTACATATTGCTTTCTGTTGTATGAAAATGACTAATAATGGTGTTAAAAATGTGAAAAAATACCCAACAAACCAACCCCTTCTGGTTGACTGTCCTGGTGCCTGGCTGGAATGTCAAGGCTTACAGTGTGTTTCCATCCAAAGCAGAGGTGGTTGCTGAGGTCGCTGCTCCATTCTGGTGTCCCTCAGTTCAGTCCTCTTTGTCTGTGCCCAGTGGCAGGAGTTGCCCTGAGCACAGTGGGAGCCTGGCAAGAGAGAGATGGTTTCTTTTCTCACCTTGGCAAGTTTCTTTCAGTCCGAATTGTAGCCAGCTCTTACTTTCCTTTGACTTCTCTCACTATCATCTTAAAAACACCCTCTGGCTGCCTCAGCATGATCCTCCCTGCCTTTTTAGTGTTTTTCTACCACTTTTCCAGGGCTCTCCAACCCATGATTTGTGGCACTGACTAATGCCCCTCTGTGCCAGGCTCAGTGTGGTGGGTGGAGGACAATGCACTGCAGGCATCCTGCATTTTCCAGCCTTCCTGCTGTCTCATTGCTCAGTGCCATGGCTATCAAATAAACATAAATTTGGCCACCCCAACCCCCTGCAGCGCTCCAGGCTGGGCACAGAGTGGCTGGAGAGCAGCCAGGCAGAGGGACCTGGGGGGACTGAGGGACAGGAAGCTCAGCAGGAGCCACCAGTGTGCCCAGGTGGCCAAGAAGGCCAAGGGGATCCTGGCCTGGATCCAAACTAGCGTGGCCAGCAGGCCCAGGGCAGTGACCCTTCCCCTGGACTCTGCCTTGGGGAGGCCACACCTTGAGTGTTGTGTTCAGTTCTGGGCCCCTCAGTTGAGGCAAGAGATTGAGGGGCTGGAGCGGGGCCAGAGAAGAGCAACGAGGCTGGAGAAGGGACTGGAGCACAAGTGCTGTGGGGAGAGGCTGAGGGAGCTGGGGGTGTTTAGCCTGGAGAAGAGGAGGCTCAGAGGTGACCTCAGCACTGTCTGGAACTGCCTGAAGGGAAGTTCTGGCCAGGTGGGGGTTGGTCTCTTCTCCCAGGCACTCAGCAATAGGACAAGGGGGCACGATGGGCTCAAGCTCTGCCAGGGGAAATTGAAGTTGGAGAGCAGAAAAAACTTCTTTACAGAGAGAGTGCTCAGGCATTGGAATGGGCTGCCCAGAGAGGGGGTGGATTCCCCATCCCTGGAGGTTTGTAAGATGAGACTGGATGTGGCACTGAGTGCCATGGTGTGGTAGTCACAGTGGGGTTGGATCAAGGGTTTGACTTGATGATCTCGGAATCCTCTTCCAACCCAACTGATTCTATGATTCTGTGATTCTATCTGTGTGCTCCCTTATGTTATTCGGGGATATGTCTTGTCATTTTTATCCTGGCAAATGTAGATGTCTCCAGTTCAGGTCCAGGTCATGTCCACCATGTTGCCAATGGATCTGGTCTTGGACTCCTCTTCTGTGTGGGCTCTCAGACATAACTGATAATTTGGATTCTTTTAAGCTGTTGATGTCCATCTGATTTAGAGCACAGCTTCATGAGTAGTTTTGAGGCCTGACTGAAAGAGCATTAACCAGAGCTGTAGCTAAAACAAAGGTGAAGGGAGAAGGCAACCGTGTGTTGATGGTGTGAAAAGATATCTCCACGAGACTGGAATTTTTCTGGCTTATTAGTAAAAGAGCCTTCTGCATTTTTATGATCATTGGGGCAGCAGGATTCAGTCCGTGATTTTACATTGAAAAATGATCTGTGGCAGTTTTGGTGTATTCAAATTGGAAATTTAGAAAGAACCTGTGAAAATGGTCTTTTATTCTGAAACTCTTCAGTGATCAGGTTCACAGCTGTGGTTCCTGAAGCAGATGTTTCGGCCCCTCTGACAAGTATTTTACAGCAAAAGGGGAAACAATGAGGAGCAAGAAGGAAGACTGTAATAATAGCCTTGATTGATAAAGATTTTAAATACTCTGTCATTGAATCATGGCTTAGAAGTTCATTATATTGAACTAAAAAAAAATAGTCATACCTCAATGATTGCATGTAAATGAAAAATTGAAGTGAATCTTGCAGACTTAGTCTGCTGCACACTGAATATCACAAAAGGCCAATTTCATCCAAGTGCTCTGACTGTGTTTTGAGAAAGACAGTTGTCCTTAGATAAATCACTGATTCTTGCTTTTTAAAGTAAAGAAAGCTTCATGATGTGTAAAGATCAGGTGACTGGGAGGGGTTCCAGTCATAGGAAGCATAACATCCACTAGAGCAACTGAAACATTTTTTAAAAACTTCCCTTGCAGAATAATAGATCCATTATTGTCTGGTGTCAGTATCACAATATAAATAAACATTGTTTTCTACACCGTGTGTCCTGTGGCTTCCTGCTGTGTATTGTTCATTTCTGGGTATTCAGCAAAGCAGCTTTAACTGCTCTTGCTTCAAATATCACATACTCACTGGTCAAAATAATAGCCCTTAGGGTATGGCAGAGAAGTTTGCAGTTTGCCAAACAACTACTATTCTTTCCTTTGCAGTGACCTAAAGTCGGTACAAGAAAGCATCATACGTATTTTTATTACATTTGTTTGTAAAGGGATCCCCTGCTTTTCAGTCAGGAATTTGCTGTGGTTGGAGTAAAGTCTGTCTGGAGGAAACTTTGTTCTTTGGTAACCCATAAAGTGTCCGAATTGTTTGTTTGTGTCTCTTGCCCAGGTGACAGATTCCAAATGGCTTTCTCGAGCAGTGGCAGAGGAGCTGTCCAGGAAAACTAAAACCCCTGAGGCTGCACTCCCTGATGTGGCTCCCAGCCCAGGGCACTGCCACTGGTGTATTCCCAGTCATGGTCACACCTTATGGTTCTATAAGACATGCAACACCCTGCTGTGATTGCAAAGTCAAACATTAGGAAATCTACGGCATAAGACTCCTTAGTTTGGCACATTTAATGTATGCAGGAAGAAGTTTGCTAATTATATAACTGTCCTCCTTTTCCATATGCCCTGCAAGAATCCATGTAATGCACACAGTGCTCTGTGCATACTTAAGAAGTGATTAATTGGTGTTTTGGTTTTTCCTTTGTCACTCAATTGTAACCATAAGCCTAATTGATTGCTGTAAGTACCAAATTACCCAGTGACTGTGACCTTCCATATGGTCCCTCGGGAAGTGCCTTAACCAAGATTTTTTTTATTTCTTTTCACATCTGCAATCCCCTTCAGCTGTTTCTGCACATCCCATATTGAGGCACATAAGCAAAAGGTAAAAATGGCCAGCAATGTGATCTGCCTTGGCTGGGATGTGGCATTTTGCATCTTGATTTGCATTCCTTTGCACTGTGGTGTATTAAATCCCTGGCAAATCAAGTCACTCTGAAAACAAGGACTGGAATATGTTCGTTTTCTGTTAGTATCATGGAATAGAAAATCTGTGGTAGAATTAAGGGGAGAGTTATCCATTTATCTGGGGCAGCATTCCTTCACTACCTGTGTTTCCTTCTTCTGTTCACTGCTGTCCCCCTTCTGTACCAAATGAGATGGAAAATTCCATGTGCAGGAGTGACAAAACTTGAGGCTGTGCCATGACATCATTTTGGACACACATGAGAAAAAACATGCAGTGGAATCACTTTGACAACCCTTTGGAGGGGTCCATCAGCACAATTAGAAACTTTGCTTCCAACCTACTAACCACAACTGAGCCAATTTGGTACATCCTCAGTTTGTGTACAGAGAGAAATCACAAGTCTCTGGTTCTTCTGGGACTCTGGGAGTATCTCCCAATTTAGGCAGCCATTTCAGTTGTTCTTTGATTTTTCAGGCTATTTTTCTTCCCTCTGTTGTGGTCTGAGTTAGTTTCTGTTAGCTCATTTGTTAAACAGATCTGGAATTCATCTTTTTATCCATTTGACTGCAGCTTTCTGCCTAGCCATGCCAAGGCCTTCCCTAAACCTTCCCTAGTCCTTCCTTTCCTTCTCCAGCTGGCTCTGTGTTCAGTCCTTGACTCCTAGCCATGCCAAGGCCTTCCCTAAACCTTCCCTAGTCCTTCCTTTCCTTCTCCAGCTGGCTCTGTGTTCAGTCCTTGACTCCTAGCCATGCCAAGGCCTTCCCTAAACCTTCCCTAGTCCTTCCTTTCCTTCTCCAGCTGGCTCTGTGTTCAGTCCTTGACTCTTTCTGGGCACATTATCCACCTGTTTTACTCCATGAATTTACAGTTCTTTCCTACATCTGTTATTATCCCCACTCAGTCCATTCTTCTCATCATTTTCCTCCCCTGAGGTTTCACCTTTAGAGTTTTTTTGCTGATTTCATCCTTTTGGCACTACAGATTCTTTGCTGACTTGTCTTGCATCCATCTCCCTCATTCAGTCCTGCTATGACTTCATCAAGGTCATCTTTCCAAGATTTCAGCTCAGATTTTTTCCCTTCACCAACATCCTTTCTTCTTGGACCCCCCTGATGTCACTCCCTCTCACTTTTAGTCCCTTTTAGTCAGTTCTGTCTCTCCTTCCACACTCACACTTTTGCTCTCACCGAGTTCAAGGTGATCCTGGTTTACTCTTATGCTGCTTTGTTCCTCTTCCTTCCCAAGTGATTGTCCAGTGCCTTCCTTTCTGTACATAAACCAGTGGGTTTTCTCTTCTGGAAGCATGTGGGCAGCACAGCAGGGATGGACTCCTTGCCCTGCAGCAGCCAAAACAAAGAAAATCCAAAATTTCTCATTTTTTTAAACCAGTGTGATCATTAATTTGCTTCTGGGGATGGTTTCACTCTTTCCTCTGAGTTTAACATATTTACTAGCACAATTTTTTCTGAAATTTTAGCATTAATATTGATCAAGTCTTGTTGGTCATGCACAAATTTTGGGGTTTTTTTCTGGAGGTATTTTACAGGCAAAGGTAGAAAAAAATGTTTAAACTTAAGGAACAAAATGTGTGTAGCTATTAATAAAATAATTTCCTCCCTAATTTGAATTTTACTCAGAAGTTTCTGAATTACTGCCCCAGATTGCAGCAGACAAGCTTTGTGTTTATCCTTTCACCTAAAAATCCTCATTGTTTCTCCTGAAAACTTTTTGAGAGAAAAATAATAAGTTGATGCAAACAATTATCACACACTCTTTTTGAAAAAAAAAACAACATTATAATTTGGGAATGCTCTAAGCAACTGAAAATTGAATTTTATTATAGCAAGGACCTTTTAATAAAACCTTAATTGATCTTCTGTTTGAGATCCTCATGTGTTGCTTATATTGAACCTTGCTGAAGGAAGAGCTCATAGGTTATAGGGTAGGGCTTTGAGTGTCAGGTTTGTATTTAATTCTTCATTCTATATTTTTGTGCTAAATGGTGAAGACATGGAGGTCTATAAAAAGATGTGAGGTGTACAGCAAATAGTATCTTAAATGCATTTATTCTAATGCTTTCCAAATTATTTATTAATTCCATGCAAAACTGGGTGTTTCCATGATGCAAACCATCCTGGCTAGCTGTAAAATAAAGAAAATAAAAATATAGGCATTAAAGAAAATAAAAATATATGCACACTCTTCTAAAGTCCTTTCTATGATCTGACTGCACAGTTAATAATGCAGATAGTGAAAGAGAAGTTGCCTTTTAATAAACTGATGAGATACCTTTGTCAAGGGACAATCTGTTTTCAGGGAAAACACTATTTAATACAGTAGCAATCTCCTGAATAATGATATTGTTGAGCTGTTGGCAAAGAACAAATCATAGATGGTGCAAGAATAACCTCTGGAATTGCATTAGTTATACAGTCACTTTAGAATTATTTGTGTAAATGAAATGTGTATCTGGTTTAGTTTATATATTTAGTTGATATATTTATATACTGATTTGCATTATGGTTTCATTAACAGTTCTCCCCAAGTCTTAACCTTGCCTTTATACTCCAGGCCCAAATTAATTTTCATGTACATGGTCTCATCTTGTCCATAATGAGTTTATGCTTTGGCAGTGCCAGTCAGCTGTGGAAGTTTTACAGTGCTGATTGGAAATGCAACATAAAATTGTGCCTTGCAAAGCCAGAATTAAAATTATTCAGCAACTCCCTATTGATATTTAACAGCAAGTTCAAAACAAAGGCAAATTATTGATCATAGAATCATAGAATGGATTGGGTTGGAAAAGACTTCTGAGATTATCAAGTCCAACCCTTGGTCCAACTCCAGTCCCTTTACCAGATCATGGCACTCAGTGCCACGGCCAATCTCAGGTTAAAAACCTCCAGGGATGGGGAATCCACCCCCTCTCTGGGCAGCCCAATCCAATGCCTGAGCACTCTCTCTGCAAAGAATTTCTTCCTGATATCCAACCTAAACCTCCCCTGGCAGAGCTTGAGCCCATCGTGCCCCCTTGTCCTATTGCTGAGTGCCTGGGAGAAGAGACCAACCCCCACCTGGCCAGAACTTCCCTTCAGGCAGTTCCAGACAGTGCTGAGGTCACCTCTGAGCCTCCTCTTCTCCAGGCTAAACACCCCCAGCTCCCTCAGCCTCTCCCCACAGCACTTGTGCTCCAGTCCCTTCTCCAGCCTCGTTGCTCTTCTCACTTGGGTTGGAAGAGACCTCTGAGGTCACCAAATCCAACCCTTGATCCAATCCCACTGTGATCACCAGCCCAGGGCACAGAGTGCCCTGGGCTGGTGATCACAGTGGGGTTGGATCAAGACATGGTGGATTCTCTGTCCCTGGAGGTGTTTCAGAGGACACTCAGTGCCACATCCAGTCCCTTCTCCAGCCTCGTTGCTCTTCTCTGGCCCCGCTCCAGCCCCTCAATCTCTTTCCTCAACTGAGGGGCCCAGAACTGAACACAACACTCAAGGTGTTTATTCTGGATTCTGCAGGTTGAACTCCTATTTCAGCTGCAACCAGATGGAGGCAAAGGTGAAGTGTAATAGCAGAAGTTTTTATATAGCAATGCAAGACAAGAACATTCAAGGGCTCAAAGAGAATTTATACAGGCCTGTGGTCTTGGGAAAATTGTAGGAGGATTTTGTAAAGATGGCAAGGGATTCAGACCTGCTCTGTATTTCTTCTAGAAGTGCTGTTTGCCTTTACGTTTGTGTGAAGTGCTATTTCAGCAGCTGCTCTGGGGGAAGGATGGCACCTCCTGAGTGAAAGCTCCTCAGAAATGAGTGTAAAAGGCTGAACTGGAGTAGGAAACACCAGAGCACTCAGGAGACACTCCCAGTCCCTGCCCTCCCAGCACTGAGAGAATGGGAAAGGCAATTCTAGCACAGAGGGAAAAACTTTTTAAAAAAGGGACATACAGGACATGATGGTGAAGCACTTTGCAATTATGTAAGAATGACAATTTCAACACGTCCTTTACTTTGAACCTCAGTTCACATTGTGCATGTAATAGTATCCACAGAAATGCCTTAGAAATGTAACTAGAAAATAAAGTATTTCTGAGTGTCTTTTGTTACCTGGGAAAGTTTAGTTTAGGACATCCCTTTTCTCATCATTTTTGGTGTCATTTTATCTGATAGGCCACTTGGGTTTACTGTATTTTCCTTTTTAATGTAATCCTAATTTTTTGTTGTTGTTATTGTTGTACTTTGAGATGATTTTATTGGGGTTTTTTTCTGCAAATCTATGCTGAGCAGAGTCCTCAATGCCCAAGAATGAGTCAGTGTCAGTGTTATGTGGCTCACACCTTGGAATGCTGCTGGATGATCTTGGCTGAGATACGTGGCTGTGATCAGTGATCTGATTCCGAGCTGTATAAAGCCAATTCCTCAACACACAACACTCCTGAATTGCTCTCCTGGAGTTTTCCTGATGTATTCCCAGTGAATGATGGATGGCTTGTGGTTGTTCAGGTTTCATAGTGACATCTCAATGTGAGAAATCACAGGAAAAGGAGTACAAAATATGTTCCAGGCCAGCTGTGAGCTGTACATTTATACGTGAAGAGACAGGTAATGTAGCTTTAAATCTATCCTTCTAATGTTGGAAAGAGAGCCCACAGCTCTGTACAAATGAAAGAGTTGACAGAAAGCTGAATTCTGAGACTGAAATTGAAACTTTGGGAGCTCAAACCTTTTTTTCTGCTGGTTGCATCGAACTAAAAGGTTCTTTTTCCTTATTTCATCTTAGTCTTTGAGCAGGAACTGGAGCTACAAGAAAAAAAAATGGAGTAAGTGGAGAGGATTTAGAGAATCCAAAGAGTATTTTTCTTGACTTAGAGAAAAAGTGGACAAATCCTTGGGTGTTTTTAAGACAGGAAAAAGTGTAATGGAAAGGAAGGCATAGGAGAAGGATGCTTAGGAAATGGAGTCAGTGCTGCAGGTTAACTGAGATGGGTTGATGTGTATATGTTGGTTTGATGTGAGGTAGCAGGAGGTTACACTGCATGGGACAGTCATCTGTGGCAGTGAGGAGCTAAACTTGGGGTTTAGTACGTTCATAATCCCAGTCAGGAATTAATATATAAATATCTGCATAGTATGCAAGGTACACTAAGTATCCTTATTATTCACTTTTTTTTTTAACAGAACACAAAATTAAAAAAAAAAAAATCACTGTAACAGGGTTTTTTGGGGTTTTAGGTATTTTTTATTTGCTTGGGGTTTTTTATTGTTTTATTGTTTCTTTTTTGTTTTTTGTGTGTCTTTTTTGTTTGTTTTTTGGGGTTTTTTTGGGTTTCGGTTTTTTGTGGGTTTTTTTTTTTGGTTTTTTGTTCTTTTTTAAAGAATTGTGGCTTATTTTGCATTATCTAGCCCCCTTTATTATTTGTTTGCATGTCCTTGTTCCATTCAGCTGAGATGGTCAAGCATGATGGGAAGTGAACAAAATCCAGGCATTTTGAACCATTGGTGAATTGGACTAGAATGACACCCCAAGGAAGGTGGAGAGGGAGAAATAAAGTCGAGGCTTTTTGCATTGCTTGGTGGGCCAAATTCATGCTCCAAAGTCACACTAAAAAATTTGCAGAGATAACCAGGTTGCTCATTCCTTCTATTACTCTGCCTCTCTTACCTTATTGTGGAATGAGAAATAGGGTTTTAAGGACCTTGGGCAAATACAGATTGTGATCTTAAAACTCCCATAATTTGCTCTGGTGTTGGGATAGATATTTCAGTGTATCTGCTGGAGTTTGGCAGGTTGCCCACAGAGAAAGTTATTGTGCAGTTCAGTCTTGTATCTCTTAAATTAAAATATTACTGTACAGCTTTTTATAAGATCTCATTGTGAGCAAGTATATGTTAAAGAAGCATAAATTGTGTAATTAATATCTGAGAGTATTAACAACAAATAAACCAGGTATAGTTTATATAACTAAGGTTCTGGAAATTAAGTCACCTTAAAATTTTGATTTTCCCACTGGTGTGTCTTGGAAATTCCCCTGGCTTGGATTTAATGTATACAAGCCCAAATAACAAATACAGTTCTGAGGGTTTGTGTTTCAGTCATGACTTCTTTCAGGCTCCTAAAATTCAGAATCCTGAAGAATGTGAGAATTGTGCAAGTTCAACATAGCAGAAAACTATAAGGGAACAAATCCCTTTTCTTAACATTGCTAAGATTCAAAATTTCAAGTGGTTTCTTTTAGCTTTTTATGCATCAGTAAACTGGTGTATTTTTAATATTGCCACTTCCTGGGGGATCTTCTCTCCCCTTAAGGTTGTGTCACACAAATCAGGATTTAGAATTTGTTTGTAAAATATTTACTTTTCCCATATATTTAGTTTACATTTCTCTGCTGTTTTCAAGTCATGTGGAATGACTGCAAGTTGAAAGATTGCTATAATCACCCATTAATCTTCTATTAGTTAAGACCAGAACTACAAACCCAGAAGCAAACTGAAGCCAGGGGAGGTCACAGAACATGTTTGTGTGTCTTTTCCAGTTAATCCCATTTACACATTCCAGTTTCTGAAACAGACTTGTTTTCTGGTCCATTGGAAGGGGACTAATTTGGTGCCATTCTGAGGCTGGTCCATTGGAAGGGGATTAATTTGGTGCCATTCTGAGGCTGGTCCATTGGAAGGGGATTCATTCTGTGCCATTCTGAGGCTGGTCCATTGGAAGGGGATTCATTCTGTGCCATTCTGAGGCTGGTCCATTGGAAGGGGATTCATTCTGTGCCATTCTGAGGCTGGTCCATTGGAAGGGGAATAATTTGGTGCCATTCTGAGGCTGGTCCATTGGAAGGGGATTCATTCTGTGCCATTCTGAGGCTGGTCCATTGGAAGGGGATTCATTCTGTGCCATTCTGAGACTGGTCCATTGGAAGGGGATTCATTCTGTGCCATTCTGAGGCTGGTCCATTGGAAGGGGATTCATTCTGTGCCATTCTGAGGCTGGTCCATTGGAAAGGGATTCATTCTGTGCCATCTGAGGCTGGTCCATTGGAAGGGGATTCATTCTGTGCCATTCTGAGGCTGGTCCATTGGAAGGGGATTCATTCTGTGCCATTGTGAGACTGGTCCATTGGAAGGAGATTCATTCTGTGCCATTCTGAGGCTGGTTCATTGGAAGGGGATTCATTCTGTGCCATTCTGAGGCTGGTCCATTGGAAGGGGATTCATTCTGTGCCATTCTGAGACTGGTCCATTGAAAGGGGATTAATTTGGTGCCATTGTGAGGCTGGTCCATTGGAAGGGGATTCATTTGGTGCCATTCTGAGGTTGGTCCATTGGAAGGGGATTAATTTGGTGCCATTCTGAGGCTGGTCCATTGGAAGGAGAATAATTTGGTGCCATTCTGAGGTTGGTCCATTGGAAGGGGATTAATTTGGTGCTATTCTGAGGCTGGTCCATTGGAAGGGGATTGATTCTGTGCCATTCTGAGGCTGGTCCATTGGAAAGGGATTCATTCTGTGCCATTCTGAGGCTGGTCCATTGGAAGGGGATTCATTCTGTGCCATTCTGAGGCTGGTCCATTGGAAGGGGATTCATTCTGTGCCATTCTGAGACTGGTCCATTGGAAGGGGATTCATTCTGTGCCATTCTGAGGCTGGTCCATTGGAAGGGGATTAATTTGGTGTCATTCTGAGGCTGGTCCATTGGAAGGGGATTCATTCTGTGCCATTCTGAGGCTGGTCCATTGGAAGGGGATTCATTCTGTGCCATTCTGAGGCTGGTCCATTGGAAGGGGATTCATTCTGTGCCATTCTGAGGCTGGTCCATTGGAAGGGGATTAATTTGGTGCCATTCTGAGGCTGGTCCATTGGAAGGAGAATAATTTGGTGCCATTCTGAGGTTGGTCCATTGGAAGGGGATTAATTTGGTGCTATTCTGAGGCTGGTCCATTGGAAGGGGATTCATTCTGTGCCATTCTGAGGCTGGTCCATTGGAAAGGGATTCATTCTGTCCCATTCTGAGGCTGGTCCATTGGAAGGGGATTCATTCTGTGCCATTCTGAGGCTGGTCCATTGGAAGGGGATTAATTTGGTGCTATTCTGAGGCTGGTCCATTGGAAGGGGATTCATTCTGTGCCATTCTGAGGCTGGTCCATTGGAAGGGGATTCATTCTGTGGCATTCTGAGGCTGGTCCATTGGAAGGGGATTCATTCTGTGCTGTTTATAGCAGTGATGGAAGGTCAAACCAAGCCCTCCTCCGGCAGTGCAGAACTCCTGGGTGGTTGCATCTGATTGTAATGCAGATTCCACTGCTGAGCAGTGAGATGGAATCTTTCTGCTTCCTCATGGAACTTCTGGGAAAAGGATTCTCCAAGGGGCAGAGGGATGAGGTGAGCAAGAGACAGGCAGTGTCTCTGCAGATTCCAGTGTTCTTGGCACTGTTTCTACCAAGCAGAACTTTCCAGCATCCCAGATGTACTTGTGTAGACACAGAGGGAAATGCTTTGTCTCCTGGTAATAGAGAACACTGTGCTCTTTGGATTCTTCTTTTACCAATGTTGGTCTGAAAAAGCGTGCTCTGTAACAGTTCTGTTGCTTCATATTCCTTTTTTCCCCCTTACATATAATAAAGATTGATTCTCTGAGGGTATTTTTTACCCCTGAGGACCAGAAACTGCATTCTTATATCATTGTGAATTTACATGTAAATGCAGTCAGGATTAAATTAAAGTCTCCAAGTAAAGTATGAGTTTGGTACTTGTTGGCTGTTTTAATTTCCTTCCTTAAAATAATACTTTTCTTCTGTTTTCAGTGTTCACAGAACACTTAAATGTTTAAAAGCCTTTAAGATAACTTCACTAATATGTTGTACAAGCAGCTGGTGTGCATTTGCTAAGGCAGAGTCAGGCAAACAGGTGTTCCTTTTCTCTGTTTGATCCCAAAATGATGTTGTCATCAGCACACAAAGGTGCCTGAGAGCACAGATACTTCCAGAACAGATTTCTGTGGGACAGCAGGGCTGCTCATGCCTGGGTTTATGTCTGTCCAAGTAACTTCAGAGCTCACTGCTGAGTGCCATCCACACAGTCACTGCTCAGGAGGGTTTTTGCTTTAGTTCAGTGACAGGAATAGACCCTGGGTGTCTTTATTCCTTTACTTTGACCAAGAGGGTTTCAGAGCCCAGATTGGAAAGTTTGTAAACAGTCTTTTATAAATACTTCCCTCACTGCTCTGTGTGGTGATGTGTCCCAGAGTGCACGGACAGGAATTACAGGGCACAGAAATGCTGCAATCCATCAGTTTGCTGCTGCACTGCCCAAAAGTCACTTTGGAGTTGGACCAATGTCCCCAGGGCTGGATCACATTTCATGCCTCATTTTTAATCCTTAAAATCACACACACTCGTGCTTTCCATTAGGAGCTCTAACTTCCCAGGAATCTCTGGTGTTCAATCCTCTGGTTCTGAAGATCATAATGGAATGCAGAAGACTGTTTCCAAAATTCCCTTAAAATGAATCTCTGTGAGCCCATAGCATATGGCAAATATGTGTTCTGTGAGCTTTGGCTGCTGGGCTGTCAGTGCTTTCTGCTTGTAGAGAAATCCTCTGAATGCAATTGAAACTTGCAGAATGGGATTACATTGGTTGAACTGCAGTCCACGGAGCAAACTAAATGCTGGCAGTCAGGTCTGTCTTAGTTTGAGGGAAAACCCAAAATGTTTACCAAAAAGCACAGGAGAGGATTCCTCCACAATAATCACGTCACTCTTTATTAAATTTAAGAAATGGAACTTTAATTAGAAAATGGATATAAGAAGGATAACTGTTCTTAACTACTATATATATATGTAGATACAGATATAATTGTAGACAGACCAGAGCAAACTACTCCCCCAGCACCAAAAGTAAAAACCAAAGAGAACAACCCCCAAACTGTGGGTTCCTCCTGGAGCAGTTCTATTTATGGACAGTGTCAGTGTCACACCTGGGCTGGCTGTGAGGGGAATTCTCAGTCTTTTCCCAGCGAGGCAGAGACAAGGGATGAACAGTCATGTGGACTCTCTCTCCTTGTTCTCTGTTCCAAATGAAGAAGGAAAAGCTGGGAGTGGAGGAAATGGTGATAATTCCCAGGAATCTCCTTGCAGTCTAAGTCGGTCCCCAGAAGAGGGAAAAAAGGTCTGCAGTGTCCTGAAGCAGCTGTGTCTGTCCTCTCTTCTCTCTCTCTCTGAAGCTCAGGGTGTCCAGAGATGGAGGGGGAAAGCAAAGAGCAGAGCCAGAAAAAGAGCTCTCACCACCAAGCAGTGGCTCCTTTTCTGCTGATGCCCAAAGAAAAGCCCAAAAAGTCAAGCCAGCACACAGGAAAAAAACCTCTCCCCACTCCCAAGTGCTGGGATTCTGTTTCTCACCTCCACCCCACCATTCAGCTGGAATCTGAAAGTCATCAGCCATCTTTTGTCCTCAGTCCTGGCACTCCAAGCCTACTTTGTGTTGGTAAGGTGAGAAAAATTCTCTGAGGGGTCTCCTCCCAACACCACCTTCCTGTGTTTGAACCTTTAACAAGATCTTTATGGATTAGTATCCCATCAGCTTCTATAGATGAAGAGAAACTCTTTGTATTTCCATTTTTTCAGTCATGCTAACTCCTTGTGTGGCAGAATAAACAGGATTTTGGGACACAACATAGCCAGGCTGCATGACATGAAAGATGCTTGGGAGCACCCTGGTTCAGAACTGAGGGTTTGCTGTTGCTGTGCTTTTTATAATATTTAGAAAATTCAGCTGAGCTTGTGATTTGAGGAGGGAGGAGGAATCTTCTTTCTTTTTCCTTTCTTTTTTTTTTTAACCTTTGAATGTAAATCACATTACATCAGAAATGGGGACTCAGAGGTAAAGAAGAAATGAAAAGTAAAAGCTTCTACTGGAGTATTCCAATGGTGGTCTGAAAGTGGAATAACAACCACATTCAAGTGGAGTAGGAGGACTCTGAATGTGAGGGAGAACTCAGTTTGTAATCCCCCTTTCATACAAATCAGGACTAGATTTATATGGCCATGCTGCTCTGTGAGAGCTCTGCTGTGGATTTTTTTTTATTACCACAACAAAAATCTAATTTGAAAAATCCAAGAGCAATTATCTGGCTTTGTTGTGGAAAAACAGGAGCAAAACAAACAGACGAACCAAACAGACAAACCCACAAAAAAATAATCAGCCACAAAAAAAAAACAAAACACAACCAACAAAAATTGCTTTGCTTCTGCTATCCTTAAAAACCCTCCAGGATCACATCCTGGAAGGGATTTGCTCATGGCTGGGAGTATTTTGCCCTGATTTTTGTATTTTGAATAAGTGTTGTTTGGTCCATGGCAGTGCAGAATTTTGACAATAAAATGAATTTTTCATATCTCATTCTAAGGGAAAGAGAAAAAAAGAAAACTTCCATCCTCCTGATGTGTTTTTCACTGCACCTGCAGCTGTACCAACATATGCAAAAATAGATATAGGGAGAAATACAAACTGACATTTCTTAGCAATGCTGTTTCTGCTTCCCACATAAAAGTGCAGTGCCCCAACACCTTCCTCATCTCTAAAATACAACTCAGTTGAAGTTTGCTAAAAGTGGCTCAGTTCTCAGTATTTCTCAGGTCTTATAAGTATTCCTTCCATTTATGTATTTATCTTTTTTTCAGTGTACTTCACAAAACATCTTCTTTCATTTCATCTACTGAGGACTGTCAACTGCTAAGAAAGTCTTCTTAGAAATATGCCAAGAAAAATAAAACAATCCTATGGAGAAACAAGCCCACATCAAATGGTACTGGGTTTCTTTGCTGGCCTATTTAATCTGGAGAGTGCTTTCCAAACAGAAAATAAATTGTGTGGTTAGTAAATAATGTCATCAAGTAATTTTTCACAGTATGGCATTTTATAAGGCAGTCTTGGTTAAGGAGGACTGACTTAGAAGAAGTGCTGATAGCCCCTTGAAAGACAGGAAAAAGGCAAAAGAAAGCAGTTATAGGGTGGTTGCAACCAAGAAAAGTCTGATCTGGGGAAAAAAAACAAAAAGTGAGAGTAATTAACCCCCAGAGCAGTCTGCCCAGAGAGGCTGTGGAAATCAGTGAAGATTTAATTTCTGTGAAAGCATTTCTACTGAAGAGCAGATTTACAACTTTGCACCTTTTTTTGGTTTGTTTGTTGTTTTTTTTTCCAAATGAAATGCATGGTCCAAACTGCTCAGTGGGTTTGGGGCACTCCTTCCTCTCCCTCTCTCCCCCTTTTTCTCTACATTTCCAATCATAGAATCATAGAATGGATTGGGATGGAAAAGACCTCCAAGATCATCAAGTCCAACCCTTGGTCCAACTCCAGTCCCTTTACCAGATCATGGCACTCAGTGCCACGGCCAAGCTCAGTTGAAAAACCTCCAGGGATGGGGAATCCACCCCCTCTCTGGGCAGCCCATTCCAATCCCTGAGCACTCTCTCTGCAAAGAATTTTTTTCTGCTCTCCAACTTCAATTTCCCCTGGCAGAGCTTGAGCCCATCGTGCCCCCTTGTCCTATTGCTGAGTGCCTGGGAGAAGAGACCAACCCCCACCTGGCCAGAACTTCCCTTCAGGCAGTTCCAGACAGTGCTGAGGTCACCTCTGAGCCTCCTCTTCTCCAGGCTGAACACCCCCAGCTCCCTCAGCCTCTCCCCACAGCACTTGTGCTCCAGTCCCTTCTCCAGCCTCGTTGCTCTTCTCTGGCCCCGCTCCAGCCCCTCAATCTCTTTCCTCAACTGAGGGGCCCAGTTCAGGGAAGATATTGAGGTGCTGGAGCGGGTCCAGAGAAGAGCAACAAGGCTGGTGTTGTCTGCAGTTGTCTGGCAAACTGGAGAGCTTATAAAGCACTGAAGTCTCTCACTGGTGGCTGGATTTAACATGCAGTACCATTATGCTCACAGAAAGCCCTTCATGAGTGAGATTTGGAAAATATTAACTGCACCAATCTCAGAGGATCATCACAATGAATGTGATAGTGTGTCTGTGCTGAATATTTCCACTTCCTAATCTAAACCTATTAGAGTAACTAAAAGACTGAATTCAAATCAAGAAAAGGAGCTTGAGGTAGTATTATAGCATAAAACTCTCTGCACAAATTCAGTGCCATTTAATGATGTGTATCACAAAGAGAATTTGTTTTAATCCACAGATAATGCTCTGGTGTAGGAAGTATGGCTTGCTGAATTCCAGACCTTTTGTCTTTCTTTTTGGTTTAAATAGGTAAAACTTTAATTTTTGATGAAATCTTGTTTTAACAAGATGCATTATCTTATATAATTGGATTCATGTGGGCAAGCAGCCTATTTGTCAGAGGAGAAGGGCCTGTGGTCCCTTCAGCCATGCCTGGTGTGCCCCTTTTAGTTCAGGACAGCAACTGAGCACCTGGATATTAAAAACAGAAAACCAGCTAGGAAGAATCATAGGAACTCTCTGTTGCTCTAAATAGGTACATGAACCTTCACAGTTTAGCTTTCTTTTAGCCCAACTTATTGTAGATTCATGTGCATCTTACCCAAATATGATGATGAAAATTAATTATTTAGGCATTGAGCATATTCCTGTACCTGTGCAAACTTACTCCCTATGTTATATTGCCTGCATAAAATCTCCTACCTCTTCTGCTGAGATCTGTAGAGCAAGAAATTTGAGATGTTTAGTTAGAGTATCCTCTCCATTCGTGCCTCCAGTATTTTCTCAGAGTGTTTTTCTAGAGGGCATGTTAGCAATTTGATCCAATATTCATAAAAATCCTTGTGAATTGTTGCCACATTGTTTGGGCCTTGTTTCTTCATAATTAACTCAATCAAAAAAATTATTAGTTTTTTTTTTTGTCAGCTGGCTACTATTTAAAAATGTTATGTCTAGTCTGTTTTGGTGGTTTGATCTTTATTATCACCTGATGTGTTTCCAGTGCCTGTCTACAAGATACTGATTTTTATCTAATTCACAGCAGGGCCCAAGTTGCTTAAGGGAGAACCAGTTTTTGCCTGCTGATAAGCAAAGCCTTAGTGTTCAGTTGTGAGCCAGGCAGTGTGCTCTCAGCTGGACTAAATGTGCAGCCTGGTGTACTAGATTAAAAAAAAGAAATAAAAATACATAAATAGTTCAAGAGATTTGGTTTGAGCCTTTCTGTGTCCGTGGCAGTGGTGGAAGACAAGGTGGTTCCTATACAATGAAATGGCAGCTTTATGAGGCCTAAGAGAGGGTTATCAGAAGAGGGGCTGAGCTGGGGATGTTTGTGGACTTACCTAAAACACACTTGAGTGGCCTTTGAAGCAAATATCTTCTATGTGCCCCTGATAAAGCATGTCCTGCTCTGGCCACAGACACTGACCTCTCTAAGCCAGCTAATAGATGATAGGATCTTATCTTCCCACTGCAATTACCTTTTAAACGAGGAGAAGCTTTCACTGGAAAGAGAAACCTCTCCATAGCAGGGCTTTAAAATCTTGAAAGATGTTCTGCATGGACAGGGCATTGACTAACACTAATATTAGACTAAGAGTAAGCTATCTCTCAGTTTTTGTGATAAATCCAAAGTAAGGTTAGAGCATCCTTAGGAAGCAGTACCTTAATTAGAGGTTATCCTTCAAGGCACACACCATGGCTTATCAACACTTCTTTTATCTTAAAGGTGGCTTTGATAGCAGCTTAGTGCTGCGAGCAGGCCATCTGTTTGATAATTAGCATCCATTTTCCTCTCTTCCTGTTCTTACTTTAAAGATGTTCTTCCCTTTTAAATCGAGAATTATATTTTTAAATCGAGGATTATGTGTTTAAAAGAAAATCAGTGTTGATTCTAAAGGCACTATGCTGAAATTAAATTGTTTTCTTATGTGAGGTGACTTTTCTCATGGGAAGGGACCCTTCCCCTGCACTGTGCCCTTATCAGAGCCCACCTCAGTGCCATGTCCAGCTCTGGTGCCCCCCACACAAAAGACATGGATCTATTGGAGCAAGTCCAGGGCAGAGTCACTGAGGTGGTCAGTTGGGGCTCCTCAGCCTGAAAAAGAAAAGGCTCCAGGGAGACCTCAGAGCACCTTCCGGGACCTGAAGAGATTCTAGAAGAAAGCTGGAGAGGGACTTTTCACAAGGACTTTTCCCTTTTCCTTTTTTCTGATAGGATAAGAGGGATGGCCTTCAGCTGAAGGAGGGTAGATTAGATATTAGGAAGAAATTCTTCACTGTGAGGGTGGTGAGGCCCTGGGACAGGTTGCCCATGGAGGTTGTGGACTCCCCTTGCCTGGAGGTGTTTCAGGCCAGGTTGGATGGGGCTCTGAGTAGCCTGGTCGAGTGGAAGGTGTCCCTGTCCATGACAGGGGAGATGAAACTCGAGGATTTTTAAGGTCCCTTCCAACCCTAATCATTCTAAGGTTCCATGTAGCTTGCCCTATTTGATAGCTTAAAGTATATATGGTAGGGATCTTATGGCTTATGTGCTGCTTCATTGTTCGAGAAGTTTCCATAGTTTATCAGGCCAGAAATGCTTTTGTATTGACTTTGAATTCAGTCTTGAAGTTTCTTCTTATTCCCCTAAATCTTCCTTTTCCTCTGCGTCCCCAATGCACTGATGTATTGTCATGATTTTGATCCACTGCACAATTCAGGCTTCAGTGACAACTTAGAATTAACCTTCTTATTGGCTGCTTGTCAACAATATGAAATAATTTCAGAGCTGTCTGTTTTCCTTCACTGATGCTTTCTGTGAAGACTTAGCGAGATCTTATGTTTGTTTGTGTTGCAAAGAGAATTGTTTTCAGCTTTGAACAAATCTGTAGCCTTACCCAATCCCATCCTTTCCTATTCAATCATAGAATCGATCATAGAGTCAATTGGGTTGGAAAAGACCTCCGAGATCATCAAGTCCAACCCTTGGTCCAACTCCAGTCCCTTTACCAGATCATGGCACTCAGTGCCACGGCCAAGCTCAGTTGAAAAACCTCCAGGGATGGGGAATCCACCCCCTCTCTGGGCAGCCCATTCCAATGCCTGAGCACTCTCTCTGTAAAGAATTTCTACCTGATGTCCAACTTCAATTTCCCCTGGCAGAGCTTGAGCCCATCATGCCCCCTTGTCCTATTGCTGAGTGCCTGGGAGAAGAGACCAACCCCCACCTGGCCAGAACTTCCCTTCAGGCAGTTCCAGACAGTGCTGAGGTCACCTCTGAGCCTCCTCTTCTCCAGGCTAAAACCCCCAGCTCCCTCAGCCTCTCCCCACAGCACTTGTGCTCCAGTCCCTTCTCCAGCCTCCTTGCTCTTCTCTGGCCCCGCTCCAGCCCCTCAATCTCTTGCCTCAACTGAGGGGCCCAGAACTGAACACAACACTCAAGGTGTGGCCTCCCCAAGGCAGAGTCCAGGGGAAGGGTCACTGCCCTGGGCCTGCTGGCCACGCTAGTTTGGATCCAGGCCAGGATCCCATTGGCCTTCTTGGCCACCTGGGCACACTGGTGGCTCCTGTTGAGCTTCCTGTCCCTCAGTCCCCCCAGGTCCCTCTGCCTGGCTGCTCTCCAGCCACTCTGTGCCCAGCCTGGAGCGCTGCAGGGGGTTGGGGTGGCCAAAGGGCAGGACCTGCACTTGGCCTTGTTGAACTTTATCCCATTGCAATCAGCCCATCTCTCCAGTCTCTCCAGATCCCTCTGCAGAGCCCTCCTGCCTTCCAGCAGGTCGACACTCCCTCCCAACTTGGTGTCATCAGCAAATTTGCTGCTGATGGACTCAATCCCCTCATCTAAATCACCACTAAAGATGTTAAACAGGACTGGACCCAACACAGACCCCTGGGGAACACCACTGGTGACCGGCCCCCAGCTGGATGCAGCTCCATTCACCAGCACTCTCTGGGCCCGACCCTCCAGCCAGCTCTTAATCCAGGAGAGGGGACACTTGTCCAGGCCATGGGCTACCAGCTTTTCCAGGAGTATATTATGGGAGACAGTGTCAAAGGCCTTGCTGAAGTCCAGATAGACAGATCCACAGCCTTCCCCTCATCCATTCATGTCTCATAGTGATCATTGTACATGGTTTGTGGTCCTTCCTCAAGCATTTTTTTTAATTTTAAAAATAAACATACTCTATATTTCTATTAAAGTATTTTAACTGCTGCTGTTGTAGCATTCTCTAAGAATAAGGACTGTTTGGACTATCCTACCTGACTTCTCCTTGAGCAGATTGGTGTTCTGGATTTGATTCCAAAATCTAGCACAAAATTTGGAGTTTGCCTTTTAAAAGCTTAACTGTCATCTAATGAATTAAATGTGGTTCAGAAATCAATTTATTTTCATTCATTTCAAATTAATTTTCTTCAGCTTTTTACAGTAAATAACTTCATTTGCACACCTTGCTTCTTTTACCCCCACCTTCTTTTACAGACGTTGTCTGCAGAGATTTTCTGATTTTGTGGAACCTCTTTTTCTCCCTGAATTATTTATATCATTATTTAACTGCAAAGTTGAAAGCACACGTTGTTTCTAAATTCACAATGAAGTTGTTATGTCTTTTCCCTTTTAAGGTCCCTTTTCTTTCTATGAAGATTTAAATCCCTTTTTTCCATTCTTATATAGGACTCTTCCAAAAAACTTTTATAAGGATTTTTTCAATTGGCTTTAATAGGAGTCTGCCCTGAACTGCCACCATCCTTCTACAAGGCACACAGTTAGTAATAAGTGTGTTGTATCCATGGTTTAATTCCATTTTTTGTTTCCCAGTTTCATGTGTGTAGTTTCTGTGTATAAAGTGGAGTGAGAATGCCTCAAGAGTTGGGCTACATGTTCAGTGAGTAGGTGGCATTATACAAATGAAATCTAAGACATAAAGAAATAGCTGGTGGTGTTTGTGGATAGGAAAATTTGTATTTAAGGAATAATCCCCAAGGAGATATAAAATTAAGTAGTGCAAGTCCTAATGGTACTGAAAACTGCTGGAAATTTTCAGAGAGCAAAGAGGCTGAGCAGATGTGCAGGTTTAAAGGGAAACCAGCAGGAGAAACGAACCCAAGACAAAAAAAGATTTTAAGTCAGGGTTGCAATTTAATAACAATATTACAATAAATGCAATGGCACAAAGAGAAATTGAGTTTAACCCCCAAACCCAGCAGTGTAACCCACCCCCTGGGGCACAAACACAGTGGGGTTTGGTGGCCCCTGTGCTGAGCCCCACGTGGTTCCTCCGAGTCCAAAGGAAAAGGAAGGGACAAACCTGTTGGTGCAGATGATGGCACAGTCTGGTCAAGAGTGGTGGGCTCCTCCTGTCCAGGTTCTGTCCCTCCTCTGGATCCAGCAAGTGGTTCCCCAAGTCCCCAAATCCCAAGATTCCATCCCCTCAGGTTTGGGTGGGAGCCCCCAGTGCCTCCCCCAGTGCAGGGAGTTCCACACTGGGGGATCTGACTCTGGCAGTCAGGGGGGATTTTGGAATCGTTGCTGGCCCATCAGCAGAGCTGAGCCCTCAGGTGGGTGTGGAGGTGCCAAGGACTCCCTGCAGGGCAGTTCTCCCAGCTCCTCTGCCAGGCTTCTTTCCCAGCCAGCTCCCAGCCTGAGGGCTCAGCTGTGCCCTGGGCAGCTGCTGCCAATGGGCCATTGGGAACAGTTCACGGAGGGTGGAGAATGCCCAGCTTTGGTCACCCCCACACAGGGATCTCAGTTGCTGAACCAGGACAGCAGACTGCATGGAAAGTGTGAACTTGCTGAGGTCTAGGGCCCACCATAAATACCCAAATACATGTTCCTCCCTGTGTGTTTGTGTCTGTGCACAGTGATAAAGCACAGCCAGAGGCACAGGGGACTCTGAAATGTCTGCACATTATTCAGGAGTGGCTTTGCTTACTGCTTTGGTGTCACAGAGCTTGGGAAACCTGGCCCTTAAATGGGAACACTTTTCCTTACTTTGGAGTGAATGATTGAGTTTTAAAAAGTTCCAGTCTCTGTGCCCTTTTCAGAGTCCCCAACAAATCCTTATCAATACCTGATCAGATCTAAAGGTGTGTGATGTACCTGCATTTGAAAATGCAATTTGAAAAAGAGATGGAGATAAATGCTATTAAAAGATAAAAGACAGATTCATGCACAGTCTAATATTTGACTCAAGGTTGGTTGTTTTTTTTAGATTTGTTTCATCTTGTAGTTCAAACCCGTTTTTCTGAATACTAAACATAATTTTTGCACAAATGATCAAGGCAATCCATAACTCTGTCTCCCACAACACACTTACAAAGCTTTCATGTTTATGTATGATTCCTGTAAAGAGGTTTGAACAGGAGGAGAAAGGAATTTTCAAACATTGGTGAGCTTCAAATAAATTATTTCATTGATTTACTTGCTCATGTAGCAAATTATTAAAATGGCCTTTGAACAAAATTGATATTTATCTCCCTGTATTTAATTTAATAGCTGAATGTAGTCAACACCAGCAAGAAACTGCTGTCTTTCATCAACTTTTTCATAGCCATGTTTTATTCAACATTTATGGATTATATTAAATGGTATTTTTATTTCTTTGCACGATTTCAGCGAGTGTTTTGAAAAGAAATTTGCTTACAGTGACATGGAGCAAACAGCAGTCAAAAAATAGAAAAGGATTATAGGAAGAGTACAGGAATGTCAGACTTCTGTTTTACTGTCCAATTCTTTAATGGCTTGTTTATTTAAAAAAAAATAAAGAAAGAAAAACTAAAACACCAACCCCAGGCTATTCTTTTTAGGGACACAAACTCTCTCTCTGATATTGAATTTATTTGTAGCATAATAGTTGCTTAAACCTTATGGAATCTTATGGGTCAAAAAAAAAAATTAAAACACATTCCTGCTTGGAGTGAGAACTTTAAATTTTTGAAGTCATGATAGGGTTAAAGATGTATTTTAATATCTCTTTCCTCAAACTTCTCTCTATATACAAGCCAAAGGAAGCTTTTGCTGTCTTTGACAAGAGATCTGTAGTTTAGTTGGAATATTTCCTTGTTGTTTGTCATTGCTGGTCATTTCACAAACAAATTCTTGTTCTTAGAAACAACATTTCACCAAAAATTTGTCATCTCTGCCCCACTGCAGGTAAACATACCTGTGAATCATTTTCTTACCTTGCAGTGAATGTGTGCTCATCAGATGCAATATTAGAAACTTTTTGGCAGTGAAATGGAATGAAAACCTCCTTCCATCAACCCCAAACCCCTTCAAGAAAATATGAGCTAAAACTGTGAAGTTTTACACACGAACAGAGAGAATTATGTGAATATTTCAGGTAAAAAGTCATTTAAAAGGGTTACAAA
Organism: Pithys albifrons albifrons; assembly: GCF_047495875.1. Taxonomy (NCBI): domain Eukaryota; kingdom Metazoa; phylum Chordata; class Aves; order Passeriformes; family Thamnophilidae; genus Pithys; species Pithys albifrons. The sequence continues at coordinate 55,099,043 of NC_092464.1, forward strand.
GCATGTAATCAGCTTTGAGGTATCTAAGAAATTAAAATATGGGTTGAAATCTAAATGATGCACTGCTTTGGCTTCAAGTCAGGAAGCAAATCATTCTGAATTAAGACAGAAAATAATTCTGAATCAAGATTTCTTGTGTCATGGAACACAGAGAGGAGGGTAAGACAAATACAGCTGTGGTTAAAATCAGGAGTCAGACCCAAGGAACAGGAAGTTGAGGATTAACTTTTCCAGCTGCATATTATTCTCTAGAATAACTGTAAGAAACTGTGGAGCTTTCTTTTTTCGTGGAGCATACAGAGATTGGAATGTTGACATTCTCTGCTTTTACCAAGCTTAACACTTCACTTTTACCTTTCTAATTTTCTCTCCACATGATCCAATGACAATCTTGAATTTGCCAAAGTTGCCTTCCTTTGTTCCGAAGGTCACAAACTCTTTTTGTACTGAATTCCAGCAAAATCCCTCTGTTCAGCCAGGCTGTTTTTCTTCTCCACCCCCTTGTCTTTCACCACACAGGGACAGGCTGTTCCTGCAGCTTTTCCATGTCCTCCTTAAATGGTGTTTTATAATGATTGAACTAATTATCTGTTAATAGTCAGTGATGTGTATAGATACTGTTGCTTTTGAAGGTCATTGTGGACAAGAGAAGTCATGAATGCTTTTTGCCACTGGAATAAAACCAAGCCACAATTTTGGTAGCCTTTTAAATATTGGATATACCAACATTTTGCTGAGCCATTTTATACTTACAAAATCTGGGAAAATGAAATAACTGCCGTCTCTCTGATTCCAGTGATTTGCTCTTGAGGATCCTTTTGATTTATCCTCAGTGAAAGAGGAATACAAATATAAAATCCATCCTCAGGGAGAGCAGGATTTGTGGTCAGACACTTTCCAGAAAATGCCATGACAATATGAAATTCAATCTTACAAATTAAGACTTCATTATATAACCTAACACCTGAGGCACCTAAAATAAGGGAAGAAACTTAAAAAAGCCTACTGGAATTGTCAAAAATACATCCTAGAATATGAAGAGGAATCATTAAGGTTCCCTTTGGCTTCTCAGTGTCATCCCTGACACAGTTGCTGGTGGGCACATACCTCGAACCAACTTGTTAAGCAAAAGGGACTCTATTAAGACATTTGAGCCTGTAAATGGGTGAAGAGAAGCAGCTATGACAGGACAGAAGAGCTGATTGTCCTGCTGAATTCTTGGGATATGGAAAAAAGTGGGGTTTTCTCAAGTGTTACCCACAAAAAAAGTGATTTGTCCCTGCTTTTCCTGGCTGTGTTGGGTAGTTTTGGGAAGTCGGTCACTCACAAGACCAAAGGGTTGACCTATTTCCTGGCTAGTCCAACTTTAAAACAGATCAACAGATTCTATGATTACTTCTTTCAAAATTATTTTAACTGTTATTTTAATGTAATTATAACTGTAATTATAATTATTTTAACTGCAAAATTTTATTATAAGGGTTATTTATTTCCGATGAAAAATGTAGGTTTGGGATTTTTGAAGGGCTGATAATTGCAATGAAAAAGATAATCTACAGAATAGCAGACTTACAAAGCTATTAAATGATGTGTTTTCATAAACTCATGCAAATTAGATATCTAAAAGATCTATTAATTTGCAGTTAGCTGAATTCCCTATTTCTGGCAGCATTGTTCCCTATGGTGTGTTTTTCTGAGCTTTGTTGGACTCCAGTTGAAATGACCCCTTCAAGTGACCTTTCATAGAATAATAGAATGGATTGGGTTGGAAAAGACCTCCCAGATCATCCAGTCCAACCCTTGGTCCAACTCCAGTCCCTTTACCAGATCATGGCACTCAGCGTCACGTCCAATCTGTGTTTAAAAACCTCCATGGATGGGGAATCCACCCCCTCTCTGGGCAGCCCATTCCAATGCCTGAGCACTCTCTCTGCAAAGAATTTCTTTCTGATGTCCAACTTCAATTTCCCCTGGCAGAGCTTGAGCCCATCGTGCCCCCTTGTCCTATTGCTGAGTGCCTGGAGAAGAGACCAACCCCCACCTGGCCAGAACTTCCCTTCAGGGAGTTCCAGACAGTGCTGAGGTCACCTCTGAGCCTCCTCTTCTCCAGGCTAAACACCCCCAGCTCCCTCAGCCTCTCCCCACAGCACTTGTGCTCCAGTCCCTTCTCCAGCCTCGTTGCTCTTCTCTGGCCCCGCTCCAGCCCCTCAATCTCTTTCCACAACTGAGGGGCCCAGAACTGAACACAACACTCAAGGTGTGGCCTCCCCAAGGCAGAGTCCAGGGGAAGGGTCACTGCCCTGGGCCTGCTGGCCACGCTACTTTGGATCCAGGCCAGGATCCCATTAGCCTTCTTGGCCACCTGGGCACACTGGTGGCTCCTGTTGAGCTTCCTGTCCCTCAGTCCCCCCAGGTCCCTCTGCCTGGCTGCTCTCCAGCCACTCTGTGCCCAGCCTGGAGCGCTGCAGGGGGTTGGGGTGGCCAAAGGGCAGGACCTGCACTTGGCCTTGTTGAACTCCATCCCATTGCAATCAGCCCATCTCTCCAGTCTCTCCAGATCCCTCTGCAGAGCCCTCCTGCCTTCCAGCAGGTCGACACTCCCTCCCAACTTGGTGTCATCAGCAAATTTGCTGCTGATGGACTCAGTCCCCTCATCTAAATCATCACTAAAGATGTTAAACAGGACTGGACCCAACACAGATCCCTGGGGAACACCACTGGTGACTGGCCGCCAGCTGGATGCAGCTCCATTCACCAGCACTCTCTGGGCCCGGCCCTCCAGCCAGCTCCTGACCCAGCAGAGGGGACACCTGTCCAGGCCATGGGCTACCAGCTTTTCCAGGAGTATATTATGGGAGACAGTGTCAAAGGCCTTGCTGAAGTCCAGATAGACTGCTGCCCTGGGAGATTTCCAAGGTCTTGGGTTGGGAAACTGCAGTGAATTATATTTATCTGTATCAATCTTCATGGAACTAATGAAGTAATCAGTGTATTCTTTAAGGTTAGTTAATTGATTTTGTAGACTTGCTCTTAACTGAAGTTGGGAGTTAGGGCTTCACTTGAGATTCATAAAGGGACAAAACATCAAGAGATCCATGGGACCTTGCATTCCTTTTAATTTGTCATAATACTTATTTTTTCCTCATCTTTTAAAAAAAACCCTGGTCTTTGTAAGATCCACCATAAGCCCAATATCAACATAATCCCCTTTTTTTGCCCAGGAAAATTTATAATTCTTCTCAGTGAACACAGAAATAGAAATGGGCTGTGTCAATAGTAACTGAGGAAAACAGGTTTAAATCTCTCACATTTCTGGGATTATTTTAGCAAGCTACTTTTCCTCCCCTACCCATTAATTTCCCAACTGTGTTCTAAACTGATGGAAAAGACAGAGAGATGCCTTGGCTGGAAGATTCCTGCTGAGCTACCCTTGTTCTTTTAAGAACCCATCAGCAGAGTGACTGGAGAAGTTGGAAGCTCCTCAGCCAGGATGTCTGAGCTCCAAAATCCTCATTCAGTGTCCATTATCTGTGGGTGGGAGACAGGCTAGGCCTGAGGCTCAAAGACAGAGCAAAATCCTGGAAATTGCGAGGATTAGAAATACAGTCACAAAAGAACCTCCCAACTCAGAGTTTCTGAAGGTTCAATTGCCAAAGAACCGCCCAACTCAGAGTTTCTGAAGGTTCCATTGGAAAAGAACCTCCCAACTCAGAGTTTCTGAAGGTTCAATTGCCAAAGAACCGCCCAACTCAGAGTTTCTGAAGGTTCAATTGCCAAAGAACCGCCCAACTCAGAGTTTCTGAAGGTTCCATTGCAAAAGAATCTCCCAACTCAGAGTTTCTGAAGGTTCAATTGCCAAAGAACCTCCCAACTCAGTTTCTGAAGGTTCCATCACAAAAGAACCTCCCATCTCAGAGTTTCTGAAGGTTCAAGTGCAAAAGAACCTCCCATCTGAGAGTTTTTGAAGGTTCCATTGCAAAAGAACCTCCCAACTCAGAGTTTCTGAAGGTTCCATTGCAAAAGAACCTCCCAACTCAGAGTTTCTGAAGGTTCAATTGCCAAAGAACCTCCCAACTCAGAGTTTCTGAAGGTTCCATTGGAAAAGAACCTCCCATCTGAGAGTTTTTGAAGGTTCCATTGCAAAAGAACCTCCCAACTCAGAGTTTCTGAAGGTTCAAGTGCAAAAGAACCTCCCATCTCAGAGTTTCTGAAGGTTCAAGTGCAAAAGAACCTCCCATCTGAGAGTTTTTGAAGGTTCCATTGCAAAAGAACCTCCCAACTCAGAGTTTCTGAAGGTTCAAGTGCAAAAGAACCTCCCATCTCAGAGTTTCTGAAGGTTCAAGTGCAAAAGAACCTCCCAACTCAGAGTTTCTGAAGGTTCCATTGCAAAAGAACCTCCCAACTCAGAGTTTCTGAAGGTTCAATTGCCAAAGAACCTCCCAACTCAGAGTTTCTGAAGGTTCAATCGCCAAAGAACCTCCCAACTAAAATTTTATGAGGGTTAAATTGCAAAAGAACCTCCCAACTATGAACAGATGGTTTGCTCATCTAAATAGCTGTTTAAAACTTTGAATTCTTATGAAATGGGAATTACTCTTTGCCTGGAACAGGAGTTTCATGAAAAGACAGTCACATAAATCTCTCACCTTTCTTGTCCTTGCTAAATAATAGTCTTTGTTCAATATATACTGAAAATATGTATTTAATTGCAACATGGCCAATGAATCCTTTAAGTTACTTTAAGGATTTTGTGTTTGTCATGGTGAAGAAAGGTAGATCACAAGCTTTAAGTAACTTGCTAATAATAATTATTCTTTGCTTCTGAAACAAATAATGAAAAGGCCAGATTTTTTCTATAAGGTTTTGAGCACTAGGGAAGGAAAACCAAAATAATTAGGGAAATAGTCTTGTAGAAAAGGTATTGGCTAAATGTTTTTTTTTTTGTTCCTACCCTTCAGTGCAACTGAGGGCAAATTCTTTGCCCTTGTGCCACAGTGCTTTTTAACATGGGCATATTGTTTTATTCTTCTTTGGTTTATTTCTTTGCTTGCTTTGCCATCTTACACGTGTGTATTCCAGACTCCTTCAGACATCACACAGCATTTGTTATTTATTGGTGGATTAAGTGGAGAAATAGAACAGGACTGATTTTGTCTTGGGTGGGTGGGCCCTGCATTAATATTGAAAAGCAAAGGCAAATTCATTACTGTGAAGAACAGGCTTTGTGGACGAGGCATTGGATGTGCAGGATAAAAAATCTGCATAAAACTTTGCACAAGGAGCTTTGAAGAAGAACCCCCTGTCCTTTTTCCTTAGGTTTCTGCTAATACATTTGAAACAAACCAGGATTTTTCACAAGGCTCATTTTATTTCCCTGAGCTTTGTGTACAGCTGAAATAAACACTTGCACTTCTGGTTTATTAAGAGCAATTTCATTTATGTTACACCTGATGTTCAAACATCTGTGTTTGTGCAACAGAACTGTCAAAGATAGAGGGTTAGTCTTGGAAGTAACTTTTTTATGTGGTATTTCACATGGTGTTTTACAGAAACCAATGGCAAAGTGTTTAGTTTTGTTTTGTTTTGTTTTTTTCTAACAGCTCAGTGACAGTTCTGGAAATCTCTTTCTTTTTCATCTTGATCTCATTGGGATTTGATCACTTCTTGAAACAGGAAGGTGTTTTTCCATAAATGCTAAAGCCTTCCTGGTATCCCTAAATACAGGGTTAGGAGGTGCCAAGTCTCTCCATCAGCCAGCTCATACTTTCCCATTTGGAATTATTTCAATGAGGAACACTGACTGTGATCTTCATTTCAAATTTCCAATTTACCAAATTTTTCCAGTCCCACTGAAACCCCCATCACTCCCCCTGGAGCTGATTTTTAGTTATTCTTTATTCTGTAAACCAATTTTTGGTAAAGAAGAGACTGAAAACCTAAAGAATGTGGCAATTTAAATTCTTGAAAAATTCCATTTCTTCGATCCCAGCAGAGGAGGAAAAGCGACTGCCAGTAATTTCAATATGATAATTTCTGTCATAACTTGACAGCAGATGTGAACAAAAGAGACATGAGATAGATAAAAACACAGCAAATTGAGAGCACAGAAGATAATGCCTGCAGAGCTGGATAGTCTGTTGAAACAACGTGACTTTGCTGGGTTTCTCTAAATGTTCTGCAGCTAAATTATTGTAACTCAGATTTTTTTGGCAGGAAATGTTCTCTTTAACTTGTCTCATAAAGGAACAGAGGATCAAAGAAGATTTTTTTTCTTCCACATGGCATGATTGTTTAATCATTTTTTCCTTAAATTGTACATACACCTTTCTACAAACTGTGCTACAAAACCTGGTTAGAGAGGAAGGCACAGCCGTATAAAGAACAAGGTGATGTGGGAAATTGCAGTTCTAAACTTGCCAGACTGTGCTTTGTTTCCTGCTTAAAATACCTACCCTGGAGTAGGAATGTTGTACCAAGATACATCTCTAAGTGGATGTGTGTCTGCATGTCCACTTATGTTCCTAAAAAACACCAATCTGTTTTAATGAAGACAATTTTTAAACCCTGTTAGATAAGCAAAAAGGAGCAGGGAGAGCTGACAGGTTTTTATTGTTATGTGTATTAAGTATTATCATTATTTTGTAGCAGAGTGGCAGGGGAGAGCTGTAGTTATAACTTGTACTTGTTTATTAAAACATTTATCATAAACAAATTACTCCTTTTGTTCTTAAGTCCTGGTTTAAATTCTGAACTCGTGTTCTTACAGCAGCAAATTCTTATTTTCAAATAGTCTGTGGTAAAGGCTTGGTATTCTCCTCCCTCTGGATATGGAGATGTTGGGTTTTAACAAGTTCCCATGTGAGTTACCCCTACAGAGCAAATGATGCTGAGGTGTGGGAGGAAGGGAGGGGACAGGGAGGGACTGGAGAGATGGGCTGATTGCAATGGGATGGAGTTCAACAAGGCCAAGTGCAGGTCCTGCCCTTTGGCCACCCCAACCCCCTGCAGCGCTCCAGGCTGGGCACAGAGTGGCTGGAGAGCAGCCAGGCAGAGGGACCTGGGGGGACTGAGGGACAGGAAGCTCAACAGGAGCCACCAGTGTGCCCAGCTGGCCAGGAAGGCCAAGGAGATCCTGGCCTGGATCCAAACTAGCGTGGCCAGCAGGCCCAGGGCAGTGACCCTTCCCCTGGACTCTGCCTTGGGGAGGCCACACCTTGAGTGTTGTGTTCAGTTCTGGGCCCCTCAGTTGAGGCAAGAGATTGAGGGGCTGGAGCGGGGCCAGAGAAGAGCAACGAGGCTGGAGAAGGGACTGGAGCACAAGTGCTGTGGGGAGAGGCTGAGGGAGCTGGGGGTGTTTAGCCTGGAGAAGAGGAGGCTCAGAGGTGACCTCAGCACTGTCTGGAACTGCCTGAAGGGAAGTTCTGGCCAGGTGGGGGTTGGTCTCTTCTCCCAGGCACTCAGCAATAGGACAAGGGGGCACGATGGGCTCAAGCTCTGCCAGGGGAAATTGAAGTTGGAGAGCAGAAAAAATTCTTTGCAGAGAGAGTGCTCAGGGATTGGAATGGGCTGCCCAGAGAGGGGGTGGATTCCCCATCCCTGGAGGTTTTTAAGCTGAGATTGGCCGTGGCACTGAGTGCCATGATCTGGTAAAGGGACTGGAGTTGGACCAAGGGTTGGACTTGATGATCTCAGAGGTCTTTTCCAACCCAATCCATTCTATGATTCTATGTCCCCAGCTCTGCAGTGTTGGGTGTGCCTGCTCTTTCACTGCCCACATTTCCATGGCCTGTGCCTCTCTTGGCCAGGTCACACTGGCCTGTTCCTTCTGCTGCTGCCCATGGGTGTCTCTGTCAGCCAGGTGTCACCTCTGGGTGCCTGTGAGAGGAGTTTAGGAGAGAAACAACCTGCACAGGCTCTTGGCCCTCTGTGTGCTCAGCAAAGGAAACAGAGAAAACACACCAGGAGGTGCATCTCATGCCCTTTTCCTGACTGACCAGAAATTTGAGAAAGCAATCTGAGAAAGGGGCCAACATGTGGAATACTCAGCTCCCCTGATCTCTGCATTGCCATGGGTTGAGGACTTCACTGTCAGAAGATTGCCATGGACCATGTGTGTGTTCCTGTCCTGGTTTAACCCCAGTGAGCCACCAAACCCCACTCCCCTGTCAGTGGGATCAGGGAGAGAATTAGAAAGGTAAAGCTGGAAAACTCATGGGGTTGAGATACAGGCAGTGTAATGGGCAAAGAGAGAGCTGTGCACACAAGCAAAGGAAGGCAAGGAATTCACTCCCTGCTTCCCATGGCAAGGCAGGAGTTCAGCCTCTCCAGGAGAGCAGGTTCCCATCACATGTAATGGTTGCTTGGGAAGACAAGCACCATCACTGCAAACATCTCCCTCTCCCTCCTTCTTCCCCACACGTTATACACTGAGCAGGATGTCACCTGGTCTGGAATATCCCTTTGGGTCACCTGGCCCTGCTGTGTCTCCTCCCAACTCCCCTGCCAGAGGGGCAGCACCAAACCCAGCCAAGGTCCTGGCTCAGCAATGCCAGAAACATCTGTGTGTTCCCAACCCTGTGCTCAGCACAAAGCCCAACACAGCCCCACAGCAGCCACTGGGGAGGGAATGAACCCTACACCAGCCAAAACTGGCAGAGCTTCTGCACAGTCACTTGAACCTCTTAACTGTGACTGATCATTTTTTGATGTGCTCAGTCCCATCACATGGCATCATTTGAACACCCCACGCTTCAACCAAAAGGACCTTCATGAAGCCTGTGCCACTGTCTGCAAAATCTCTTTGCACAGAGTCTTTGGATTCCTGACAGGGAAAGCCAAGGAAAACCCAAATAGCACCAGCACAAGAGCAAGCTCATGGCCATGAGCCAGCTGGGAGGTTCTTAAGGAGTGCTCCTGGAGGAGCACACCTGATCTACAGGCAAGGAGGTGCCTCACTGCAGGTTTTGTTTCAATGTGTTTCTGAGCACAATTAATATTGGAACAGGCTGTACTGAAGGAGGTTCCACTGAGAAACAGCTCCAAAATAAACTCTTTGAACTGTGTGTGCTTGGCATCTGCCCAGGCCCCAACCAGTGGAAATGTTTTATGGATATTGGTGGGTCTGGTGTTAAAAACATACTCTGCAGATACATCCTCACTGCTACATCTTTTATACTGTTACTTTTCTGTAGTTTTTCTAAATGTAACAGGGTGATATTTAAAAGCTTTTTCACTATTTAAGGTGTGCTTCTTTTGACCCAGTAATAACATCTCTACTTCTGCCATTTTGGGACCATGTAGACCAAAGATTTCCAGATGACTGACTTCCCTCTATTTTTGCCTTATATTCCCAGATTTCTTTATAACACGTTTCCCTGGGCCTATGGAACATTTCTATATTTGATATACTTTTTTTTCCCCCTACCTTTCCCTTTACATGCACATGGAGCAAACAGAGCTCTCCAGTATTTACATTATAGTCACAACTGTGATTGTAACACATTAAAAGAAATTGCCCTTCTCCATCATGTTTTATAAAAGTAAATTTTGTGTATTTTTATATGTAATTCCAAGTACCCATTTTGTGCTGGGCAGTCACACTTAGATGCCAGATATACCAGTGCAAAACCATTCCAGACAGGAGAAATAACATCCAGAATCTTCCCAACATTGCTATGTGATACTCAGTCTATTACAAGTGATATAAAGGGGGCCAAGAACTGTTGCATCATTGCTAAATAAATCATCATTCCTGCTGTTAACATGGATTCTCTGTTTTTAACCCAGGAGCCTCCTCTTTCATTTTAGATCTGAAAACTCGTGAGGGAGGGAAGGTTTGAAGTTGAATCGAGCCCTGCAAATTGCCTGCCAGGAGATTATCTCCCATATCCACATTAAGGAATTGCAAATTCTTTTGGCTTAGAAGTTTAATGGTTCAGGATGTTTAATTTGCTCTCTCAGTGCTCGTGTTCATTCCATGCTGCTGCAGTCAGAAAAAGATCATCAAACTGTTATCCATATCAAATTCTTTTGACTTTCCATTTGAGTCAACTTCCAGGTTTTCCATCAAAATTCAAGCTTGGTTGCACTTCCTCAATGCCAGCCCTGAATAGCTTTATCATAAGCAACCCCATCAATGCAGCAGGAGCAGCTTCTCCCAAAGCCTGACATTTCTATGGAAACCCAGGGAAAGTTCCTCCTCCTGCCTTAGGAGTGCTTTTCAATCCAAATGAACTGGGGATTTCTAGGGCATAGTCACAATAAGAACAAATGTAACATTCCAAAGACCTAAACTACATGAAGAGTGACTGCACTGGATCCAAACTGTCATTTTTGACATGGATCTGTGAAGCTAAAATGGCTTTTTTATCACTATGTCTTAAAAGAATGAAATCAAACACAAAGGACTCGGTGTGTTTCCTGATTTTCTGTAGTTCAAAATAAATTCTAAGTCCTTAGCAAAGGAGCTACAATAATTACCAGCCTTCTGTAATAAATCACCATTTAATTACCCGCTTGACAGGTTGTAGAAGTTTAAAAATAAGCTGGGAAATACAGAACAAGATTTATCAAGCTACTCTTATTTCTGTGTTGTTTAACCCAATCCTAAGCAAAGGGGCAGGGAAAAGTTTTTATCAACAGCTGGTTACATTATTTCGTGCTGAATGACTTGAAAAGCAACATATAGACAAATTATTTTCATAAAAGTGTCGTTTGAAGTTTTTGACTTGTACCAATATTCCTTCAGTAAGGGACAAGCAACGATCCATAATTAAATTTGATTTCCATTTCCATGCTTTGGAATCTTCGCTGGCTTTATGATGTTTTTTTTCATCAAACTAAAACAACATTAGTTATACCACCAGATTTCAGAGACGTTTCGTTTAAAAATCCATTTCCAGATGTCTCTGTGTGTGCTGGTTTAAAGGTGAACCAGCAGGGGAAATGAACTCACCACGAGAGAGATTATAAGTCAGAGCTAAAATTTAATAATAATATTACAATAACAACACTGACACACAAGGGAAATTGCTTTCAACTCACAAAACCCCAGCAGTATAACCCAGTGTCCTGGGGCACAAACCCAAGGGGGTTTGTTTGCCCTTGTGCTGAGACCCCTGTGGCTCCCCCAAGTCCAGAGCAAAAGGAAAAGAAAAACCTGTTGGTGCAGGCGAGGGCTGTGGTCTGGGCGAGAGCGGGGATCTCCTCCTGTCAAGGTCCTGCTGCTGCTCTGGATCCGACGAGAGGTTCCTGAGGTCTTCTTACCCACCCCTTATGTACCCTCAGGGAGCACCCAGTCCCTCCCCCTGGGCGGGGACTCACACAATGGGTGATTAACTCTGGGAGCCAGGGGGTGTTGAACTGTTGATGGCCCATTAGCAGCTCCGCCCCCCTCAGGCTGGGTGTGAAGGTGATAATGGCTCCCTGGGCAGCTGCTGCTAATGGCCCATTGACCTTGGGGAATGAATAGAGGGGGTAGAATACACAGCTTTGATCACCCCCACACAGGGTTAGCTGGTCCCTCCTGCTGAACTAGGACACTGTGATATGAAAGAAGCCATGTATGAAACAACAGATTTGCTGTAATAAATATGTTTATTTGCTTCTTTATTTACCGTGGGTTGTCATGAGTTGCAAAGCTGCTGTTGTTTTACAGCGTTTTTTTATTGCTGAAGCTGCTTTAGGTCACTGATGAACAAATAAAATGGGCAGAAAATTTTAGTAAAAATAAATAGGTAAAGTTTTAATTGTCACCTTCTCTCTAAGCATGAATTTAAGCAACAAAATCATCATGTTTACATTTTCAGTAGTTCAGAAGATGAGTGTATGTAACTGCCTGTTTAAAGGGGGATTTTGGAGAGTTTTGAAAAACAGAGTTAGTCATCAAGAATTAATGTCTAATTTCATAACCAAATTGCTTGGCTTTTTATTTACTAATTTTTGTAGCGACTTTCTTGCGGTAGTTACATAAAAATATCTTCATTTTCCATCATGGTTTAAGTTTTGGGGGGTTGTTGGCAGTGCCACAAGGCCTCTAAAAACACTGAGCTGAATGATTTATCACAATTCAGCTTAGGAGGTGCTACCTCAGTGATTTATCTTCATCAGCTGCTGCTGGCAGCCTCTACTCTGCACCAGAGTGTTAATAACCCAAAGAAAGCAGGATGCAAAGATAATATGTTTTTATGATTTATTGACTGTGGGTCCTGTAATTACTAATTATGCATATGAAAGATCACCCAATGCATAAAATGCAACAGGAAATCTGCAATGAAAAATTATAGCAGGACAGCTCAAGATTGTGGCAAAAAGAAGTTTCGCAGTAAGGAGAGAGGAAATGTTCTGAACTCCCCAAAAAAGTGTATTTGCATTAGTAATTTTTAATATAAACTGCAGAAAGGGGAAAAAAATAAAAATATATCAAAACCTTCCAGGTTTTAAGCTCTCTGTTTTGCATTGTGGTCTCATCTTATAATGTAAAAAATAATGAAAGTATTAAAAGGTGGGTGTACCAAAAAAAAAATGGAAAAACACCTTAATTATTGATAATTCCTAAAACATTCCAGGTTTTAACCTCTCTGTTTTGCATTGTGGTCCCACCTTTTAATGTGAAAACTAATGAAATTATTAAAAGGTGGGTGGACAAAAAAAAAAAAAATTGGAAAAACACCTTAATTATTGATAATTCCTAAAACCTTCCAGGTTTCAACCTCTTTGTTTTGCATTGTGGTCCCACCTTTTAATGTGAAAACTAATGAAAGTATTTAAAGGTGGGTGTAGAAAAAAAATGGAGAAACACCTTAATTATTGATAATTCCTAAAACATTCCAGGTTTTAACCTCTTTGTTTTGCATTGTGGTCCCACCTTTTAATGTAAAAAATAATGAAATTATTAAAAGGTGGGTGGACAAAAAGACTTGGAGAAACACCTTAATTATTGATAATTCCTAAAACCTTCCAGGTTTTAACCTCTTTGTTTTGCATTGTGGTCCCACCTTTTAATGTAAAGAACTAATGAAATTATTAAAAGGTGGGTGGACAAAAAAAAAAAAGGAAAAACACCTTAATTATTGATAATTCCTAAAACATTCCAGGTTTCAACCTCTCTGGTTTGCATTGTGGTCCCACCTTTTAATGTAAAAACTAATGAAATTATTAAAAGGTGGGTGTACCAAAAAAAATGGAAAAACACCTTAATTATTGATAATTCCTTTAAGGAAAAAGTGTATTTGCCCATATTTGCTGCCCCATCATACATTTAAACCTGTAAAATATAGTAAGTGGTGTTGATAAATATTATTTCAGATAGTTTTTCAAAGTGTTTATATTTCTGAAAAAAATGCATTTTGTGAGTGTGTGTTTGAATGCAAAGCAGAGAATTACCTTCAGTGACACAGATATCTGTGCTTTGGGCATATGCACAGGAAGATTTCTGTGGAATTGCTCTTAGGGATTCTTTTTTTTTGAGACAGAGGAGGTGATATTAGAGAGCTGCTTTGGGGTTGGCAATGATTATGTTGAGTTAGACATTAGAAATTAGTGATGAAAAGACAAGAGTTTGAGTTGTGATGACCACAAAGTGGCAAAAAATGGGCCTTTGATAGGTAAGAACAAGGTCATTTTAGACCCCAGAAAAGAGTCCAGTGTTCATCATTTGCTGTTTGAAAATGTTTTGCTCCCACCATGCAGTTTTCCATTGAGGGGATGGTGCTGTGAATGACATTTAGAAGGGGTTCTAAAAATGCAGATTTTTGCTGTGTACAAAGGGGGATGCAAACACTGAACAAAGGTCAAAGCTACGAATTAAAAGAATGAACAGTTCGGTTAAACACATTTGCCTCAAGCTCAGGAGGTATTAATTTAATGCAGGTTGAGTCCCTCCCTGTCAGAACAGATTCAGTGATTCTAAGTGGGCACAGCAAATGTAAACTGAGTTGGGAGCAAAGTGGTTTCTAATGAAATGTAGTGGCAGTTGGAAGGGGGCAAAGCTCCTGCCTCTCCATGGCAATGATTTGGATCATCATGGGCTGGTGGGAGAGAAAGAAAACCAACCCCCTGAAAATGTGGGAGGTTTCCATGTGCTGGCCCAGATTCTCAGCTGGTGCTGACACCTGTAGGTTAAGGATTTCAGCACAGAAGTTGTGCTCAGGTCACTGCTGCTATTCCCTCTCCAGGGGCATCAACCCCAGCTGAACTCCCTGTGGCTTAAGCACAAACATATATTGGTGTGGTCTTTAACAATTTGTTGATTATTATTTTTGAGATGTCAGTTCCAGCCAGGTGGGGGTTGGTCTCTTCTCCCAGGCACTCAGCAATAGGACAAGGGGGCACGATGGGCTCAAGCTCTGCCAGGGGAAATTGAAGTTGGAGAGCAGAAAGAAATTCTTTGCAGAGAGAGTGCTCAGGCATTGGAATGGGCTGCCCAGAGAGGGGATGGATTCCCCATCCCTGGAGGTTTTTAAGGTGAGCTTGGCCGTGGCACTGAGTGCCATGATCTGGTAAAGGGACTGGAGTTGGACCAAGGGTTGGACTTGATGGTCTTGGAGGTCTTTTCTACCCCAATCCCTTCTATGAGTCTATGATTAATATTTGATACTTGTATTGATAACACCGGAATTAACACCAGAATTTAAGATCTCTCAATCCCTCTATCCCTAACTAGCAGACCCAGGAATCATATCCATGTGAGGGGCATATCACTGTGTTTGTCCCATGGCAGCTTTCCCAGAGTCCTGTCTGTGGCAGTGACAGGGCTATTCTGGTCCTGTCTCTCCGCTGCCACAGCCAATTTATTCTGGATTTCAAAAGCAGCGCTTCCAATGCTCAGCTCTCATCATGTGCTCAGCAATCCACTGCTGTGCAGCTGTGCTAGAAAGAGCTGCTTTTCCTCTCTCATTGGGTGTCTGCTGAAGTCATTCCCCATTTTAGTGGTGTTCCCCAGGGGTCAGTGTTGGGTCCAGTCCTGTTTAACATCTTTATTGATGATTCAGATGAGGGTATTGAGTCCATCATCAGCAAGATCATCAAGTCCAACCCTTGGTCCAACTCCAGTCCCTTTACCAGATCATGGCACTCAGTGCCATGGCCAAGCTCAGGTTAAAAACCTCCAGGGATGGGGAATCCACCCCCTCTCTGGGCAGCCCATTCCAATGCCTGAGCACTCTCTCTGCAAAGAATTTCTTTCTGTTCTCCAACTTCAATTTCCCCTGGCAGAGCTTGAGCCCATCGTGCCCCCTTGTCCTATTGCTGAGTGCCTGGGAGAAGAGACCAACCCCCACCTGGCCAGAACTTCCCTTCAGGGAGTTCCAGACAGTGCTGAGGTCACCTCTGAGCCTCTTCTTCTCCAGGCTAAACACCCCCAGCTCCCTCAGCCTCTCCCCACAGCACTTGTGCTCCACTCCCTTCTCCAGCCTCATTGCTCTTCTCTGGCCCCGCTCCAGCCCCTCAATCTCTTGCCTCAACTGAGGGGCCCAGAACTGAACACAACACTCAAGGTGTGGCCTCCCCAAGGCAGAGTCCAGGGGAAGGGTCACTGCCCTGGGCCTGCTGGCCACGCTAGTTTGGATCCAGGCCAGGATCCCATTGGCCTTCTTGGCCACCTGGGCACACTCTTGGCTCCTGTTGAGCTTCCTGTCCCTCAGTCCCCCCAGGTCCCTCTGCCTGGCTGCTCTCCAGCCACTCTGTGCCCAGCCTGGAGCGCTGCAGGGGGTTGGGGTGGCCAAAGGGCAGGACCTGCACTTGGCCTTGTTGAACTCCATCCCATTGCAATCAGCCCATCTCTCCAGTCTCTCCAGATCCCTCTGCAGAGCCCTCCTGCCTTCCAGCAGGTCGACACTCCCTCCCAACTTGGTGTCATCAGCAAATTTGCTGCTGATGGACTCAATCCCCTCATCTAAATCATCACTAAAGATGTTAAACAGGACTGGACCCAACACAGACCCCTGGGGAACAGCAGTGGTGACCGGCCCCCAGCTGGACACAGCCCCGTTCACCAGCACTCTCTGGGCCTGGCCCTCCAGCTCCTGACCCAGCAGAGGGGACACTTGTCCAGGCCATGCTGCTCTGTGAATTTCCTTTCAGAAAATCTCATGGCCAGAGCTTTGTGTATGTACTGAACAGGAGCACAATCAAAGTGTTACAGGTGCTGATTTACCAGCATTGCCAAATGAGCAACATAAAACCATTTTAGTGCCCCACAAGTGTGGTGATAAAGCCCAATCACCTCCTCTCCCATCAT
This sequence comes from Pithys albifrons albifrons, assembly GCF_047495875.1. Taxonomy (NCBI): domain Eukaryota; kingdom Metazoa; phylum Chordata; class Aves; order Passeriformes; family Thamnophilidae; genus Pithys; species Pithys albifrons. Next base: position 55,115,280 of record NC_092464.1, read on the forward strand.
GTGCTTCCAGCTCTCCATCATGCATTGATGACTGTTGGAAAATGTGCCTGGAAAGAACTGCTTGGATGTCTGAGACTTATTTAAGCTCCAATGAGTCCTTAAAGATGAGCACAGTTTTTATACCCTTGAGTTATCTCCTGCTAAAGAATGTCCTTAAGTCTTCCTGTTGATTCAGAGCCATGGCTGGGAAGGTTATCCCAGGCATTTCAATATCATAACAAAGTCACTTTTGATTTTTGCTGTTGGTCAGAAAATGGCAATTTACTTTCAGGCCACAGGAATTTTTCTGCTCTTTGTACCTGCTTTTTCTTAGCAATGTAACCCCCCACACCGAGTTCTGTTTAGTTTGCAATTCAATATTCTGTTTACACCAAATGTTCAAGTTGGGCACCAGAGAGAAAGTCTAGAATTAGTCTGTGCTTCTTTTCACTGAATAATTCCAAATTATGAAATTAAAAATTACAGCTTCACCTTCCTCCCCTCCCTGCAATATCCAGTTATTTTATTTTTATATATATTTTTATATTTTATATATTTACTCTGTATTTCATGGTTTTATAGACTTCTGAACTTTACTAATCCTATACATTTTTATATTTTATATATTTACTATCTCTTTCATGGTTTTATATATTTCTGAACTTGATTAATCCAAAGATAAGACAAAGTACTGTAGTTTACTTGCTTTTCAAATTTAGCCATCTAAACAATAAAGATATATTAATTATTATAAATAATTTTAATGATGCAAAAGGGTTTTTAATTCAGAGAATTCTTTTGGGTAAATATGACAGAATAATACTCTAAAATAAGTATTTTCTGAGTTTCATAAGATGGAAAAGAAAGTACTGGTTAGTCCAAATTAATAAAAATATTAAGATGGTGAGCATATAGAAACAATAATAATTTAGTGCAGAATGATATATTAATTATTATAAATAATTTTAATGATGCAAAAGGGTTTTAAATTCAGAGAATTCTTTAAAAAAAAACCCTAAAGGAATTATATGAGTAAATATGACAGAATAATACTCTAAAATAAGTATCTTCTAAGTTTCATAAGATGAAAAAGAAAGTACTGGTTAGTCCAATTTAATAAAAATATTAAGATGGTGAGCATATAGAAACAATAATAATTTAGTGCAGAATGATATATTAATTATTATAAATAATTTTAATGATGCAAAAGGGTTTTAAATTCAGAGAATTCTTTAAAAAAAAAACCTAAAGGAGTTGTATGGGTAAATATGACAGAATAACACCCATAAAACAAGGGTTTTCTATGTTTCATAAGATGGAAAAGAAAGTACTGGTTAGTCCAATTTAATGAAAATATTAAGATGGTGAGCATATAGAAACAATAATAATTTAGTGCAGAATAGTATCTGGAAGGTGTAAAAACTATACAGAGAAATTTAAACCATTTTCTAGAGAAAAAATGTTCGTATCTAAGGCAGAATGACAATTTTTTTTTTTTTCTGAGAATAAAGAGTGTGGGAAGAAGAGCAGAGAGAGGAGAGGGAAAAGCCTGTGCTTAAATAAAATTGTTTCAGCAGTCGTGGGAGATTCTACAAGTGACTCAACTTAGAATTTCTTTTTTTTGTTTCGTTTTGTTTTGTTTTTTCTTTCTGTCATTGAAGTCCAAACATTCTCTCATCTGATTTTATTACTTTTCAATAAAAGACAGAACCAAAAAAAAAATCATTCTGAGTTGAACCATTATTTGCCAGGTTTATGGTCCGTTTCATTAAAATCACTTGTAGTCAAGCCTTTTATATGTATAGATTTGAATGTTATAAAGACTGAGCAGCATTGTAGATGTGGATATTTGGAGTATTTTCTGTTTTCTGCTCAACAATATCAACTTTGGAAACAAGAAAATTACATTTTCTAAAAATACCTCCTACACCTACAAGATGTATGGAAATCTAAACGATCATTTTTTTCTCCTGGCATTAACTTGCAGAGAAAAATCATTAGAAATAAAATATCATTCATGGGCAAAATTGTGGCATGTTTCCAACTGCTCACCTTAAAAAAGAACCCTGAGCTTAAACATGAAGACAAAATTTGTCATAATCTTTTGATTTTGTTGGAGAACAGGGTTTTCCACCATGTGCTGGTTTAAAGGTGAACCAGCAGGGAAAATGAACTCACCACGAGAGAGATTATAAGTCAGAGCTAAAATTTAATAATAATATTACAATAACAACACTGACACACAAGGGAAATTGCTTTCAACTCACAAAACCCCAGCAGTATAACCCAGTGTCCTGGGGCACAAACCCAAGGGGGTTTCTTTGCCCTTGTGCTGAGACCCCTGTGGTTCCCCCAAGTCCAGAGCAAAAGGAAAAGAAAAACCTGTTGGTGCAGGCGAGGGCTGTGGTCTGGGTGAGAGCAGTGATCTCCTCCTGTCGAGGTCCTGCTGCTGCTCTGGATCCGACGAGAGGTTCCCGAGGTCTTCTTACCCACCACTTATGTACCCTCAGGGAGCACCCAGTCCCTCCCCCTGGGCGGGGACTCACCCAATGGGTGATTAACTCTGGGAGCCAGGGGGTGTTGAGCTGTTGATGGCCCATTAGCAGCCACACCCCCTCAGGCTGGGTGTGAAGTGATAATGGCTCCCTGGGCAGCTGCTGCTAATGGCCCATTGACCTTGGGGAATGAATAGAGGGGGTAGAATACACAGCTTTGATCACCCCCACACAGGGTTAGCTGGTCCCTGCTGCTCAACTAGGACACACCATTAAAACACCTTCAAGGGCTGCATTTGCCACTGTCGTAGCTTAGTGATCATTTGCATAGCTAAAAATAATGAGTAAAATTAAAAATTAAAATAACTTTTCTGAATCATAAATCTTAAAATATTTTATACTTAGATGCCTTATTGCATAAATCTAAATATTGCTCTGATTTTGCTTTTCCAGTTTAAAAACTTGATGAGCTAAATGCAGAAAAGCCCAACTCCTGTAATTACACCCTGGTGGGTTTATTTTGTTTTCTTTGATTGAATATCAGTGGTGTATTTGAACACAGGGGAGCATTTCAAGCAAAATCTTGTTGGCTCGTTGTTTTACACTCAGATGGATTAATGGAAAGCTGTAGAGAAACAATGAGGGATTAGGCAGGACCAGCAGTTTCACCAGCCTGAAACCTGATTTTAGCTGGATAAAGGGAAAGCAGTGACAGAGCAACCTCTTCCTCTGCCTTCAGTGAGTACAGAGGGTTCCATCTCCCAGGAAGGACTGGCAAGAAATTCCAGTTCTAAATATTTACTACAGTTCAAAGCTGACATTGCTCCACTGCTCCATGGGGCTGATGATTCTATTCCTCCCCTGTTATTCTTAAAAACTCCCCCTGAATTTTAGCTTTCAGTCCTATATTAGCTCAGTTGATTAAATCTTGGTTGTAATAATGCCAAGGTCATGGGTTCAATGTGGGCCATTGACTGAAGAGCTGGACTCGATGATCCTTGTGGGTCCCTTCTGATGCCTGAAAAGTCTGTAAAAAAGACTCTAAGCCAAATTTTGGTAGGAGATAAGATAAGGGGGTAGTGACTTTAATGAGCACCCAGGCTCACCCAGGAATACATTGATGCTCTAATTTCCATGGCTTTTATAATATGATCCATTCAATCATCACTTTACACATTTCCAGTTCAACCTTTTTCTTGCCCCCTCCCCTCAGGATTTGAGTCTGGGGTTGGTGAGACCTCCTCTTCATCAGCTTCCTCTTCCTCTGGTGTCTGGAGTTCTTCCAGTGTTCTGACTTCTGGGTCACTCTGCCCCGTGTTTATGTCGCCTTTTGATATTCTTCAACCTTCTACCTTGAAAAAAAGGCTATGGAATTTGAGCTCCCTGTTCTGGGACAGACAAGCATTAAGCTCTAGCTGCTAGAAATATTAACACACTAGATCTACTTTGCTACAGCTACTGTGTTCCTAAAATCTATACAATGTGAAAATCAAAACTCAAAAATCCTTCCTGCATCGCTTCCAACTCAGAATAGTCTGTGATTCTGGGACTGGATGAAAATTCCAGCAATGTTCTGTTCCAATGTAGCACTTGTTATTCTGTTAATTCAGAAGGGTTTTGTCCATGTGTATCAGCAGCATGTGTAATGTGGAGCTCATTAGTAGCCCCAGCATGGGTTGGTGCCTTTTATGGGAAGATTTGATTGCACAAGATTAACTGTGAAAGAATTGGAGAATTTTGCAACTGTAGTTTTCCTCTAGGCAGAGCTCCACTAGATGTTATCTTTCTAAGTACTCCATTATTCATAAAACTCATGTGCTTTCTTGGTATTAGTTAATCTAGCTCTTCTTCCATGTCTGTAATAAGCAAAACATCTGTTTCTTCTTGCTCAATCAAAGGACCCAACTCAAGAGTCCTATTTTTAAAAAAATGCCACTTAAATAGAAATCCTAGATAGAGAGAATGCATTTCATTAACATATCTAATTTGCATATGAAACAATCTTTCCCAGAGCTCAGTAGGGAATTTGTGGTGGCAACAAGATGTAATTCTTTTTTTTTCCCTCTCATCTTGTGTACCAAAAACCAAATAAATATATGTAACAGCTCAGATGAGGGAAATAAAACTGCAATGAGAAATCAACACTGTGCATTGGGATGTTGCCCATGCTAAACTTTCCAGATGAAAATTCTTTTCCTCTAAAGAGCTGTGTTCTACTCTTACTATTGACTCTTGGTTTAAGTGAAACTAAGCTTGACTTTTAGTCCAAGCAAAAATAATCCCTCAATATTCATCAGCATATAATAAAATATTACAACAAAACAGCTCATGCAGCTGTACAAACTTATCCCCCATAATGGAGAGATATATCATAATAGAGATATATCATAATAGAGAATATATCATATACCATAATAGAGAATGTATCGTATACCATAGTAGAGAATATATCATATACCATAGTAGAGACTGTATCATATACCATAGTAGAGAATATATCACATACCATAGTAGAGAATATATCACATACCATAGTAGAGAATATATCATATACCATAGTAGAGAATATATCATATACCATAATAGAGAATATATCATATACCATAGTAGAGACTGTATCATATACCATAGTAGAGACTGTATCATATACCATAGTAGAGAATATATCACATACCATAGTAGAGAATATATCACATACCATAGTAGAGAATATATCATATACCATAGTAGAGAATATATCATATACCATAATAGAGAATATATCATATACCATAGTAGAGACTGTATCATATACCATAATAGAGAATATATCATATACCATAGTAGAGAATGTATCATATACCATAGTAGAGACTGTATCATATACCATAGTAGAGAATATATCACATACCATAGTAGAGAATATATCACATACCATAGTAGAGAATATATCATATACCATAGTAGAGAATATATCATATACCATAATAGAGAATATATCATATACCATAGTAGAGACTGTATCATATACCATAATAGAGAATATATCATATACCATAGTAGAGAATGTATCATATACCATAGTAGAGACTGTATCATATACCATAATAGAGAATATATCATATACCATAGTAGAGAATATATCACATACCATAATAGAGAATATATCATATACCATAGTAGAGAATATATCATATACCATAATAGAGAATATATCATATACCATAATAGAGAATATATCATATACCATAGTAGAGACTGTATCATATACCATAATAGAGAATATATCATATACCATAATAGAGAATATATCATATACCATAGTAGAGACTGTATCATATACCATAGTAGAGACTGTATCATATACCATAATAGAGAATATATCATATACCATAGTAGAGACTGTATCATATACCATAATAGAGAATATATCATATACCATAATAGAGAATATATCATATACCATAATAGAGAATATATCATATACCATAGTAGAGACTGTATCACATACCATAATAGAGAATATATCATATACCATAATAGAGAATGTATCATATACCATAGTAGAGAATATATCACATACCATAATAGAGATTGTATCATGTACCCCAATAATAATTTAAGTCCCTGAAACAAATCATTATCTCATAAAAAAAGAAGAGTTGGTGGTAATGCCGCTAAAACATATAAATAAAAAGCAGATAAAAACAGAGGCAGAGATAAAAGATGCTCTTAGTTCCACCACTGGGGAACACAATTCTGTGAAGACAACAGTGAGTACTTGCTGAGTGATAGCGAGCAATCCTCATTAGGATGCACGATAACCTCCACAAAAAAAAAAATGGAGCAATAAAAAGTCTTCTAAGTAAACACAAAATTGCACGAAATGTTTTGTGGCAACTTTGAGCCGGAATAGCTGGGAATGTTCCTGTCACACTGCAGTGGGACCTCCACGAGGAGTGTAGCTAAAAAGAAGAGAGCCTTAGCTGATGATTATTGTGTATCAATAGACTGAATTTCCTAAAGCAGAAGCAGTGCCACCTTTCAGGGACTGACGGGCACGATGCCAGCTTGTAGGGGCAAATATTTGCAATAGAATGCCAGAGCCTCTCCAGGCACGCCTTTAGCTTACACACTGCAGTGTGTCCCCTCGGGGTATTCTGCTAACTGCTCTGCAAAGAGAATGCACTAAATGAGTGTTTGCGGGTAACCCGCAGCTCTCCTGCTGCTCTCATGTCTCAGTCTGCTCAGCAGATGCTGCTGCTCTGCTCATCCACCTGCTCTGTTCCTCTCATCCATCTTCCCTGCTCTGCTCATCCACCTTCCCTGCTCCTCTCACCCACCTTCCCTGCTCCTCTCACCCACCTTCCCTGCTCCTCTCACCCACCTTCCCTGCTCCTCTTATCCATCTTCCCTGCTCTGCTCATCCACCTTCCCTGCTCCTCTCACCCACCTTCCCTGCTCCTCTCACCCACCTTCCCTGCTCTGCTCATCCACCTTCCCTGCTCCTCTCACCCACCTTCCCTGCTCTGCTCATCCACCTTCCCTGCTCCTCTCACCCACCTTCCCTGCTCTGCTCATCCACCTTCCCTGCTCCTCTCACCCACCTTCCCTGCTCTGCTCATCCACCTTCCCTGCTCCTCTCACCCACCTTCCCTGCTCTGCTCATCCACCTTCCCTGCTCCTCTCACCCACCTTCCCTGCTCTGCTCATCCACCTTCCCTGCTCCTCTCACCCACCTTCCCTGCTCCTCTCACCCACCTTCCCTGCTCTGCTCATCCACCTTCCCTGCTCCTCCCATCCACCTTCCCTTCTCCTCTCACCCACCTTCCCTGCTCCTCTCACCCACCTTCTCTGCTCCTCCCATCCACCTTCCCTTCTCCTCTCATCCACCTTCCCTGCTCCTCTCATCCACCTTCCCTGCTCCTCTCACCCACCTTCCCTGCTCTGCTCATCCACCTTCCCTGCTCTGGTCACCCACATTCCCTGCTCTGCTCATCCACCTTCCCTGCTCTGCTCACCCACCTTCCCTGCTCCTGTCTTTTCCCTGAGTCACTGGAATGTTCAGTGTCTCAGTCTGGGGCCAGGCAACCTTGGGGGGGTTTCCCTTCCCTGTGCAAGAGAAACTCTGCCTGGAAGGACAGAGGGAGTATTTCATGAAGTGGTTGTGATGGAAATGATGGTCAGACTCAGCTTGGGGAAAATTAATTTGATTTATTGCTGATTAAAACAGATTGAGGTAATGAGAAACATTATGCTCATTAAAACAGCATCTTTCTTTCCCCTTTTCCCAATCTCAGCTTCAATTCCTCAATTGCAAGTCCTCTCCATCCTGATGTCAAAGAGCACAGAGGGGTTATGGGGTGAGCACAGAGGGGTTATGGGGGGAGCACAGAGGGGTTATGGGGGGAGCACAGAGGGGTTATGGGGTGAGCACAGAGGGGTCAGAGGTGAGCACAGAGGGGTTATGGGGTGAGCACAGAGGGGTTATGGGGGTGAGCACAGAGGGGTTATGGGGTGAGCACAGAGGGGTCAGGGGTGAGCACAGAGGAGTTATGGGGTGGCACAGAGGGGTTATGGGGTGAGCACAGAGGGGTCAGGGGTGAGCACAGAGGGGTTATGGGGGGGAGCACAGAGGGGTTATGGGGTGAGCACAGAGGGGTTATGGGGTGGCACAGAGGGGTTATAGGGTGAGCACAGAGGGGTTATGGGGTGGCACAGAGGGGTTATGGGGTGAGCACAGAGGGGTTATGGGGGTGAGCACAGAGGAGTTATGGGGTGGCACAGAGGGGTTATGGGGTGAGCACAGAGGGGTCAGGGGTGAGCACAGAGGGGTTATGGGGGGGAGCACAGAGGGGTTATGGGGTGAGCACAGAGGGGTCAGGGGTGAGCACAGAGGGGTTATGGGGTGAGCACAGAGGAGTTATGGGGTGGCACAGAGGGGTTATGGGGTGGCACAGAGGGGTTATGGGGTGGCACAGAGGGGTTATGGGGTGAGCACAGAGGGGTCAGGGGTGAGCACAGAGGGGTTATGGGGGTGAGCACAGAGGGGTTATGGGGTGAGCACAGAGGGGTTATGGGGTGAGCACAGAGGGGTTATGAGGGTGAGCACAGAGGGGTCAGAGGTGAACACAGAGGGGTTATGGGGTGAGCACAGAGGGGTTATGGGGGTGAGCACAGAGGGGTTATGGGATGAGCACAGAGGGGTTATAGGGTGGCACAAAGGGGTCAGGGGTGAGCACAGAGGGGTTATGGGGTGAGCACAGAGGGGTTACGGGGTGAGCACAGAGGGGTTATGGGGTGAGCACAGAGGGGTTATGGGGGGGAGCACAGAGGGGTTATGGGGTGGCACAGAGGGGTTATGGGGTGGCACAGAGGGATTATGGGGTGAGCACAGAGGGGTTATGGGGTGAGCACAGAGGGGTCAGGGGTGAGCACAGAGGGGTCAGAGGTGAGCACAGAGGGGTTATGGGGTGGCACAGAGGGGTTATGGGGTGGCACAGAGGGATTATGGGGTGAGCACAGAGGGGTTATGGGGTGAGCACAGAGGGGTTATGGGGTGGCACAGAGGGGTTATGGGGTGAGCACAGAGGGGTTATGGGGTGGCACAGAAGGGTTATGGGGGTGAGGACAGAGGGGTTATGGGGTGGCATAGGGGGGTTATGGGGTGAGCACAGATAGGGGTGAGCACAGAGGGGTTATGGGCTGAGCACTGCCCTTCCTCTCTCTGTCCCTTTGGGGCTGGCAGTGCCCTTTCTACCCCCTCAGCCATCCCTGCCCAGTGCTGGGGCTGGCAGTGCCCTTTCTGCTCCTTTTCCCCTCTCCCATCTTTGGCCATTGCTGGGTCTGGCAGTGCCCTTTCTGCCCCATTTCCCCTCTCCCATCTTTGCCCATTGCTGGGTCTGGCAGTGCCCTTTCTGCCCCGTTTTCCCTTTCCCATCTTTGCCCATTGCTGGGGCTGGCAGTGCCCTTTCTGCTCCTTTTCCCCTCTCCCATCTTTGCCCATTGCTGGGTCTGGCAGTGCCCTTTCTGCCCCGTTTTCCCTTTCCCATCTTTGCCCATTGCTGGGTCTGGCAGTGTCCTTTCTGCCCCGTTTTCCTTCTCCCATCTTTGTCCATTGCTGGGTCTGGCAGTGCCCTTTCTGCTCCTTTTCCCCTCTCCCATCTTTGCCCATTGCTGGGTCTGGCAGTGCCCTTTCTGCCCCGTTTTCCTTCTCCCATCTTTGCCCATTGCTGGGTCTGGCAGTGCCCTTTCTGCCCTGTTTTCCTTCTCCCATCTTTGGCCATTGCTGGGTCTGGCAGTGCCCTTTCTGCCCCATTTCACCTTTCCCATCTTTGGCCATTGCTGGGTCTGGCAGTGCCCTTTCTGCCCTGTTTTCCTTCTCCCATCTCTGTCTGAGCCATCTGGAATTGTCTAATTGCTGAATATTCTCTGTAAAATATTTATCAAAGCAAGAACAGCAGTGTATTTGGAATTACTGCTTTGAAAGCTTTAGGAGGGAGACATTTGCCACATGAATTCATCCCATACAACCACGGTTTCAGTCCAGAGGCAAAGGAAAACCAGTCAGGTTTCAAATGCTCATGGGAGGTGGACATGGCTGGGGGAATCCCTGGAGATGTGGCATCATCTCTCAAGTCACAGTTCATTAATGTGTGAAAGCTTTTCTTGGGATACAACACAACTGGTGCTGCAAGGGAGGTCGACACCTCCCTGTTTCATATCCTGGCGTGTCTTGATTTCTGAACTATTCCCTTTTGTCTTGGTTTCTGCAAGTTTGCTCTTTCCAGAGTGTTGCAGACACCCCTCCCTCTGTGACAAACAGCTCGTACCTCTGCTTTTGTCACATGTGTTTTAATAGCAAATGCTTGGTGTTATCCAGGACTCTCTAGTCTTATTCAATTCAAGCCAATACTGAAGACCTCGATAAAAAACTGAAATGTGTTTTCAATGTAAGGTCATCTCAGGCTGGAAATTTGGGATCTGAAGTATGCTCTGATAAACTTCAGTTGTAGTAGCACGTGCTGTAACAACTTCATTTTGGAAGTGTATAAAAAGCTGTGTCTTCTTTTTCTTGGTTTATAATCAGTAGAAATTAGTTTTATCTGGGTTATAATTATGTGGCTTTGGGTCTCTTCTTTTCCAAATGTAATGGAAATGAAAGGAAAAGACCTTACAAACAGAAAGAAAACTTTCCCTCATGTTTTGGTTATTAAGCCTTTCATCTGTTCCTGCCCTAGACTGAACAAGCTTTGGTAGAAACATTTCTTACTGATACATTTTTAAGAGGTTTCTGCTGCTTTTATTCATAGTAATGAATATTCCAAGAATATTCTCAGTGTAACACACTGTGTTATTTCGGGACTTGATCTGGTATCTTAAACAAAGATGTAAAAAATTATCAATTAAAAGTTTAGGTTTATCTGTTTGCCATGACCATTATTCCTTGTCCATAGAAGGCAGCATTCTTTGGAATATTTTATAAGTTTATATTCCATTATACTCCTGCTGCTATTATGCATCCCAGTTAATTTTAAAAACAGCTTATTACATTGCATTGTGGTTTATTTTGACAAAAGACAGTTTGCTGAGGTGACTCAGCACCTTTGTCTAAGTGGAGAAAATGTCACTTGTAAGAGATGCCATAGCTTGGAATTTGCTTTTATTGGAGTGTTTGCTGCTCATTTACTGACCCAACATTACTTGTCTGCAGGGTAATGACTAGAACAAACTAGAACCCTTTGGCAGTTCTTACCTTGCCAGGCAAACTGGCATCTTGCCAGCGTAGGGAGTGCATGGAGTCAGTTTTTAAAGATCTGAGTGAGTGACCAATCCATCTGCTCCACTGCTGGCAGCACTGGGAGGATGGGCCTCCCCAGGGGAAATTGAAGTTGGAGAGCAGAAAGAAATTCTTTGCAGAGAGAGTAATCAGACATTGGAATGGGCTGCCCAGAGAGGGGGTGGATTCCCCATCCCTGGAGGTTTTTCAGCTGAGCTTGGCCGTGGCACTGAGTGCCATGATCTGGTAAAGGGACTGGAGTTGGACCAAGGGTTGGACTTGATGATCTCAGAGGTCTTTTCCAACCCAATCCATTCTAGGATTCTAAGACAGTGGGCTTTGACAGACACTTGCTGTGCTTGCAGTGCCTCTGGGATAATGTTTTCCTCCTCTGTGAGCTGCCCTACACCCAATGACAGGATTAGGTGTGAACTCACCATCTACATGAGCATTTCCCCTCTTATTTTTCCTTTCCCTTTTCTTGGAAATACCTGACTTGATATATGTCTAACAGGAGCATTGTGTGCCCTTTGGGCTTGTTACTCACTATATTTATGATAAGCAAAAACGCCACCAAAAAAGAACCTGCTAAGAGATAGTTTTGTATTCTAATAGCAGCAAAGGTATTTATTGACAGCGTTGGAGGAACAGCCAGTTCATACTGGGCAAAAACTTGCCTGGCTGGTTTGTGTAAAATGAGCCATTTATAGCCTTAAGTTCATCGTTAACACCTTCTAATTTCCGTATTAATGACTGGGTGGAATCTTGGGCAGAGCTTTCCTTTTGGCTTGAAATTTGGGTCGTGGTCTCCTGACTTCATCCCTCAGGGTGGTCTTGAAGCGTCTTCATCACTGTTGGACTTCTGCCTTTTCTTTGTTCCATGACATGACCTGTAAAACTTGTAAAACCTTGTCTGTAACTCTCTAAAATCTTGGACTTTTGCTATTTCATCATATTGAAATGTCTGGCTTAGTTTAATGTATGACTTCTAACCATGGTACACTGGTCTCTATAATTACCAGGCAATTTGTCCTGGAACAAAGTGGTTTTAGCACTTTATGCTGTTTAGTGGCCCTGCTGTGCAAACCACACTTTGCAAAGCAGTATTAGAAAATTTCACAGAAATAGATTTTTTTGGTCTCTTTTCTCTTTCAAATTACATGGAGGAATCACCATCTTTTCCTTCTGAACTTGGTCATAGAAGCAGTCAAGACATATTCTTTATTAGTAATTTGTAGAATATGGACTTTTGATGGGAAAGGTGAGTGACAACGTCTGTGGCTGATCAATTATTCCTGACAGGATGGAATCTTGGAGAGTTCCAAGACTTGGATTTATGATGTAATGTGGAGTTTTTGCCAGAAGTTCCTTTAACACCAATGGCTTTTTATCACAGTAAAATGATTTAATTCTGCCTTTGCTAAACCTTAGACTTTAATGAGCCTGGGAAAGAGGTGGACAAAACACTTTAAAGTGATCAACAGTGGACTGAGTAAAATGTTGGGATGTTTCTGTGTCTCCACAGGCTCTGGCCTCAATGATGGAGGTTCACAAGACACTTTAAAGTGATCACCACTGGACTGAGTAAAATGTTGGGATGTTTCTGTGTCTCCACAGGCTCTGGCCTCAATGATGGAGGTTCACAAGACACTTTAAAGTGATCAACAGTGGACTGAGTAAAATGTTGGGATGTTTCTGTGTCTCCACAGGCTGTGGCCTCAATGATGGAGGTTCACAAGACACTTTAAAGTGATCAACAGTGGACTGAGTAAAATGTTGGGATGTTTCTGTGTCTCCCCAGGCTCTGGCCTCAATGATGGAGGTTCACAAGACACTTTAAAGTGATCAACAGTGGACTGAGTAAAATGTTGGGATGTTTCTGTGTCTCCACAGGCTCTGGCCTCAATGATGGAGGTTCACGAGACACTTTGAAGTGATAAACAGTGGACTGAGTAAAATGTTGGGATGTTTCTGTGTCTCCACAGGCTCTGGCCTCAATGATGGAGGTTCACAAGACACTTTGAAGTGATAAACAGTGGACTGAGTAAAATGTTGGGATGTTTCTGTGTCTCCACAGGCTCTGGCCTCAATGATGGAGGTTCACAAGACACGTTGAAGTGATAAACAGTGGACTGAGTAAAATGTTGGGATGTTTCTGTGTCTCCACAGGCTCTGGCCTCAATGATGGAGGTTCACAAGACACGTTGAAGTGATAAACAGTGGACTGAGTAAAATGTTGGGATGTTTCTGTGTCTCCCCAGGCTCTGGCCTCAATGATGGAGGTTCACAAGACACTTTAAAGTGATCAACAGTGGACTGAGTAAAATGTTGGGATGTTTCTGTGTCTCCACAGGCTCTGGCCTCAATGATGGAGGTTCACAAGACACTTTGAAGTGATAAACAGTGGACTGAGTAAAATGTTGGGATGTTTCTGTGTCTCCCCAGGCTCTGGCCTCAATGATGGAGGTTCACAAGACACTTTGAAGTGATAAACAGTGGACTGAGTAAAATGTTGGGATGTTTCTCTGTCTCCCCAGGCTCTGGCCTCAATGATGGGCAGTGGCACGAGGTTCGATTCCTGGCCAAGGAGAACTTTGCTGTCCTCACCATTGATGGAGACGAAGCCTCAGCAGTTCGGACAAACAGCCCCCTACAAGTGAAGACTGGAGAGAAATATTTCTTTGGAGGTAAAAAAAATATCAAATATATACCTGAAGTGCTGTGTCTTTTAATCCATAAAATTGATGAAATGGAGCTCAGGGTGTGAATCCTTCATGTGAATCTTACTGTGGGTTAAAGACACAAAAAAACACCAAACCAAATCATGTTTCAGGACAGGTCTTAACCTCTTGCTGGATTTTAAGAGCTGCAACAACTGTGGGTAATTAGAAGCTTTCATAGCTTGAAGTTGAAGCCTCAATTGTTCAGTATTTCTGTCTGTTGACAGTCCACATACTGGAAAGGTTCTTGAGAAATGTGCTTTGAATGTTCTTTTTCTTGCTTTTCTATGTTTGCATTTAAGAAAATTTAAAAAAAAAATCAAAACACTTGGAATTTTTAAATTTATGTTTAAATTTCTCTATTAAATTATCATGTCCAAAATATTTCTGATACATTACTATTTTATAGGGAAAGGTTATTAATGTTTTTTTTACTTGAATGTATTAATTTTCATATTATCAACCAGTCTTTTTATTAAAAACCCAATGACCTGCAATCTTCATTCCAGCAGAATTCTCAGCAAGCTCAAATGTTGAGATAAAAAAGGTGGAAGTTGCAATTTTGAAGTTTACCACATGTGAGGTTCTACTTGAAGGCTTCAGACAGAGAACACAAATTTTAAAATTAGAATTTACCAGTGTTGAAACTTGATTTATTTTTTTTAATTTATGAGGTGCACATCTAATAAAAATAAAATATAAATGTAACACTATAAATGTTCATAACCTTACCCAAGGGATGGAAAATTTAGTGATATATGAAGCATCCTAAGGAGAAAGGGAAAAAAAAATATTTCGTTGTTACCAATTAAAGTTGGTCTGTCACAAAACTTCCTGTTGCTGCAAAATGCATCTTTTCCAATATCCTTAATTTGGCTGAGATTTTTTGGCTTCAATTAAAGTTGGTCTGTCACAAAACTTCCTGTTGCTGCAAAATGCATCTTTTCCAATATCCTTAATTTGGCAGAGATTTTTTGGCTTTTTGCCACATGCTACGGCTTGAAAATGATTTAGTTGTCAAAACACGGTACCTTCAATTTGTCAGAGCAGTCTGGGACATGCAAATGAAATGAAGTTATTAAGCACATAGGAGAAAATGAAAAGAAATGCCACACATAATACATCAAAAGTTAAATTCTGGTGATTCTGATAGGTAAAATCTCCAGCCCATTATTACATTTCTGGAGAGAGGGAGAGTGATTGATTTCCTCTGACTCTTTGGTTGTGTCTTGGTTTGAGATAAGCAACTGCCAACCCCCCCAAGCACAGAGAGAAAAGCCTCCCTCCTAACACCAGGGAAAGGGAGGAAAAGAGAGGGGAAAGGAAAAAAAACACTTCAAACTGCATTTATACTAAATCTACATATATTTTTCACAGAAAGAAAGAGACAATTAGAAGAGAGTACAAATATACACTCACACAAGTCTGCAACAACAAGTTCCCCACCTCAACTTCTGAACGAATACACAAATTCTACTGTCCTAACTACACATTACTTATGAAGAAGCTTATTCCCCAGGGAGACAAACCCAAGCAGAAAGGAGAGACCCAGAACAACACATTTTACTTTCCTGAGGCACCCTGTGAGCCAGTGGTGGGCCTGGTCCTCTCCATCCCCCCTGGGACAGCATCGTGCGTCCTCCCAAGAGGAGGGCTGAGAAGCGACTGCCTTAACCACTCCCACACTGGTTCCTACTTCCCTGGAGATGATGTCATAATGTGGTATGGAATACAAACTTACTGGCTAGAAGAGGTCAGCTGTTAGCTCAGCCCAGCTCAAGTCAGCTGACAGCTTCGGCCTAGTCCAGACTTCAGAGCCCAAATCTAGGCCCACCTAAGTGAACCCATGACAGGTTGTGAGGGATGGATTATCTGGGTTTCTCCAAGTAGTTTTCATACCATTCCTGTCAGAAGTCAGAGTGATTTGCTGTCACTTCAGCTGGACTCTGAAATCTGCTTGAGTTGGGATTCTTGACCTGCACTTTCCAATTTCATCATCTTCCCTAAAAAAAAAAGAAAATAAAATGAAAAACTTAAAGTGTGCGTGTAGATATTGTTCTGGAGGGATATGAAAGTCAGTCATGGGTTGCCTGAAGTGTCATTCCCACATCTGTTCATCCAAACACACAGTCCTGTTGCATCAGCTGTGGGATAGGAGTTTTTCCTTATTATCTTTTACCCTCTGGAAAGGTTTCTAAAGGTATGTGAAAGGAATAGTGGTGTGCTAACCTTCATCTCCAATTTTATTTCAAAATAACAAGTCTGCAGTTGTAACACCCCACTTATTGCACTTTAACTGTCTGAGCTGTGAATCTGTGTGAGCTTTATTCATGGAACCATTTATTTCAGTGTGTTCCCACATGAGTATTCCTATATACACATATGTTAGTTATTTATTTATGTATTTATCTGTTGATTAGAAATTGCCAATCTTTTGGATGCATGTCAGAAACCTAATCTTTATATTCATGAGCTGCATCTTCTAAGGCAAAGGTATTTTTGCTCTGTTCTCTCCTTCTGTTTGCATTCCTCCTTCTTTTTCTTTACAAGCACTCCAAGTTCTGCCTTTTAATAAATAATATTTTCAAGAAGAGGATCTAGAGGTGAGAATAACAGGGAACATTTGGGCCAGGTGGTCATCAAAGATGTTTTCATTGATAAGAAAGCATCAAATGCTTCTTTTCTGCAAATACCTGTAATTTGTTAGGTGTGCTGGTTTAAAGGTGAACCAGCAGGGGAAATGAACTCACCACGAGAGAGATTATAAGTCAGAGCTAAAAATTAATAATAATATTACAATAACAACACTGACACACAAGGGAGATTGCTTTCAACTCACAGAACCCCAGCAGTATAACCCAGTGTCCTGGGGCACAAACCCAGGGGGGTTTGTTTGCCCTTGTGCTGAGACCCCTGTGGCTCCCCCAAGTCCAGAGCAAAAGGAAAAGGAAAACCTGTTGGTGCAGGCGAGGGCTGTGGTCTGGGCGAGAGCGATGATCTCCTCCTGTCAAGGTCCTGCTGCTGCTCTGGATCCGACGAGAGGTTCCCGAGGTCTTCTTACCCACCCCTTATGTACCCTCAGGGAGCTCTCAGTCCCTCCCCCTGGGCGGGGACTCACACAATGGGTGATTAACTCTGGGAGCCAGGGGGTGTTGAGCTGTTGATGGCCCATTGGCAGCTCCGCCCCCCTCAGGCTGGGTGTGAAGGTGATAATGGCTCCCTGGGCAGCTGCTGCTAATGGCCCATTGACCTTGGGGAAGGAATAGAGGGGGTAGAATACACAGCTTTGATCACCCCCACACAGGGTTAGCTGGTCCCTCCTGCTCAACTAGGACATTAGGAAATGGTTGAACTTCTTGAATTCAAAGGACAGTAGGTTTGGTTTTCTCCACACTGCTGGCATAAATAATTATCCATTTTTGGTGGTGATACATTGCCATTGTGAAAATGAATCTGGTGGATTTCTTTGCTAGAGAACTGAATAAAACAACTACAGATCCATAGACTGTTAAGCCTTTGTGTTGTGAAAATATAAATGAGAGGTGCAGAAGTGAAATGAAGAGCTTGAAAGATGGCAGTGGTATGATATTAATCCAATCCCACTGCTTTATTTCTTGATCTTTTAAAACACTGAGGGAGTTCAGTCCATTGAATTTGTGTTTGGGGAGGTTGTACAGCACTGCTGGAATGCTCTGAACTCTCTTCTGATTGAAATATTCCTATTTCAACTCAAAAGGAGATATTTTGTTTTCCAAACTTTCCCTTTCCCTGTTTCCAAAACAGGTTTGAATTTATATTCCTGTCTGCTGGTGTCAATATAGAAAATATATAATATAATATGGCCAATGTTGTTGTCTTTGCTGAAGAAAAGATTTAACAGTTGCATTTCAGCACTGCAGTACAATATTTTTCTAATTCAAAGAGAAAAATAATTCTGATGAAATGGATACTGCCTCAAAGGAGTGAAGTGAACACAATTTCTCTGTGTAATTCACTACAGATCTCACTGTAAGAGTAGTAACACTTTTAAATCTGAGTTTTAGGGACAGTCTCTATTTTTCCGAAAAATTGCCATTTTCGGGTATTGTTGTCATGACTTTCTCCTGCCAATATCTCATAGTATTGGTTCTATAATAAAATAGACCGTCTATCAAAATTTGGAATGGATTAAAGATGGAGTGGACAAGTTGAATGTGACTCTGCCTCATGTAAAGATAAAACATTGCAGGCAAATCCCAACTACTGAGCTGGTTTATACACTCATAGGTTTGCAGTGATGTCTGTCTAAGCTCTTGGTTTACTCACAGTATTTTATTGGACCTTTATTATGACTCAGTGCATCGTAACTCCACAGAGGGAATGCAGAGGTATGGGATTTGAAAAAGGAGATGTGGAAATCAGAATATTTTGTGACTTCTGCCCATAGAACTAACTTTTCTAGTTTTGAAACATGATAAGCAAATTGTGAGTAAATCATATGAGTATTCTTTATTTCTCTGTTAGAGACTATCATGGAGGGAGTGTCGACCTGCTGGAAGGCAGGAGGGCTCTGCAGAGGGATCTGGAGAGACTGGAGAGATGGGCTGATTGCAATGGGATGAAGTTCAACAAGGCCAAGTGCAGGTCCTGCCCTTTGGCCACAACAACCCCCTGCAGCGCTCCAGGCTGGGCACAGAGTGGCTGGAGAGCAGCCAGGCAGAGGGACCTGGGGGGACTGAGGGACAGGAAGCTCAACAGGAGCCAAGAGTGTGCCCAGGTGGCCAAGAAGGCCAATGGGATCCTGGCCTGGATCCAAACTAGCGTGGCCAGCAGGCCCAGGGCAGTGACCCTTCCCCTGGACTCTGCCTTGGGGAGGCCACACCTTGAGTGTTGTGTTCAGTTCTGGGCCCCTCAGTTGAGGCAAGAGATTGAGGGGCTGGAGCGGGGCCAGAGAAGAGCAACGAGGCTGGAGAAGGGACTGGAGCACAAGTGCTGTGGGGAGAGGCTGAGGGAGCTGGGGGTGTTTAGCCTGGAGAAGAGGAGGCTCAGAGGTGACCTCAGCACTGTCTGGAACTGCCTGAAGGGAAGTTCTGACCAGGTGGGGGTTGGTCTCATCTCCCAGGCACTCAGCAATAGGACAAGGGGGCACGATGGGCTCAAGCTCTGCCAGGGAAAATTGAAGTTGGAGAGCAGAAAAATATTCTTTGCAGAGAGAGTGCTCAGGGATTGGAATGGGCTGCCCAGAGAGGGGGTGGATTCCCCATCCCTGGAGGTTTTTAACCTGAGCTTGGCCGTGGCACTGAGTGCCATGATCTGGTAAAGGGACTGGAGTTGGACCAAGGGTTGGACCTGATGATCTCAGAGGTCTTTTCCAACCCAGTCCATTCTATGATTCTATGTCCTTTACAGTTGTAGTCCTTTTTTCCCCCTTGCTTTGTGTCCCAGCTCTGCTGAGCTCCTCCCAAGGGACAGACAGCAGTGATGTTTTATTCAAGCCCAAATTCAGGGGGAACCTGTGCTCAGATCAGGCATTTCTGTGGATTGCATGAATCTGGATATGTGGGAGGGTGGCTGCTAATTGCCTATTACCCTTCTGCATAACTATTATAACTATTCTTCTCTCCCCACTGGTGTTATTTTCCTTTTTTTCCTTGTCTTGAATTCGTGTTCTTGGAAACAAGAGAATTTCTCTTCCCTGCAAAGCTCTAGAGAACGATGTTGCTTCGTTGTTTCCAATTATCTGCAGAAAACAAAAAAGCAGAGAGAGAAAGTGAATCACTGAGTGAAAATGAGTCCATTAACCTCATTTGCACTGTGGGAGATAAAGGGCTTTTGTGAGGCTTCTCAAACTTTCACCAAACCACTCAATAGCTGCCTGGTGCCCAGAGGAAATATTTCATTAGAGACAGAATTTTTGACTTGGTTCTATTTTATGGCACTTCTTTTTAATTGTGTCAGCTTTCCTTTTCACTGGCCTAAGGATGGGAGAGTTTTATGAGTGTTAAATTTTCGTTGAGAACAAAGGTGAGCACGTGACAACCCGCTCTGTGCTGCTTCTGCTGCCAAGAAAGATGGATGGAAAAGGCAGGAATTTTCCTATGAGACACCACTCCATGGCATAAAGTCCTCCCTTTCTGTGCAAAACACCCTCTGTATGGAGTCTTATTCCTGGAGTAGAATTCATCTGTTTTGGAAAGTTGTGTTTGTCTAAAAATCTGTGGAGTCAGAGGGAGTGGAAGGAGGAGGGAAGTCAAGCAAAAGAGAAAGAAATATATAATATATTCCCGTGTCTTGCATGTAGTGGGTGAATTCTGTGAATCTTCCCTTCTTAAGGGCCATTGGGTGCTGTGTCTGCATTTCTCATCAAGTTATCTGTTGTTATAATTATGTCATTTGGTCATTATCAGCTGTGATAGGCATGGGCAGACTTGCCAGGCATCAATGGGATTTCAAAAGCACTTGAACTACCTTAATTGTATTATAAAATAGAAAGGGATCAGGTGGGGTTTTTTGTTTTGTTTTTGTTGTTGTTGTTGTTTTGTTGTTGTTATGGGGGGGTGTTTGTTTGGGTTTTTTTTCTGTAGCTCAAATTCAAATTTGTTCAGCAAACCCCAAGCTGAGTTAGTGTCACCTGGCAAATAAATGAGACTCAACTAATGACAACTCATCTAATACCTAAAATATTAAAAGACCCCACTGACATCATTTTGCAAGCCTGAAACTTCTTCCATATCAATAAGTAACGATGATGTTTGGTTGTATTTGGACTTCTGCACATTAATCCAATTTTTAGTATCTCAAGGCTTTGATTCTGCTGTCCATTTCTTGGGGAGTTTTCTTTGGCCACAAGAAAAAAAATGGTCAAATCTGCATTTCTTGGGGCAAGCGTGTGTGATTTCCTTGGGAACTGAGATCCTTCTTCTCATGGTCCTGTGCAGGGCCAGGAGTTGCACTCGAGGGTCTTTATGGGCATATTCTGTGACTTGTGCACAAGGCAGAGGGGATTGGGATTAGATGATCTTTGAGGTACATTCCAACCACTTAACATTCCATGATTCTGTGATCACAGCTCTCCTGTGAGGTCAAATACAAATCCAGGAGGAGAGGACAGAGAAAATTCAAAGTAACTCAGAGTATAATGTCACTTTTTTGTATCTTCAGCTTCTTTCTTCCTGTGTCCTCCCTGGTGTGCTGGTTTAAAGGTGAACCAGCAGGGGAAATGAACTCACCACGAGAGAGATTATAAGTCAGAGCTAAAATTTAATAATAATATTACAATAACAACACTGACACACAAGGGAAATTGCTTTCAACTCACAAAACCCCAGCAGTATAACCCAGTGTCCTGGGGCACAAACCCAAGGGGGTTTGTTTGCCCTTGTGCTGAGACCCCTGTGGTTCCCCCAAGTCCAGAGCAAAAGGAAAAGAAAAACCTGTTGGTGCAGGCGAGGGCTGTGGTCTGGGCGAGAGCGGTGATCTCCTCCTGTCGAGGTCCTGCTGCTCCTCTGGATCCAACGAGAAGTTCCCGAGGTCTTCTTACCCACCCCTTATGTACCCTCAGGGAGCTCTCAGTCCCTCCCCCTGGACGGGGACTCACACAATGGGTGATTAACTCTGGGAGCCAGGGGGTGTTGAGCTGTTGATGGCCCATTAGCAGCTCCACCCCCCTCAGGCTGGGTGTGAAGGTGATAATGGCTCCCTGGGCAGCTGCTGCTAATGGTCCATTGTCCTTGGGGAATGAATAGAGGGGGTAGAATACACAGCTTTGATCACTCCCACACAGGGTTAGCTGGTCCCTCCTGCTGAACTAGGACACCTGGTCAATCCTACAAAACACATGAAATGGAAATAAAAGAATTGGAATGGGTCATATATTTAACAACCCTCATGTTTTGGGCTGTTAAATCTGGAATGTTTATAAGTGACTAGACGAGCAAAAAATGCGGATATGCAAAATTTATAAACGTGAGCAAAGAAAGGAAGTGGTGCTTTAACAAGTAAAAAAAAATAAAGTAGATGGTAGGCAATTATGAATCTCTCTCTGGTATTTAATACATGACTGAAATTCTGTGTTATTTCATCTGCTCTCTTTCCTGTGAACAGGAAAACACAACTGAATTCACATTCCCTTTATACAACTGCCAGAATTGAAGGGACTCAATCAGCATTGCCTGTCAGTTCTTTGAGTTTTCTGCTTTTTATTCCTCATGTTTAAAGTTTTGTTTCTTTCATTCAAAGAATTTGAGTGTTAGACAAAAGTGACCATGTAAAATGATGGTGACTTTCTGTGATTAATTCTCAGTAATGGCACAGATGTTATAAAATACCAATATGCCAGTCCACTAACACAGTTTATACAAGAGTACAAGCAGAAATATTGGAGATTCTTTACTCTTATTGCCATGTAACCACAAAAGAACAAAGAATAAGGAAGAATATGTACCATAGAAAGTAAACCTGCATGGCATGGGAAGTAGTAAACTGACTTAATGGAACTCTGTAGTTCTGTGTGTCTATGATTTATTCCCTTTTTTTTCACTAAGTAATGTAGTCAGACTCTTCCTTGAGTCTTAGTCAGAAGCAAATTGTATCCAGTCTCTAAATATTACTGAAATTTAAATTAAAAATAGAGGAAATTTACTACAGAGTGTAGCTCTTGACTCTGAAGGGAAAGAAAAGGGTTTGTAAATATTAGCAACGTTTCTTCTACAAGAAATACTTTAGGACAAAGAAATTTCTGTTGAAGTCCCAGAAAAATGGTGTTGGAGACACACTCAGAAATGACAATTACACCTCTGTTCTCTCTGGCCCTTCTGCTGGTGCTTCAGTAGGTCAAGCTCCAAGATCTTTTGTCCCAGTAAGTGAAAAAAACTACCTGTAGAAGGAGAAGGGCAGGTATTTCAATAAGCTGTCAAGGTTGGTAGGAATATGAACTAGCACTAATGACTGGGGAATACTAATTAGAGCTGTGTGGTTTTAGAACAGTGGAAATTAATTGGTCTATTGATGGCATCAGGAATCACAAATACCTGTGTGTTGAATCGGGAAAAATAAACACGTGTGCTTTGCTGGTGTGTAAAAATAATCAGTTCTAACTAGTGGAGAATGCTAATTAATACTTGAATAGGACTTTTACTGAGTTAATCTAATTTTTCAAGAGTATCCTGGCTCTGCTTCTGGGTGTGTGAATGTGCTTATTGTCCACAGCCACAAAATCAGAAATAAGAAAAGATAAATTCTTGGTGCCATCAACAAGCTCTACAGTTTTCAGAGGTTTATCTTGCTTGGAGTGTGACTTCCTGATGCTTCTCCGTGGATTTTCCTCTTTGAAATCTTCGAATGGCTTGAGTTGGAAGGGACTTAAAAGGTCATTGAGAACCTGTTAGTGTTGTAACAGCATTGGGCAAGAAGATGCCAAACTGCTGTTGATTCTGGTGATGGACAACAGACTGACATTTCAGTCTACTTGTCTGTATAATTGTAAACTTGTATAAATTGTATATATGATTTATAAAATTATAAATTGTATATATGTCATAAAATTTTATATAAATTATCTGTATAAATTATATATAATTGTATATATATAATCTGTAAAATTATGCTTCTCTGTATAATTGCAAACATGAATAATTTGGGGAAAATGATTTAATGAGTCTTAAGTGCATGACAGAAAAAAAAAAAATAATTAAAAAAAAACACCAAAAAAACACAGACTGTGTTCCAGAAATCACAAAAATACAGTCTTTGTGAAACTGGGAGACAGAAAAAATATATAGTTATTTAGAAAGAGGCCTGTCTGACTCTTTTGGGCTGAGCTGAGAGAGGTGCTCAGTGCTGATTGTAAATTCTGCCCCAGCCTGATTGGAGCTCCAATTAGAATTCCTGGCTGCTGCTTCTGCTATAGGAGCAAACTCCAGGCAGTTCTTGGTGTTTAGGGCTGGCTGTCAATTAAATCCTTGCATTCCCACGTTGTTATTCCCCTTCCACTGATGACAACAAATCCCATCCTATCCAAGTGCCAGTCTGGAGTTCCTACAGCAACACTTCTTAGTGATGCTTTTGTAATTTTAAAGGCTTATATCTTCCCAGAGAAAGAACTTTATTGAATCTCACAGTCAGTGGCTTAGAGCTGATTTATCTGCATAAATTGGCCAAATTGAAGCGTGAAGCTGAAAAAGAAGGTTTGAAGCTTTGTTTTTTCCCTTCCCAGCAAGGCAATGCTCTCACCTGTGGAGGACTTTGAAGGGGAAGGAACAAGCTGGAGGGGCACAAAGGGTCAGCATGGATTGCTCGTGGCAACTGGCTCATTGCCCAGTTTAAGGGCATTAAATCACCTTGTCAGGGTCCAACTAGGTCTGCTTTGAGTCTAATTTGGGGTGGAGAAGGTTTTGGTAATGCAGTGCTGAATATTTAATGTTGATGATCTGCTTAGGAGGGAGTTGATATTTAACCAGCCAACTGCTGGACCATATTGGGTTATTAAATCATGTCAAAGGCACAGCCATTCAGCTGAACAGCCACAATCCTCCTTCTCTTTGTTTTATTTTTTCTCCTTAAGACAGAGCAATTTCTCTGAGATTGGTCAATTAGCATAAATACTAACCATAGAGCTGTTAAAAAATATGTTTGTGAGTGAAGAAATCCCAGACTTCAGAGGCGTGATGGCGACTGTCAAGGTTATGTTGCAAACTGAAGCCAAGTGAAACTGGACCTGTTGCCATGGCAACAAAGGATGCTCTGATCCTCTTTGAGTTCATCACCCACGACATCAAGAATATTCATAACTCGACTGATCCTAAGAAGTGTTTTTATAGACTTTCTGCTTCTGGACTGAGACCTGCAAGCTCATCATTTGATCTTGTCCAGCAAATCCAAGCGAGGTTAGAGGCTGTGACTAGTAAAATCCTTCACTAATCCTTCACTTTTCCTCACTGAAAATCCTTCACTAAACAGACTTATTTCCCAATAAAAGCAAGTCAAGTCCTGGTGCAGAACAGCAGTGTGTGTGATGGTGGTGTATTTGTGTGGGAAGGATCTTGCTGTAATGTGTAACAACAGAAATGCTCTCTAGAGCACACTAAGGAGATTTCCTTGTGAATATTTTTCCAAGCAGATGAGGCCTTAAAAAGAAACAGGTTTTAATGATGTTTGAAATTGCTTCATCTGCTTCTAACACTTCCTTCATTTTTATAGCCCTTACTGACCAGGCTTCTCAAAACACTTTCTGTACTCACTTGTCATTTTTTTTAGCTGTGTCTTTTTTTTTCTTTTTTTTTTCCAACAGATTGATGTCACTTTTTTGAAATCTGATTCTTACATTTGATTCTGTAAGTTGGAAGCTTTTTTTTTTTTTTGTAATTAATTAGGCTGGTTGTGGTTTCACTGATATCACAACAAGACTTGAGTGGAATTTTGAAAAATGATGCTCAGAGCCCCCCTGTTCCCATGATTTTCCTTCAGAGGAACAGGCTGCCTAAAGTCTGACCCTTTTGCTTTTTTGAAACTCTCTCATTTATACTTATTGTCTTTGCAATTCCTGCTCTCCATAGACTTAATAAGATATTTTCTTTGCTGCACTTTATTTGATTGCATATTCACTATTCCCTTTTATTAACAACTTTGCGGAAGGAGAAGAGAAAACACAACTGGGAAGGAAGAAGAGCTTTTTATTAATCAGAATATCTGAAAGATGATGGTGTGAGTAAACTGTGCTCATGCTGTTGGTGACTCAGTTATTGTGCAGAAAACATGAGGAAAAAGCTTGAGAGAGCATAAAGGATGGAATGTTGGAGAAAAGTCACTGAGGAATTCTGCAACTGGAACAGTAAATGAATCTTAAATCTTTTTGAGAATAGTAGGGCTCTTTTTGTCAGTTATATATTTCTGGTTTATTTTTAAATGGATTTTATTATATTTATGGTCTATACCAAAGTCAAACAGGACAGGTCTTTCTGAATGCAGTGAGTGATCTTTCCAGGAATCCTACAAATATCAGCAACAAGATAGTCAGATCGCATGTTGGTGCCCAGAACCCTCAAAATGTCACAGCATCACTGTCTCCCATAATATACTCCTGGAAAAGCTGCAGCCCTTGGCTTGGACAGGTGTACCCTCTGCTGGGTCAGGAGGTGGCTGGAGAGCCGGGCCCAGAGAGTGCTGGTGAACGGGGCTGTGTCCAGCTGGGGGCCGGTCACCAGTGGTGTTCCCCAGGGGTCTGTGTTGGGACCAGTCCTGTTTAACATCTTTAGTGATGATTTAGATGAGGGGATTGAGTCCATCAGCAGCAAATTTGCTGATGACACCAAGTTGGGAGGGAGTGTCGACCTGCTGGAAGGCAGGAGGGTTCTGCAGAGGGATCTGGATAGACTGGAGAGATGGGCTGATTGCAATGGGATGGAGTTCAACAAGGCCAAGTGCAGGTCCTGCCCTTTGGCCACCCCAACCCCTGCAGCGCTCCAGGCTGGGCACAGAGTGGCTGGAGAGCAGCCAGGCAGAGGGACCTGGGGGGACTGAGGGACAGGAAGCTCAACAGGAGCCACCAGTGTGCCCAGGTGGCCAAGAAGGCCAAGGGGATCCTGGCCTGGATCCAAACTAGAGTGGCCAGCAGGCCCAGGGCAGTGACCCTTCCCCTGGACTCTGCCTTGGGGAGGCCACACCTTGAGTGTTGTGTTCAGTTCTGGGCCCCTCAGTTGAGGCAAGAGATTGAGGGGCTGGAGCGAGGCCAGAGAAGAGCAACGAGGCTGGAGAAGGGACTGGAGCACAAGTGCTGTGGGGAGAGGCTGAGGGAGCTGGGGGTGTTTAGCCTGGAGAAGAGGAGGCTCAGAGGTGACCTCAGCACTGTCTAGAACTCCCTGAAGGGAAGTTGTGGCCAGGTGGGGGTTGGTCTCTTCTCCCAGGCACTCAGCAATAGGACAAGGGGGCACGATGGGCTCAAGCTCTGCCAGGGGAAACTGAAGTTGGAGATCAGAAAAAACTCCTTTGCAGAGAGAGTGCTCAGGCATTGGAATGGGCTGCCCAGAGAGGGGGTGGATTCCCCATCCCTGGAGGTTTTTCAACTGAGCTTGGCCGTGGCACTGAGTGCCATGATCTGGTAAAGGGACTGGAGTTGGACCAAGGGTTGGACTTGATGATCTGGGAGGTCTTTTCCATACCAATCCATTCTATGATCTTGTCCATCTACCATCACCCGTAAAATTGACTTGGTTTGCCTACACACCTTGTATAATTAATATTCTGGCATCTGAAATGACTCAGGGATTTAAAATTTATAAATGCAGATTTTCAAAAATCACCTTTGATTAGGAGAGTACAAAAGTACTGCAACTTGGGGCCTCCAGGGCAGTTTTGCAGTTAAACTTCCATTAATTGGATCAAAGAAGCTTCCCATGATTTTAATACCTGTTAAATGGGTTCTATACATTATAATGCTGCAATTGGAAATACATTTGCCATTCTATGTGCTCTTTAGATTAATGTATTTATGAAAGCCTGACTAATAAATGTGTTCTCACCACATCATTACTGGCAATTATCCTTATTTTTAGATTTATTTCCCCATCAAGAATAAATGTGTAAGAATTCTGCTGGGCTTTCAGTGCTAACTTAGGTTTTACTGTGCTGAAAAAACCCCATTGTTTTGAAGAAGGTAATACCAACAGCCAGAGAGAATATTCTTGAGGACAATTGTTTCATCCAACACCTTTTATTGTTTGGAGTGTGGCATAGAGAAGATTCTTCCTTGCCCCTCCATTTTCCATAGAGAACATTCTTCCTTGCCCCTCCATTTTCCATAGAGAAGATTCTTCCTTGCCCCTCCATTTTCCATAGAGAACATTCTTCCTTGCCCCTCCATTTTCCATAGAGAAGATTCTTCCTTGCCCCTCCATTTTCCATACAGAACATTCTTCCTTGCCCCTCCATTTTCCATACAGAACATTCTTCCTTGCCCCTCCATTTTCCATACAGAACATTCTTCCTTGCCCATCAATTTTCATGAAACTCCACCAAAACTGGTCCCATTTACACAATTCTCTCAATTTTCTGCTTTGCTACTTGCACAAGGGAGGAAGAATCTGATTGTTTGCAGTTCTAGAAACCACCTTAGAGTTTCACTGCTCTAAAGATCCCAAGGATTGTGACTCCCATTTCTACTCCCATTAAACTGAAGTTTCATCACCTTTCAGCATCTCAGAGCTTGCAAGTGAAATGTAAAATGTCCTTTTTTTAGTGAATAAATAGCAATATTTTGCCTTCACCAGAACCTAAGACTGTTTCAAAAGTACTTTGCTTGTAATGAAAGAGGAATTCTAAAACAAGACAAATGCCCGGATCATTTAAAAATAAATTACTTTGAATTTATATTATTATATGTGTTGAGTTTACACTAAAAATATGTATTGAACAAAAAAAAATACCAATATAGGCAATTTAGACAAAAAGTGCTTGAGTGTGTCCCATTCCCTTTCTCTGCAGCAAATTCCCTGAGCTGAATCTTTTAAGCTCCATAACCTTATGATGATATTTGAGTTTTGTGCTTCACTCAAAGCTTTTCTTCTTCATTTAGTGCACCCTAATACTGTGGAATTTGTGATTGTAGAGTGAAGCACTATTTATAATTTTTAGATTGTTATATTTAAGCACTAAAATTCAAATTTCCTAAAAATTCTTCTTTAACATAGCGGAGTCACTTTGCTTTTATTATCTCTGGTGATTATTGTTAGAATGTGTGTTTGGCTTTTCTGATAAATTGTATTCCAGCCTTAATTAAGGATTTCAATATAAAAGTGAATTTTCCTCTTATGCTCCTAAAAGGGAAATTAAACTATACCTGTCTGTGACTTTTAGCAAACTATTGAATATCTGCTGTTCAGCTCAGCTGCCTACAAAATTATGTCAAAGGCACTAATTTAAGGGTGACTAATTAAAAACAGCTTTACAATTGGCTCTATTTGCAGTACTTATATTTTACTGTTCCTTAACTATTCAATCCCAGTTTTTTATCACTTGAAATATTTATCAAAACTCCTTTTAAGCCCCAATGGCTCCATATTTGCTGAAAGTGTTTTATGTTCATTTCTCAATTCTGAAATTTGAGCTGGTTTAAGAGCAATACTGGGTGAAGGAAATGAAGAGTTTTCTGAACAAATAAACCATTCGAAGTATCAGTTTAATTTGTCAGATCCAGAAAGGCATTTGAAATTGTTTGTCCCTTTTTATGCTTTCCAAACATCATGGATTGCAAATTGTATATATGTGTGTGTGTGTGTATTTATTTATTTATTTATTTGTTTGTTTGTTTGTGGGTTTTATTTATTTATTTATTTGTTTATTTTTACATTTATATATAGGTGTGTGTACATATATTGATATATGTATATATACATATATAGAGATATATAGATATAGATATAGATACAGATATAAATATAGATATAGGTACAGGTATAGATATAGATATAGATACAGATACAGATATAGAGATAGAGATATAGATATAGATACAGATACAGATATAAATATAGATATAGATACAGGTATAGATATAGATACAGGTATAGATATAGATATAGATACAGATACAGATATAGAGATATAGATATAGATACAGATACAGATATAAATATAGATATAGATACAGGTATAGATATAGATATAGATACAGATACAGATATAGAGATATAGATATAGATATAGATACAGATATGAATATAGATATAGATACAGGTATAGATATAGAGATATAGACATAGATATAGATATAGATACAGATATAAATATATATAGATACAGGTATAGATATAGATATAGATACAGATACAGATATAGAGATATAGATATAGATACAGGTATAGATATAGATACAGGTATAGATACAGATACAGATATAGAGATATAGATATAGATACAGGTATAGATATAGATATAGATACAGGTATAGATACAGGTATAGATATAGATATAGATATAGATATAGATACAGATATATAGATATAGATATAGATATAGATATAGATATAGATATAGACATAGACATAGACATAGACATAGACATAGATATAGATATAGATATAGATATAGATACAGGTATAGATATAGATATAGATATAGATATAGATATAGATATAGATATAGATATAGATATAGATATGTGGCATAAAAATACCATAATTTGATTTCCAGCTGGTGGTGAGTTATAAAAAAGACCCAAAAGGACAAGGACAACATTATGTGAGTCATGGACAAAACTAAGACATAAAGAACTTGTAATTGCAACTATAATTTCAGTTTCTAGAGTGAAAACAAATTCCTTATTTATTTGCTGGTGAAATTCAGAAATAATTTGCTTTAATGAGTGAGTTCAGGAATGTTGCCATCTCCTTTATGAATAATTTTCTGCCTTTTTTTCCCAAGGAAAACAGTTGTTGCACAAATATCTGCTGATAAATTGCTTGGGGTTCCACTTTAATAAATTATGACCTGAGAGACTTCTTGCAAGACTCCTTGAAAGGGCATTTGTGAGTCAGTTTGGATTTGTAAGAGAATGACACGATGCAACTCAAACCTTCTGTTATTGTTATTGATACTGGGGTTATTAAAAATGAATCATCTTATGCACAAGGGATAAAGATGACAAAGCTGGGAATATGCTTTGAAGATGCACCGAAATGAATGCTCTTGGAAGAGTAGTGTGAGTGGATCTCCCTGCTTATTAATATATCTTTGACAAGTAGTTAAATTTTAGAGATTACAGAAAGAGATTTGTATTAATAAAATATCTGATAATACTAAAAGGGTGCTGTGTTCATCAGTGAAATCATTTTAGGTAAACATAAAGTAGAATGACCTTTTGTTTACTGACAGACAAGAAAAAATTTGTTTCAAACTGAGGCAAGGTTAATTTTTTAACTCAGGCATAATAAAATAATAGATATTTTATCATTTCCTGAGAGTTTCTTCTGTCTCCTACGTATCAGTTGTATAGAAGGAGGGATTGGAATATCCCTCATTATTTCAGGTGCATTATTGCCCACCTATGAAGACAGACACAATTTGAGAAAAACAATGGTTTTATTTTGTATTTCATGGATTTATATCTTTGTATCTCTCCAAGTCTGGTTTGCAAATGGATTGCTGGTGGTGGGAAGTGCCATGAAAACCCTCACATATTTTTTTTTTGTAGAATCATTGCCAACATCTGAGTGCTGTAGATCTGTGATGAAACAATATTTAGGGGAAGGAAATTGTCATTGTCAGACCAAAGACATCACTTGGAATGATGAGAAAACTCATAATTGTAAAATGCTCCCTCTTGCAGTGTAATAGAAACTCCTGTAAGTTGCTCCAAGTATTACTGAAACGTGCTTAGCTCTGTGATCAGAACACTTTATGAATTATGAAAGAGAATAAGTGCTGTGGAAATAAATTAATTTCTCTAATTTATTGTCTTACCAGATGAATATGAGCAAATTCTGGGGTTACAGGGACAGTGTGATCAAGGGGAACACACCACTTGATGTTCATGTCAAGACACAATTTTCTGTGATAGTGATTAGAGGGGCAGATTGTATTTATTAATTTTTATAGACTATGATGTGTATTTTTATGGAAAATAAGTTACCTTTTGTGGGACTTGACAGCTGAGGGAAAATTGACCCAGAATAATTTGTGATATATGAAGGGTATTGAACTTGGCAATGTTGGGACCTGGGGGGACTGAGGGACAGGAAGCTCAACAGGAGCCACCAGTGTGCCCAGGTGGCCAAGAAGGCCAATGGGATCCTGGCCTGGATCCAAACTAGCGTGGCCAGCAGGCCCAGGGCAGTGACCCTTCCCCTGGACTCTGCCTTGGGGAGGCCACACCTTGAGTGTTGTGTTCAGTTCTGGGCCCCTCAGTTGAGGCAAGAGATTGAGGGGCTGGAGCGGGGCCAGAGAAGAGCAACGAGGCTGGAGAAGGGACTGGAGCACAAGTGCTGTGGGGAGAGGCTGAGGGAGCTGGGGGTGTTTAGCCTGGAGAAGAGGAGGCTCAGAGGTGACCTCAGCACTGTCTGGAACTGCCTGAAGGGAAGTTCTGGCCAGGTGAGGGTTGGTCTCTTCTCCCAGGCACTCAGCAATAGGACAAGGGGGCACGATGGGCTCAAGCTCTGCCAGGGGAATTTGAAGTTGGAGAGCAGAAAGAAATTCTTTGCAGAGAGAGTGCTCAGGGATTGGAATGGGCTGCCCAGAGAGGGGGTGGATTCCCCATCCCTGGAGGTTTTTAAGGTGAGATTGGCCGTGGCACTGAGTGCCATGATCTGGTAAAGGGACTGGAGTTGGACCAAGGGTTGGACTGGATGATCTTGGAGGTCTTTTCCAACCCAATTGATTCCCCTCTTGTGGTGAAGGAAACTGCCCCAGTTTTCAGACATCTGCCCCATTGCATCCTACCAGCTGTTTGTCTGTGTTCATGAGCTTCTCATATTTCCTGCAAAATTTAATCTACAGTTTGACTGCACAGGAGGAAAAATCACCAACGCTGATAATTCTGGCATTGTTCCTGAACATTTTGCAAATATTTGGTGAGAAGAGGCTTTTGCCATTTTATTCTTCTTTTCCACAAACAGTTTTCTTCTGCATTAACATGCAGAGTTCATGCAATTCTCAATAGTCAGAGAAATAACACCAGTTTCATAAATTCTGGAAAAGAAAAATGGGAAAGTCGTGGAATAAAGAGCAGTTGTTTGTGGTTGAAAGAAAGAATTGTCTTGGCAAAGCAAATGTGCTGTCATTTTATCTGGAAAGGTTCTCTTCAGTTAACTAATTTCATTTTAAGAAAGAAGCTAACTAGGTAATACATTGGGATGCAGGTGCATTAATTTGTTGCTTTCTTGCTGAAACTAGTCCTAGTAAACCAAATTAGGGAAAGTTCTCACCCTGGAGAAAATAGGTGATGAAATGAAAGTTGTGGTATCAGCAAAGATGAGAAGGTTCATTCTCACATTATTAAATAGTCCAGGGAAGATGGATGAGAGCTCAGCTTTTTAAGAAAATAAGGGAGAAAAACCAGTGTAGCATCCAGCAAAGCAAGAAATACAGTTGGGGTCCTGCAGCTATTAAAGTCCTCATCTCTGGTGTATTTTTCAGCTTGTATTTTCCCCTGTTCTCTCTTTTTATTTTATTTGTGAGCTGAACTCTTTTCCCTTTCCTGGGTGTTCTGTTGAGAACATTAACTCATCATTTTTTGCAGCTAATTTACTTGAAAATGGATAATATTGATATCCAGAGCAGGAAAAGGCCAGACCTCTGGGATTCACAAAACTGTTGTTAACGTTTTCTGTTATTCAGAATTTAATCATTGCTCTTTATTGAGTGGGATCTGCAGTTTCTTGGTTTAAGGTTGATGGAGCATTTTCACAACAGTGGCCCTAAAATGTTTGCTTTTCTTGTGTCTCCCACCCCTCTGAGAAGCTGAGGCTGCAAAAGGAGATGAGAAGAATGAGGCTGGCAACTTCCATCTCAGTATGGCAGAGGATGGCCCAAGAAACTTAAAATATATTTGATTAATAAAAGGAATTATTCCTAAGTGGGCCACGTTCTTAATTTGGATCTGATTAATTCAACCTCCCTTTACATTGTGTTTAACTGGAGTTCTGACACAACTCTGTCTCAATATATTAGAATTGCCCTACTTTGAAAAAGCAGAAAATGTAAAATTCCAGGAAAGAATCAGAGTCCCTGAGCTGTGCCCATGTGTGAAAAAGGTTCTCCCAGTGACTGAGCAACAATCACATAAACCAGCTTCAGGCTCTTATCAGTCTGTTCCAGAGTATTTACTTCATTTGAAATCACTGAGAATATTTTGCAGTAAAGGTGCTTGTCTTATCTCTCCAGGCTTATCAAAGGTCAGTCATGCAAAAAAGCTGATTTTAGTCATAACCCTGGAAAGGTTTTTGTGAAGGGGTTAATGCATTTCTATCTCCCAGTTGGATCTCAGCTGGGACCTTGTCTAATGTTTCCTGAGCTCATGAATATTAGACTTTCTTTTCAATAGACCTAAGACAGATGGAAAATCATCTCAACTACAAGTCTCTGGTGGGAAAAGGTCTAAATGTCAAGGAGTAGCATAGAAAGCCTCTAAAATGGCTCATGTTCTGCAAAAAAAACCTGTTTATGAGCAGAGCAATGTGGAGTCACCTCAAGGAACTGCTGGTGCATCCCACGGAACAGAAAGTGTGCAAAAATGAACCTACAGGGATGCAGCAAGATATTTTCCTGATAGAAAGAGAATGATGTTTTTTTCTCTCACTGTAAAGCCTTTCATGAACCTCCACAAATTCTGGGAAGAATCACATGGAAACCCCATGCCCTGCTTCCTTTGGCCAGTAATGGGAAAAAAAGAAATTCCTTTCATAAATGTGTGTGGCCACTTTCACTCAGAACATCTCCTTGGTCATTGTAGTTTTCAGGTCATTCTATTTCTCATTATTTTACTTTCTCTGTAAGTGAAATTCCTATGTGGTTTTTTGTTGTTGTTGTTGGTTTTGTTTTTTTTTTTTTTTTTTGGGGGGGGGTTGTTTGTTATTTTTTGTTTTGTTTTGTTTTGTTTGGGGTTTTTTTAGGGGATACATTTGATCTGGTGTTAAGCAGTTGAACATGAAGGGAATTATTTAAAAAAAAATCAAACATTGGCAGTGATGTAGGAACTGTAAAGCAAGCAAAAAGCTCTCAGATGATGTTACTCTGATCTCTGGGGTTTGTTTCCTCCCTGCTTTTCTGATTCAGGTTGCTCTGAGGCTATGGCTGTCCTGTCAAACTAGACCAAGCCAATGTGGCTAAAAGTGTGTGTCAGAAAGATATGGAATCATAGAATCATAGAATGGATTGGGTTGGAAAAGACCTCCCAGATCATCAAGTCCAACCCTTGATCCAACTCCAGTCCCTTTACCAGATCAGGGCACTCAGTGCCACGGCCAAGCTCAGTTGAAAAACCTCCAGGGATGGGGAATCCACCCCCTCTCTGGGCAGCCCATTCCAATGCCTGAGCACTCTCTCTGCAAAGAATTTCTACCTGATCTCCAACTTCAATTTCCCCTGGCAGAGCTTGAGCCCATCGTGCCCCCTTGTCCTATTGCTGAGTGCCTGGGAGAAGAGACCAACCCCCACCTGGTCAGAACTTCCCTTCAGGCAGTTCCAGACAGTGCTGAGGTCACCTCTGAGCCTCCTCTTCTCCAGGCTGAACACCCCCAGCTCCCTCAGCCTCTCCCCACAGCACTTGTGCTCCAGTCCCTTCTCCAGCCTCGTTGCTCTTCTCTGGCCCCGCTCCAGCCCCTCAATCTCTTTCCTCAACTCAGGGGCCCAGAACTGAACACAACACTCAAGGTGTGGCCTCCCCAAGGCAGAGTCCAGGGGAAGGGTCACTGCCCTGGGCCTGCTGGCCACGCTAGTTTGGATCCAGGCCAGGATCCCCTTGGCCTTCTTGGCCACCTGGGCACACTCTTGGCTCCTGTTGAGCTTCCTGTCCCTCAGTCCCCCCAGGTCCCTCTGCCTGGCTGCTCTCCAGCCACTCTGTGCCCAGCCTGGAGCGCTGCAGGGGGTTGGTGTGGCCAAAGGGCAGGACCTGCACTTGGCCTTGTTGAACTCCATCCCATTGCAATCAGCCCATCTCTCCAGTCTCTCCACTGCCCTCCCATGTACATGTGCCTTACAGATCCTGTTCCTGTTTTTTTAAAAGCTTTTCCTCCAGAACTGTATTTCTTGTGGATATTTTACATTTTCCTAAGTAGTTTTCAGTCTTCACTGGAAGGTATTGCAGGCAAGACCTTTGCATATGTTCAAAGTGGGTTTGTATCAGTTGTGAAGAGAACAGAAATTCTGCTGATTTATACTGACATTCCTTCATGTACAGATTGAAAGAAAAGGTATTCATAATATTTGTAGTCTGGCCCAGACTACTAAATATAAGGTGCCAAACGAATGTTTATTTTTGCTGAAGGCAACAACTTTCTGTCAGGAATAAATTCAAGTAACATCTGGAAGGTGACATGAAAAATGGTCGATCTATGCTAGTTTTATTCAAGAGTATAATGTTAAATTAAATTAGATGTAGGTACTTGAACATACATAAGTTTAGCTTTATTACTGTGCATTTGCATAAAGAAATTATATTTAGAAATTCTTCTTCCCTGAGTACACTTTCTACTTGCCTATAATCTACACTTTGGGTTTTCAGTAGTCATGAGAACTTTCCACCTTCAACTGTGAAAGCATTTTGGCATTTTTACTTCAATACTTCACAGGGCATTGACAACAGGTCTGTTTTGCTCAGTTTTTGGTACTAAGCAAAGGAACCAAAGTTTGGAGTACAGTTGGTAAGAGAAGAACCATCCCTACCTGCCTCTAATCAGGTGTCTCACAGACATGATATAGATACACTGATTTTTGAGAAGAAAAAGTATAGCCCTGCTAAAAATACAGTGGCTAAAGTTTTGTATTTTGCAATGGTCTGAAGCCACTAATTTTCCCTTACTCATTAAATAGCTGAAGAGAGTCACACTTAAAAATCTAGTGCTTTAATGGACAAGCACTCTGTGACACCAGAGCAGGTGGAAAAATGATCCTAAGAGCCCTGATCTGGTTGTTTTGTTACTTTGATTGTCTCTTAGTAATTATGCTTTTAGAGGGTGAAGCTACAAAGCATCTTTGGCATAGTCAGCCTGTGAAGCTTTTGCACTAAACCCTGAACCAAGAAACAATAGAGCAAGATAAACAAAAGAGCTGGTTTGCATTAACCCCCTTCATTAAAAGAACAACACTCAGCTGCATTTCAAGAATTCTGGATTCCCTTAATACAGATCCTTTTCACTGGAGCAGTGTGGTTAGTATAGAATTTTTCAAGGATTTTGGTGGGAAGGACGAGATGAAACTCAAGAATCTCTCTCTTAATTTCCCTCTGAGACAGTAGTTTTCTTCAGAGAAATCCAGAATGTGGACATGTGCAAACAGGTGCTTACATAAAGTTACCCATACAGTACAGTGTAAATGAACTTGTTGAATTTTATATGTAACAATCTGGCCCCTTAAACACCTGGATAGGCCTAAAATGTAAGGCAGGTAAGAGAGGATTAACTGAACTTAAATGATGGTGTATTTGATACTATAGTTGAAACAAGAGCATTGTAGGAATTGAAAGCAAGAAGAAACCAAGTGGAAATTGCTCTCTCATTTTGCAAAACCTTGAGGAGGAAAATCTTTTTGCAGTGCTTTTCCTGCCTTTTCACTAAACCAGCTGCAGCCCCGTGTGAAGGTTGGGGAGCTGCTCTGTCTTGGTTTCATTGTAGTCTATCACCTTTATTGCCATGTGGATCATCCTCTCTCACATCCCAAGGTGTGAAATGGTGTTAAATGGGAGTGACAAGGTGTACATCCAGGGATCAAAATGCTCAGAACGTTTAGCACAGCATATGCTGCCTGGGGAAGTTTTCTATGCAAAAATCCCCAAATTAGCTCTGAATAGAGCAGCAAAAGAAAAATCCACAGCTGGCAGTCTTCATCTCTGCTGATCCCAAATGGCTGGATAAACAAACAGGGGGAAAAACCTTCTGTTCTCTTTTCTCTTCCCTCTCTCCCCCACCATTCGGTGCAAGAGTTTTAACAGTCACAACATGCAGACATGGAATGTTAACACAGTTTGTCACTTCTTTAAGATATATAATGGTACTGGTGAGTTAGCCAGGATGTCCACTAATTCCCACTGTGCTATGTGGGCAGCTGTGATCCAAGAACAACAAAATATTCCCAACTTCATCTCATACACAAAACATTCGGAGGCCCAGCCGAAGGCTTTCCAG
This sequence comes from Pithys albifrons albifrons, assembly GCF_047495875.1. Classification (NCBI taxonomy): domain Eukaryota; kingdom Metazoa; phylum Chordata; class Aves; order Passeriformes; family Thamnophilidae; genus Pithys; species Pithys albifrons. Next base: position 55,153,036 of record NC_092464.1, read on the forward strand.
AGTCAATGAACAGGTCATAGATTCATAGAATGGATTGGGTTGGAAAAGACCTCCAAGATCATCAAGTCCAACCCTTGGTCCAACTCCAGTCCCTTTACCAGATCATGGCACTCAGTGCCACGGCCAAGCTCAGTTTAAAAACCTCCAGGGATGGGGAATCCACCCCCTCTCTGGGCAGCCCATTCCAATGCCTGAGCACTCTCTCTTCAAAGAATTCCTTTCTGATCTCCAACTTCAATTTCCCCTGGCAGAGCTTGAGCCCATCGTGCCCTCTTGTCCTATTGCTGAGTGCCTGGGAGAAGAGACCAACCCCCACCTGGCCAGAACTTCCCTTCAGGCAGTTCCAGACAGTGCTGAGGTCACCTCTGAGCCTCCTCTTCTCCAGGCTAAACACCCCCAGCTCCCTCAGCCTCTCCCCACAGCACTTGTGCTCCAGTCCCTTCTCCAGCCTCGTGGCTCTTCTCTGGCCCCGCTCCAGCCCCTCAATCTCTTGCCTCAACTGAGGGGCCCAGAACTGAACACAACACTCAAGGTGTGGCCTCCCCAAGGCAGAGTCCAGGGGAAGGGTCACTGCCCTGGGCCTGCTGACCACGCTAGTTTGGATCTAGGCCAGGATCCCATTGGCCTTCTTGGCCACCTGGGCACACTGTTGGCTCCTGTTGAGCTTCCTGTCCCTCAGTCCCCCCAGGTCCCTCTGCCTGGCTGCTCTCCAGCCACTCTGTGCCCAGCCTGGAGCGCTGCAGGGGGTTGTTGTGGCCAAAGGGCAGGACCTGCACTTGGCCTTATTGAACTTCATCCCATTGGAATGAGCCCACATCTCCAGTCTCTCCAGATCCCTCTGCAGAGCCCTCCTGCCTTCCAGCAGGTCGACACTCCCTCCCAACTTGGTGTCATCAGCAAATTTGCTGCTGATGGACTCAATCCCCTCATCTAAATCATCACTAAAGATGTCGAGGTAATTCTTCTCAGTGTCCATGTTTTCAAAGTCTTGCATCTGCCACACTGCTGGAGATGTCTGTCAGCTTTAGGTACCAGATGCAAAATATTCTTCTGTTAAAAAAATATTCTTTTAGTACTGCTGTGCTCTGCCTGGTGTCCCCCTCTGGTGACAGAATCATAAATAAGCAAATGCTTTGTATACATTTCTTGGTTTGAGAGAAAAACCAAAATGTTTATCAAAAAGCAGAGGAGAGGATTCCTCCACAATAATCACGTCACTCTTTATTAAATTTAAGAAAAAGAACTTTAATGAGAAAATGGATATAAGAAGGATAACTGTTCTTAGCTAATATATATATATATATGTAGATATAGATGCAACTGTAAACAGACCAGAGCAAACAACTCTCCCAACACCAAAAGTAAAAACCAAAGAGAACAACCCCCAAACTGTGGGTTCCTCCTGGAGCAGTTCTATTTATGGACAGTGTCAGTGTCACACCTGGGCTGGCTACGAGGAGAATTCTCAGTCTTTTCCCAGTGAGGCAGAGCTAAAGGATGAACTCACATGGACTCTCTTTCTTTCTCTCTCCTTGTCCTCTGTTCCAAATGAAGAAGGAAAACTGGGAATGGAGGAAATGGTGATAATTCCCAGGAATCTCCTTGCAGTTCAAATCGATTCCCAGGAAGAGGGAAAAAAGGTCTGCAGTGTCCTGAAGCAGCTGTGTCTGTCCTCTCTTCTCTCTCTCTCTGAAGCTCAGGGTGCCCAGAGATGGAGGGGGAAAAGCAAAGAGCAGAGCCAGAAAAAGAGCTCTCACCACCAAGCAGTGGCTCCTTTTCTGCAGCTGCCCAAAGAAAAAAAACCCAAAAGTCAAAGCAACACACAGGGAACAAAGAAAGAAAAACCTCTCCCCACCCCCAGGTGCTGGGGTTCTGTTTTCTCACCCCACTCATCCATGAACCTTGAATCTAAAAGGCATCAGCCATTTTTTGTCCTCAGTCCTGGCACTCCAAGCCCAAACTTTTGTGTTGGTAAGGTGAGAAAAACTCTTTGAGGGGGCTCCTCTCAACACCACCTTCCTGTGCTTTAACCTTTAACAATATTCTCCTATCATTTCCCACTTTGGTTGGAAATTTCCCAGTTTGGGAAAGCCAGAGGATGCAGGTTGGGCAGAGACTCTTTGGTGTGTACTCAGCACTTCTCTCCTCTTAAAACTCTTTTTCACTGCGTATTTTGAAGGCAAAATAAAATCCTTGGATTCTCAGCTCGAAATGAAGTCCAAGTGAATAGAAAACATATGCAAATGTGCACTTCTTAATGAAAGAAAGCGATGAGCAAACTATCCTAAAGTGTATTTAGTAATTGTTTTTCTCAAGGTGCAAAGGTATGTGTTACATTTTATTTTGGAGAAACCACGCTTTACTCCTTTGTATTTTAAATACAAAATTAGGGTATGAAAGTATAATTAAATCACATGAGGTTGTTTCCTGATAGAAATTGAATTGCTTTTGGATATGTAAGTACTTGTAGTTGCCTCCAAAATCATTTGAGTCACAGTTAATGTGGTTGTGCAGATCACTGTCCACAGGAATGCAAAATAACAACCTGAGAAAATTATCTCCTGTTGATGATGACGTGCATTCCCAAATAGATTTCTCTCTCTGAATAGCACCCTTTGGAGGAAATTATGACTTTTTTTTTATTATCTTCTCCCTTCCCCCCCCCCCACCTCTCCTCAGTCAAAGAGCCAGAATTACATCAGCATGCATTTCAAACAATCTGTTTATAGCAGATCAAAGCCTGGCTAAATTCTGTGTCATAAAGCATTCAGATGTCACCACACGAGCACTGAGGAGTAGCTGGTTATTTTGAATTATTTTTAATATGTGATATGGCAACAAACACTTAGTGAATAGTTCTAAAATCAACAAGCAGGCAAGTCTGGAGTGCTATAAACTACCAACGAAATAGCCAATCTTTTGGTATTTAGGGTAGTTTTATTTTATAAGTAATGAAAGCTACAGAGTAACCAGCACTGGGAGTCTCTGCTCTGTCAGTGACACCCATTCCAGCTCACAGGCTCCTTTTTATACAGTCAAAGCAGGTTTATTTTTAACCAGTTCCAATAAATTATTTTCTTCTTTCTCCGCTTTGAGATCCTTTCATCTGAGTCTTCCTGTTGCTTCTCGGTGGTCATGGGGCTGGTTCTTCTTTGGTGTGATTCTTAACTTCAAATTTAACTAGAGACAAGCTTGTTACTTAAGCCTTATCTGTTGTTTCAGGTGTTTCTTTCTTATCCTGACTGTGTTTACTTCTCCATTGTATTTAGGTATCCTCGGGTTATCTTTGGTCTGCACTCTATTTATTTTACTTAGTTATTAACTTTAGTTCTTTTCTTTTTCTACTTTTTATACATTATTTGATGAGCTCATGACATTCTGTGCTAAATCTTTACCACATCCAGCTACACAGAATGTCTCGTTATGTTCTTGACACCAATTAAATCTATATTTATCACATACAGCAAAGTATGTGAATGCCTGGACCTGCCTGGCCCTGGTTTCCTTGTGGCTTGCTGGTTACTGTGCTGTGGTTGCCAGCTCCTGTTCACAGGTTCACCTACCCCATGTGCTGCCCACCGGTGTATGAAGACTCGCTGTCAAGAATCACTGCATGAGTCCATTTTTTCAATTGCCTGTTTAATCCCTCTGTGCTGCAGAGTTTAGTCTGTTTGCTGTTAGCCCGAGTGTCACACCGTGTGCCTTTGGGTAGGAGGACTCAGTTAAATCTCTGTGTGTGGGATCTGGGTTTCTTGGCAAGGATTTGAAAATGAATGGCTAAAGGGAGCCAAGTCATTTAAGTCATGAAGTTCTTGACATTTCTGGGTAAATGCCCTGTCAGAGGCATTTTAAAAATCTATGTAAGCTTGAACATAAGCAGAGATAAGGGGGTCTTGTTCTTTCCTGCTTTCCTTGGCAAAGACACTCACCTCCTTTCTTTTCACTTCTCACTCTCCTTTTTCCTGGAAACTCTCTTTTTTCTTACTAGAACTGGTCTTTATCCTGTCCTTTATGTGAATTCTGAAATTCTAGATGAAGAATAAAACTTCTTTTATCGGTCTGACAGGTGGAAACATCAAGGTGGCTTGTGCTTGTTTTGGTTTTAGAGAAGATTAATATTCCTGAATTTCCTGGCCAGCTCTCATGCAGCAGGAGAGTTTTTTGGGAATGTAACAGTTTGTTTGGAATGCCTGGGGTTTCACTTATTAGCTTTGTAGAACATTCCTATAAGCAGCATGAGGACATTTAGGGTTCAAGGACAAACTGTCCACAGTAATTTGGATAGAAATGTGAGTCAGCATCCCTAAACCTGTAAATGTTATTGAATCTCTTAAACTGCCACCTCTGCAGAGCCTTAACTGGACAAGCTGCCATCCCAGCAATCGTGTTTTCTGTAAGTCACTGAGTAACCAAACTGGGAGCACTGGAACTGTCAGGGACTACCTACACAAGAGCAAGAATTCCAGTGAAGTGTCCCTGCCATTTGAGGAACAAGGATACATGTTGAGAGAAAGACATGTGCCTCATTTAAATTTATTTCAAAAGCTGTAATTCTATAAAAGGCTCATTCAGTGGGAATTCTAGGTTTGGTTTTGGTTTTTTTTTTTAAACTTTAAAGTTGTGGACTTTTCACTGCTGTTTTTGTTTAAATTCAATAGTCAGTATATCTTCAGTTTTTTTGTTTCTCTTTGCACTAACAGAAAATAGAAACAAACTGAAGTATCTTCAAAGAAGTTGTTTAACATCCTAATAATGTGCAGAAATGCAATTGGAAAGCCTGTTGTGTGTAAAATTAAAAATAAAAGAATAATATTTAATTTGCACTGATTAAAAAAAAAGAATTGTATAGCTGAGTGAATAACAGTCTCTAATCCCTATGCAATCAGTTTGGCTTCAATTAATGTGTAAAATAAAAATAAAGAAGGAAATGGAAGGAAACCAAGTGCTCAATTAGGGTAATATAGTTATGTGCACACATTACAATAGAACAGTAGTTCAAGTTCAGCCTTTTTCTAATACAGTGTAGAGCAAAATGTCTGTCTGGAGGTCATGTGAAATCATCCTTTCCTGGGTGATTTCCTTAAAGTTCTTCTGAAGGCTCCTGTAAATTGTTCTGATCTTTACTTAAAGGCAAACCTGTGATTTGCAGAAAATATTTAGGATATGTCACTTAAAGTACGGAGTGTTCTGCAGCCAAATTGGCTTTAGAATTGTGTCCAACTTTTTTGTGTAACTTTGTCCCATGAATCATCTTTAATTAATTAGAAAGTAAAATTTGTAGGTCAAATCCTCTCAGGTGGAGATTTTTCAATTACAATTTTTTTAACACAAACTCAGGTTATTTAGCTTTTATACACAAGTAAATTTAAGAGAAGTGCTTGAGGGTTTTCTGTCCCTTTTCAGCAGTGCTTAAGGGCAATCAGGTCACTACTCAGGGCTACTAAATGAGCAAAGTGCCTTTAAAATGCTGCAAGAGGATCCTTTGGATATTTTTAATTCAGATAAAAAACCATTATGAGAGAGAGAGAGAGAGAGAGAGACACCATCATGATACATAATGGTGTGAGTATTGAATTATTTGCTCCAGCACCCTGTGAGGTTGCCCAGCCTGTCATGACTTGGTCCCTCAGTGATGTCATCTGTCTGGGAGGGACTGGAGGGACACTGGGAGGGCACTGGAAGCACTGGGAGGGACTGAAAGGGCAATGGTAGGGCACCGGGAGCACTGGGAGGGACTGAGAGGCACTGGGAAGGCACTGGGAGGGACTGGAGGAGCAATGGGAGTGCAGTGGGGGGCACTGGGAGGGACTGGAGGGACAATTGGAGGGCACTGGGAGGGACTGGAGGGGCAATGGATGGGTGTTGGGAGGGACTGGAAGAGCAATGAGAGTGCAGTGGGGGGCACTGGGGGGACTGGAGGGGCACTGGGAGGGCACTGGGAGCACCAGGAGGGACTGGAGGGGCAATGGGAGGGCACTGGGAGCACTGGGACGGACTGGAGAGGCAATGAAGGGGCACTGGGAGGGACTGAGGGGCAACGGAAGGGCACTGGGAGCACTGGGGGGGACTGAAGGGGCAATGGGAGGGCACTGGGAGCACTGGAAAGGAACTGGAGAGGCAATGAAAGGGCACTGGGAGCACTGGGAGGGACTGAGGGGCAACGGGAGGACACTGGGGCTGTTGGGCTCCTCTAGGTGATGGAGTTCCCACTGACTTCATCACTGTCAATGACATCACTGGAGCTGTGTCAGGGCAGGGACAGCCCCCAGGGAATGGGCTGGAGCTGTGTCAGGGCAGGGACATCCCCCAGGGAATGGGCTGGGGCTGTGTCAGGGCAGGGACAGCCCCCAGGGAATGGGCTGGAGCTGTGTCAGGACAGGGACAGCCCCCAGGGAATGGGCTGGAGCTGTGTCAGGGCAGGGACAGCCCCCAGGGAATGGGCTGGGGCTGTGTCAGGGCAGGGACAGCCCCCAGGGAATGGGCTGGGGCTGCATCAGGGCAGGGACAGACCCCAGGGAATGGTTGGAGCTGTGTCAGGGCAGGGACAGCCCCCAGGGAATGGCCTGGAGCTGTGTCAGGGCAGGGACAGCCCCCAGGGAATGACCTGGAGCTGTGTCAGGGCAGGGACGGCCCCCAGGGAATGGCTGGAGCTGTGTCAGGGCAGGGTCAGGTTGGATCTCAGGAAAAGGCTCTTCCCCCAGAGGGTGGTGGGCACTGACCAGGCTCCCCAGGGCAGTGGGCACAGCCCCAAGGCTGGCAGAGCTCCAGGAGGGTTTGGATGATGCTCTGGGACACAGGGGGTGACTCTGGGGATGGTTCTGTGCAGGGACAGCAGTTGGACCCACTGATCCTGGTGGGTCTCTTCCAACTCATCATATTCTGTGATTTCATGTGTTCTGATTCACAAGCACATTCTCACTGTGACTTTGTCAAGATAACTAAGGACATAAGATAATTGAATAATCCTCCTTGCTCTCCTGGGATGCACTTCTTGAAGACTCTGTATCTATCCAATGTAGCATTCCATTTTTATGAGGTGTCCCACCACAGTTCTGTGATCCCAAAGAGACTGCAGCCCTGCAATTACATATTCACCTCAAATTTCTCATGTTTATTCTCCATCTCACCTGCATTGGTGTGCAGGAAATTCAGATGGACACCAGTCACGCTGATTTTCCAGAAAAAAAAAAAGAGCTTTTGTCATATCAGCCTGAATAGCTCACGAACTGTGTGTCTGTGAACTGAAAGGGCATTGATTATGGTTTTTGAAATGATGATTATCATTACAGTTACTGATGGTAAGATTCTGAAAGTTTGATTGGATTCATTGAACTCCTTTAAATCTGGTTCAAATCTAACCCAGTAAAGGGCTTCATGCAAGATTTCTCAGAGTTCCAAAAATGTTCTTCTGTCCAATTCTAACCAATACCAGAGGGTTTATATGTGTTATAAGTGAGGCATAGGAAAATAAAGCAAGAGTTTGGTTGCCCACCCCTGCAATGTCCAATGGGGTGAGGGGTGGGGGAGACAGGGTAGCTCGTGGGTTGCCCTCCCAGAGGTGGAAGGTTTTCTCCCCAGTTTTGCTTTATACTCAATCTCTTTTTATACCTTTTTTTTTCCCCCTCTAGGTGGTTTGTGTGATTAAAGTCAGTACTTTGGGGGTGACAGACAGATGCCTGAGGGGTGGCTCCTTGGGGCTCTGCAGGGCGCCACAGGGTGCAGGAAGAAAGGCCATGTCATTTCAATAACACTCCATTCTTCAGTAACACCATCAATCCTCTCAGCATCCCTCCAGGGGGGCTGAGGTGTTTCCCTCAAGACCTTTATCACAGCCATCACCCCACAGTGAACCCTGAGTGGTCTGACTGTCTGCACTCTTCTTAGTGTTCCAAAATCCAACCACACTGCATTTCCACAAAGGCATTTTTGATACTAAACTCCTGTCAACCTGTTTCTTAGGTCCTTTAATTAAAACCTTTACTTAATAGAGGACTTCAAGCTTTGGCTTCTGTGTAAATATTTTTTGTTAGATAATTTAAAGACTTCACTAAAACTTCATATTCCCAGTATCATCTCTAGATTTCGCATTTCATTTACTTGAATATGAAATAATTCTATGAAATGAGTGGCTTGGTTCAGTTGTTGCAAGAACAATTCCCTCCTCTGTTTCTAAAAGAAAGGAACGTTCCCCTGCAGATTTGCAATTTTTAAAGTAATAGAACTTGTGAAGAAAACATTTATAGATTCAGTTAAGCAGTATTCAGAAAAAGCCCCTGTTGTGTTCAAGAATAATGACAGGGAAGCATATGGTTGTAAAAGATAAGGTGGTGGCAGAAGTGGGCAGCTGGAGCCATGGGTGCAGCCTCTTGTTTAAACCAAATGCTGTTAGTTTCTTGTTAGTGCTCTTGGCATTCCATTGCTCCTCATGCTGTCCAGGTCTGAATAGCCAGGAGTAATGATTCCTTTGGAACTTTGTCCTTCTTTGGAACTTTGTCTAAATGCATTTAAAAGGCTTGGCTACATTTCATAGAATCACAGAATCATAGAATCAGTTGGGTTGGAAAAGACCTCCCAGATCATCAAGCCCAGCCCTTGATCAAACTCCAGTCCCTTTACCAGATCATGGCACTCAGTGCCAGGGCCAAGCTCAGTTGAAAAACCTCCAGGGATGGGGAATCCACCCCCTCTCTGGGCAGCCCATTCCAATGCCTGAGCACTCTCTGCAAAGAATTTTTTCCTGTTCTCCAACTTCAATTTCCCCTGGCAGAGCTTGAGCCCATCGTGCCCCCCTTGTCCTATTGCTGAGTGCCTGGGAGAAGAGACCAACCCCCACCTGGCCAGAACTTCCCTTCAGGGCTATAACTTCCTTCCAAGGTCACAGAAAGCACTGTGAGCTGTAAGTTTAGGGGTTTGGAGTGGCACAGTTCTACCAAGCTCCTTCAACTAGTCTGGAAATGTTTTCTCCTCTCAGACTCCCCCAGCAGACCCTACAGGACAGAACAGCCTTGCAAAATCAAAGGCTTGGGAGGGACTTTGAGGGTAACTGTTAAACCTGAATGCTTCTTACAGTTCTGAGTTGGTCACTGTGAATTGTGGACTGTTTATCTTTTACCTGTTCTCACTTCATAGAATCTTTTATAAGCCATTATAACAACACAAAATATCAGCCAGTCAATATTTGAGATGTGCAGCCTGGAAAGAGAATTCCCTTTAAGTGCCTCCCAACATGTGATTCACCATCAGCACTTTATCTACCAACTGTGCTGGCACTGAGAATACAAACCACAATAATTTTGGTCCCACTGAAAAAGTACAAGTCATTTTGCTTTGCTCACTGGAAGCAAATTTGAACACATTATGATATAAAATACAATATGCATACCTTGTATAAAACAAGTAGCTTTAAAAAGCAATGATCCTGTAGTTAAATGGAAAGTGATATATGAAATTTTCCCAATAGTCTTATAATTGAACTATGTGTTCATTCTCATCTGGCCATGAAATAAGTTGCTATGAATGTGAAATAAAATCTAAATGTTTCTGTGTTCTTAGAAAATTCTTCCCTTTCCTCCTCCTTGCTCTGTACTGAAATGCAGACAGAGAAATTCCCAAGAGATTGTTTGCCCCTTTATTCTCCACCACATGAGAATGTCTTTCCTGTAGGTCAAAAAGCAGCATTTCATATAATACTGTAACTCCCTTATATATATATATCTATATAGATATAGATATAGATATAGATATAGATATAGATATAGATATAGATATAGATATAGATAGATGGATGGATAGATAGATAGATAGATAGATAGATAGATAGATAGATAGATAGATAGATAGATAGATAGATAGATAGATAGATAGATAGATAACTCCCAATATAGAACTGTGAGTCTTCAGGCTCTTGGCTTTTCTTGGTTCTCAATCCTCTTGACTTACAGAGAAACTTTTACATTTATAGCTTCGAACAGCTCAAAACATAAAAGGAAAAACCCCCAGACTTGTAGCACTAATTTAAACATTAGCCTTATTTTTTCAACAATTCCAGTGTCAATTCAGTAATTAGCATTTTCCTGCTCTAAAAAACCCGAACTGGCAGAGATCCCATTTATCCCCATGTCTGTCTGTCTGTCTGTCTACATTTTACTGAAGGTTATTTGTTTGCTTCTGTTGTAACCTTAAGAGAAATTAAAGAAATCTGATTATTTGCTGTTTTAAAGGTCTGAGTCTCTGATCTCCAGTGCAGAAAAGGAACCAAACCTTGAAAGAACCTCTTGATTTTTGTCTTGATCTTATAGATTAATTAGACACCCAGGACACTTTGAATGCAACTTTGAAAGAGATTAAAAGCAGATCATTGGTGTTTGGGGGTACTTTTTAAAATATCTCAATGCTTGCATAACAGAAAAGTTTAATTAATTCCCTACTAAATTGAGTAATTTTATTAATATTGGGTTTTATTTACATATAGTTTTCTTTTTTCCTTGCCATACTTAACCTGAACTTTAAATGGAAAATAGTGCTGAAATGTAACATTGGAATTTTGTCCATCACCTGTTTTGTCTACTGAAAAATTGTCTGATAAAAAAAAAAATCTAACAATATTCTAAACATAAAACTCAAACCAACATTATTTTACAGAACTTCTTTTGAACTGTACATTGAAAACTGGATAAATAATTTCTTCTGGGCTATTTTTATAGTAAAGAAAACAGAGAGTATCTTCTTTTACCATCAAAGGGAATAAATTAATCCTGGTAAGATAAGAAACTTTCATGTCTTGTGCTGCATCTCTGGCCTGGAGATACCTGGGAGACCCAGGAGAACTCAGATTTCACTCTGGAATTTCAGATGCCATGGAACAAGGTGGGAGTGTGGCTGAGCATCAGGCAGGAGGGGTGTGTGAAAGCAGGAGGAACCCAGGGAGCAACTCCTGGGTGGGACATTCTCAGAACCCAAGTGAGGAAACCCTGCCAGGACCAGCCAGCCTTTACCAGAGCCTTCCAAAAGCTGCTAAATAGGAAAAGTAAACTGTCATGACACCTGATCTGCACCAACACAGTTCTCAACTGAGCCTTTTAGGGACTTTCAGGGGCTTCAACCCCCATCCTTAAATAAATCATTTGATTGTCTTTCATTTTATGAGATTTTACTCTTTTTTTTTGTATTTTATTTCTCGGTCCTCTTCATCATGGCTTACAGTAGTTGTGGAGAGAAGGGAAGAGGAGCAGAGAAGGAAAAAGAGCAAAGATTCAACTCTGTTTACATCAACAATATTTAAACTGTTCTTGCACAAGTTTCAGGAGGGTCTGTATTCAGATTTATTTTTTCACACAGTTGCACACAGTCTTAAAACCCACACACACCCTGCAAACTATCCAACATCACACAGCTATAGCTCATTATTAAATAATACATATTTCCTAAAAATTGCTAGATCTAAACAGTCTTATTGCAACTTATTTTAACTTTATAAAAGAGTGTTAATGTTACTCTGAAGACTTTCTGCAGCTTCATTTCTTGCTGCTGCACCAGCTCAAGGTCTCTGGACAAATTCCATTCTTATCTTGGAAGCTCCACCTGCAAATTTGTCTTTAGTTTGCCAGCCTGAAAATGTCTGAATTCCCAACAATAAGAATTAACTGACGACTTAACCCTCTTATCAACGCATATGCTGGAAATACAGAAGCTGGGAAAAGTGTCACCACTTTTTAAAGGAAAAGAGGAAGGGTCTGAGAATAAATCTGATTTCTGGAGGCAAATTAATATAAAAGATCCGATCAGGTAGAGAAATAACTTATGGATGGAAAGAAAGAATCTATGTGGTTCTTGCAGAGGTGCTCACTGTGGATTGTAGTAGGCAGTAAGAATATAGAGAAGCTGCAGGCCAGGTGATATACTTGAATTTCAATAAAAAAAACAAAAAAACAAAAGGGAAGTGAAGTGAAGGGAAGGGAAGGGAAGGGAAGGGAAGGGAAGGGAAGGGAAGGGAAGGGAAGGGAAGGGAAGGGAAGGGAAGGGAAGGGAAGGGAAGGGAAGGGAAGGGAAGGGAAGGGAAGGGAAGGGAAGGGAAGGGAAGGGAAGGGAAGGGAAGGGAAGGGAAGGGAAGGGAAGGGAAGGGAAGGGAAGGGAAGGGAAGGTTTGGGAAGGGAAGGGAAGGTTTGGGAAGGTTTGGGAAGGTTTGGGAAGGTTTGGGAAGGTTTGGGAAGGTTTGGGAAGGTTTGGGAAGGGAAGGGAAGGGAAGGGAAGGGAAGGGAAGGGAAGGGAAGGGAAGGGAAGGGAAGGGAAGGGAAGGGAAGGGAAGGGAAGGGAAGGGAAGGGAAGGGAAGGGAAGGTTTGGGAAGGGAAGGGAAGGGAAGGGAAGGGAAGGGAAGGGAAGGGAAGGGAAGGGAAGGGAAGGGAAGGGAAGGGAAGGGAAGGGAAGGGAAGGGAAAAAAAGAAGAAAAAAAGAAAAAAATCACTGGAACTAATAAACTAAATTACTTATCACAGTTTCTCCAAGAAACTGAGCTGCCAAAGAATGAAAATAGGAGTTAGTACCATTGTATAAATCAGTGGTGTCCCCTCAGCTTTGTGAGTGTTGTGTCCATTTGGATATGATCTGCTCATCTCCCAAAGATACAGTAGAAGCAGTAGAAGTAGAAGTAGAAGTAGAAAAGTAGAAGTAGAAGTAGAAGTAGAATAGATAAGTAGAAGTAGAATAGAAAAGTAGAAGTAGATGTAGAAAAGTAGAAGTAGAAGTAGAAGTAGAATAGATAAGTAGAAGTAGAATAGAAAAGTAGAAGTAGATGTAGAAAAGTAGAAGCAGAAGTAGAAGTAGAAGTAGAAGAAGAAGTAGAAGTAGGAAGTATAAAAGGGCCATGAAAAGGGTGGCAAAAAGCTGATAAAAACGTATGTATGAGAAGAGATTAAGAACAGAAAAGCCTCTTGGATTGGGAGGGATGAGATCTGGTTTTGCAGCCATGAATGGCATGGAAATTGGGCCCAGGAAATGACTATTGAGTGTTTCTCACAAACAGTAGTAGTGTGTTTAAAAATGAATAAAAATATGTTCAAATGCAAATCCCTACTCAGAGGAGATCAGTAAATCCAAGTAAAGTGTGCAAGGTGGTCTAAAATATCCCTTTATTTCACAGCACAGGAATTCAGGGAGTGGATGCATCACTTTGTCCTTGCTGTGTTCATGTTTTTTTTCCTGAGAATCTCCTGCTGGTCCCCTTAGAGACCATGTGGTTATTTTTCCATTTGTTCAGGAATATGAAAGTTGGAATAAAGGGATTGGTGTTAGAGACAAGAGAAAGAAAAAGAAAAAACAGATGGGAAAAGTATCAGTGAACCATAAAAAAGGTGTTTGAAAGAGCAGCAAGGAAAGGTATAGATGGGCAGAAGGCAAGTTTGAGTGAAAACCTGGGAGAAGAGAATTTGCAAAGAGGGGAAAAAGATTAAACATACAAAAAGGAGAGCAGAGACTTCAAAGAACAGTGAATAAATACATGATAATGGAAATGGGAGAAAATCCTGTATATCTTAATAATGGAAATTCAGAGCAGTGGGGAAGAGGTTTTATTCCTTTTTCATTTTTATTGCATGCAGAGGCTTTGCAGGTCACCTGGACATTACTTTGAATCTTCCTGCTTCTAGATTTGCCATGAGTTTTGGGACAGAGCAGCTTAACTGCAAACAAAAATGACATGGATCTCTTTGCACAGGGTAAATCCTTACCCATTATCTGTAATAACACCGTGCATCTTAAATATGAGGAGCAACCTTGGTCTGAAATTCTTATTCACTTTAATTCTTCCATTATTGCTGTTCACATTTCCAAAGTGCAGGAGGGAATAGTCCTCATTAGCATATAAAGTTCTTCACACTTCAGTGTAAACTGCCATCAGAAGTCAACAAAAGAAGCTTTTTAACTTCAGGAAGGAAGAAACAAGTTCTGAGACGGTAAATTGAGGTTCCTCTACTAAATTTAATGGGGGCCAATTAGCAGGTGCGATGTCAGTGTATTTTCCTTTTCACACATTGCCTTGATCCAGTGCTCTTTGTGCAAATGTGTAAACATGATTAATCATTAGCAATTAGCAAAATTCAACAGGCCCAGACCCAACACCCACACAGTGCAGAGTGGCCACTCAGCAGACACCCCCAGTGTGCCTGGGAAGAGTGTGCTGGGAAATAAATTGAAATAAAACAACCCAGAGAAAGCAGGACTGGGAATAATGTTAGAATTTTTATCAGAGTCATTTTGAAAGTAACTCTTTGTTCTGTTTTTCCTCTACTGGATCTAATAATTAGACAATATTTCCAATGGTATTATCAAATAGACAGTGTTAAAATTCCATTCTGGTGTCAAGCCACAAGTCTGCATATTTTAGGACATTTTCAGTGCAATTCCTCAGCAGCCTCCAGAGAGAAGGAACTCAATGAAAAGAGCAATGTAGAAATGTGGCTACAGATGGGTGGGACATGAGAGCTTGTTGATTTTCTTTATCTGAGTCATTTTGAAATTAACTCTTTGTGCTGTTCTGCCTCTACTGGATCTAATTAGACAACATATCCAATGGTATTATCAAATAGACAGTGTTAAAATTCCATTCTGGTGTCAAGCCACAAGTCTTCCTGTTTTAGGACATTTTCAGTGCAATTCCTCAGCAGCCTCCAGAGAGAAGGAACTCAATGAAAAGAGCAATGTAGAAATGTGGCTACAGATGGGTGGGACATGAGAGCTTGTTGATTTTCTTTATCAGAGTCATTTTGAAAGTAACTCTTTGTTCTGTTTTTCCTCTACTGGATCTACTCATTAGACAGTATTTCCAATGGTATTATCAAATAGACAGTGTTAAAATTCCATTCTGGTGTCAAGCCACAAGTCTGCATGTTTTAGGACATTTTCAGTGCAATTCCTCAGCAGCCTCCAGAGAGAAGGAACTCAATGAAAAGAGCAATGTAGAAATGTGGCTACAGATGGGTGGGACATGAGAGCTTGTTGATTTTCTTTATCTGAGTCATTTGGAAATTAACTCTTTGTGCTGTTTTTCCTCTACTGGATCTGATCATTAGACAATATTTCCAATGGTATTATCAAATATACAGTGTTAAAATTCCATTCTGGTGTCAAGCCACAAGTCTGCATGTTTTAGGACATTTTCAGTGCAATTCCTCAGCAGCCTCCAGAGAGAAGGAACTCAATGAAAAGAGCAATGTAGAAATGTGGCTACAGATGGGTGGGACATGAGAGCTTGTTGATTTTCTTTATCAGAGTCATTTGGAAATTAACTCTTTGTGCTGTTTTTCCTCTACTGGATCTGATCATTAGACAATATTTCCAATGGTATTATCAAATATACAGTGTTAAAATTCCATTCTGGTGTCAAGCCACAAGTCTGCATGTTTTAGGACATTTTCAGTGCAATTCCTCAGCAGCCTCCAGAGAGAAGGAACTCAATGAAAAGAGCAATGTAGAAATGTGGCTACAGATGGGTGGGACATGAGAGCTTGTTGATTTTCTTTACACACACTGGAGTTAATGGGCAGAAATACACAATTTCCTGCAGGAAAAGATCACAAAGCCAGTGTCAAATTCCCAGGGTTAGGGAAAAAAAATCATAGTTATTTGGAAATAGAAGCAATCAAACTGAATTATGGAAATTTATTTAAAATGAGACTTTTTGCATATTTTTCCTTGTTTTTTTTTTAATTCTGTCAAAGAAGAAATTTGAAATAGCTCTTAATTTTTGCAATCTGGCATCCTCAGCTAAAAATATTAGTCCCATTTTCCCAAGTTTTTTAAGTTGCCTAGAGGCAGCTTCAAATCTACAGTGCTAAAATTCACCTTTAAAATCTTCCTCATGCTTTGCTACTTGTGTTAAAAAAAACCCACATAAATTATGTTATCTGTGCACAAAAACTGAAATCTGAACCTTTGTGGTCTCGATACTGAGCTTTTGAATGGAAAGAAAATATTTAAACCATTAAATGGGATGTTCATTATTAAATATTCTCTGCACTTTCAGGTAGTGGATCTCTAAACCATTAAAAGGGATATTAATTATTAAATATTCTCTGCACTTTCAGGTAGTGGATCTCTAAACCATTAAAAGGTATTTTCATTATTAAATATTCTCTGCACTTTCAGGTAGTGGATCTCTAAACCATTAAAAGGGATATTAATTATTAAATATTCTCTGCACTTTCAGGTAGTTTATCTCAGATACAGCTTAGAAACAGAGGGTTGAAGGGTTGGTGTCTCCTGTTTCCCTCCATCCATAAGGCAGATATTTAAGGCAACAGATTGTGGAGAAGTTTCTCTACTTCCACCCATCTTTCAGCAGAACATCCCCCAGCACTCCAAGCTGGACTTTTAACCACAGGGGATATTAAAAAAAAAAAAAAAAAAAGGAAAAAAAAAAGATGGACAGACAGGAATCCACTTTTTTCAATTCTCCTTACCAATATCAAAAATTTACACCCCAAAGATCTCATATCACACTCTTGATTTAGAACTCAAAGATTACACCAGGATTCCATTCATTTAGCAAACTCCATTTTAAAACTATAAATCCCTTTCCCCCGTTATCTGACCTGCCAAGTCCAGAGTTTTCTCTGCTGGAATAATTATTCTCTTTCTCTAATTTACTTAAGTTACTGAAGATGGAGGATGTGAGGTAGGGGGGACAAAAATAGGTGTAAATGCACATTAGGTGCACATCTGTTGTACTGAACTTCCAAAAGTGGCCCTTGTGGGGAAAAAAAGGAATATGAATAATATTTTGAGTGACAGCATTGAAATCTATATTGAGTAATTTGATTGAATATGTTGAGGGTAAATATTGCTTATGGCTTTGTTGGCTTGCAAATATTTGTGAAGGCAGGAGAGGTAGAAAAATATGGAAGGAATGTTTGTGAAGGGAGTAGAGTTAGAAAATCACACAGGGAATATCTCTGCTCGTTTTTCCTCTGAGGGATAATGCTTGAATTCTATAAATACAATTCAGATTTCAGTGTGGTTTGGAAAGACAATATTGTAGTAAATTTGTTGATTTTTTTTTAAGGTTTTGGCATAGCTACCTGTCAGAACACATGGTTAAAACTACATTTATAAACTGGGTAGTTTAGAGTTTTCAAATCATCATATTGTTTTTCTTCTCTTGAATAGCTGCTGTGCAATTCTTATAAAGCACTTTCTGCTGCCTGTCAAAAATCTGCCTTTTACTCTCCAGCCACTTGTTTCGTGCGTGTTAGAAAATTTTCTTTTGCAAATGAAGTGCCAGAACTGAATGGTGTCTCTGTCCCTCAGGAGAATGTGAGTGTCCTAGTTGAGCAGGAGGGACCAGCTAACCCTGTGTGGGGGTGATCAAAGCTGTGTATTCTACCCCCTCTATTCATTCCCCAAGGACAATGGGCCATTAGCAGCAGCTGCCCAGGGAGCCATTATCACCTTCACACCCAGCCTGAGGGGGGCGGAGCTGCTAATGGGCCATCAACAGTTCAACACCCCCTGGCTCCCAGAGTTAATCACCCATTGTGTGAGTCCCCGCCCAGGGGGAGGGACTGAGTGCTCCCTGAGGGTACATAAGTGGTGGGTAAGAAGACCTCGGGACCTTCTCGTCGGATCCAGAGCAGCAGCAGGACCTTGACAGCAGGAGATCACCGCTCTCGCCCAGACCACAGCCCTCGCCTGCACCAACAGGTTTTTCTTTTCCTTTTGCTCTGGACTTGGGGGAACCACAGGGGTCTCAGCACAAGGGCAAACAAAACCCCCTTGGGTTTGTGCCCCAGGACACTGGGTTATACTGCTGGGGTTTCGTGAGTTGAAAGCAATTTCCCTTGTGTATCAGTGTTGTTATTGTAATATTATTATTAAATTTTAGCTCTGACTTATAATCTCTCTCGTGGTGAGTTCATTTTCCCTTGCTGGTTCACCTTCAAACCAGCACAGTGAGTTAAAAATGTAAAATATAGTGAAATAACAGGTCCTGCTTATTAGTCATCAGTGTTAGCTGTGATAGGTGTGGTGAGGAAACGAGCAGGCTCTACCTCTCTATCACTCCATTTATTATTTATTGTTCTGGGGTTTCCCTGTAATGCCTTATTTGATCCACTTCAATGTCTGTCAGAATTATATAAGCAGCTGCTCTTTATCATTGCCAATCAGATCAATTTGGTGCAATCCAGTTGACATCACTCTTAAAAATGCATCCTGACAAAGCTCAATCCTCTTTGCCAAAGACTGGCCCTGCTAGAATTCTGTACCTATTTTCTGCATTTCCTGATTATGAACACCCACCTTTACATTACTGTAAAATGGAGATGTGGGAGATCCATTGCAATGACTGAATTCACTTTTATATCTCTGTGTGTGTGTGTCCTGAGTGCAAGATTTCAGTTTTGATGGAGCTCTGAGTGCCCTCTGTTTTACTTTTCTTTTCCCTCTTTTTCTCCTCATTTTTAGATGCTACCATAACCTGATAGGAATATTTAATCTTTTTGTCTGAGCAGACAAGAATATTTTATTTTAGCCTTTCAAATTCTGGACAAACATTTGTCCAATCTACAGAAGAACTTCAGAGACAACCATAAAGGGGGAGATCTCATATATTTTCTATATATTTATATATATATATTTTTTTTTTTTAAATTTTTTTTTTTTATATATTTTTATGAAGTTGTGTAGCTGGAAGAGACATCAATCTCACCTGCCACACATCTACAAAGAAAATCAGTAAACCCAACCTTATTCAAAAATCATATTTGTTCATTTTATGGTAATTTAGTGACTGTTGGTACTTGTCTGTGTCTCTCTTGTCTAGTTTGGCCAAAGCTGCAGGAGCCATTTTCAAAGAGACTGTTATCCTGCCTGCTTTGCAACCAGGGTTTTCCTGTCACACATTTTTATCAGAGAATATTTATAGGTAGTTTCTGTACAGAATCACAGAATCAGAATCACAGACATTGAGTTGGAAGGGACCCACAAGGATCATCGAGTCCAACTCTTGAGTCAATGGCCCACACAGGGGACTGAACCCATGGCCTTGGAGTTATTACAACCAAGTTTGAACCAACTGAGCTCATCTCACTGGATATAGAAGTCTTTTTAGATTATCAGAAAATACTTCTTTTCCATTTCAGTATTATTTGAACTAGAGTGTGAAGTTTAGCTATTTAAACAACTAGGTATTTAGGCCATGGAGTATCTATTAAGACTGAACTAATTTCTCATGAATGAAAATGGTGCTTGTGTTCTGCTAAATGAGTTCAATTTGCTCCCAGTAGCAATATAGGATATGATTTTTTATTTTTTTTAACTGCGGTTCAGTGAGGTTTTTGGTCTGAGAACAGAGATTTTATGTTCATATTTCCTTCTGGCTGGGTACAGTGTTCCAGACAATCCCTCTGGGGACAACGTGGTCACAGGTTTTGCAGGAGAGGACTTTGGAAATGAGAGAGAGACCATAGTTGTAATTACCTCAAGGTAAAACATCACAAACCAAACCAATAAAAGAGTATCTTTAGCATGGAAAAATAAAAGGAAAGGGCAAAGATGTCATAGAGACCTCAGTGCCCACTGCAGTTCATTTCAAACTCCTGAACTGGTACCATCATTACAGCCTGAAAGCCTCTGTCCCAAACCTCCTGTTTGCCAACACTAACTGGAAGGCCCAAATAGGTTGTAATACTTTGAATTCTGTGGCAGACATTTGGAAATGTGCCTCAAAATAGTTCTGCTTAACGAGCCCACTGCTGTTCACAGGGAGGTCCACACAGTCTGAGAGAAGCACTGGCTCAACCAAAGAAAAGAATTATATGTATCATATGAATTACTTGTATTATATGTATTATTATATGTATTATATGAATTATATCCATCATATGAATTATATGCATTGTGTGAATATCTGGTGAAAAGAATTATAACGTAGTCTTATATTTCCCTTGTTTCTGTCAGTAATTTTCCTGTTCCCATTAAAGACACTCTGCCTGGCTCCTGTCTCTGCTTTTTCAGGGCCTTCACAACTGCATTCCTGTACTTTTCCCTAGCCAGTTAATATCCTGCAAAGCAGTATTTGTGCCACTTGTGTGATGGCTTGAGAAGAGTCTGTTCACAGGTGGTTGGTCAGCTGTTATCTGAGTATCTTTGGGGGGTTTTATCTGCCTGTTTCCTTCCTCAGTGACCAACTTACAAACAATACCATATAATTACTTGCTCAGATAATTCCCACAATCCCACAAAATTCTGAGTTGTTTTAGAGGGAGGGTGGCAGTTGGTGTGATGAGGTTATTATGCACTAATTAGGCATGTGAGAGATCCCTAGGACTTTTCCTTCCCCAGCAGGTGTGTATGAGTGGGAGGGGGTTATATCTCTTTCTCAGACCAGTTCATATCTCACTGCAACAGTGTCACAACTTTACTCCAGAGGTGATATGACCTCAAGGCAAAGCTTTCCCCAAATTCCTGAAATGCCTGTCAGAGCAAACTTTAGCATTGTCACTGCTTAATTGTTACAGCATCTCTGATTAATTCTGTGCCCCCACTAGTGAGCTCTGAAGGAAGTGCTTACTGAAGGGAGTCAGTGGAATTCTGGAGCTACCAGCAATAATTGACAGGATGGGCAACTTGGCTCAGAAAACTTTAAAAACCATCACTGATTCTATGAATGCTCTGGTAAAGCCTTTCAGCTAAAATGTGACTTGATTATATTTGGGGAAAGACCTATTTTTAACTTGGGTTTTTTTAAGTATTAGGTGCCAAACTAGGCATCACCTATCCTCAAGGCATGGTTGTTGTTTCTGTTTTCTACTTACTTCCCTCTCTTGTAGCCAATTCAGCTCTTTGTGTGGCATGTGATAAACCCAGGAGCAGAATTTAAGATTTTGTTCAGCCCCTTTTCCCTACTGCTGTTCCAACAGTGTTGTTTTGATAATCTGTTCCACTCCTGCCTCCACAAATGCTGTTGAAGAAGGCAGGAAGGTGTTGGAGGGTGCCAAGTTGGACAGCAAAGGGGGAGAAGGAATGGGAGCTGCATAATCTGTCTTAGCTACCAAAACAAATGTGTGTGATTTTTCTACCCTTGACAGACAAATGGTGCTTGGCTGGTCTCCTACCTGGCTGGAATCTGCTAAACCATGAGGCAGTTTCAGACTTTCACCTTCTTTACCAATAAACTGTTTCTGGCCCCTCTCCCTTCTTTCTCTCATGGACCTCTTAAATGGATCTGTCTAAATTATTTTCTTGAAGTTCTTCAGGGAGTTCATTGTTAAAGATTTTAAGTAGTGAATGAGGCTCTCCACTGTCTTATCAAGAGCATTTTTCTCAAGTAAATTCACTTCTGAAGGGCATTTGGTTAAACAGTCCCATCCAAACATCCTCTGTCTCTCTGCCTTTTAGCCTCAGCAAGACATAAATTCATTCTCATCTCTTATAAACCACCTTCAAACAGACAAGAAAATGAATATATTCAGCGTGAAACTGAAAATCCGACAGAACATCCTCAGCTTCCTCAGAAGTGGTCCAGGATAATGGATTTTAGGGCTATTCTCAAGTGCACAGAAAGTTTCCAGCACAACTATTCATTACCCATCAACAAAAAGGCAAAGTGACAGAATTAAGAAGTTTACTTCTAGAAAAATATTAACTGGAAATTTGCTTTGTGATATACATGGAAGACATTTTTATTCAGAAAAATCAGAGAAATTGGAATGTGATTCCTAAAATATACCAAGGAGATCAACCTTTTTCCCTTAATATTTGTATGAGAGAGGTGGAATGAGAAACAGCAGTAGAGCACTGGGGAAGGAGAAGGGTAGCAGAAGAGTTCAAACCTTCAGGCCAAACTTAAGGAATCATCAGCTGTAGGATATAAATCCTTTCATGTAGCTGCCAATTACTTATTTCATTGTGAACTAATAAGTGTGTAATATTTCCTTACCACATTGTCTTTTTTCTTCCCTCTTCTAGAAAATGTTTTTAATTTTCCTTTGAAAAAAAATCCTGGCTTAATTAACGGTCTATGAAGTTAATATTTCTCTTTATTTTGCTTCTCTCCAGGGTTTCCTGTGCGGGTGAATGACTCGGATCACTCCCTGTTCCAGCATTCTTTCCAAGGCTGCATGCAGTTTATCCACGTGGATGACCAGCTGGTGGACCTGCACGCGGTGGAGCAGGGTCAGCTGGGCAGCTTTGCCAACGTCACCATTGACATGTGTGCCATTATTGACAGGTAAGTGCAGTGACACACACTCTGACACATCCTGCACGGTCTGACAATGCGCAGGGATACAGAAAAGATGGTGCTGGCACTGCCAGTGGTCATGTCAAGGTGGTCCAGCCTTTTTGGCAGTGGTGGTGGAGAGGATGGCTTTAAATAACATGGCCAGCAGGCCCAGGGCAGTGACCCTTCCCCTGGACTCTGCCTTGGGGAGGCCACACCTTGAGTGTTGTGTTCAGTTCTGGGCCCCTCAGTTGAGGAAAGAGATTGAGGGGCTGGAGCGGGGCCAGAGAAGAGCAACGAGGCTGGAGAAGGGACTGGAGCACAAGTGCTGTGGGGAGAGGCTGAGGGAGTTGGGGGTGTTCAGCCTGGAGAAGAGGAGGCTCAGAGGTGACCTCAGCACTGTCTGGAACTGCCTGAAGGGAAGTTCTGGCCAGGTGGGGGTTGGTCTCTTCTCCCAGGCACTCAGCAATAGGACAAGGGGGCACGATGGGCTCAAGCTCTGCCAGGGGAAATTGAAGTTGGAGATGAGAAAAAGCTTCTTTGCAGAGAGAGTGCTCAGGCATTGGAATGGGCTGCCCAGAGAGGGGGTGGATTCCCCATCCCTGGAGGTTTTTAAGGTAAGCTTGGCCATGGCACTGAGTGCCATGATCTGGTAAAGGGACTGGAGTTGGACCAAGGGTTGGACTTGATGATCTCGGAGGTCTTTTCCAACCCAATCCATTCTATGATTCTATGAAATTGTAGACTGTTGTGTTGGGCTGAGCTGACAAATGCCAACTGCCCAACACAGAAAGAAGGGTCCCCCCTGCCCCAAACAAGGGAAAAGGAGGGATAGAGAAAAAACCAAAACCCCAAGCAGCAAGCTTCTGATATTATACAAAAGACAAAAACAGAATATAATACATATATATACAAATCTGAGAAAAAAACAAACTAACAACAATAACTGCAGAGTCACCCAACCAAACAATACAGATTCCAGCCACCAAAACCCCACGAAACATCTTGAAAACTCTTCCAGAGAAAACTCCCAACAAGAGAGAAGAAAATGAACAAGCATGTTCCCCTCCCTGGATAACAGAGCGGGGATGGGGCAAGGCCTGATCTGGACAGGGCAGGGCAAGGCAGGGCAGGGCAGGGCAGGGCAGGGCAGGGCAGGGCTGGGCAGGGCGGCCTCAGGAGCTGAGGCAAAGAGCAAAAGAGACAGAAGCTCCACCTCCCTCTCTTTTCTATACTACTTGACACTTCTTGATTATGCCAGATGATAGGAAATACCTCTTTGGTTGCTTGAGTCAGATGATGTTTGTCCTTTCTGATCTACGTCACATCCTTTGGGCCTGCTAAAACTGAGGCCCAAAGCCAAAACTACCACAACTGTGTAGGGTGGAATGTCTCAAATGTCCCCTCTCAAAGGTAGAGGAGGAAGTGAAAAATTCTCCTAAGTCAGATTCAGACTATGGGTGGATAACATGACTGCCTTGAAAAAGGGGAACTCTTCCCAAATTCTGTTTCTCAGACTGTTAAGGAGGATTTTTGCAAGTAGAAGTTGTGCTTCCTGGCTTTGGTTCCTTCTGGCTGTGCTGAATTCCTCAGGGAACTAAAACAGGTCCACATGTTTGCACATCTGTGCAGTGCTGAAACGTGATTAAAATAATGCTTTCTGGCTTTGTGGGTTTTTTTTTCCAAACTGAGAAGAGTAATTGAGAATTAGGGCAGCCTTTTAACTTGAGCTCTGCCTTTTCAACCCCTTGGCTGTGTTTATTTTCGTTGCTCCTGATTAACAGTTTCTTTGCTGGCAAAAAAAAAAAAAATAAAAGGAAAATGCTTGGAAAGAAAGGGAAGGAGCAAGTGGCCAACTCCTGAATTTAGACAGCTTGGCTTCTCAGGAAAATTACCCCTATAGTAAATCCATTGCAGGTCTCCTGGAAATGAGCTCAGTTGGTTAAAACTTGGTTGTAATAACTCCAAGGTCATGGGTTCAATCCCCTGTGTGGGCCATTGACTGAAGAGTTGGACTCGATGATCCTTGTGGGTCCCTTCCCACTCAAAATAGTCTGGGATTCTGTGGAAGCTGAAAGTGGCTTTTGAAAATAGTGCTGTAAAACAATCAGTGTCCCAATGACTTGCTCTGGCATGTCAAGCTCCTTTCATTGCTGCTCCTCATGGATGGAAGGTTGAAGTCATGGTGAAAAGAGGACACAACCAGCTGATGTCGCAGGGATGGAGTTTGTTTTCTGTCTCCTCATGTGAAATTAGGAAGAACGTAGAATTTGGCAGTTGTGTTTATTTTCAATGTAAGTTGTAAATTAACTTGAAAGAAAGGACGTGAAGCCACAGCTAATTAAAGTCTTTGCTTTCCCTCCAGTGGAAAAATCTAAGCCAGTGTAACAGTTTGTATTGATCCCAATGATTCAACCCACTTATGTGAGTTTCTACTAGAAATAATTCCATTGTTATGGAGAGTTTAACCAGAATAAAGCTTTTGCAATGTATTACAGTGGAATTACAAGTAACTTACAAGGAAAGTTAATTAGAATCAAGGCTTTACAATACAGTTATGAAAAATAAGACTTAAGACTTCCTATATGTCAAGCAGCTTACTTTTAAAGCTAACTTCATATAGAAGTTACTGTTTAGAAAATATTTCTTCTATAACACATCATATACATTCAGATATTTCATATATTATAATGCCATATGACCCATAAAAATGATATATATAGTGGCCTTTTATTATGTGAAAATATTATGCTTTTATATATGTTATGTCTTATGGTTATTATATATATAAAATCTGTATTAATAATATATTTTGGGGTGAACAACACTGTGTTATACATGGTTATGCATGTGTGTTTTTTTATATAAAAAATGTATTCTTACTGTTTCTTCTACCACCTCAGACACTGATATCAGGCTCATATAAATTAAAACCCTGTCTTACATTTATGCTTTTATAGCACAGAAAGATTGTGTTGCAAGCACAGAAACATTTGTGTAATCACAGGAAATTAGAATAGCAATCAAAGAATTTCCTTTGGGTTGGCTTTGGGTTTTTTTCAGTGATTGGGATGTAATCAAGTCTGCTGTTTTCCCATGCTCAGGTTTACTCTCTGTAGTTTGCACTTCAAAACAAACCCTTTGGCTGAGAAGTAACAACGCCGAGCTTTGGATCTGACTGCACTTTCACTGCACTCTTCCCAACATCTGCATTGTTCAGCCTGGAGAAGAGGAGGCTCAGAGGTGACCTCAGCACTGTCTGGAACTGCCTGAAGGGAAGTTCTGGCCAGGTGGGGGTTGGTCTCTTCTCCCAGGCACTCAGCAATAGGACAAGGGGGCACGATGGGCTCAAGCTCTGCCAGGGGAAATTGAAGTTGGAGAGCAGAAGGAAATTCTTTGCAGAGAGAGTGCTCAGGGATTGGAATGGGCTGCCCAGAGAGGGGGTGGATTCCCCATCCCTGGAGGTTTTTCAACTGAGCTTGGCCGTGGCACTGAGTGCCATGATCTGGTAAAGGGACTGGAGCTGGACCAAGGGTTGGACTTGATGATCTCGGAGGTCTTTTCCAACCCAATCCATTCAATGATTCTGTGATTCTATGAAATAAGAGTTTCCAAGTACTCCTATTACAATATACACTTTTTATGTGGCTTTCTTTTAAAGAGTCTGAGTACCTTGTACCATTTCTCATCTCAATTTCTCTTCCTTTGAAATGGGGAGGTACTTGTGGCATGTTATAGTGGGATCTTCCTGCTTTTTTTCAACCCGTTTGGTTCTGAATCATAAAGGCTTCAGTCACCATCAACATGGAAATGCCTTTCATAGCCACACTTCAGTGAAGGTCCCCACTGGGCAGGAAGACAAATTGCCACATTGAATGATTCTTACTGCAGATTTCTGCCACTTGGTTCAGGGGACAAAAGGTGAAGTTGTAAACGATGCCATTTTTCATCATTAGCCAGAGTGGTTAGTAAGGAGAGGAGTTTGCTCTTTTATAACATACCTAAAGGTATTTAGGGCTTGTTGAGTTCTCATGTTGCACCTGCCAGAGGTAACCACTTCCAAAGCCCAGGTTCTGCCAAGCAAAACACTGGCCCTGTATGGAAAAGGTATGTATGCCTTTCATTTCCAGTAGGTTTTTAAGATGTTTGAAGAATAGCCACATTCATGTATTACAATTGCATTTGGGACATACAAGTGTTTGTCTTGGTTTGAGGGAAAAACCCAAAATGTTTACCAAAAAGCAGAGGAGAGGATTCCTCCACAATAATCACATCACTCTTTATTAAGTTTAAGAAAAATGAACTTTATTTAGAAAATGGATATAAGAAGGATAACTGTTCTTAGCTAATATATATATGTAGATATAGATATAACTGTAGACAGACCAGAGCAAACTACTCCCCCAGCACCAAAAGTAAAAGCAAAAGAGAACAACCCCCAAACTGTGGGTTCCTCCTGGAGCAGTTCTATTTATGGACAGTGTCAGTGTCACACCTGGTGGGCTGGCTGTGAGGGGAATTCTCAGTCTTTTCCCAGTGAGACAGAGACAAGGGATGAACAGTCATGTGGACTCTCTCTCCTTGTCCTCTGTTCCAAACCAAGAAGGAAAAGCTGGGAGTGGAGGAAATGGTGATAATTCCCAGGAATCTCCTTGTAGTCCAAATCAGTCCCAAGGAAGAGGGAAAAAAAGGTCTGCAGTGTCCTGAAGCAGCTGTGTCTGTCCTCTCTTCTCTCTCTCTCTGAAGCTCAGGGTGCCCAGAGATGGAGGGGGAAAAGCAAAGAGCAGTGCCAGAAAAAGAGCTCTCACCACCAAGCAGTGGCTCCTTTTCTGCAGCTGCCCAAAGAAAAGCCCCAAAAAAGTCACACCAGCACACAGGGAACAAAGAAAGAAAAACCTCTCCCCACCCCCAGGTGCTGGGGTTCTGTTTTCTCACCCCACCTCTATCCCACCATTCAGCTGGAATCTGAAAGCCATCAGACATCTTTTGTCCTCAGTCCTGGCACTCCAAGCCCAAACTTTTGTGTTGGTATGGTGAGAAAAATTCTCTGAGAGGTGTCCTCCCTACACCACCTTCCTGTGTTTGAACCTTTAACAGTGTTGAGCCAATGTCTTTTTATTTTTGGTCTTCCCCTCCCCACATAAGCATTTTCCTATTGCAAACTCTGAGTTCTTATCCCAAGGGAACATCAAGGCTAATGAACATTCTCTTTTTACCTCTGACCAAATACTGGATGTGCATATAACATGTAGACAGTAATTACAGGCAGTTAAAGTGCTGGTGAGAAAAAAATAATCATCCCTGTTTCTGTCTCTTAATTACCTGTAATTATATTAGCAAAGGAAGTTGCATTGTTGTCACGCTGCTCAACATGATGTTCTGCTTGTGGCACCACA